>NW_026020357.1:0-700771 GCF_900185275.1 Solanum verrucosum
TTCTTCGGATCCTTAGTGACATTTGACCCTGTGAATTTCAGGGATTCCTTCTCAAAAACATATGAATTCTAGATGTATCTTCCACATTCTAACGAACCACTTTTTTTTACCAGCTTGATTTGCCACAACTTGACTCAACATCCGAATAGCATCCCAGAACTCAACATTGGTGACCTCTCCCTGAGGGTGTTGTACTTCTAGTGCATTAGGAACCTATGGACCTCATGGATTAACATTCCTTCTAGCATTACATCGTCGAACAGCTACACGTAAAAATGAGTTAGAGAAAACTTTTATAGAGTTGAACTCTACCACACGAAAAAGAGTAAGAAGAAAGTGAATTTTTTTCCTAAATGTTGTAGCCTCCTAATTATAGATGTGGCACGCTTCATACTGATAAATAGGACTCAACATACATGGCTTCATAGACACCCTAGGAATCTTGAATTTTGTGTTTTGATACCAAGTTGTCACGCCCCAACCCTACATCCTGGACGTGGCAACCACTTGAGAACCATCGTTGGCCCCCAAGCGAACCATTGGCCTGGAAGACTATTTAGCGAAAAACTTACTCAAGTAAAATGGAGACTCTGATTACCAAATTGAATTCATAGTGTATCAAAACAACATAATTCAATGAATCTTTGAAAGTACTTAAATAAAATAAGTAATCAACTCAAAATCTCAAAAAATCAACAAGGGAAATAGGGAAAGACTCCTCAACTCCTAACTATTTATGAAGCCTCTAGATACTACGATACATGTCCGAACAAGACCCCCGACAACTTAACAAAGAAGAAAAATGAGAAGGTGAGGCCCTCTAGAAAGCAAGGAGTCTCACCAAAGCTAGTTGGAATGCAAATGGTATCAACGAAGCGTCAGTTGATGAGCTTGAATACATGTATTTACATCATAAGTAAGATACAGGTCTAATAACATCAGTACATTGAATGTATGAGCATGTAAGGGAAAATTAAAACATATATAGTTGAACTAACAACATGGGAAGACAATACTCACCTCAACTCAACTTCAATATGAAAGCAACAATAAGCGATGCAATATGTAAAGCTTTTAAAACAGTAGATACCAACTCAAAATATATAAAAATACAAGAACATACTATTTACTCTTATTTAGGTGATTCTCTCATCGACAACCATCACTATGAGCTATGTGATGATACAATGCCCACACTACCAGAACTGTCATATACCTTGACGAGGTATTGAATACCTCAACTAAGTGGATCCACTAAGATATGCTTAAAAGCAATAAGGAATTGTCTAAAAAGTTCGACCCTTTACACATATTGGCTACATGGTTTATGAGGAATGTGAGTTGTCTGAACTCATCCCCATATCAGTGCTCAATACTACTCCTAATAAATATAAATGCATGCTAAAATGTATAAAATATAAATCTTTCTCAATTTGAGGTAATTCCTCAAAAGATCCTCTTAAAAGAGGTAATACTCCAAAACTTCTCATAAACTCATTCAGACATCAATGTTTCTCTCTTTTAAATGTAAAAGTGTTACACTTGGGAATACGTAGTTCCATTATACTCATTTTGAAACATTAAAGACAACTCTCTTCATTCTTATACTTATTTACTCAAGAAATAGTTCAAAACTACAATCAATTGCTAAAGAATTCTCAAAATGACTGAAAAAGGACCTCTTGAACTTTCCTCTTCACTCTATGTGAATTTAGACATGTGATTAGGACATGTAGGATCTCTCAAGGACTAAAGAAGAATTTAGGAGTTAATATCAGGAAGAGAACATAGATACGATTCGAGGAACACGCATGGAAAGAAGGACGGAAAGAAAAAGGACCTAGCGACCCTGGCGCATTGAGTGGCGCAGGGCGCCAACCCCAAAACTACTGGCAAAAATTTGGGCACACTGCTGGTGAGCTGCGCCAGTCCCCAAACTGCTGACCAGTAGTCCTGGAATAGTGGTGGTGCGCCGCCCCACACCCGTGCCCAGAAATCCGATGAATTTGTCTTCTAATTTTTGGGTCCTAACTCATCTAGAATCAAATGATTTCTTCTAAATCCTTTTTGATTTACAAACCCAACATGAATTCATAGAAATTTCAATCAAACTCTATCCAAAAACCCAACTCATACTCAAGAAACTCAAAACCTCCATTGTTAAAGAATGAGGCAAAAGTCAAGAACTACTTCAAGAATCTCTTCAATACACAATTTCATGAACGAAATTAGGTGTATGTCGTGAGGACAAACAAGTTCAACACTGTGAGAAGCTTACATACCTGGAAAGAATGATGTTCTTGGTGAATTCCTAAAATCTTGATGAACCCTTGAACTTAGCCTTTTTCTCCTCTCGAAACCCTTATCTCAAACTCTAAGCATTTAGGAATGTGAAAAATTGGTCTAAATCTGATTAGACCCTTATTAGGAGTGAAAAAAAACGTGTTAGGCTTAGTGGGGTAAGGAAAAGACCAATATACCCTTTCCTTAAACGAATAAAAAGCCTTAACTAGAGAGGCTATACTCATATGGCCATTACTTTTTACTCCGATATCGAAATTTAGCAAACTTGGTGGCGTTGGAAAGATGACTCAAAGACCTTCAATTAAGATACATAATGGACCATCTAATTCTTTATGTGCTAAAAGATATGGTTATCTGAAGTTGACCCAAAACTAAAAACAAATGGTTAACTTGTACGAACTTCTAGTTCATTCTTTCGAAGTCCGAGGTGTTACATAAACATCTTCACTTCTCTCCTTTAAATTATTCTCTTAAATATATATATATTATTTCATCTTCCAAAAATAAAAATAAAAACATCTTTATGAACAAAACAACACACATTCTATTATGCACATAGCTTGATCTTTTCCTTTTGTCCACGCCTTCAGTATAATCTAGCATGTGTGTTGTTTTGTTCACAAAGATGGATTCTTTATTTTGGCAGATGAAATAACACATAGTTTAAAGATAATAAATTAAAGGAGCGATGTGAAGATGTTTAAGCCAAACATGATTGTTGATAGCCACCATCATTTGCTTGATATGTTATCTTCACCCCATTGAACATCGGAAAATGAGATAAACTGTATTCAAGATGAAGAATTAGAGAGCAAATCAGGTATCAGTATCATGCAAGGCCCTAATTCTGGTTATGATGAAGTTGATCCAAATTAACTTCCAAATGATAAGACGTGCTACCACTGTCGTACGCAACATCAAATCCAAGAAATGAAATTGTAACTAAAATAATTTAACTTATATATATTGTCAGTTTGTAACCCTCAACTTTGTATAAGATAAATTAATTACATTTATAACTATTGTTCCATGTTTGTCATTGTACAACATTTACAAAGAATGCCCTTACCCTGACAATAAACAAAGAAAACCGTTTGAAACAAGACTTGGGTTGGGGCATTCACAAGTGAATGTTTTGTTCCAAAACAAGCACACGTGATCAACAACGAAGAACATTTTGTCGTATTGCTCGCAAAGTATGTCACTCATACTATGTTTGCTAAATTGTGTAGTTTCCATCTGAGAATTATTATTTGTTGTTGATAAGGTATTTTAATATTTCATTGTTTGTCATGAGGTCATGTGATGAAGAATATAATATTTTATGACATTATTGTTAAAGTTGTATAACATCAGCTCCTATCTTCTATTTTGACTAAGTAGAGTTATATTCAGTTAGTACTTTTGTTATTTTTATCTTATCATATTTTTCCCTGTTTTTATAGTACTAGTTTCTGGAAACGTGCTTTGCAAGGGTGCTCCATGTGAACTTTTATAGATATGCTAGAATGACTAAACTTTTATGGAAACATGTATGTCATGAGTAACAAAATGCAAATATTACAAATAAGTCTTTAATAATATAACCAAAAAACACCAAATCAAGGGCGAATTCAATAATAATATAGATGAAAAATAAATACAAAGTTAAGTACATAATTTTCTGAGTTCTTATCGACTGCTTCTCCCATATCCTATCAAAATTGAAGAGTCTTCTTCATTGTTAGGCATGTTCTTCAAGGATGGATTTCCTTAGGAGCTTGAGTCATTTTATCCACCAACAGAAGGGGAGAAACTTCGTTTATACACACTGCAACCTGGTTGGCACAAAAACAACACATGGAGGTCATGGCCAACTATAACTGAAGGATGGATCAGTTGGGTTGATTGAATGGACCAGGTAAAAGGGGAGACATGGAGTACTACTGATATTTATGATGCCCTCCAGTTATCCAAAGTCAATATACCCCGTGACGATGATATCTGGTGGAATATGCAGCATAAAAGAGATCATTGTCACAGCGTATGTTGACTTTAGATAACTAGATGGCATCATAAATATAAGCAGTTTTACCTTCTCCATTCAATCAACCCAACCAATCCATCCTTCACTTACACTTGGCCATGACCTCCATGGTATTGTTTTTGTGTCAACAAGGTTGCAATGTGTGTAAAAGAAGTTTTTCTGCTTCTGCTAGTGGATAAAATGACTCGAGCTCCAGAGGAAATCCATCCTTGATGCACGGGCCTAACATAAATTTCGAAGAACTTGTGGAATATGGAACAAAGACCTCAGGAACTAAAATCATAATTCAACTTTCAACTTTTTTGTTCCCACTTTTAGTAATAGTCCATCTGTCCCTAATTACTTGTCCACTTTGCCTTTTGCCTTTTTTAGTTGTCCCTAATTACTTGTCCATTTTGACAAATCAAGGAAGAAATTTTTATTTACCTATTATACTAATTACTTTGAAAATGTAGAACTTCTTGAAAATCTAAATTTTTTAATTCACCCACTTCATAATTAATAGGGGTAAAATGGTAAAGTCATTGTGTCAATAATTGTTTTCTTAATAGGTGTGTCAATTCAAAAATAGACAAGTAATTAAGGACAGAGGGAGTATATGATAAGAAACGGCCAAAAAAAAAGCATGATAACCATTTCCTTTTTGCCTAGACATGAGAAAGCTTAGGAAACCAATATTTTATTCAACCTTAGGTTTTTTCTTTGGCTTTTGTAAGGAGAAGTAGTGAGAGTTCAATGTTAAGTAGACCTCAAGGTTGTTAAGACCCATGTGATTTAACTTTAGGAAACATCAGAGAAAGTTTAGAATATTAGATATATTTCAATGTCCCTCTTCTATCTTCCCAATTAGTTATTCATTCATATATTTTACCCCCTAAAGAATGTGCTTCTTCTCCTTCTAACCCTAAATCCTTCTCCTTCTCCTTCTCCTTCTCTCTCTCAATATATATATATATATATAAAAGTCAACAAGAGTTGGACTAACACAACATATACAAGTTATACCAAAATTAAAGTAAATTATACAAATAGGGTTAATTTGGTAATTTGACTCATTATTTGATTACTTCTTGATTATTATATTACTATTATTATAGCTTACAAAGTTGTACCATCTCCTATGTCGTAAGTACCTTTAGGTATGGCTTTGATGATTCCAGTTCAGTTATGACTTTAATTCTTAAAGAGACGTATGTACTATATACTTTACATGTAGCGCACGTGTCTTATGGTGGATGGATCTTCAATGGTGTAAGCGGGAATGTAGTCTATTGAAAATTTTAATCTTACTTCTTTGTCGATTAACTGATTTCTGGTGGAAATTTTAAGTTTGCATGTTTCTAATGGGGATTAAGATCCCTTAAATTGTGGGGACTAATAAAATTCAAAGTTACAAAAACAAATGTAGAACTTGATTAATTTAGTTTGATCACCATAATATTACTTTTTGAAATTGAGCATGTATAGTGAGTTTTCTAAAAAGTTTCTCCAGTTGTTATTCTCATTATTAAGAAACTTAAGGTATAATTATGTTGATGAATGCAAAATAATAAATAAGCATTCTATTTGGTGTACCTTTCTGAAAGGTCGTGTTATATGAATGATTTGTACAGTTCTTCTTGGCGCTATTATTGAAAAAGTTATTTTCTTGAGAATATATTTTGGAGTTTAACATTGCTTTTTCACCCTTAATGTACTATTTTTTCTACCAATCGTTTAATTTGTGGACTTGCATATCTTCTTTCAATTACGATCCTACAAAAATGGTGACTTTTCCTTGTAATTCTGATGATCCGTAGAAAAGTGATACAAAGATAACAATTTATTATATTATGCGTTTACTGGTAAAACTAACTTGATGCAGGGTATCAAAGAATCTTGAAGTGATGGTTATCGATCATTAAGAACTAGATGGATTGTTATGTTGTTTCTAATCATTTTAATGTTTTAAATTTACAGGTAAAGCAATTTGTCACTTTCTTTTAAGTTATCGTATACGACTTCTACTTTAATCACATGGGTTCAATTCATTTATTTTTTGTCAGCATTTACATTTTTATAGTTCTGACATTATATCTCTGTTAGATTGTTAAAGAATTTTTCTTATGACCTCTTTATAGGTTTGTTATATTGAGAATACGATGGTATTTTAGTGTTTATAATGCAAGAGTTTATGCTGTCAAATGTATTTTATATTTGTTTGCTACTAGCTAGAAAGGAATGATTGTTTTCTTCAGCTTTTGGTTATGTGATTTCCCCCTTTTATTGTGATATATAAAATCCACAAATATGCTATTGAGTTTAAAAATATATTATTCTTTTTATGGTATTACTTGGGTCACAAGTAAGCTTTGGCCATAAGTAAGAAATTATTCTTACATTCTCCCACTTGGCTCAATGACCATATAACATTAATATTTCATAAACTTTAGTTGCGCATACAGTACATCTCTTCTATAATGTCCATCATACATACCACAATATAACAAACTATCAATGCGAGTTATGACGATTGTACATAAATTTTAGGCTACATACTTCCTTTCATATACTACTACATTAGCAACTTATCATACTAGGTTCATAAGCTATAGAACATATAACATTACAGTCCACAATAATGTCTCATAGAGACTTATCTTGTAATATCTCAAAACAATAATGTATACACCATTATGAGAAATAAGAAATTCATTAATGTATATCAGAAACACATAATTGAGCTAAGAGTGTAAAAACATCATAAATGTATCAATCAAAAGTACAACCAAGACACATTCTTTAAACATGTTCTTTAAAAGTCTTTGGTTGTAAGCTCTTTGTTAACAGATCTGCAATAATGAGATCAGTTCTAATATTCTCAAGTAACACTCTTTGTTTCTGAACTTCTTCCTTGATAGTAAAGTGATTTAATTCCATATGTTTGACACATTTGGAGTACTTGTCGTTCTGGTGTTGTATTATCACAATAAATTTTCAGCGGCTTGGTAATTGTGTCGACAACCCCAAATCCTAAAATGAAGTTTTGCAGCTATAATGCATGAACTATGGCTTCATAACATGCCACAAACTTTCTTTGAAGCTTTCCAGAGTTACTTTGATATCTTCCTAGCATTCCGACCACAAAATTAATATCCAGTCTTGTGTAAGTTTGAACATACATCAAACTTTCAACATTAGAAGATTAAGGAATTGATTCCATTTCCTTTTTGTTCTACATCATTCTTTGGGAAGTCATGAGATTAAATTTGTCCCCTTTTTGAATAGGAACTATTCCTGCTGAACAATTGTTCATGTTAAATCTCTCTAGAACGCTTTCAATATTGCCTTTTTGAGACAATCCCAATAATCCTTGTGATCTATCACGGAATATTTCTATCCCCATCACATAGGATGCCTCACCCATATCTTTCATTTCAAAGTTCACAGAGAGAAAGTCTTTCGTCTTATGCAATATGCCTAAATCATTAGGAGCAAGTAAAGTGTCATCAACATACAATACTAAAAATATAAACTTACTCCCACTAATCTATTGATATATACACCGATCAACGGTAATCTCCTTAAATTCAAAAGACTTTATAGTGTCATTAAACTTTATATATCATTGTCGTGAGACTTGTTTGAGTCCATATATTGACTTCTTTAGCTTATACACCATTTGATCTTTTCCTTTAATTTCAAAACCCTATGGTTGGTCCATATAAACATCCTCCTCGAGGTCTTCATTAAGAAAGGCACGTTTCACATCCATTTGATGTAACTCTAAATCATAATGAGTTACCGAAGCCAAAACAATTCTTAATGAGTCTTTCTTTGAGACCGATGAAAAGGTCTCTTTATTATCAATGCCTCCTTTTTTTTGGGTGTATCCCTTGTCAACAAGTCTGGCTTTATATCATTCTATATTAATTACCATTTAAATCGTGTTTGGTCTTGAAGACCCATCTACACCCGATTCTTTTAGAACTTTCTGGTAATTGAACGAGATCCCAGACTTTGTTGTACTCCATGGATTTTAACTCTTCATTCATGACATCAATTCATTTATCATACTCAGTGCTTTCTATGGCCTGTGAAAATGAAATCAGATCTTTATTAATTCCAATGTCAAAATCTGACTCTTGCAAATAAATCACATAATCATCTGAAATGATCGATTTTCTTTTTCTTTGAGATTTTCTTAATGGTACTGTTTGTCTTAAAAATAAATCACATAATCATCTGAAATGACCGATTTTCTTTTTCATTAAGATTTTCTTAATTGTACTGTTTGTGGATTATTTACGTCAGATACTTGTGAGTTAGTTCCATTTTGAAGTGTTACACCCAAATGTTGTTCAACATTGTTAAAGTGTTCTTCAACAAGAGGAACAACATTTGTTATTGGTGTGGAAGTAGATACATTCATGGGCAATGAAATATTTACCCTTACCTCATTAATTTCCATACGTTGTCGTTCAACACTCTCACTAACTTCACCATTCTCAATGAATTTTGCATTATCGGTTTCAACAATTCTCAAGCTATGATTTGGACAGTAAAAACTATACCCTTTAGATTTCTCTGAATAACCAATAAAGTAACCACTTACCATTCAAGAATCTAATTTCTTTTAATGTGAATTATAAACTCTAGCTTCCGCTTGACAACCCAAACATGAAGGTGTCTTAAACTAGGCTTCCTTCCAGTCCACAGTTCAGAAGGGGTTTTTGGAACTGCCTTACTAGAAATCCTGTTCAATAAATATACAATGGTTTTAAGAGCATACATCTACGATGATTTGGATAATGAGGAATTACTCATCATACTCCTAACCATATCCATAAGTGTTCGATTACGCCTTTCTGCAACACCATTTTGTTGAGGTATTCCTGACATAGTACATTGTGCACATATGTTGTGTTCGATTACGCACCGTGTTCGATTATGCCATGTTCTTCGAGGAATTTTGCAAATGGACCTGGACATTGTCTTGATTCATTATACTTTCCATAATATTCACCACCTCTAACTGACCTAATGATTTTCACTTTCCTATCTAAATGTCTTGCAACCTCATTAACGTACATTTTGAGAGCGTTCGTTGCTTGACATTTTTCTTTTAACAAATATATAAATCCATAACATGAAAAATCATCGATAAAGGTGATAAAATATTTTTCTCCACCAAAAGATGGAACATCAAAGGGTCCGCAAATATCAGTGTGTATAATTTCAAAAAGTTGAGTGCTACTTGTTGCACCTTTCTTGGTATGCTTGGTTTGCTTTCCTTTAATGTAATCCAAACATATATGAAGATCAATAAAATTCATATTCGAAAGAATCTCATTCTTTACTAATTTTTTAAATTTTTCTTTGGATAAATGACCCAAACATTTATGTCACAAATAAGCAGAACTTTCATTTAGTGAACTACGTTTAATTCCAACATTTTGATGAATAGTGAGAAGGGATTCAGTCTTGACTCCTCTTGAGTAAGCATACTGGAATGACTTCCTTGTTTCTTAAGTCTTGACTCCTCTTGAGTAAGCATACTGAATAATTCACTAACATCTCACTTATCCTTGATAGTGTTATAGTTAATTTGGAAAGGTCCATACTCAAGAGGGAACGAGTTCAGAATAAACTGAACCAAGAAGGTGTCATCCACTTTCATCCCCAAGATCTGAAGTCTTGTTGTAATATTAGTCATCTCGATGATATGATTTTGCATACTACGCGACCCATCAAACTTCATGGTCGTGAGTTCAGCCATTAGTGTACTAACGAGAGACTTATCAGCAGAACGAAAATGTTATTCCACAAACTTCAGGTATTCCCTGGCACTTTCTATTTGTGGAATAGTACTTTTAATGTTGTTAGCAACAATCATTCGCATAAACATAAGGCTTAATTTGTTAGAGCGTTCCCATGATTTATGAAAAGACTTGGCATCCTCACTGTTCTTATCGGTAATGGCAGTAGGTTTGTTATTCAGTAGAGTCAAGTAAGATCCATCACACCTAAGTGGAACTGGACTTTTTCATGTTATTCAGAGAAGTTCAATCCATTGAACACAGTAACAGACGAAGAATGTGAATGAAGAGGAATAACTGCAAAATAGATATACATGCTCACAAAATCAAAAAATAATGTGAATTCAGTAAAGTGATAAAAATATATCGTAATTCTCTTTTGGGTAGATACTACGACACATTATCATAATTTAAATGTCATTTTTATCTTCAATAGGTGATTGAATATTTTTAATCAAACATATACGACATCTTTGGATATACAATATATGTTTGACTAAAAATATTAATTTACCTCATAATTTTCACTATTCGTAGAATGATAGATTCACCTTTGGGTAAATTCTTAAGTTCTGGCAATAGTAAAAGTCAATTTATCTATTTATTTTTCAATGGAGGCATTTAATTAACATTCATAGATAAATGACAATTTTATTAATGCATATTTTTTTATAACCATACTAGTTTGGCCACTTTGGTGACTAGCAAACTATATGAATACAAATGTACACATAATATCATAAAATTTTGTGCATGTGAATAATTTTATACATTTTAGTTTGGCCACTTTGGTGACTAACAAACTATAGAAACATAATACATGCATCAAGTGATCATAAATATTATATGTGTAGACATTAATTTCTCTAGTTTGGCCACTTGAATAACTAACAAACTATTTTGCACAAAGTACACACATATTATTTATTGCCTAGTATAATGACCACTTTAATTTATTGCACAATTTAAAAACAAAACATAATTATTACATTATGGGAAGATTAAGATTTTTCAAAAATTGTACAAATTAGATTTTGCTAACAACACTTTATTAACATAAGAGTCCAAACACCTTAAATAGTCAAGCAAAAAATTACGCTACTACAAAAGAATTCAACAATAAATTTGAACATAATTTGATTGGACAAAATTAAACTTTCAAGAGATTGATTTCAAATCACAAAACTAAATCCAATAAATATCACAAAAACTTACACAGCGATGAAATTTTAGCAGGTGTATAAGCTCATAGGCGTAAAGAATTACTCCTATTAACAACTATGAGTACGTATAGTGATTTTGTCAATGTTAATATGCTTGAGGTGATGTCATATATTCACACTTAATTAATCTCATAATTTGTTATTCTAAAATCAACAGTGTTCCATCAATGAACTTCAATAAGTTTGTCCCTTCAAATCTTTATTTTAGACGAATTATTATAAAGTTTCTTTCTTTTTTTTTCCCTCTATTTTCAATGATACTTTTCTAGTCAAAACGGTAAAATAGAATACTATGTATATATGTAGAACGATAAAATACTTTTAGATTATTTTCACTAGTTAACATATTCATTAATATTATCAGTTGAAACAATTTAGGCTCGGATGCCACATGTAAAATTAAATACACATCAGGATCTTGAACACGATAACTTACATAGAGATCGTTAGGGGCACATACCTGATGCGGAAGACATCATTTCAAAGAGAAGCGGAACCATTAGTCGTAAATTAGTTTCTACCTCCTTGCCCTAGCCTTATGTTACCACAGCCGTTAGAGATGGAATTAATGTAGAGAATATGTGGTAACCCTAATGGGTGGAAGGAGGACCAATTTATAGAGGTTATGACTTGATCTGGTACGTCCATCAAGTACTCAATGTACGGACAAAATCTATTCTTCATTAAATATTATTTATGGTATTATTTGGGTCACAAGTAAACTTGGGTCATAAATAAGAAATTATTCTTATAGCCTTTTCATTCATTGTTGAAAAGGTAATGGATGTGCTGGATGTTTAAGATGATAGCCGTTGAAGAAATTATTCACAGTAGCGCATATTATCATCTACTTTGAGTCTTAAGTGTTAGATTTGGAGTCCTTTTTGTGCTTCTGTTTTATCTTTCGTGGTTTCTCGATCATGTAATTATTTATTTTGGCGTTTGAAATTTGCTTTAAAACTTTGTAGGTTAATCTTTTACTAGAGAAAGTTGAACTGTTTCATTCTCAGAAGTCCACATGTATTGCAGACATATTTAATTTCCCAACTCTTTAAGTTTGTAATTATAAGTGAAGTGGGATTATATAAAATATCTTTATTTTGTATATGTTGCTACGGTTCAATGCAGTTATAATGTAATTAGTTCTGTTGGGGCCGTGAATCGCATGGGGTTTTCCTTCTAGTAATTGTTCTATTCAACATACATTCAGAACATTTCCCTTCAAGTAATTGTTCTATGCTACATACTTTCTTTTCTATTGCATAACAACTTAGTACCACTTCTTCGCTCCAAGTTGCATCTATTTTGATTTTATGTGTTGTAACTAGATGAAGGCACGTGCCCGATACATATGAAACGACCATAGTTAAGAATGCTTGTAAGGCGAGAATAGATGAGAATACTTGTTAGGCAACATCTGATAAATCAGTAAAGCAGTTGAAGTTTGTTTCATAGAAAAACTGCTAATACATGGATACACATTGTATATATGTTATGTTCAAGATTTCACCGTCTATGTATGTATATTTACAGATTTACAGAAGTCGTCGCAAAAGACAAAGTAATCCATTACTATGTTGGCGGCAATCATCTTGACCATCTTTATTACCGTTGTAAGTTTGTGACATTTGAGGCTTTCTGTTGAAGTAGGAGAAATGTCTTTAGTAGTTGATGTAGAGTATATTTGCAACAGCATAATAATATCAATAAGAGTATTGGGCCCTCTCTTCAAACTAACTTTTCAAAAAGATAGTGCAGGGACCAAATGTAGCAGTCAAATTTTCTGCAAAATCAAATGAGAAGAATGAAAGAAAATACACAGCTATAAATAAAATATCTAAATATCTGTTGGGGAAAACACTATGTATTGATTTAAGATGTAAGAATATTTAAAGGTACAGTAAGACAGCTACTATACATTGGCATGCATAAATCACAACTTTAAAACTATAATCTTTCTCTATATATAAGTTCCCAAACCACAATATCAATAATGAAGAAATTAGAAGATTCAACTATTGAGCAATGTAAAATAAATGAAATTCAGATACCTGTTAAATGAGTTGCGACCAATTCTACTTCAACTTCTAGTATAACGGGCTGGGAAGATCACTGAAAGGCAACGATGCGTCAATCTTCAATTCCGGAATGAGCCATCAAATTGCACCTTCAAAATGTTCATGAAACGTACAAAAGAGACCATTTCATGTAATGGAGGTGACCAAGGTTTCCTTAATGAAGTATTTGTATGGTGGCATAGGTTGCCTAGAAGGGTTAATTTCTTAAAGAACTTTTGGTGAAATAATTTGAATGAGGTCAGCGTTAAGAATCAACTATTCGGGGCAGATCCTCCAAAAGTATACTCTATACATTATCTCGGGTTAAAGCCATGGATGTGTTATAGGGACTACGATTGTAACTGGGACATAGGTGATCAATGTATTTATAAATTATGCTAGCGATATCGCGCACGAGACATGGTGGAAACTACATGACTCAATGGATGAGAGTTTACAAAAATTTTGTGGATTGACAGAGCAAAGGAAATTGAATTAGAATGGGATAGAAAATTGGCTAGAAAAACTGGATTTAAAGATGAACATTGGAGGATTAATGTTACTGATCCTAGAAAATTTTCTTGATTTTTTTTTTCATTTAATATGTATGCTAATGCTACTATATATAGTAGTACTTTTGCACAGAGTACTTATGAACATGGCCTTCATGCACTATTTATTCATGTGTATAGAGGATGCGTGTTCTTCATTTTTGGAACATTATGACTGCAGAGTCACTGTTAAGATGATATGCCCCTTTTCGGGGTTAGGGTTCAATCAAATTAACACTAATTTCGACAGAGTTAATTCTCTTTTGATTGAAAAACATACAAATTCCTTGATATTCATTCTTATTTTCAAGATTGCTCTTTGAGCTCACTTCATCTTTTTCATCCGGGTATTGAAATTTTTGGCAGATTTGTATTTTCAATTTGCACTAATTTGATTGCTTTTCGGATTTTTACCAACAAAAAAATGAAAACTTTTTGTAATTCTATATATATGTGAAACTACTAAAGACCAAAACTTCAAAACCTCATAGAATTAATTGTCAAATACATAGGAGTAAATAAGAAACTCCATCTTCTTTTTGTTCTTTGCTTATTTAATAAACCCATTCTACTAAATCTAAAAAATTGTTCTTCCTAAAGATCAAAATTGAATTTGAAGATGAAGAGAATTGAAAGGAAAAAATACGAAACTTTACAAATTCATTCAACCAGAAAAAAATAGTAATGAAGAAAAAACTGAAGGTTAAGAGACCAAAAAAATAAAGAAGTACCTGAGAATTGCAGCAGTTGAATGGATTTGAGAAAAATGGAAGATGAAGAAAGTTTGGAGATTTGGCAGATGAAAGGATTTTGATGAAAGGGATAAACCGACCTGGATGACACGTATAACCACCTGTAATACAGTGGAAGTAGAGAAGATAATATAGTATGACGAAAATACCCTCAACTTATAAGAATTTGACTTTAAACAGATATGTTGATATCCTATTCTCACTCACACTTCTACTACAGTAGAATAGAATATAAGTCTGTGTCATGCACCTCAAGAGTCTTTTTTTTCTTGGGAAAATTTTCAAAACAACAATATTTTAGCTTTTAATGGGACTTCTTAGCAATAGTTTCACTATTTATTTAAAATGTCAATATTTTAATTTGTTAAGGATTGAGTTATGTATTTATTTTATTTTGATTAATTTAAAAGAATACAAATAATTAATAATTGAATAGAGAAAATCATGGAACAAAAAATTTCAAAAAAGGTAATTTTTAAAAAAAAAATTTAACATCAGTTACGTTTTTGATAGAGCATATGTTGCCATTTTTCTTTCTAGCGTTTTTTTCTTTGTTCTTAAGAATTTCAATTTTAAAAAAAAAAAACAGTAGTTTGTATTTTATATCTTATATAAGTGGAAGTGTTGGAAAATTTCTAATGCCCTCTGTTTTGGATATTTAAATGTTTGAACTTCTTTGAATATGTGTTCCTTCGAAATGTATTCAAATACCTAATGATATGTATAACTAATTTAAAATACAAAAAATGTTGGTATTGATTTATGATGAATACAACACTTCGGCATTCTAGTTCAAGTACAAAAATAAAGACAGTTGTGTAGTATATACCAAAATATAAATACAAATTAGTTGTAGATCGAAATGATATTGAAAAATACAGTTGTGATGAATACATATATAATACATAGAATAAGTTTATTCAAAATAAATTGTATTTATATTTCAATATCCAATTTTCTTATATTATTATTTCACTTTAAATTTGCAGAAAGTATTTTCTAGCTTAGTTTTTATTTCAAATATCAGGTTGTATTTCAATATCATTTTGTATATCAAACGCAAAATGAATACCAATAATTTTGTATTCCCCTTCTTGTGATGTATTCGTCGCACAATTTTATATATTATGTATTCATAAAATTATATTGCTTTAGCCAAATAAAATACAAAATATGTCTTACTAAGTTTGTATTTCAAATATCAGGTTGTATTTCAGTATGATTTTGTATTTCAAACGAAAAAGTGAATACCAATAAGTTTCCACTTCCCTTCTTATAATGTATTCGTCACAATTCTATAAATTATGTATTCAATCATAATATATAGAATTGTGACGAATACATTATATACCTATTTAAATTACTACAAACTAAAAAAGAAATACAATATTTTAAATAAAAATACAAATGATGAGTAAAAGAAAAACAATTGACAAACAAAAATTAATATGAATACAATTTTGTAACCTTCTTATTTGACTTTGTCTTTCTTCTTCTTCTTCTTCATCTACTATGTTCTTTTTTCTGATTTTTTTCCATCATAACCGAATCTGAATCCGTATTCACTTGTGCATTAGTAACCCTATAAGCAAAATTCGAAATTATTAAATATGAATGTATAAAAAAATCAAACAATATATGATGTATGTGTGCTAATGTAGTTACTACAATCTACTAAATCTCAAATATGAAAATATAATTTTTGATAATTTGAATTTCGAAATTATCAAAAATTAGAATGTATTAAATATCAAACAAAATAAACATACATATGAATTTCCAGATTCTCCAAAATCTGAAAAATTAAAAGAAAATCAAAAAAAATTGAAAAAATTGAAAATCATAACTATTTGATGAATAACTAAACAAAATTACATAAAAATTGAAAAATTCGACTGAAAATCCGTAATATATAGAATCGGTGATTTAAACATCAAATCAAAATAAATCAAAATGAATAATGGAAATTACCTAACTAATCGAGAAATCTGATTGAATTAATAAATATATTTCATTTAACAATAAAGAAGATTTCTTGATGAACAACAATTTAGCACCTTGAAGAAAGATAAACTTGAAACGTGAAAGGTGGGGAAGAAACGTGAAAAGTGGGGAAGAAACATGAATGGAGTTGAAAAAAGGTTAATGTGTATTGGTTTAATTTTTTTTTCTTTAAATGGTTATTGATATATAATTTGGTCCATTATAGGACTCTTTCCATAAATAAAATTAATTTTAAATACTAAAATCTTAATACATATTATTTTATAAAAAATATTGTTATTCTGCCATTTTAAATAAATATTTTAAAGTATTGTTATTTTGACTAATTATATTAGGTATTATGACTTAATTGCTAATTTTCCCTTTTTTCTTCGCCAGAAGGCCCAAATCTATTACTTATTGGATCATGACCCAAATTATTTTCTCACAATTTTTTATTTCCAAAACTTTTTCTAAAATACTTCTAGTCTACAA
Organism: Solanum verrucosum; assembly: GCF_900185275.1. Taxonomy (NCBI): domain Eukaryota; kingdom Viridiplantae; phylum Streptophyta; class Magnoliopsida; order Solanales; family Solanaceae; genus Solanum; species Solanum verrucosum. The sequence continues at coordinate 17,190 of NW_026020357.1, forward strand.
AAAATTGAGTTTTTTGCATTTTGTTTTTTCAATCAGAATCATATTTCAAGAGAACTTAACAACTAATAATGGCTAAGATTCACACTGAAATGGAGTAAAAATGTATTTATGTATCAGATATATATGTATTTGGAGATCAAAATATATGATATAAATGATAATATTGAAAACTCATGAAAAGATAGATAATTTACCCAAAAATTAATGAGCAGGGCTGGGCAAAAAATATCAAAAATAAAATTATCAAACCGAACCAAAAATTTTTGTAATTCGGTATTCGATATTCGGTATGGTATTTGGGAGTAAAATCTTAGAATGGTGATATTCGGATTTGGATTTGGTATGAAATATTAGTACCATTTGGTATTTAGTATTTTCCGATAAACTTAATGAAGGTCATTTAGAAACATGTATATTACTCGTTAACACAAGTCCAAAGAGAAAGTTAATGAATAAACACAAACAACCCAAATACATGTCTTTTGATTGTATCAATATGTCATTCTTGATGACTTCCTACTTGTTGATCTTCTATTATATCGTTCATTCACATTTAAAAAATATAAATAATTACAAAAGTAGTATTAACTTTGTAATACAACTGGCTACAACTTCAATATGGTATTACCGAGTACCGTACCAAATCGAAGTTTGATTTACCAATTACTGAATTATCAAACCAAAGTTTAAAATTTTGATATTTGATATCTACTTTTAACTATCAATTATCGAATCCGAAATTTAACAATTCAGAACGCCCACCCCTACGGTAATGAGATTTGTATTCACCACTTAAAAGTTATGGAAGTTACACGTTAGTATTTAACTTCCACCATAATGGTGGATAATTTTTCAATCCAAGAGCGGGTCATTTTAGGGCTACGTGTAGGGGTGTGCAAAAACCGATTTAACCAATAAACCGAACCGAAAAAAACACTATTGGTTTATTGATATTGGGTTATTGGACTAACGGTTTTTAAACGGTTTTGCAAAATTTTTTATTGGGTTATTGGTGTTTGGTTTCCGGTTTTATAATTTTTGTTAATGGTTAAACCGATAACCCAATAAGATTATACTAAATTTACTAGTCTTATTGTTAATGGTTAAACAATTGTTACTTTTACACTTTTTGTTAATGGTTAAATGATTGTTACTTTCACACTTTTTCCTTTGAATGTGTCTAGTGTCTAAACTTGCAAGAAAAATGATTGTTACTTTTATGATTATTACTTTCATGTCAAATGCTGGAAAAATCATATGGTTTATTTGAAAATTTTCTTATCGTGTATATAATATATATGAGTATTTTCTTATTGGTTAAACCGAAAACCGAACCGTTAAGTACCATAAACCGATTAACCAAAAACCGATAAGAAATATGTTATTGGTTTGGTTATCGGTTTGAAGTATTTACAAACCGAAAACCGATAAACCGAACCAATAACACCTAAAACCGAACCGAATCGACCGATGCGCACCCCTAGCTACGTGTGTAATTATTTTTAGAAAATGTACTCATGAATTTACATTTACTTGTTTCTTCAAAATTAAAAAAATTTATATTAATTTAATATTTAAATATTTAAAAACTATTCAAAAAGGATACTATAAATTATAGTTCTTCTAATATTAATATAATAAAAATAATATTGATCAAAATTTATATAATTTGTCTATCCAAAAGTGACCTGATGGGGTTAATATCGGTCGGCTCGGTTCGATTTTGAAGTTTATCGGTTCAACTTATGTGTTATCTATTTGTAGACATGCGAAACCATTAAGATATTGGCTTATCGGTGATCGGTTTATCGGCTATTGATCGTTATCGGTTCGGTTATTGGTTAATTCGTTAAGATTTGACAGAAAAAATAAATGATTGAAAATCACTTAGAAACATGATGACAAACCAAATGAATCATGCACATGAATTGATAAATTGTATCTTGCTAAAAAACATCACTAACACATTGTAGAATAACCGAAAGTTTGAGTTGCTAGAAATAAAAATATGAAACTAAATCCAAAGTCAAGAACTTTATATACCCAATGATGGTGTAATATACCACAAATACAATAAATTACAGTTGAAATAAAATGACAAAAAATGCATAAACAAATCTTTAGGCTGAGGACAGATATATCGCTTTCTTGAAGGAGATTTAAGTCCACTGTGACATAAACTACACCGATCCAGCAGCAATACTCTTGACTTGTCCCCTCCAGAATACAACAGCCCAACAACATTGTGCAATTCAAGCAACTCCGGATTAGTTGAAGAGTCCAATCCTCCACATAAGTACACCTTCCTTCAACACATAAATACTCTTTTGTATATAGTGAATATAGTTGAAGACTTAGAATATTTTTCTATGTCTCAACTCTCTCTTTCACTACTACACACTACAATAATATTTCACACTTCTCATCATTTTGAGATACACCTTTCACAAAGGAAGAAACACCACTATTTATAGGGGATAAATTCTTCTTTGTATTGAATAAGAATAAAGTGGATAACAATGTAGGTAAATGAATGACCTAAAGGTTACATAAGGTTACAAATGTATAGTGAGGTAGAATAATGAGTGAAATTAGTGGTAGATCATGACAATAGTGGTTACAAGAGTTGCACCACAATAATGACCACATTCTTGTCAACTTATACCCACTAACATATGCACTTAATATTTTAAGACAGACAAACTTCCGTGCGAAAGACAAAATGGCAAAAATTCTTCTTGCTTAGTCTGATAGGAAATAAGATATTCAAATAAATAATTTTATAGCGAATGACTATTCATCTATTGTATTTTCATGCAAATAGGGGGCAAGAAAACTCTATGGAAAGATGGTGGTTTAATTCGATGTTGTTTAAGAAGGAGTTCGAACGCAGGTGTGGGCTAAATAAATCAATGGGCAGTCTTGGTCCTATTGAAAATACCAGTGAAGATCCAAATCTAAAAATGAAAAACATTCATAGTTGCAGTAATGTTGATTATTTATTTTTAATATTAAAATGCATAAACACCAACACCCAATAATTTAAAAAAATCAAACCATTAAATCAATAACCTATTGCCGATAAACTAATAACTTTTTTTCGGTTCAGATTATCGATGTCGATTCGATGTTGAACTGTCCTACATTATTGAGTATCTATAGTCAAAGAACCTTATCCAATTAAAGCCTAATGCCAAAATTTATTTTTGACATTTTGCATAGACTCTATTTTTTTATTTTAAAAAGAAGCCTAACTACGTAACAAATTAACTATAGCCATGGATTTCTCTCTGATTGCCCTTACACTAGCTATCTCCTTCCTTTCTTTCTTCTACCTTCGCAAGCTTTTTTTCACAGCTCATACGCGAAATAGAGGTGTACCAGAACCTACCGGAGCATGGCCTATCATCGGCCATCTCCACCTCCTCAACGGATCTCAAATGCCTCACAAAATCTTTGGTCAAATGGCAGAAAAATACGGTCCTATTTTTCAATTAAAGCTCGGAGTAAATCAAGTAGTAATCGTGAGTGATCACAAAATAGCCAAAGAATGTTTCACCACAAACGACAGGGCCTTTGCGAATCGGCCCAAATCCATAGCTTCAGAGATATTGGGCTACAATTATGCCATGTTTGGGCTTGGGCCTTATGGGCCTTACTGGAGAGAGATTAGAAAAATAGTCACTATTGAATTTCTTTCAGCTCGGCGAATCGAAATGCTCAAACACGTTAGAGAATTTGAAGTAAAATTAGCTGTAAGAGAGACTTATGAATATTGGCTGAAAAATAATAGTGGTAGTAATTTAAATGGTGCTGTAAAGATGGAGATGAAGGAATGGTTTGGGAATTTAATTATGAACAGTATGGTCAAGATGCTATTTGGAGTACAATACACAGGTATTTAATTTTGAATTTAAGTTATACACATACATATGACTAAGTATTATTCAAAAATTAATAATTTGAATCTCGAAATTCCAACGGCATAAATTGAGAAACAGAGAGTACTAGATAATAATGCTTTGAGTTCATGTAGTTGTAGAAATTTGGATGTTGAACGAAACATAAATTGTGGATCCACCCCTGTAACAGATAAGGAAGATGAAGAAAGGAGTAAGGCTCAGAAAGCAATAAGAAGATTTCTTGAATTATTTGGGGTCTCTGTTGTGGCTGATTTTTTACCTTATCTAAGATGGTTGGATATTGGAGGACATGAGAAGGCAATGAAAGAGACAGCTAAAGAAATGGACTTTATTATTGAAGATTGGTTAGCAGAGCACAGAAGAAAGAGAAAATTAAGGGGAAATAAATGTGGGGATGAAGATGATTTCATGGATATCATGTTGTCCATTTGTGAAGACAAAGATCTACATGGTTTTGATGCTGATACCGTTATCAAAGCTACTTGTGTGGTACGTTTAAATTTTGTGATCTTAAATATTTCACATGCAAACTAATATACTGCTGAAATTTTTGGTTTTGGATTGGTAGGTTATGCTATTGGCAGGAGTAGACACTACTGTTGTAACTTTGACATGGGCTTTATCTTTACTCCTAAACAACTACCAATCACTAAAAAAGGCCAAAGATGAGCTAGATACTCATATTGGTAAGAATAGATGTGTCCAAGAATCGGACATCAAGAACTTGATTTATCTTCAAGCTATTGTTAAAGAATCGTTCCATTTATATCCAGCCACACCGCTCTCACTACCCCACGAGTCGATTGAGGATTGTGTTGTTAGTGGCTACAATATACCGAAAGGGACTCGCTTAGTACTGAACATATCAAAGTTACATTATGATCCTGAAATATGGCCAAATCCCCAGGAGTTTAAGCCAGAGAGGTTTTTGACGACTCACAAAGATGTCGATGTAAGGGGCAATCACTTTGAGTTGATTCCATTTGGTAGTGGAAGGAGAATGTGCCCCGGTGTTTCATTGGCCCTTCAAGTTGTGGAATATGTGCTAGCTGTTTTGTTGCAGGGGTTTGAAATTAAGAGGCCTTCAGATGAAGCAATTGATATGAGTGAGAGCTTTGGATTGACAATTCTCAAAGCTTCTCCACTCGAAGTTCACCTAACTCCACGCTTGAATTCTTATCTTTATTATGAATGAAATGTTGATCTTTTTCAGTAAATTAAGGTTATAATTATGCTATATTGATAATTACAATGTTGTATTTGATTTTTATATTTGTTTTAGGGGAGTGTAGAAATTAAAATTCTTGTCCAGAAAATAATATTCAAGACCGAAAAATATTGGAATAATCGTATTTATTTGTTATCAAAATATGAGTGTTACAACCTCTATGACTCCCTGATTCATTTTTTCGAATAGAAATTCAAGAGCTTTTGAGCTTGATCTTTAATTTAATGGTTTTGATCTTGACTTATACTTGGATTCAAGAGCTTTTGAGCTTGTTTTTTAATTTTGATGAACTTGAAGTTGATCTTGAATTTAAGGGCTTTCGAGCTTGTTCTTGTATATGGTGATCTTGATTTTGAATTGTTCTTTAACCTGAATCTTTGAATTCTTGAACTTGTAGTTTGTAGAGAAATGAGTTGTTCTTAAACTTGAATGCTTGAATTCTTGAACTTGTAGCTTGTAGAGAAATCGGAGGCGTTTGATCCTAAAGTAGGTCATTTTTGGCCCACTAGTATATATATATATATATAGATGAAAATTGCGCTAAAAAATAAACATATACTAGTTAATTAGCTAATATCGCTATAGTTTGAATTAATTATGGTTCACAACTTAATTTTAGCTTTAATTACGTCACTTGTCCTCTTTTATACATATACCAAATACAAATTATACACACATATATATACAATTATATAACATATATACAAATACAATTAGCCTCTCACAGCTCTCTGACCTTTCTCGCTCGCCTCTCTCCTCTCTCTCCCAATCTCGCTCGCCTCTCTCCTCCCTCTCCCAATGTCTCGCCAAATATACAAATACATATGTATATCAGTTATATATATAATTATCTGACAGATATACATATACAGTTCATCTCTCTCCACTCTCTGCCCATTCTCGCTCGCTTCTCTCCCTATCTCGCTCGCCTCTCTCCTCCCTCCCACAATCTCGCTCGCTAGATATACAAATACATATGTATATTAGTTACATATATACAATTATTTGACAGATATACATATACAATTCGATAAATATACATATACAATTCGCCTCTCTCCACTCTTTGCCCTCTCTTGCTCGCCTCTCTCCTCCCTCTCCCAGTCTCGCTCGCCACTCTCCTCCTTATAAAATGTAGCTATGAATCGTAATCAGCAAACTATAGCTATGGTGGCACCCTTAGAATTTAGGAATTTATTTTTATGTTTTCCTTCATACTTTTAGGTTTTTAATCCCTATTTTATTTTTACTTTTAAAATCGTTTTTCAACTCTTGCACACCTTTCAGAATCACAATCCTTCAATGTGAAAAATTGTCTTCTTTTAATATATTTTATACTATAATATAAATAAATATATGATATATACTAAATTTGGTGTTCTAGAAGAAGAAGAAGAAGAAGAAGAGAAAACATAAAATATTCGAAGTTTAAAAATGTGAGGGAACTCTTTATTTATAGCCAATAAAGATAGTATGAACATGTCCTTATTCTGTCTTATCATAAAAGACACAAATCTTCATAAAAAGTCACAACCCTTTAGAAAGGTCAGAACTCATCCAAAAAATACAACTCTTTAGAAAAGTTACAACCTTTCAAGAAAATCAAAACTCTTTGGAAAAGTCACAACCATTTGGAATAGTCACAATCCTTCTGAAAAGTCACAACCTTTTGAAAAGATCACAACTCCTCGGAGAAAAAAGAAGAATAGAAAACATAAAAAATTCGAAGTTTAAAAATGTGAGAGAGCTATTTATTTATAGCCAATAAAGATAGAATGAACATGTCCTTGTTGTGCCTTATCATAAAAGACACAAATCTTTAGAAAAGTCACAACCCTTTAGAAAGGTCACAATTCATCCAAGAAGTACAACTCTTTAGAAAGTTACAACCTTTCAAAAAAAAATCACAGCTCTTTGGAAAAGTCACAACCATTTGGAATAGTCACAACCCTTTTGAAAAATCACAACCCTTTTAAAAGATCACAACTCCTCAGAGAAATCACAACTTTTTGAAAAAGTCTCAACCTTCAATATGAAAAGATATTTGCTTTTAATTTATTTTATAATATAAATAAATTTAATATAATATAAAATATATACTAAATTGAATGTTTTAAGTTTGGGGTATTATAATAATTTAACATTCAAGTTAGAGAGTTCATTCTTTTAAGGTAGTACTAGTTTCTGGGCACGTGCTTTGCGTGTGTAACATGTATTAATGAGTATATTATTTCTTAAGAAATTAAATATTATTAAATAATATGATTTGAGTTATTTTTTATAAAATGTGTCTAATTGGGGTTTCTTACTTTGTGTTACTACTAATTGTGACACTCCAATTTCATTGTCACGACCCGGGAGCACCCCCTAGTCGTAACCGGCGTACTCGACCTCGAAGAGGTCTAATACAAGCCTCTTAGCATTCATTCATCGCATAGACACACAAAAAAAACCATAAGGAATTTAAAACTTTCTTTACCAAGAAAACATTTCATAAAAAAAAAATATATAGCAAGCGGAAGACTTTCTAGACTTTATACATGATGTATCAAAACCATCTAATACTTTAGAGTACAAAATTCGGAACTAATCCCATACACAACTTAAACAATACTAAAAAGACATAAAAGAACATATGGGGTAATGTCCTCGAATATATGAGGACTCACCAAGTCTTCATCTTCAACACTTAGAAACCTATCAAATAGCCATGACATGTCATCATCTCCAAATCCCTACACTTTAGTCCAAAAAGGGAAAGAAAGGGATTAGCACAATTAAGTACTAAGTATGGAAGCCATGCAAAAACATGCTAAAAGGGACGTTTATTGGAGAAACATGCTTTTATGCCATTTGGTAAAACTTCATGAAAAAATACAAGTATAAGAGTCACAATATCCAACCATAACCAACATACAAGTCATTAACCACTTTAGCACATACTCCACACATAACCCATTCCTTCACCTTAAACCATCCACCTCAAGTAACCCTTGGACAACACTTTGTGCAATGTATGGATAGCGTCTCATACCACCATCCACACTAAAGCATCATCCTAAGGCCACCAAATGTGAACTTACCACTTATCATGCTTCATATCACAAGCCATCGTGCACAACTAGTACCAATGTACAACACATGAACATAATTGACAAGTAAGTCTTTTCATCATTTCTTGACCTCTATTTCAAGTTACCCAAAGCCACACTTAAGTGAAACATGAAGTGACTGCCCATACAATCTCTTCATATACACCTAAGTGTTCCTAAGGGTTACCAAAGATAAGGAAATTTACCATTACAATATAACATACTAAGTCAATGTTCACATATAAAACCATAGCCAACCGTATACATACTCAACATATATTCATATACAACCCATGCTTAACTTTAAAGGAACACATGCCATTTCATTACCATAGGACCTCTACCTAATATAACCTTAAGACACACTTGAGTAAGACAAGAAGTGACCGCCCATACAACCTCTTCAAGCACACTTAAGTGTTCCTCAAGATTACCTTAGATAAGGACATTTCCTTTACAACATAACATCAATAGACCAACATTCTTTAAGAAACCATTTTGGAGACATTCAAGCACATAATGGGACTTTCACATAATAGTTGTTAGACTTAGGGAACTCACTTTAGTATCTTCAAAGCCTACTCGTGCCATGTGTAGATAACATCCCATACTACTACCTACACGTTGTAGAACCTATCCAATAACTAGAGTGCACATCCCACATAATGGGAATAGGCATTAACCGACATAGACCATGCGAGCTAGACATGGAATCCGGTGTCATAAAACCCTACACCGTGGAAGGTGTTCTACTTGCCAAGGGTAGAACTAGGACACATCCCATGTAGGCACATGGTTTAGGGGATATCCAAAGATGTTCATTGTACTCTTGCCTCATACTCGGGAGAGCTACCATCTTAACTATATCCACTCGGTGCTTAGCCTTAGTTCCCATAAAGTAATTTCATTCACATGTATGTACTAGAGAGGGCACCATCATTAGGTCTACCGACCCATAGCACATCTACCAAGAAGGACACCACAAGGATCTACCGATCAAGGTTCATTAAGGATAGCTCATTAAATCCCCCTGGAAGGGTGCCTTAGGCCTACCGATTTTTCATTAAGGGTGCCTTAAGCCTACCGGTCCAAGGTTCATCATTTCACACATGAGAAGGGCTACCATCATTAGGTCTACCGATTTCATGGTTTTACATTTATTTAGGAAAGCTAGACTTATGAAAGGGCACCATTTCTTAGTTTTGCCAATTCAAGTCTTGGCCTAGAATTCCTCTTTTAGCATTTATAGAAAGGGCACCATTTCTTAGTTCTAGCCCACTTCACACTTTCATGCATTCAAGACTTTAAGTAACAAGGATGGACACTTTAGTCTACCAACCAAGTCACAACATTTTCATTTAAGGATACTTCATAATCCAACATCATTTCATATATACATCATGAGAAATCATACTTTAACTCACAATGCTATCCACTTTACGTAGGATCATCACAAGATCACATAAAACTCATTCACATCATACCTTCACATATAGCTTCATATAGGACTTTACATATAGACTCATTCATATATAATAATATAACAATACAATAACACTCATATAATGCCCTTCATGGCCTCAATTCACAATAATACAATATTCCAACATTATGCAACAACTTCCCCAATGCCTTCATGGCTACAATTCACAATAATACCACACAAGAACAAGATATAACACTTCCACCAAAGGTGGATTCAACCTACCAACAACAATTAATTCAATAAAGAGAGTTCAAGCTTTCTTACCATAATTCAAAGCCATAGCCAAAATCACCAAAAATTCAAGCAATCACCAATACTTCACTCATAAGGCTTACCACCCTTAATTCACCCATTATCAACAATTAATCATGAATAAACATTAAACAACACAAGAGATATCAATACAATTCACTTTACACATAATTCCATCAACTTTGAATTTATAGAAATAGACCCACTTCATAAACACATTTTGGGGTTTTGTAGAATACAAGGATTCATGGAGTTTTTCATCTTAAAACATCAAATAAACATCAATAATATCATAACTTATCATTTGAAATCGTTTCATGCAAGAACCCATGAGTTTGAGTAGAAATTAGGTTTTTTCACAAACTTTGGAAAAGTTGAAAACCATTTGAAATTGGCTCTAGGGTGATAGTTTGCCCTAGATAAAGAACTCTCATACCTTTACTAAGATTCCCCCAAGAAATTTGATGAAGAAAACGTCTTGCGTCCACAACCCTAGCTCCCACTTCTTCTTCTTCTCTTCTTTCTCTCTTCTACTCTTCTTCACTCAAGAACCCTAACTCTTACTATTTTAAAATGAAACAAAAATGATCCACAATCAGCCTAACACAACAATATAACCTCAAAAGAAATGATTTGTGAAAAGACCAAACTGCCCTTAAATTTCCGGACGGACTCCCTGCCAACTGCCCAACTTTCAAAGGGCATAACTCGCTCATACGAACTCGGAATTGAGCAAACTCGGTGGAGTTGGAAAGATCGTTCCAAGGGCTTTCCAAACATAACTGGAACTACTCCTGGATCATCCTGAGCTAGGAGTTATGACTACTCAAAGTTGGCCAAAAACTCACTGATTTCCACACCTGGCCGAATTTCCAGATTCTGAATTTTTTTCCAAAAATGACTACTTCCAATTTCAAGCTTCTTCATATTCATTTTAAATTGTCGGATGTTACATTCATGACCTCCAAGTGAATGCACCGAGATAATAATATGAGAAGTTAACAAAATAAACTCTATTTATAAGTCAAAAAATGAGTTTGTAAAGCAAAAGAGAAAAGATAACAACTAACTAAATTAAATTTCTCGATAGTATTAAAAAAATGATTGGTAGAACAGTGTTAGAAGATCAAAAGATTGCATGATATTAATCATCTGCAAACCATAGTGCAACATTAATGTTTCTTCAATTAAAAGCTTGATAGGAGATTATTTACTTTTTACCAAAAATGGTGTAAGATAACTTTGACCGAACGGATAAAAAATCTTTCAATTTTTTTACGTTGCCTTTTGAATATCCTGATAATTATAATGAATGTGTTCAAAATATTATATTAGATTTTTAACCACAAGAACTTTAAACAAATTATTTAATTATAAATGTTAAAATTAAGGTGCAGAAAATCGTATTATTATTTTTTTAAAATAAGAATATTTATAAACATAACTACTATTTTTATATAGAATTTAATTATCTCTTCCTTCACCATAACTTAGCTAATGCTATATGTTTCACCTTCTCCTTTTTTTCCAAAAAAAAAAAAATTCAAAAAAAAAGAGTAAACATTCTATCACAGCCATTCTTAAAGATAAAAGTCAATATTTATGTAAATTATAAGTACAAAGAACAAAAAATAAAAATAAAGATGCACATGAGCAAGATAATTAGGTATTCCTTTTTCCTTTTGCCTCTATAATGAAAACTAAAACACAGACTAACGTAACAAATAGTCTATATTTGAGCATACAAAATAAAAATCTGAAATTAAAGCAAGTTGCTAACAAAACAAAAATTCAACTATATAAAGAGATACAAAAGTTTCATTATAATTCGAATTACTACAAATAAGTATAAAACTAACACACTAAGCTCCGATGCATGTGAAATTGAATTCTTATCTATTCTCGTGACTGTATAAGGGCATCTCACAACTTTCAGCTGAAATTGTGACATCATTTCATCAGCTTAGAGCTTCTACACTGTAACACCTCGGAATAGAGATGACTAGGAAAGGGACAAAAGTAGGCAAGTCACCAGCCCAAAGTTGGGCCATGGAACCCTCCACGAAACCCTTGACGGGTCGTGAAGGGGACCACAACTCATTATGGGGCTCGTGAGAGGTTTCCAGAGCTACCAACGCCATCGTCCTTCCCATGGAGGCCTTGACAGCCCATGGTGAGGTTGACGGGCCATGGTAGTGGTCGTCAACTGACCCATTAGGAAGGGGGTCTGCCCCTAGCTACTGGTCAAGGACCACGGGCGACATAATGGCCTATATATCGTTGACAGGCCATGGAGGCCGTCGTGGCAGTGGCATAGGAAGGCCCTCAGCCAAGGGCCTCTTCACGACCCATTTCACGGGCCGTGAGGCCTATGACAGGCCATAAAGGCCACCGTCAGTAAGTTCCGTCAGTTTTTAAGTCAGGGTCTTATGGGTCTTTTCCAAATTATTTTAAATCAATACCATGTCGTTTTACCCTTAACTCAAAGTCCTATATAAAGGTTTTTTACCCCCAAAATCACCCATTCAATTCATTCTCTCAATTTACCAAAAAGAAGAGCAAGTTCATCTTCCCCAAAATATTTATCTCTCTAGAAGAAGAAGGAGTCAACCTAGGATTCAAGATCAAGTCTCCAATTCAACAATTGCTTAAGGGCTTTAAAAACTAAGGTATGGTAGTCTTTATCTATGGAGCCCTTTCCTTCATAGATTTCCTAAATTCCCCAATTTTGATGTTAGGAATTCCCAATTGAAGTTAGGGCTTTCTACTATGTTATGGGTTCCTTTCAATATTGATTTATTTTACTGTGTTATGAAGTATCAAGCATGAATTGAGATAATTCAATGATTTAAAAATGAATCCCCATGAACCCATGCATACCCCCATGTTTTCTAAGCTAACATGAAAATACCGAATTTTATCCATGAAGGAAGAAGCTTATGAAGTTATGCATGCTCTTTGTCAAAGTGATGAAAAAGATTTAAGATTCTTTAAGAGTAAAGAGTATATCTTGATGTTGTTGTTGTGAAAGGATTTATCACACATCACTCAATACATGCATGTGAAATGATTTTCTCACATAAGGATTCGTAAGAGTTGAAAGGTTTTCTCAACTAACTAAAATCAAGTTAAGAGCTATTCTAAAAAAAGTTAGTTTGGATTGGCGATTTGAAGTGCCCTCCATGAAAGTAAGTCAATTAAAGAATTATGACTATTCTGTGGGATTTATGCTTAGCACCGAGAGGACATTGAGATGGAAGTTCTCCCATAGTTTGAGGCTAAGTTTTTAGTAGGAATCTCTTTATCCCTTATCGATGTGCCACCATAGGATCATGGTCTTAATTAGATAGACATGATTGTATTAAATAGACATTAACTAGTGGATCCACATAAGCTAGAGTTGAGGTTCTCACCTTGGAAAGTGAGAACACCCCTTTTTGGTATGGGGCAGACACCGGATCCCAAGTTATAGCTCACATGGTCTCTATGTTGGTTAAGGATAATTCCCACACTAAAGATGAACTAAGGTTGATTAAAAAAGTATTTCCCAAGTGTTCAAAAAAGAAGTTTTACTTGCATTGATCATGACCATTTTGATGTTTCTAATCCTTTTCTCATGGTTTTAACTTGATCTTTGCATGAGCATGAAAATCTCATTTTTAGCATGAGTATATCTCTATGCATTGCTGTCATACTTGGTACATATTTTTACTAACACATACTCTTGCCTACATTGTTTTCTCCAATATAGGTCCGACGTTACAGGTTCCCATTCTCATGGCAGGAGTCACCTTCGGCTTTTACATAGTAGTGGTGAGTCCTCATGTTTCGAGGAACGAACCCTTATTGCATTCAATTTTATTTTTTAGATATTGTACGTGATGTCAGGGTTACGTCCCGGTCACTCTTGATGTAATAGTTGGCTATTGAGACTTATTAGACTTTCACTTCCATTTCATAAACTCTTTGATATGAAGTATTGCTTTAAATCTCTTGTTTTGCCATAAAATCTTGTTTATGCATGCTAAGTGTCTTGTGTAGGGCCTCTTGGGGTCCTATACACGATGTTACACCTAGGGGGTACCTTGGGTCGTGACAAACTTGGTATTCAGAACACAAGGTTTAGAAAGGTCCTAAGATGTCTCATAAGCCACATCGAATAGAGTCTTGTTCATGAGTGTGAAACGTGCCACATTTATGAATAGGAACCTATAAGATGATTAGGAAGCTCCACTTCTTTCATTACTCTAAGTCGTGCAATAGAGTGTAACTCTATTAGTCCTTTCTTCCAATTCATTTATGATGCTTTTCAGGAAATGGCCCTTCAAAGAGCTTATGTTAGGAGAAATGTGAACGAGAACGTGGAACAAGAGGCTCCTACTCAAGCTCCTTAGGCTCCAATTGGTCCTTTGGCCGAGCAAGTGACCAACACAAAATTTAGAGATGATTTCCAAGTATTGTCTTAAGCCATGACGACTAAAGCTAACAGTGAGGTTGTGGTTCCCGTGAACCCAAATGTGGGTACGGTGGCATGTAGAGTGAGGAACTTCACTAGGATGAATCCTCTACAATTTCATGGTTCTAAGGTTGAGAAAGTTCCTCAAGAGTTCATTGATGAGGTGTACAAGGTGATAGCTCCATGGACACGGATGAGGCTATAGAAGCCCTAAGAAGACCATCAAGGTCTCAAGATAAGGAGTTACAAGCCAAGGTTGTTGGGCTTAAATGGGAATTTAAGAAGATGTTTATCATGGACGAAAAGTCCAAGAACGAGTCCAAGAATTATGGAGAAGAATGAAGTAGGTGCTACACATATTTTATGGTTCAAGTCTAAGCCCAAATGGAAGAACATTGAGCCACACGAAGCCCAACAAAGGAGCCCAAAAAGTTGAAAGGTTAAAGTCAAAGTTTAGTCAAAGTTTTCTAGTTTAAAAACTTCTTTATTTTAAAGTTTCCTAGTTTAAAAGTTTCCTTGTTTAAAGTTTTCCTAGATTAAAATTTCCATAAAAGTAGGATTTAAATCCCATTATATTTGGGATAGGTTTTCCCTATATATAAAGGTTGATTTTATTATTTTACAGATATGATTATTATTAATTGAGAGTTTCTCTTCTTTACATCTTTGTGATGGCCATGAAAGAGGGATTAAGTGGAACAGAATTGACTGGGTAATTGTGATTTATTTTACAATCTTATAAGAAGGATTCTTAAGAGGCGAGATTAATTCTTTAACTTGATATCTTTGGTTCTTATTCGTAAATTAACGAAGGTAGTTAGTCTTATACTAATTATTGTCTTTAGTTTCTACGAAATAGAGGTCTAGATCACTTTTTAAATCTAAGTTCTTGAATTGGCTCTATTAGTATCATAAATTAGCTTTAGTCTGCTAATTCTTGAATAATAAGATCAAAAAGGCTTCTTAGCACATCTTTTTGAATTTGAGGATTTTCTCCTCAAATTTCACATATCTTTCAATTTCTATCTTTAATATTAGTATATTCACTTGCGCATTATTTTCTTGTTTATTCTGCTAACCCAATTCTTATCAAGTGGTATCAGAGCAGTTCTATCAAGGTTCTATTCTTGATAATCTTGAAAGTTTCAAAAAACAATTCCTTTTGTAGTTGCTTAAAAGTTAAGCTACAAAGCAACAAAAGAATCAAAATTATAAAATAAAAAAGGAAAGAAAATTTAATTACTCATTTAAAGAAACTCCATATTTTTTTTATTCTTGATTTTCTACCTCAAAAAGAAAAATCAAGAAGAGGGGAAATTTGAAGTTTTTTTTTCTTTTGTTTCACATAGTTTTTTTTTTCTTGTCTCATCAATCCCAATTTATTTGGGAGTTGGTAAATTTTTTTCTTTCTACATCTTTCTTCTAAAAGGATTTTTACTAGTAGAGTTTATATATAAATTCTAGAGGAACCAGCCAAACGTTGTAATTTGAGTGGAAAAAGGCAAGAGAGGGTGAGATCAATAGAGAAAAAAGAAAATCCAGATTGAGAGATAATTGTCACGGGGACTCAAAACGATGAATTAATGAAGGTGCTCAAAACGATTACAGTTCGACTTGATGCATTAGATATTGCATAAATTCCACATAATCCATTGAACATGACCGATGTGAGGAGAGTCCATCAAAATCTGATGCCTCAAGTTAGGAGACAAGCTTTCCGAGCTCCTCAAGTCTAGCAAACTGAGGATCACTTTTGTGATTATGAAGACAAATTTGAAGAAGCTTACCTACAGAGAAACGAAATGAGGGTGCCATGAGTTAAGGGTGAGGATGACAATCTTAGTAGTATTAAGATGAAGACTCCTACTTTTAAGGGGACAACAGATCCCGACTTGTACCTTAATTGGGAGAGGAAAGTGCAGGCTATTTTTGACTATCATAACTACTTTGAAGGTGAGAAGGTTAAACTTGTTGTGATTGAATTTTCTGACAATGCTGCTAGTTGGTGGAAGAAATTTTGCAGAGACAAAATAGACAATGGAGAACTACCCATTGCGACATGGGACGAGATGAAGAGGGTTATGAGAAAACATTTTGTCCTATCACACTTCCAAAGAAATCTGCAAAAATGCCTTCATATTCTGAAGCAAGGTTTTATGTTTGTGGATGATTATTTCAAGTCTATAGATATAGCTATGATCCAAGCTAATTGTAATGAGGACGAGGAGACCACTATGACAAGATTTCTTAATGGTTTAAATGGAGAAATAGTTGCTGAAGTAGAATTGCAACAATATGTGAATTTAGATGAATTGGTTGTAAAAGTAGAAAAACAAAATAAAAAGACGCAACAAACTAACTCATGGCCAACACATGAGGTGAAATCTATGCCTAAATCACAAGATGACAAGGGCAAAGGTAAATGGGAGGCCAAAGATAGAGGTAAGACTTTTAACACAAAAGTTTATACTTCTTCTACGTCTTCTAGTTCTATACAATGTCACAAGTATGAAGCGAGACGACATAAGGCGTTTGAATGTCCAAATAGTAGAGTTGTTTTAATTAAGGATAATAGGGAATATGAGAGTGAAATAAGTGAAGAAGAAGAAGAGGGTGTTAGGAGTGAGGACGAGAGAGATGTGGCTCCTCATAATGAGGGATAATTTTTGGGGGTAGTTAGGCGACTTACGAACATTAATATAGGAGAGCTTGATGAGCACAAAGAAAAATTATTTTTCATAGACTATATGGGATAAAGGGTAGAATTTGCTCTATGATAATTGATAATGATAGTTGTGCTAATGTGGTGAGCACATATGCGGTAGAGAAATTGGGGATTCCATGCACGAAACGTAAGGCGAATTACTAGCTTCAATGGTTGAATGAATGTGGAGAGATTAAGGTGAGTAAACAATGCATGATTTCCTTTTCTATTTGAGAGTATTCTGATGAAGTTCTTTATGATGTTGCGCCTATGCAAGTTTGGCATATTTTGTAGGGTCGACCCTAACAATATGATAGATATGCTTCCCATGATGAGAGGAGGAAAAATTACTCTATTGACCATAAGGGAAAGTATATTTTTGCACCATTAACTCCTTCTCAAGTGTATGAAGACCATCAACGACTAAAAGAAACAATGGGTAAACATAGGAGGGATAAAAAAAGAGTCAAAAAATTATGAGAGAGGAAAATATTCAAGTGAGGCGTGGGAAGAGGGAGAGAAACAACGAGGAAAAAGAAAAGGTGGGAATGAGTGATAAAAAAGAGAGAATTGGTGAGAGGAAAGAGGCTAAGGGTGAAAAAAATAGTGAGTCTTGCAAAAACCAAAGAATGTTTACTTGCAAAAAAAGAGGGGCAACCCATTGTTCTTCTCACTTATAGGGAAGTTCTGATTAACACTAACAATTTAACTCTTTTTTTGGCTAGTGTTGTATCAACTCTTTTGCAAGATTTTGACGATGTAATTCCTCCCGATATCCCTAAGGGATTACCTCCTTTGTGAGGAATGGAACATCAAATTGACTTTGTTCCTGGATCTCAACTTCCAAATAGGCCCACTTATATAAGCAATCCAGATGAAACAAGAGAACTACAAAGGCAAGTGGAGTAATTGCTTGAAAAAGGCTTTGTGAGAAAGTTCGAGCTCATGTTTTGTTCCTGTGCTTTTGGTACCAAAAAAGATGAAACTTGGAGGACGTGTGTCGATTGTCACTATCAACAAAATAACGGTAAAGTATCAACATCCTATCCCCCGCCTAGATGATATGCTTGACCAATTGCATGGCTCAACAATATTTTCAAAAATAGATTTAAAAAGTGGATACCACCAAATTCGAATGAATCCTCGAGATGAGTGGAAAACTGTTTTCAAAACTAAGTATGGATTGTATGAGTGGTTGGTGATGCCATTTGGATTAACTAATGCACATAGTACTTTTATAAGGCTAATGAACCATATCTTTACAGATTTCATGGAAAGTTTGTGGTGGTGTATTTTTATGATATTTTGATCTTTTCTACATCTCTTGAAGAACATGTGGAACACTTGAAGTTAGTTTTTGATATGCTTGTGAACACCTAATTTTTGACGTGTTTATTTTACTCCTACAATATATAGTAGGGTCTTTTCTTATATTTTTGTTTTGTAATTTGGGTTGTTTGTCTTTGTTTGTATTTTTTTTTAATTGATCCAAATAACCCAATTTTGATTGAATTGGGCTGATTTAGACCAAATTCTGACGGCCTGATCAATTTTGACCCGATCCACTAAAAATGGTCAAGATTGAATCTCAACCATTCATGATATTTTGATTCAAGGGCTCTTATGGAATCCTACCAAAAAATACAAAACTCCAAAAATTAAAAAAAATTATTTGGATTTTAATTTCATCTTTCCTTTGCTTCCACCTGCTGCCGGCCGACCACCGCCTCTGCCGCGGCCGGCCACCACCCTTTGGTATGAAAAATCTCCAAAAGTTTACCATTTCTTCCTTTCACCATCATCTACACAAATTCGCAAATCATTCATCCTTAGCCATAGCCAAACTCCGTAGATTTAAGAAAAACCAAATATAAATCTTCACTTTTTCTTTAGATTAACGAAGTTTCAGTCATCCCATTATATACCCTTTACATAAATGTGTAGAGCGCTTCAAGGGCTATTCTTTGATATAAATTTTATGTTCAAAATCCGTCAAAAAAATTTCCGGTGAAGTTTTTCGGCGACCCCATTCACCCGAAAATTTATGTCAATCTTTTCTCCCTCTCATCTTCTATCCAAATCTGTCATTATCACATTTTTTTTAATCATATAAGTCATTTTGGTGCCGGATTTATATTGTTTTGTTAGTGTTCTTCAAGTTTTATCATGTTGAAGTTGTTGTTTGAGTTTTATTTTTTTTTAATTTCGTTTTTATTTTTTATTTTTATTTTCTACCTTATTTATTGTGTTTGATTTTTAAAATAGTTTAGATGTTTAGATTTTGTGTTAATGAGCTGATTTTCTTTTGATTTTTGGGTTTTGATCAAATAGGTCTACATTTTGGGCCTATTTTAAATTTTCAGATGACCCATTTAACTATTATTCAATTAATGAATAAAAGAAATGGGTCATCTAAAATGACATTTTGGGCTTATTCTAAATTTTCAGATGACCCATTTAGCTATTATTCAATTAATGAATAAAAGAAATGAGTCATCTAAAAGGGCAATGCAGTCTTTTAATTAATTTTATTTTGGAAAAAGATAAAGAAAAAAGAAAACAGGAAATTATATTGGTCATCTTGGGTGGGACCTTGGGAAGACAAAGAGTCCAATGCATGCATTGACTTTTAAGTTTTCAAGAAGAATGGGTGTTAATTTTCACCACCTATTTAAACCCATTCTTCTTTCATTTAAAAAAAAGAACAAGAATAGAAAATTAGAAGAGGAAAATCATAAGAATTGAGAAAAAAGAAGTCCTCATCTAAAAGAAAAGAATATATATATTTCTTCTTTGGTACTCTTTGGAGTTCAATTAAGTTTTGCTTCTATCATTGGTTTGTCATCATCTCTTTAGATATATTTCTTTCCCTACATTTTGCAATGAAACTTCAAAATAATAATGAAACATGTTTATATTTTTCATTAAATTATTATGTTTAGTTTATTTGAATTAGTTAAATATGTTATGATACTTAATATGATTATGTTTTGTTGTTATTGTATATTTGTGTTTTATTATCAAACTAGGTGTTAATTCTTTCTTTATCATTATGAAGTTGATACATAACCCATGCTTTTGCTAAAAAAAAAACAATCTCAAAGTTTTTTTTTCTTTTAGTTTCCAGTCATTTTAAGAAAAGAAAACAAAGAGGTTGTTTTTTGAAAAAAAAAAAACACAAAACGGGTCCTTTTTTGCAAAAAAATGTAAATCTGCTGATTTTTGCTAAAAATGCAAATCTGGTCATTTTTGCAAAAAATGTAAATTTGATGATTTCATAAATTCTATTTTTTTTTCTCTTAAACAATTATATGAAATGGTTATTGAAACAAAAATACAAAATCGGCTACTTTTAGTTAGTAATTTAACTATTAGATAAAATTGACTATTTTTGTAATTTTCTTTCAAAAGAGAACATATGACCATTTTGTGTAAAACTGAAAATTTTACCAAAGTGGTCATTTTTTGAAATTATATCAATATAAAAAAAAATAAAAAAATAGTATATCACTATTTGTTTTAAAAAGAGCTTAGTCATTATCTTCTTTTAAAAAATATTTTTTTTTTCCTATTGTTTTTATCGTCAAGTAGTGATACTTAATTTATTTATTTGTTTCTTTTTAAAAAAAGAAAAACGTTAATTAGAAATTTGCAAAAAAATAAAAAAAGATCTTTTTCATGTCTATATGTTGCAACAAGTTCATTTTTGATTAATTTTTTTCTCACTATTAAATAAAATTTGAGTCATTAATTATCAATATTTTTTTTGAAAATAAATAAATAAAATATTAAATACCACCATGTGTTCGGTTACTATTTTTGGTGTGTATTTTTTCTGAAAAGGTGGTTTTGTGTGCGGTTACGCTCCTAGTCTAATTATTTTTTATTTAACAAAAATTAGTAAATAATATAAATTTAATTTTTTTATTCAAAAATTATTTTAGTCAAACATGAGTTAATAAAACGACTATGCTAGAATCACGGGACTGGTGCTTCACACAATTCCTTCGGTCAATAGAATTTCTTACCCAATCTCTATTTTCGTAGACTAAAAATAAAGATTTTTTTTCCTCTTTTAAATTAGGAATTACCAGGTCACTTGGAACACCTAAAAAAACTTAATTTCAAGTAGCGACTCTAAAAGATAAAAAAATAAAAATCATTTGTTCTTTTACTTTTAATAAAAAAAACCCATCATATCCTTAACAATAGTAAAAAAAGGAAGTGCTGTGACAGATCTGGCGACTCCGCTGGGGACTTTCTTTAGAATTCGAGTTTTGTACATTGACTATATTTGATGATTTTACCTATTTGGATAAAAGTTTTTTTGTTTGTTGGCTAATTGCGCTATTTCAATGATTCATTGTTTTGATATTGTGTGATTGTATATAAATTGTCTTCTCTTGCACACGCTCTGAGTCTCTAGAATTTTTGTTATACACTATGTGTGCGGATATGCTCAATGGGACTTCTGTCTAGGATGAACCAGTGTGCTGTTACGCTCCTGGTTCTAGGTTTGTCACACATGTTAGGCGGGGTTGGAACACTAGTTAAACCGAAATAGCTCTACTATTGGTACACTGACCCTCCTCGACTTGAGTTGTCCACTTGAGTAAGTCAGTCTAGACACCGTCCATATAAAGTGTTAAGCCTAGCAAAAATTATCCCTGGTAGGCTACGTTTATTTGCATCATGTGCATTTGACCTAGCAAATCTAAGATATGTACCCCCTCTAGACCAACATGTTCATTTTATGTGCTACGTGAAAATAATTGGTTCAGAAGACCTTTACATTGTTGACCAGCTTTATAGTAGTTTTTTCTTTCAATTTTATTTTATTTTCAAAAAGAAAAGAGGTTGAAATAGAAGGGGTGGTCTTTCAAGTGTGAGTCCTTTTTTATATGAACTATGCACACCTGATTCTCACTAAAATAAAATACATAGACATCTCTTCTCGGGTTAGGTGTTTGTAAAAAGGGGTATTTTAAAAAAATAATCTCTTTTCACTTTTCTTTCCTCCATCGGTTAGAGTTTGTAATAAAACTTTAATTGAATTATTGGTACAAATGGCACCTCCGATCAAAGGGCAAGGTTCCAAAAGACCTAAAAGTGAAGGAATTCAAGAATTTATGATCATTGACACAATACTCAAGGATCTATGACAATAGGGGATACACATGGGGAGTTATGAGCAAAGGAGAGTAAAGGAACATTTGGGACATCTAGTGCATCTAATGGAGATTGACCCAAGAAGGGATTTCATGAAGCGTTGATTCCTTTCTGGGATCCAAAAAATAACGTATTTCAATTTTCTGACTTTGTAATGACACCAACTCATGAAGAAATCGCCAGCTTCATGGGGAAGGGGTCCAGTGTTCAGGGTGCTGAACTTCGGAATAAAAAACCTATAATTCCAAAAAACGTTGATGCCAAAAAGTTCCTGGAACTTCTCAAGATCAATCAAATAGAGAAGGAGAGTTTGAAAAATGGGTGGGTCTCATTGGACTTTCTATACGAGAAGTACGACCAAAAGGATGTATTTAAAAACTATCGGAACCAACTTAGCAACCAAGGGGGTAAAGAGGATTGGAAGGTGAATGGATGTTTTACCTTCATGGTCGCATTTTTGGGGCTCATTGTTTTCCCCAAACGGGACAAGTATATCGACATTCGACTGGCTGGGGTGATGAAGGCGTTGACCACAATGGAAAGTCCTACTATTATTTCTATGATCCTGGCAAATATGTTTCGTGCATTGACTAAATGCATAAATGGGGAAATGTACTTTGAAGGCTGCAACATCTTGTTGCAAATATGATTTTTGGAACATCTTTATTACCATGATCGTGCGCCCAGGGTCACTTCAGACTGGTGTATTTATGTTTCCTCCCATAAGGAAAGGGAAGAAAAATTCAATTTTCCAAAAGGAATTTTAACGTGTGAAGAGAAACTTTCGGTGATTATGTCTAATGAAATAGTGTGGAATTATTACTGGTTCCCAGCTAAGGATGTCATTTGCATGTCTAGTGGTATCTCGTTTCTTTTGTTGATTGGGCTTAGAGGTGTTCAACCTTATGCCCCACTTCGGGTTATGCGTCAGCTGGCTAGAGTTCATGTCTAGTGGTATCTCGTTTCTTTTGTTGATTGAGCTTAGAGGTGTTCAACCCTATGCCCCACTTCGGGTTATGCGTCAGCTAGCTAGAGTTCAAGAAATCCCACCAAATGATGACATGAGTAGATTTGTATTTGACACCCCGCCAGGTTTTGCGTTTGATAGCACTGATATTCTGAAGATCTGGTTTGGGAGTATAATTTATGAGCTAAGTGAAATGGTTGTGGAACAAGATAAAGGAAGAGTGGTGCCTGGGTACCTATCGTGGTTTCGTGATCCAGTAACATTTGGTGACGTTCTCGAAGGATCCAACAGAAAAAACAAAAGACCAGCACATCATAAGACAGTTGGAAAAAGAGTTGGAGAAGGGCAAAGCCGCCATGTTCGACAAGAAGTTCAAGTCCAAAGAGGAAGAAATCACCAGTTGGAGTTACAAGATGTAGAAGGGGAATTGAAACATACAGATGGGAAAATAGCTCGGTTAGAGGAAGAGTTGGATAATAGAATTCACTTGGTCCGGCAAATAAAAAAGGAGAAGAGTTTTGAGATTTCTCGATTGAAGAGGGACTTAGTGGCATTTGAAGAGGTTGTGCACTATCAGAAGGGAGAACTTAAGCGGCAGAAGGAGAAATTTGAGAAAGAAAGGTCATGTTGGATGCATTTACATGATCAACTTAAAGGATAGTTAGAAAAACATAAAAGGAAAATCAGTCATTGTGACGATATTGAAGAGGGGCAAAGACAAATGATCATTGAGAGAGCAATACTTCGCCATCAACTTGAGGCAGCAGAGGAGCGAGAGGGCCTCTTAAGGAACAATCTTGGTGATCATCAATTTTGATTGAATAACTGCCATGAAAATATGGGAAGGGCTAGGCGTCAAGTTCATCAGTTGGAGAAACAAACCTCTTATGTTATTAAAAATCATCGTCGTATGAATGACCCAAAAGTGGGTGTGCAAGCACGGGCAATTATTCCCCATCTGCCGAATGTGTTGTTGAATCTATATGAGACTTTGGGAGGACAAAGAAAGCCCCAGAAAGATGATGAAAATTGAAGAAAAGTTTAGCTGTTTTTGTTTGTTGTTTGTTTCATCTTGTTTTGTTTAAGACTCAGTGTTTCAGTTTAAAGTTTGGTGTTCAAGGAGATCATGTTGATCATGGTTGTGTTTAAAGTCATTGATTTTGTCGTTTTATTTAAAGTTTTTGGAAATCAATGAAAGGGTTTGGTTTTGCTTGTCTAAATTAATGTTGTTGAGTTATCTAAATTTTTGAACTACGTAATGATTTGAGTCATGCGGCGACATGATACATAGGTAACCTTCAAAGGGTTCGATCAAAACTTTTTTTTAAAAGAAAAGAAAAGAAGAGAAAAAAGGGGGAGACAATAAGCAAAGTAAAGCTGGGATAAAACAATGGCCTTCTGAACTCATGTTACTATGTGATTAACAAATGTGTGATTGATGTGTAAAATTGTCTAACCCCTAACAAGTTTGTTCATTTCTCTTTAGTTTAGTAAGCTTTTGGTGGTTGATTTGTGGTAAACTGACAGAACATCCGTACTTTACCAGGTCTAAGGTAAGAGCGTTAATGACAACCAATACTGAAACTGTGGTGAACCCGCTGGATACTCCAGTTGATTCAACGACAATAGAGTCAGCTATTGTTAAAGAAAATCGTACATTGAGACATGTTATGGCATAGTTGTGGAAATCCTGGGCCAATGGCCAAGAACCATCAACGTCAATTCCTGGTTTTCCTGAGATCACTAATATTGGATCTTCATCTTCTCAGGTCCCGATATCAGATCCTTTCTTCCCTCCAGGGTATGGTCCATTTGATAATTGTGGGGCTGGACCAACAACAACACGCCCTCAAGGCATGCCATTCAGGAATAATCCCATTGTCATGACAGCTGCACTCGTTTATACTTTCCCACAACAACCTGTTACGCAGAAAGCAACTCAAGAGGGGCAGTTCACCACCCATCTAGAGCATTACTATACTCTTGGGATAGCATTCGGGGCCCCTAATTCTGTACAATTTGGCTCCCCCATGGATGTTGAGAGGCCCACTCAAGACTCAGAGCAAGAGGAAATGTTGAAAAACATGAAAAGCATCGAGCAACACATGAAAAGTATGCAAGGGCTAGGAGGGCACAAAAGTATCGCATTCAAAGACTTGTGTATGTTCCTAAATGTCCACCTGCCACCTTGATTCAAAACCCCAAAGTTTGATAAGTATGACGAGCACGGTGATCCCATAGCTCACCTCACGAGACACAACAATCAACTTAGGGGTGCAGGGGTAAAGATGAACTACTCATGGCTTATTTTGGTGAAAGCCTGACTGGTGTTGCCTCTGAATGGTTTATAGACCAAGAAATCTCCCACTAGCACATCTGGGATGATATGGCTCAAGATTTTGTTAGACAATTTCAGTACAATATCGACATTATGCCAGATCGTAATACACTCTCTAATATGAGAAAGAAGCCAAATGAAAGCTTCAGAGAGTATGCTATCAAATGGAAGGAACAAGCAGCCCGGGTCAAGCCACCATTAGATGAGCAGAAATTGGTTGATATCTTCATAGAGGCTCAAGATCCTGACTACTTCCACTACCTAACTGCCGCAATGGGAAGATCGTTTCACATAACAATCAAAATTGGAAAAATGGTTGAAAGTGGTCTCAAAACAGGAAGGATCGTGAGCCAGGCGGCAATCAAAGCTACAACACAAGCCATTCAAGGTGGTTCAGGCAGTTTTGGAAATCGTAAAAGAAAAGAGGAAGTTTCTTCGCTAGCATCAAGGTCAAGGGGTGTTCAAAGGAATTCTAATTGTCCTTACCCATTAGATTAGGGACAATCTAGCTATCCTCAACATTACTACCTTTATGTTCCCAATATTCAGGGTCTCCATCTCCATACACAGTCTTCAATGCTCAGCAATATGTGCATCCTCCCAATCGTCAACAATTTTGGGCCCCAACTCAAGGAAACCTTCGGCCACCACGACCACCCTATCAAGTCCCTTACATCCCTCCTCCTAGGAAAAATTATGCTCAAGATCAGGGACAAAAAAGGAAATTCACTCCATTGGGAGAGTCATACTCCAACTTGTTTCAAAAGTTAAGAAAGATAAGAGTGATTGAGTCTATCCCACCACATCGTCTAAATCCAACTACTCTAGGTTTCCAGGCCAATGAAATATGTGAGTATCATTCAGGGGCACCAAGACACATCACTGATAATTGTTGCACCTTGAAGGGGGTGATAGAGAAACTAATCGATCATGGGGTGGTTGTTGTGACGGATGATCAAAACACTCCCAATGTAACTAATAACCCACTTCCAGCTCAAAACAATTTAGTGGGTATGATCTGCGATGATCAGGAGTACAAACTCCTTGGAAAAATGGGAAAGTTGTTTAGTAAGATCGGAGAGGAAGACATGTCGTTAAAGAGTTCAGAACCAGTCGCATCTTTGAGTATGGAAGGTGTCAATCTTGATACCAAGTTTTGTGTGTCCCGGGGGTTTCAAAGAGGATTGAAGTTCGAGCCGGTATGCCGAAGTTGTTTGTATCAAAAGGCCTTTCATTAACACAACAAGACCAAAGTTGCTTGGCAAAGTTGAAAGAACCTATCTTTGTTAAGCCCGTCCAGCACCTCCCGGTAACTAATTCAAAGACTGTTCCTTGGAACTATAACAAAATCATTGTGGTTTACCGAGGAAAGTAGATTGTTGAAGAAGTTGATGAAGTAGGAGGGCTGACACGCTCCGAAAGATGTTATTCTCCAGAAGAGTTAAGAAAAGGGAAGATGGCTCAAAATATCCAAGTAGCACTAAAGAAAGCTGTTACTGAGGAAGAAGTAGAAGAGTTTCTAAAAAAGATTAAGGTTCCAGATTACTCTGTTGTGGAACAATTAAAGAAAACCCCTGCACAAATTTCACTATTGTCTCTACTCTTGCACTCAGAATAACATCGTCGTGTTTTGAATAATATTTTGAATGAAGCACATGTATCGAAGGAGACCACGGTAAATCAGTTAGATAAAATTTCCAAGCGCATCTTTGAGTCGAACACCATCACCTTCACTGATGATAAGTTACCCACGGAGGGAGCTGGACACAACAGAGCTTTGCTTTTTACAGTGAAATGTGAAGGGTACTATGTAAAAAGGGTCATGATAGATGGAGGATCAGGGGTAGACATATGTCCTCTCTCTACGCTGCAAAGCTTGAAAATTAACCCTGACAGAATTTGCCCCAACAATGTATTTATTCGAGCTTATGACGGCTCAAGGCGGGATACCATTGGCGAAATCAAGTTAAACATGACAATTGGACCGGTGGACTTTATGATTGTGTTCCAAGTAATGGACATGGACACATCTTATAATTTTCTATTGGGAAGGCCATGGATCCACATGGCTCGGGCAGTCCCATCAACTCTGCATCAAGTTGTTAATTTTGAATACTACCATCAGGAGATCATTGTGCATGGGGAAAATGATTTACCTATTTACAGAGATCCATCCATTCCATACATTGAGGCAAAAGAAGGATGTGATTCCGTTGTTTACCAGTCTTTTGAGGTCATATCTGTCGATCACTTTAAAGAAAGAGACCCCATAATCCAACCATGTCTCTCTTCTTCCTCTTCTATGGTAGCAACGACCATTCTCAAATATGATTATCAACCAGGTAAAGGTTTGGGACTATGTTCGCAAGGAATCATGGACCCTATTACTCTTTTAGGAAATCGAGGCACCTCTAGCCTCGGATACAAAAAAAGCAAGAGAAATGGAGATAAGGCTAAGAACCACAAAAGGACTGATTGGGCGTTGCCACAACCGATTCCCCATATTTTTCATTCCTTTATCAAGCCTCAGGATCCAGAAATGGAAGCTTCCTTTACTCATGAAGATATTGAAGAAATTATTTAGGATCTCAGTCAGTTGTTTGTGAAGAAAACATGGTCCAAGTTGGTGAAGGTTCAAGTCATGCTGATGTGCAGCTCGTGGGCTCAGGCTTTGAGCTAAACAATTAGGAAGCCACTCCTTTCTCGATAAGAAAGGAGTCTTGGTAGTTTGTTTTGCTACTCTTTTGTATTTTGTTGTTGTCAGGGTTGTGATCCGAATATTTGAAAATGTTTCGTATTAGTGTTAACCCTTCTATCCTTTTTTTCAACTTCAATGAAATGAAATTTCAATTTCATAGTAAATCTTTGTCTTTTCCCCTCCCCTAATTCTTATTCTCCATTTTCCAGTTCTGTATATGCCAGCTTTGATAACATGACATGCATGCGAAATTCACTCCCAGATCTCAAAGAGTTGTTTATTCTTGAATCATCGAGTCAAGAGGTTGAATATGATGAAGAAGAGGCTTTTAGGGAAATTAATAGGGAATTGGAATAGTTTGAGCGCAAACCTAAGCCTAATCTTAGGGAAACCGAGGCAATCAATTTGGGAAGTAATGAAGAAGTCAAAGAAATAAAAATAAGTCTTCATGTCAAGAAGGAAATTAGAGATGCCATAATACAACTTTTGTTTGAATACAAAGATGTGTTTGCTTGGTCTTATGATGACATGCTAGGTTTGAGTGTTGATTTAGTGGTCCATAAGTTACCCACTCATTCTGTTGTTCCACTCGTCCAACAGAAAAGAAGAAAATTCAAACCGGACGTGAGTGAAAAAATCAAGGAAGAAATCATGAAACAACTAAATTCAAATGTAATCCAAACCATTCGTTACACTACTTGGTTGGCAAATGTTGTTCCTGTGTCGGAAAATGATGGAAAGACAAGAGTTTGTGTTGACTATCGGGATTTGAGCAAAGCTAGTTCAAAAGGCAACTTTCCCTTGCCCAATATCTATATTCTAGTTGATAATTGTGCCAAACACGAAATTTAATCTTTTGTGGATTGTTATGCTGGGTATCATCAAATCTTGATGGATGAAGAGGACGCTGAGAAAACTGCTTTCACCACTCCATGGGGGACTTATTGCTACAGGGTCATGCCATTTGGTCTTAAAAATGCTGGGGCAACTTACATGAGGGCTATGACCACCATGTTTCATGATATGATGCAAAAGAAATTGAAGTATATGTCGATGACGTAATCATCAAGTCTAAAACACAAGCTGACCATGTGCAAGATTTGAGAAAATTCTTTGAAAGAGTGCGGAGATATGATCTCAATCTTAATCCAACAAAATGTGCATTTGGAGTTCCATCTGGAAAACTTGTGGGTTTTATTGTTAGTAGAAGGGGAATCAAATTGGATCCTTCCAAAATAAAAGTCATTTGAGATTTGTCAACCCCGAAAAATAAGACCGAAGTCATGAGTCTACTTGGGAGGTTGAACTACATCAGCATGTTTATTGCTCAACTCACAACCACTTGTGAGCCCATTTTCAGACTTTTGAAAAAGGATGTTGCTATCAGATATTGTTAACAAGCTTTTGGAAAAATCAAGGAGTATTTGTCCAACCCTCCCGTATTGGTCCCGCTTGAACCTGATAGGCCTCTCTTTCTATATCTTTCAGTGACATAATTAATTTGGGTGTGTTCTCGGTCAACTCGATTCCATAGGCAGGAAGGAGCAAGCTATCTGCTACTTGAGCAAAAAATTCACTAGTTATGAGGTCAAGTACACCCTCTTGGAAAGGACATGTTGCGCCCTAACTTGGGTAGCTCAAAAGTTAAGGCATTACCTTTTGTCCTACACAACTTACCTCATATCTAGGATGGATCCTTTGAAGTACATCTTTCAGAAGCCTTTGCCAACTGGCAGACTCGCAAAATGGCAAATCTTTCTCACTGAATTTGACATTATATATGCCACTCGAACTACAATAAAAGATCAAGCTTTGGCAGACCACTTGGCAGAGAATCCAGTCGATGGCGACTACAAAACATTGGATACTTATTTTCTAGATGAAGAGATTAACTTAGTTGAAGAAGTGGATTCAGATGAAAATCAGGCTTGACAATTATACTTTGATGGAACAATCAACAAAAAAGGCACAGGGATTGGGGCAGTTCTCATATCGCCCATAGGGCAGCATTACCTTGCAACGGCCCGACTTCGTTTCCTCTGTACAAATAACACAACAGAGTATGAAGCTTGCATCATGGGTCTAAATATGGCAATAGATTTGGGTGTGCAAGAATTGATTGTGTTGGGAGATTTTGATTTGCTTATTCGGCAAGCGCAAGGCAAATGGAAAACTCGAGACCTCAAGCTTATTCTATAAAAACAATGTGTGGAAGATCTTAGCAAAAGGTTTAGGTCCATCGAGTTTAGATGCATCCCTAGATTTCATAATGAATTGGCAGATGCCTTGGCTACTTTGGCCGCAATGCTTCCATATCCTGGAAACACTTGCATTACTCCCTTGGAGATTCAACTTCGAGACCAACATGGCTATTGTAACACTGTGGAAGCAGAATCAAATGGTGAGCCGTGGTACTTAGACATCAAGAATTTCTTGCAAACAGGGAAATGTCCCAAACATGCCAATGGAAGCCAAAAAAAGACTATTAGACGCCTAGCTAGTGGTTTTTTTTAGCGGGGAAGTTTTATATAAACGAACCCTGAATTTGAACTTATTGAGATGTGTGGATGTTGAAGAAGCCGAGAAGATCATGAATGAAGTACATGTTGGGGTATGTGGACCACACATGAATGGATATGTCCTTGCGAAAAAGATACTCCGAGCAGGATATTACTGGCCTACCATGGAACGAGATTGCTTTCGCTTTGTGAAAAAATGTCATCAGTGTCAAATTCATGGTGATCATTCATTCACCTCCTTCAGAGTTACATCCCATGGCCGCTCCTTAGCCCTTTGTTGCATGGGGAATGAATGTCATCGGACCAATTGAGCCAAAAGCTTCTAATGGACATCGATTCATTTTGGTCGCAATTGATTACTTTACCAAATGGGTGGAGACGATCACTTTTAAAGCAGTCACTAAGAAGGAGGTCATGGATTTTGTCCATTCAAACATCATTTGTTGATTTGGTATCCCAAGAGCTATCATAATAGATAATGCTACAGTCCTTAATAGCAATTTGATGAAAGAAGTATGTGAGCAGTTCAAAATTGTGCATCACAATTCTACTCCATACCGACCAAAAGTCAATGGAGCTGTGGAGGCTGCCAACAAGAATATCAAAAAGATTCTCAGGATGATGGTTCAAAACACCAGACAAAGGCATAAGAAGCTACCTTTTGCACTTTTGGGATACCACACAATAGTGCGCTCCTCGATTGGCGCAACTTCTTATTTGCTGGTGTATGGGACTGAGGCTATGATACCAGCAGAAATCGAAATTCCATCTCTTAGAATTATTGTCGAGGTTGAAATTGAAGGTACTGAATGGGTCAAAACCTGACTAGAGCAGCTCACATTAATAGATGAGAAACGATTGACAGACGTTTATTTTGGTCAAGTGTATCAGCAAATGATGGCTTGTGCATACAACAAAAAGATGCACCCAAGACACATTGAAGTAGGTCAACTAGTCTTAAAGCTCATTCTCCCGCACCAAGAAGAAACCAAGGGAAAGTTCACCCCAAATTGGCAAGGTCCATATCTTATCAAGGAAGTGTTGTCCAAAGGAGCCTTGCACCTTACGGACGTGGAGGGAAAAAATCGCAAGCATGATTGTTAATGCGGACGCAGTCAAAAGATACTACATCTAATGTGTTCTAAGATACTATGGCAAGTTTATAGTTGAGAGAACAACGACATCTCTTTAAAAAAACAGAAAAATAAACCAAAAATCCTCTCTTTGAAAATTTGAACTACGTTTGACCTGATTCCAAAATGATACGTAGGCAACCCTTTAGGGTTCGGCCATACAAAAAAAAATCAATATTCCAGTATTTATAGAAAACTGGGCATTTATTTTTATAGAATAGTGTCAAATTGTAATTTCATTTATGATTTTATTCTAGCAACCGACATTTTGATCAACTCTAAGAATGATAGATTTAACGTGTCTTGCACGGACAATTGATCATACAACATTGTTGAAAAAAAAGAAAAAACTTTTGAGTGAAATACCTTGTGAGCACCATAAGTAAAAAAAATAAAAATGAGAGAGTCTCATCGGTGAAAACCTTTATAGGCACCATAAGACGACAAGAGAGAAAATCTTATCGGTGAAAACTCTTACGGGCACCTTAAGATAAAAGAAGAAAACATCATGAAAATTACTAATGGGAAGAAATTTGCAAAGATCACCATTTCTCGATACCTCTGCATGAAGAATACATAGATCAGTTATAAATTGATAATGGTTCAGATTTTGAGAATTAGACAACTCAAACGGATCCGGGGTCAAATTCAAAGTGCATGTCATGGTTCACTCAAAGTCGACATATGCCTCCAAATAAGTTCTCTTTCTCATTTTTCTTCAAAAAGGAATGCCCTTCCTTAAGTTTATAGTCTTTCTTGATCCAATTTTTCACTCTTAAGTCTGATATTTTTCTAGTCTTTTCGGTATAATCTCTTGACAAAATAAGGTAAAAGATTGCAAAGCTTACTATGGGTTTCCAAAAGTAAAGTTGAGTATCCGAGTTGACATGCCATCGAACAAGGACTAAAAACGCCCTAGATCTTCACTGAAAACTCGTGAAGGAACACGATATAGTCTCTCAAGTCATGAAAAAAAATTCAAAAGGAAAATTCATTCTTTGGGACATCAATCGCACCATGATATTTGATAGTACCAAAAAGATCAAGGCCCCTGAATTGACAAAGAGGAAGCTTCAAAGGTTGTTCAACCAAGGATTTTGAGTACAATTGGAGAAATTGGTCAGGAGTATGGTCAAGTCATCGGAGCATCAAGGCTACAAACCAACCACCACTTTAAACTAAGAATTTTCTCTTTCTTTTTCTCAACACAGGAACAAAAGAAAATGCGGGATTACAAGTCAAAAATGAAATATCACAAAAAAGAAGTTCTCCAAAGTCTTCACATGTTTGTTGTTTCATCTCATGCTATTCACATTCTCGTCTCTCAATTCGAGAGCTTCGGGCAATACGCACCAATCTAAATTCCGTGCAATATGCACACGTCCTTTATTCATGTGCAATACGCACCAATCTAAATTCTGTGCAAATACGCACCAATCATTTATTCACGTGCAAAACGTACCAGTCTTTCTTTCATGAGCAAGACGTACCAATCAAAATCCCATGCAATACGCATCAATATTGCATTCATGTGCAATACACACTAGTCTTCTTTCATATGCAATGCGCACCAGTCCTTATGCACATGCAATACGCATCAATTCTCTATTCATGGGCAATACGCACCATATGCATATCCTGGGCAATACGCACCAACATTCATGGGTTATACGCACCATATTCACATTTTTGGGGATACACCCAATCTTAGGACAATCCACAAAGCAATACGTCTTATTTGAAACTCTCAGGGTAACACGCCCCACTTCTCCTTTTCTTTCTAGGGTTATACATCCTAATTCAAGATTCTCATTTTTTCTTCCCTAAAAGAAACACATCCTTTTTGTGTTCTTCATTTTGTGATCTTGAGTTTTGAGTATTAACCGCCAACTCAAGTTAAAACATGCACCTGAGAATGATCCACAAGCCGCCAAGAGAGCATGAAGATCAATCTCAGAGATAACGCACAAGCCAAGTCGAAGATCAAGACGAGACCCTAAGAAAAAACATCAAGTAGGGATCTTGTAACACTTATAATGTAGAGAGGCCTAGTTCTCTAGCTCTTTCTTTGTAATCATAGACAATAGATGATGACAAGCAATATGAAACAATCTTTTGACCACAATTTCTGATAGTTTCGGCTATCAAAGTTTCTCGAACTACACTGACCTAATTTCCTTTTAATCAAGGGTATGTAGGCAACCTCTGAACCAAGGTTCGGTCATCTTTTTCAAAATGGCTTCAATGGAGTTTGAAACAATAAAAAATTAGTCACTTCATTCACTTTCTTCGTTTGAGAACTCTTCATGTTTTCAAGCAAAGAAGGGCATGCTGTGAACACCTAATTTTTGACGTGTTTATTTTACTCCTACAATATATATAGTAAGGTCTTTTCTTATATTTTTGTTTTGTATTTTAGGTTATTTGTCTTTGGTTGTATTATTTTTTTAATTGGTCCAAATGACCCAATTTTGATTGAATTTCGCTGATTTTAACCAAATTCTGATGGCCCAATCAATTTTGACTCGGTCCAATAGAAATGGTCAAGATTGAATCCTAACCATTCATGATATTTTGATCCAATGGCTCTTATGGGACCCTACCAAAAAATACAAAACTCCAAAAATTAAAATTTTTTATTTGGATTTTATTTTCTTCTTCCCTTTGCTTCCCCCTGCCGTCGATCGACTACCGCCGCCACTGTTGCCACCGGCCACCACCCTTTGGCTGGAAAAATCTCCGAAAATTTATCATTTCTTCCTTTCACCCTCCTCTACACAAATCAACAAATCATTCATCCTTATCCATAGCCAAACTCCGTAGATATATGAAAAACCAAATATAAATTTTCACTTTTTCTTTAGATTTACGAAGTTTCGGTCATCCCCATCCTATACCCTTTACATAAATGTGTAGATCTCTTCAAGGGCTATCCTTTGATAGAAATTTTATGTCCAAAATCAGTCAAAATAAATTCGGCAAAGTTCTTCGGCAACCCCCATTCACCCGAAAATTTATGTCAATTTTTTTCCCCTCTCATCCTTTATCTAAATCCGTCATTATCACATTTTTTAAAACCATATAAGTCGTTTTGGTGCCGGATTTGTATTGTTTTCTTAGTGTTCTTCAGGTGTTTTATCATGTTGAAGTTGTTGCTTGAGTTTTGTTTTTTTTGAATTTCGTTTTTATTTTTTATTTTTATTTTCTGTCTTATTTGTTGTGTTTGATCTTCAAAAGTTTAGATGTTTAGCTTTTGTGTTAGTGGGATGATTTTCTTTTGATTTTTAGGTCTTGATCAAATGGGTCTACATTTTGGGCCTATTTTAAATTCACATGACCCATTTAGCTATTATTCAATTAATGAATAAAAGAAATGAGTCATCTAAAATGGCATTTTGGGCCTATTCTAAATTTCCAGATGACCCATTTAGCTATTATTCAATTAATGAATAAAAGAAATGGGTCATCTAAAAGGCAATACATTTTAATTAATTTTATTTTGGTAAAAGAAAATGAAAAAAGAAAAGAGGAAATTCTATTGGTCATCTTTGTTGGCACCTTGGGAAGACAAAGAGTCCATTGCATGCATTGACTCTTAAGTTTTCAAGAAGAATGTGTGTTAATATTCACCACTTATTTAAACTCATTCTTCTTTCATTTAAAAAAAAATACAAAAAAAAAAGAACAAGAACATAAAATTAGAAGAAGGAAAATCATAAACATAGAGAAAAAAGAAGTCTTCTTCTAAAAGAAAATATATATATATATATTTTATCTTTGGTGGTCTTTGGGAGTTCAATTAAGTTTTGCTTCCATCATTGTTTTGTCATCATCTCTTTAGGTATATCTATTTTCCTACATTTTGCAATGAAACTTCAAAATAATAATGAAGCACGTTTATATTTTTCATTAAATTATTATGTTTAGTTTATTTGAATTAGTTAAATATGTTATGATAATTAATATGATTATGTTTCGTTGTTATTGTATATTTGTGTTTTATTATTAAACTAGGTGTTAATTCTTTATTTATCATTATGAAGTTGATACATAACTTTATTGGAATTAGTTAAATTTGTTTTGTTGTTATTTTATATTTGTGTTCTATTATTAAGTGTTAATTCTATCTTTATCATTATGAAGTTGATACATAACCCATGCTTTTGCTAAAAAAAAAAAACCAATCTCAAAGTTTTTTTTTTTTTTTTAGTTTCTGGTCATTTTAAGAAAAGAAAAATAAAGAGGCTGTTTTTTGCAAAAAAAAAAAATACACAAAATTGGTCATTTTTTGCAAAAAAATGTAAATCTGGTCATTTTTGTAAAAAATATAAATTTAATCATTTCATATATTCTTTTTTTTTTCTCTCTTAAATAAATATATGAAATGGTTATTGAAAAAAAATAACAAAATCGGCTACTTTTGGTTAGTAATTTAACTATTAGATAAAATTGGTTATTTTTTGCAATTTTCTTTCAAAAGAGAACATATGATCATTTTTTGTTTAAAACTGGAAATTTGATCAAAGTGGTCATTTTCTGAAATTATATCAATATATAAAAAAATTAAGTATATCACTACTTGTTTTAAAAGGGGCTTAGTCATTATCCTCTTTTAAAAAAAATTATATACTTTTTTTTCTTTTTGTTTTTATCGTCAAGTAGTGATACTTAATATATTTATTTATTTCTTTTTTTTAAAAAAACGTTAATTAGCAATTTGCAAAAAAAGAAGATCTTTTTCATGTCTATATGTTGCAACAAGTTCATTTTTCATTAATTTTTTTTATGATTATTAAATAAAACTTGAGTCAATAATTATCAATATTTTTTTTAAAATAAAATAAAATATTAAATACCACCATGTGTTCGGTTACGATCCTTGGTGTGTATTTTTTCTAAAAAAATGGTCTTGTGTGCGATTACACTCCTAGGCCAATCAGTTTTTATTAAAAAAAAATTAGTAACTAACACAAATTTACTTTTTTTATCCAAAAATTATTTTAGCCAAACATGAGTTAATAAAGTGATTGTGCTAGAACCACGGGACTCGGGGGTGCCTCACACCTTCCCTCCGGTCAATAGAATTCCTTACCCAATCTTTGTTTTCGTAGACTAAAAATAAATAATTTTTTTCCTCTTTTAAATTAAGAATTACTTGGTGACTTGGAATACCTAAAAACCCAATTTCAAGTGGCGACTCTAAAAAAAACATTTTTTCTTTTACTTTTATAAAAACAAATATGTCATATCCTTAACAATAGTAAAAAAAGGAAGTGGTGTGACAGCTTATGGAGCAACAATTGTATGTTAATCTATCCAACTGCCCGTTTTGTGTTGATAAAGTAATCTTTCTTGGTTTTGTGTTAGCTCGAATGGTGTTGAAGTTGATGAAGATAAAATTAAAGCAATAAAAGAATGGCCTATTCCTAAGAGTGTGACTGCAACGAGGAGTTTTCATGGACTTGCTAGTTTTTATAAGAGATTTGTGAGGGAGTTCAGTACAATTGCTGCACCATTAACGAAAGTTATTAAAAATGATAAGGTATTTAAGTAGAGAAAAGAACAAAAGCATGCATTTAATGTCTTGAAAGATAAGTTGTGTTCCGCTCCTTTGTTACAATTACCTGATTTTCCTAAATCTTTTGAAGTTGAATGTGATGCTAGTGGAAAAGGTATAGGGCTGTTCTAATGCACGATTCTAAGCCTATAGAAAAATAAGGTATTTAAGTGGGGAAAGGAATAAAAACATGCATTTAATGTCTTGAAAGATAAGTTGTGTTCTGCTCCTTTGTTACAATTATCTAATTTTTCTATATCTTTTGAAGTTGAATGTGATGGTAGTGGAAAAGGTATAGGGGCTGTTCTAATGCAAGATTCTAAGCCTATTGCATATTTTAGTGAGAAATTGAATGGATATACATTGAATTATTCTACTTATGATCGTGAATTGTATGCCTTGGTAAGGGCTTTGGCTACTTGGAAACATTACTTATGGCCGCGCAAGTTTGTGATAAAGACTCACCATGAATCATTAAGGTACTTGAAAATCCAAGCTAAGTTAAGTAAACGACATTCCAAGTGGGTGGAGTTCATTGAGACGTTCCCTTATGTGATTTCATACAAATAATGTAAGGACAACGTGGTGGCTGATGCATTGTCCTGAAGGTACGTTCTTGTTTCCACTCTTACTTCTAAGCTGATGTGATTTGATTACATTAAAACTTTGTATGCTAATGATTCAAACTTTGGGGTTGCTTATGATGCATGTTTGAAGGGACCCTTTGAGAAATTCACTCTACGTGATGGGTTCCTTTTCAAGGAAAATGAGTTGGGTGTGCCAATATGTTCATTGTGTGATGTTTTTGTAAGAGAGGCACATTGTGGGGGGCTTATGGGTCACTTTGGAGTGCCAAAAACCGTAGACATACTTGCTGGAAATTTCTATTGGAATGGCATGTGCAAAGATGTAGAAAAATTTTGTGCACATTGTTTAGAATGTAAACATGCTAAATCTAGTGTTTTACCACATGAGTTGTATACTCCATTTCCTGTTCCAATTTCTCCTTGGATAGATATATCTACGAATTTTGTCTTAGGTTTACCAAAAACTAAAAAGGTCAAGGACAATGTCTTTGTTGTGGTGGATTGATTCTCCAAGATGGCTCGTTTCATTCCATGCTTGAAAACTAATTATGCTTCTCATATGGCTGATTTGTTTGTTAAGACGGTGGTGAAATTACATGGCATACCTAGAACTATTGTTAGTGATAGGGATGTTAAGTTTTTAAGTCACTTTTGGTGTGTTCTTTGGGGAAGGTTAGGGACCAAATTGTTATTTTCTACTTCTTGCCACCCAGAAACTGATGAGCAAACTGAGGTGGTGAATAGAACTTTAGAGAACATGTTGAGGGCTGTTTTGAAAGATAAATTAACTTCTTGGGAGGATCACTTGCCTTTGGTGGAATTTGCTTATAATAAAACTATTCATTCTTCTACTAGGTCTTCTCCTTTTGAAGTTGTTTATGGTTTTAACCCCTTTACTCCCCTTGATTTAGTGCCACTACCTACTAATGATATTACTAATCTTGATGGAAAGAATAAAGGTGAGATGATGAGGAAGATACATGGACAGACTAAACTGGCCATTGAAAGATGGAATAAACAGGTTGCCTTACGACGAAACAAAGGGCAAAATCAAGTATTTTTAAGCCTGAAGACTTAGTTTGGATTCACATGCATAAAGAAAGGCTTCCGCATCCTTTGGGCGATGGACTCTTCAAAGTTATCGAGTGAATTGGAGACAATGCTTACATATTGGATTTGCCTGGTGAGTATCAAGTAAGTGCTACTTTCAATGTTGCTGACTTATCCATGTTTGATGTAGGATCTAATTTGAGGACAAATTATTTTCAAGAAGAGGGGGATGATATCTCTAAGGGCACAGATGAGGCTATAGAAGGAAGCCCTAACAAGACCATCAAGGTCTCAAGATAAGGAGTTACAAGCCAAGATCGTTGGGCTTCAATGTAAAATCAATAAGATGCTTATCATGGAAGAAAATCCCAAGAACGAGTCCAAGAATTGTGGAGAAGAATGGAGTAGGTGCTACACATATTTTGTGGTTCAAGTCCAAGCCCAAATGGAAGAAGATTGGGCCACACGAAGCCCCACAAAGGAGCCCAAAAAGCTAAACGGTTAAAGTCAAAGTTTAGTCAAAGTTTCCTAGTTTAAAAACTTCTTTATTTTAAAGTTTCCTAGTTTAAAGTTTCCCTAGTTTAAAGTTTCCATAAAAGTAGGATTTAAACCCCATTCTATTTGGGATAGGTTTTCCTTTTATATAGGGGTTGATTTTATTATTTTATACACATGATTATTATTAATTGAGAGTTTCTCTTCTTTACACCTTTGTGTGTGGCTACTTGTGATTTATCTTACAACCTTATAAGAACGATTCTTAAGAGGTGGGATTAATTCTTTAACTTGATATATTTGGTTCTTATTCGTAAATTAAATAAGGCAATTAGTCTTATGCTAATTATTGTCTCTAGTTTCTACGAAATAGGGGTCTAGATCACTTTTTTTAATCTAAGTTTTTGAATTGGCTCTATTAGTATCATAAATTAGCTTTAATCCGCTAATTCTTGAGTATTAAGATCAATTAGGGTTCTTAGCACATCTTTTTTAATTGGGGATTTTCTCCTCAAATTTCGCGTATCTTTCAATTCTGTCTTTTATCTTAGTATTTTCGCTTGCGCATTATTTTCTTGTTTATTCTGGTAAGTCGATTCTTATCATAAGGTGTTGATGATTATGGGGGTGACACCGGTGAAAAAGGCGAAATTGGCCGCTTACCAACTTATGGGTGTTTCTCAAATTTGTTTAATCAATGGAAGGAAGGGAGGCAGTTGATGCAGGTCCTCTCAATTGGCAAAAACTTAAGGTTGCTTTCCTTGATAGGTTTTTTCTCCTTGAGATAAGGGAGGCAAAGGTACTAGAATTCATCAACCTTCGTCAAGGAAACATGAGTGTGAAATAATATGCTTTGAAGTTCACACAATTTTCTAGGTATGCTCCTACTATGATTGTCGACTCTAGGGAAAGGATGAGTAAGTTTGTTTCGAGTGTGTCCGAGATGGTAGTCAAAGAATGTTGTACTACCATGCTTACCAATGATATGGACATTTCTCAGCGAATGGTAAACAAATAGAGGATGAGAAACTTAATGAAAGATCTGGACAGGTGAAGAAGGCAAGACCGGAGACGGTGATTTTTCACATTAAAGGTCCGCTGGACATGTTCGTTCTAGGTTAAAACAAAGGTCTTCCGCTCAAGGTTCCTCCAATACTCCATTTAGATTCAACAAAGATAGGGTGTCTAACCCTAAGACTCAAGGAGGAAATGGTGATGGATCTTTATTGTCTACATGTGCTAAGTGCGGAAGGAAGCATGAGGGTAAGTGTTTAGCCAGTATGGATGGTTGCTATGGTTGTTGTAAGAGTGGACATAAGATAAGGGATTGTCCAACACTTACGGCTAAGGGAAGAAAAGGTAGCCAAGCGTCACCTAGTAATTCGGGTTCAGGTACTTCTAAGCAAAAAAAAAATTATGCACTCCAGACTCGTCAAGAGCAAGAGGGTTCTCCCAATGTGGTTACTGGTATGTTGAAAGTCTTTTATCTTGATGTTTATGCTTTTCTTAATCCCGGTGTTATCTTGTCTTTGTGACACCATATGTGGCTATGAGGTTTGATATTCTTTCAGATGTATTGTTAAATCAGTTTTCAGTCTCTACTCCTATCGGTGAATCTATTGTGGCTAAGAGAGTCTATAGAAATTGTCTTGTTTCCTTACCCCATAGAGTCACTCGTGTTGATCTTGTAGAGCTAGATATGCTAGATTTTGATGTAATTCTTTTTATGGATTGGTTGCATTTGTTTTATGCTTCTATTAATTGTAGGACTACAGTGGTGTAGGTTTAGTTTCTAAATGAGCCTATCATAGAGTGGAAAGGGGAAATTCTATGCTGAAAGGTTGGTTTGTTTCTTATCTTAAAGCTAGAAATATGATTTCTAAGGGTTGCATTTACCATCTAGTTAGGGTCAGGGATACAAATTCCGAAACCCCTACTCTTGAGTCGGTCCCCATTGTAAATGAGTTCTCGAAAGTGTTTCTAGATGATCTACCCGGTATTCCTCTCAAAAGGGAAATAGACTGCGATATTGACCTTCTTCTAGATACGCAACCTATCTCTATTCCTCCTTACCGAATCGATACAGTAGAACTAAATGAATTGAAAGATTTATTGAAGGATTTGTTGGATAAGGGTTTCATCCGACCAAGTATCTCTCCATGGGGTGCTCTAGTTTTGTTTGTTCAAAAGAAAGATGGTTCACTCCTTATGTGTATTAACTACTGGAAATTGAACAAGGTTACCATTAAGAATAAGTATCCTCTCGCAAGGATATATGATTTGTTTGACCAACTACAAGGAGCAAACTACTTCTCTAAGATTGACCTCCGATCGAGTTATCACCGGTTGAGGGTGAAGGAAGATGATATTCCGAAAATGGCTTATCGAACTCAATATGGTCATTATGAGTTTTTGGTGATGTTCTTTGGCTTGACTAATGCTCTGACCACTTTTATGGACTTGATGAATAGGGTGTTTAGGTAATACCTTGACATGTTTGTGATTGTGTTCATTGATGACATATTGATCTATTAAAGGAGTGAAGATTAGCATACCGATCATTTGAGGGTTGTGTTGCAAGTCCTCAAGGACCAATAACTCTTTGAAAAGTTTAGTAAATGTGAGTTTTGGTTGAAGTCTGTGGGTTTTGTTAGTCACATTGTTTCCGGAAAGGGTATTGAGGTAGATCCTAAGAAGACGGATGTGGTAAAGAGTATGCCTAGACCCCTATCCATATAAGATATTAGAAGTTTCTTGGATTTAGCCTGTTACTATAAAAGGTTTGTTGAAGGGTTTTCGTCGATTGCCTCTCCATTGACGGCATTGACCCAAAAGAAATCCAAGTTCTTATGGTCTGAAGCATGTGT
The DNA here is from genome assembly GCF_900185275.1 of Solanum verrucosum. Taxonomy (NCBI): domain Eukaryota; kingdom Viridiplantae; phylum Streptophyta; class Magnoliopsida; order Solanales; family Solanaceae; genus Solanum; species Solanum verrucosum. The sequence goes on from NW_026020357.1 coordinate 59,711, forward strand.
GAAGAGTTTTCAAGATTTGAAAGACAAACTTACTTCCGCTCCGTTGTTGACTTTACCGAAGGAACCGATTGGTTTGTTTTTTATTGTGATGCTTCAAGAATTGGACTATGAAGTGTCCTTATGCAAAATAGAAAAGTCATTGCCTATACCTCAAGGCAACTTAAGGTGCATGAAAACAACTATCCTACCCATGATTTAGAACTAGCGGCGGTTGTGTTTGCTTTGAAAATTTGGAGGCATTACTTATATGGTGTTCATGTTGATGTTTTTACTCACCACAAAAATTTACATTATGCGTTCAATCAAAAAGAACTTAATCTTCGCCAAAGAAGGTGGCTTGAGTTACTAAAGGACAATGACATGCGTTTTCTCTATCACCCAGGTAAGGCAAATGTGGTAGTGGATGCTCTTAGTCGATTATCAGTGGGTAGTGTTGCTCATGCAGATGGTAGTAAGAAGGAGTTGGTTCGGGATGTTCATAGATTGGCCCGAATGGGTTTTTGATTTATAGACTCTACCAAGGGTGGTGTTATGGTTAAAAATGGTTCAGAATCGTCTTTTGTGGCAGATGTGAAAGTCAAGCAAGGTCTTGATCCGACTTTGGTGGAATTGAATGAAGTGGTGCTCAAAAAGTCCGTAGAGGCTTTCTCTCAAGGGGGAGCTGGTTTGCTTCGTTATCAAGGTCGTTTGTGTGTTCCTAATGTAGATGACTTATGAGACAGAATTTTATCAGAATCCCATAGTTCTCGAATTCCATTAACTTGGGAGCCACCAAAATGTACAGTGACTTGCGGGAGGTCTATTGGTGGAATGGGATTAAGAAGAACATTGTGGAAATTGTGGCTAAGTGTCCTAATTGTTAACAAGTGAAGGTTAAGCATTAGAAACCGGGGGGTTTGTCCCAAGATATTAGCATTCCTGCTTGGAAGTGGGAAGATCTGAATATGGACTTCGTTGTTAGATTACCTCGTACCCGATGACAATATGACTCGATTTGGGTAATAGTAGATCGAATGACGAAATTAGATCATTTCATTCCCGACAAAGTTTCTTACTCGGTGGAGGACTATGCTAAGTTGTATTTGAGAGAAATTGTTAGGTTGCATGGAGTGCCCTTGTCCATTATCTCCGATCGTGGTACCCAATTCACTTCTCAGTTTTGGAAATCCTTCCAAAAGGGTCTTGGTACTTGGGTTAAGCTTAGTACGGCCTTTCATCCGCAAACCGATGGACAAGCGGAGCGTACTATCCAAACTTTGGAAGATATGATGAGAGAATGTGTAATTGACTTCAAGGATAATTGGGATGATCACTTGCCGTTGATTGAATTTGCGTATAACAATAGCTATCATCTCAATTTACCTTGTAGATAAATTGAAGGTGAAGAACAGATTTCTTATGAATGTAAGTTGGTCTTGCAAAGTCAAAAAGAGTTAAGTTACTGAATGTCACATATTATATATATCAGCGGGAAAAAAGTTTGAAATATATCCAAACTTTGACTGAAATTGTTGTAATAATACCGAACTTTGGAAAGGATCTTTTACCCCTCTACACTATTTAATAGTGTATTTTAAAGGTATATATGTGCCCACGTGGACATCAAAAATATTGCATCATTATTAATAGTAATGTGCCCACGTGGGAACATATATACCTTTAAAATACACTATAAAATAGTGCAGGGGGTAAAAGGTCCTCCATAAAGTTTGGTATCGTAACAGCAATTTCGGCCAAAGTTAGAGCATTTTTCACACCCTTTTTCCTATATCAGCATATCACTATGGATTTTAATTTTAGCACCCCTTCTTGCTTTTGAAGGATGATGTGCAAATATGAGATAAAAGCAAAAATAAAAGTAGATTTAGCTATCGAATGCACTCTCATGTTTCATTGGAGAACTTTAATCTGATTGGGTGAAGCCTAACATAAATTTTGTTTTAGAATAACATGTATACTTCAGATTTAGTGTTTCCTCTTTTATTTCTTGTGGTTCTGCTTGAGATTTCAATTTACTTTTATTCCTTTTCGTGTGTGTTTCTCCTCCACAAATAGAATTTTTGGTCTAGGAATGTGCAAACAAAATATGTAGATTTGATGTTTTTCTCTATATGTTGTGATAAAGTATAATTTATCCTACTGGTATAGGACTGATGATTCACTTTATCTACATCAATTAAAATTTGTCAACTCTGACTTGTTCATAATGCCCCCCTTCAGTTAGTTTAGGAAGACCATGTACATAGGTCATCTATGTTAGTGAAGAACATTTTGTGTATGTATCCCCTTTGCCATCATCTTTTCACATTTTTGTTAATTTTATTTTGTGGTCATAATGATTGACAGAGATGTTATAGGTCATAAAGTGCTGAATTGAATGTAGAATTTCTTTAGCTTTATAAATTGAAGACATGACATCGGATTTAGCAATCATATCCTCAAGAAGATGAAGCTAAAGGAATCTTCTTTTGATCACAATGTATATTCAATGTTAATACAAGAGATACACAAAGCAGGATCACTTGAAAAAGTTGTATCCTTATTTGAGGAGATATCGAGAGTGGTATATGTTTGACGTTGTAATGTAATTACTTTACTGAGCACGGGCCGTACCAATCTAGTATATATATAATCCAATATATAGTTGAGATTTTATTATTTAATATTTAATTAATTAATTAAATTTATAATTTAGTGTAGGGGTAAAATGATAAGTATATTAAATAATTCATTGTAACTTACAATTAATTAATGATTCTTTCATTGTCTTTCAAATAAATAACTTACAATTAAAAAAATAATTAAAATTGTTGTAAAATATACACAATATACTACAAACAATACATAAAAGATATATGTGGAGTAGAATGTGGAGATAATCTTATTCAACATATCTTCAAGTCTCACATACAAATGTGAATGAACAACCCTATTTATAGGTCGAGAAATCACTCCAAAAGTCACCATATTAAATGCCATAATAAATAGATACATGTTGAATTGTGATGTCGAAAGCCTATGAAAAGAGTTTACCGGAAGGAATCGATGGGTTTGTGGTTTATTGTGATGCTTTGAGAATTGTGCTAGGATGTGTCGACGTCCTTATACAAAATGGGAAAGTCATTGCATATGCTTCAAGGCAACTTAAATTGCATGAAAAGAACTATCCTACCCATGATTTAGAACTAGCAGGAGTTGTGTTTGCCTTAAAGATTTGGAGGCATTACTTGTATTGTGTTCATGTGGATGTCTTTACCTACCACAAAAGTTTACAATGTGTGCTTAAACAGAAGGACCTAAATCTTCGCCAAAGAAGCTGGCTTGAGTTACTAAAGGATTATGATATGAGTGTTCTCTATCACCCTGGTAAAGAGAATGTGGTGGCGAATGCTCTTAGTCGATTATCCATGGGTAGCGTTGCTCATATTGAGGATCGTAAGAAGGAGTTGGTTCAAGATGTACATAAATTGTCCCGATTGGGAATTCGGTAGGTTGACTCTACCAAAGGCGGTGTTATGGTCCATAATGGTTCACATGAAGGCCAAGCAAGGTTTTGACCCAATCTTGATGAAGTTGAAGGAAGCGGTGCTTAAGAAATTCGTTGAGGCTTTCTCCCAAAGGGGAGATAGTATGCTTTGTTATCAAGGCTGCTTGTGTGTTCCCAATATAGATGACTTGAGAAAGAAAATCTTCTCAGAAGCCCATAGTTCTCGATATTCCATTCACCCGGGAGCCACCAAAATGTACCATGACTTGCGAGAGGTCTATTGGTGGAATGAATGAAGAAGGATATTACAGAATTTGTGGCTAAGTCTCCTAATTATCAACAAGTGAAAGATGATCATCAAAATTTGGGAGGTTTGTCCCAAGATATCAGTAACCCTACTTGGAAGTAGGAAGATGTGAACATGGACTTCATTGTGGGTTTACCCTGTATTCGGCGACAACATGACTCAATTTGGGTTATTGTGGACCAAATGAAAAAATTGGATCATTTCAATCCCGTCAAATTTTCTAATTCGACGGAGTACTATGCTAAGTTGTATCTAAGGGAGATGGTTAGGTTGCATGGATTGACCCTATCCATTATCTCCGATCGTGGTACCTAATTCACTTTTTAGTTTTGGAATTTTTTCCAAAGGGGGCTTGCTACTCGTGTTAAGCTTAGTACGACCTTTCATCCGCAAACTGATGGACACGTGGAGTGTATTATCTAAACTTTGGAAGATATGTTGAGAGCTTTTGTAACTGACTTCAAGGGCATTTGTGATGATTATTTGCCTTTGATTGAATTTCATACAATAATAGCTATCACTCAATCATTGGTATGGCTCCATTTGAGTCTCTATATGGTAGGAGGTTTAGATCTCCTATAGGTTGGTGTGAAGTGGGTGAAGTTGCCTTGATAGGTCCCAAGTTGGTACATGAGGCCGTGGAGAAAGTTTGGCTTATTGGAGAAAGGTTGTAAACGGCTCAAAGTCGATAAAAGTCCTATGTTGATGTTAGAAAAAGAGATCTTGAATTTGATGTGAATGAATGGATCTATTTGAAGATTTCACCCCTGAATGATGTGATGAGATTTAGAAAGAACGGGAAACTTGTCCCCATTATGTGGGCCTATACAAGATTTTGAGGCGTATTGGTAAAGTTGTTTATGAACTTGATTTACCTAATGACTTGGCATCAGTACATCCAGTTTTTCATGTCTCCTTGTTCAAGAAATGTGTTGGTGATTCGACATCTATAGTACCATTGGAGAGTCTTCGTATAAAGGACAATCTTTCTCATAAAGAAGTTCCGGTTGAGAAACAAAGAAGTTGCTTCCGCAAAGGTTCTTTAAAGGAATCAGTTAGTTGAGGGTTCTACTTGGGAGGCCGAGGCAGATATTATCACTACTAAAAAAACAGTGAATACTGACCTAAAAATTTTCGACCTCAAATGGAGGTTGGTATTTACAAGTAGTCGGTTTTTATGCAAAATAAAGCGAAAAAACCAAATTCCGACCTCTGGAGGTCGGAATTTTTCCCGGAAAAACCAAATTCCGACCTCTGGAGGTCGGAATTTTTCCCAGAAAAAATGAATAAGAGGTCGGAATTTTTTATATTTAATTGAGAAAATAATACCGACATCAAGAGATCGGTTTTTATTGTAATTCATTAAAAATTCCGACGAGGTCGGAATTTTTTCTCAATTAAATATTTTATAATACCGACTTTCGAATGTCGGTAAAATTAAATAGTATGTAATTAAAATACCGACCTCATGAGGTCGGTATTTTTATTTCATCTAATTACTATTAATTAAAGCGACATCCGGAGGTCGGTATTTTTATTTCATCTAATTACTTTTAAAAGCGACATCCGGAGGTCGGTTTGCGAAAAGCGGGAAAACCAAATTCCGACCTCTGGAGGTCGGAATTTTTCCTAGAAAAAATGAATTACAATAAAAACCGACCTCTTGATGTCGGTATTAAACAAATAAATAAATAACAATATTTTATTTTTTCTCAATAGGTTTTGTGTAAAATAAAAAACAAAAAAAATTATAATACCGACTTCCGTATGTCGGTAAAATTAAATAGTAAAAATAGATTAATATAAAATACCGACCTCATGAGGTCGGTATTTTTTATATTTAATTGAGAAAATAATACCGACATCAAGAGGTCAGTTTTTATTGTAATTCATTAAAAATTCCGACCTTAATTTTTTCTCAATGAAATATTTTATAATACTGACTTCCGAATGTCGGTAAAATTAAAAAGTATGTAATTAAAATACCGACCTCATGAGGTCGGTATTTTTATTTCATCTAATTACTATAAATTAAAGCGACATCCGGATGTCGATATTTTTATTTCATCTAATAACTTTTAAAAGCGACATCCGGAGGTCGGTTTGCGGTTTAAGGGGTAAACTAAATTCCGACCTCAAGAGGTCGGAACTTTTCCCAGAAAATGAATTACAATAAAAACCGACCTCTTGTTGTCGGTATTATTTTCTATTTTGATTTAATTTTATTTAAATCGTCTTCCGGAGGACGATTTTGTGTTATGTAATAAATTAATATTTTCAATTAACTTTAAATAAATTGTCCTCCGAATGACGGTTTTATACAAGTTAAAAAATAATTTAATATAAAATACCAACCTCCCGATGTCAATATTATTTAATTAACATGATTACTTTTATTTATCTTAAAATTTAATGTGATACCGACCTCATGACATTGGTATTTTTTATTAAATCTAATTACTTTCAATAAAAGCGACATCCGGAGGTCGGTTTGTTTAAAATATTCCTATTAATACTCATAATTTTGCTATTGTGCATAATACTAAAATTTCATTTTACACCTACAATTAATTGTTCAAAAAGTGTAACAATTTTGTATACCTTTATAAATAAAATGTTAGAATTCGTGGAATAAATAAAAAAATATCTATAATCCATATTTAGAGTATGAAACTACGTTGATATAAATTAGGAGATAATTATACTTATATTTCTAGAGTAATGTACAAATTCTATCAGTCTGTCGTCTAATCATGAACTTAATATCTCATGTCATGATGTAGAGGTGAAGAGCTAACATATAATCCATTCGAGTATGAAATGCGAGATAGTATTATTATATACGTTCGATCTAATTGAATGGATGTTAAGTGTAGTGATCACCTCCTAATTATGATGACATGTAAACGATACCTTATCGGAGTATGAAATACGTTGATTAATTACATACTCCTCGAGTAGTTTAACAAATCAAGTCTTATATACTAGTGGTTTAGATATGAAATACATTATCAATTAAAGAAATACCGAGGATCAATTCAAGGAGATTTATATATGAAATTTGATATTGATAAACTTTTGTTGATCAATAAAATTAAATTTATATAATTAGGAGTTATATAATTTAAATTTATAAAATTAACTCGATCGATAAATTAAATTTATTAAATTAAACTTCTATTGATGTGTAGTTAAATTTATATATATATATATATATATATATATATATATATATATATATTGATATTGATAAACTTTTGTTGATCAATAAAATTAAATTTATATAATTAGGAGTTATATAATTTAAATTTATAAAATTAACTCGATCGATAAATTAAATTTATTAAATTAAACTTCTATTGATGTATAGTTAAATTTATATATAAATAAATAAATAAATATATATATATATTTATATATTTATATATATATTTTTTTTTATATTGATAAACTTTTGTTGATCAATAAAATTAAATTTATATAATGAGGAGTTATATAATTAAATTTATAAAATTAACTTGATCGATAAATTAAATTTATTAAATTAAACTTTTGTTGATGTGTAGTTAAATTATATATATATATATATATATATATATATATATATATATATATAATTTAACCACACATCAACAAAATTTAATTTAATAAATATATAATCCTCGAGTAGTTTAACAAATCAAGTCTTATATACTAGTGGTTTAGATATGAAATACATTATCAATTAAAGAAATACCGATGATCAATTCAAGGAGATTTATATATTAAATTTGATATTGATAAACTTTTGTTGATCAATAAAATAAAATTTATATAATTAGGAGTTATATAATTTAAATTTTATAAAATCAACTTGATCGATAAATTAAATTTGTTAAATTATACTTCTGTTGATGTGTATTTAATTTTATATATATATATATATATATATATATATATTTGATATTGATAAACTTTGTTGATCAATAAAGTTAATAAATTTATATAATTAGGAGTTATATAATTTAAATTTATAAAATTAACTTGATCGATAAATTAAATTTATTAAATTAAACTTATGTTGATCATATATATATGTTTAATTAATAAAATCAACCTCAAGAGTTGAGTTTATATTAAAATAAATTAATAAATACCGACCTAAAGTGGTCGGTATATTTAAATTATTATTTTATTTAAATAATATCGACTTCACGAAGTCGGTATTTATTAAATATTTTTAAATATAGATAATTATTTTTAAAACTACCGACATTCCGTGGTCAGTAAATTAAACAATTCTCTTAAAAAAAGAAGGATAATATCAAGTCCCACTCCTAAGTCCTAAGTGAAGTCTCAAAACCTAAGTGAAGTCTCACTAACCCCCGACCCACCCCCAGCGGCACCCATCCCCACCCTCCTCGACTGGCGCCACGCCACGATCCCCGACCAGCACCACGCCACGCCACCATCGCAGCAGCAGAGGAAGATTGCGCGCAGCTGTAGAGGTAGAGGAAGGTCGCACGCAGCTGCTGGTCGCACCCAGCAGCAGGAGGTCGCGCCGGCTCCATCCCGACCGGCGCCGCCTCCATGTCAGTTTTCTCAGTTCGCGCCACCATCCCCGACCTTCTTACTCAAGGTGAATTTTTAGAACCTCCATAAAAGATTACTTTTGTTTCTATTTAGTTGAAGTATCTCAAAATTAGAGTACTAATATACTTAGTTTTTTTTATTGTTAGTTTGATTGATTGTTAGTTAGTAAGTGAATGATTTAGGGTTTTTGATTGTTAGTTTGAATTAGGGATTGTTTGATTGTTAGTTTGTGTTTGTTGCTTGTGAATTGAAAATAACTGTTGGTAGGCCCTGTCTGGTGGTAAATTCATGGGCAGCCAGGTTTAAACAATCCACTTTCTGATTTTGGTTTTGTTTTAGTTTTGCTGCAAATGTCTGGATCATGGTAAAAGGTGCAGGTTCAGGAATTTGCTCTTTCTTGGAGTTGTTCTAATGGTTCTGAAAGCTTTGATGGTTGTTTCCCGTATGGGCAGTGGTATTTTGACCTCCAGGTTTGCTCCTATTGGGAAGTTAGTTTTGCTTCTCAAAATTGCTGGAAATTTTGGGAAAATTGGAGTTGACAACAAGAGTGTTTTGCTTAATAGTGGTATTATTGCCCTGTTTTGTGTCCTGTTTAACATGATCATGATTCTCCTTTGGATTAAGGGTTGGTTAATTTTGGGATTTTAGGGCAAGTTTGAATTTGTGATTTTAAGACTAGTTTGAATTATTATTGAGATTTTAGGACTTTTAATAGTTTGAATTTGGGATTTTAGCACTATAGTTTGATTTTTGAATTCTAGGAGTACTTTCAATTTGTGATTTTAAGGCAAGTTTGAATTTGGAATTTAGGACTAATAGTTTGAATTATATTTGATATTTTAGGACTAATTAATAGTTTGAAGTTGGGACACTAGCTAGCTAGTTTGAATTTAGAATTTTAGGGATTTGAATTACAACTTAATTAGAACTTATAATTAATTATAACTTGAATTTACTATAAATTGAACTTAATTAGGAATATGAACTTGAAATTAGAACTTGAACTTGGAACTAATTAGCTTGAATATATAACTAATTAAGTTTAGAAATTAGATATAAACTTGAATTGAAACTTGAACTTATTAAAACTTGAATATATATATATATATATATATATATATATATATATATATATATATATACAAAACTAATATTCTTGGATATGAAGTTTATATTTAACTAATTTAAGAATTTTTCGTGCTAGGCAACTGAGGAAGCTCAACATCTAAAAAAGTTGATACAAGACTATATTTCTTCTTTCATCAAAGTTGGAGATAAGGTTGGCGCTTCTAAATTTCTTAAGTTCAAGTACAATTGTTTTCAATAATGTGTTTGTATCCATCTAGTATTAATACTTAGCTTTAATTTTGTGATAATTTTTTTGTGTCCGTCGAGTGTTTGTTAAGCATAAGTACCAACACTAGTTGATCCTATAGATGACAAAATTGATTTTCTTGCAAGATCGATTTGTGTCCATCTAGTGTTGATATTAAGCTTTTATTTAGGAATAATGTGTTTGTTAAGCATAAGTACCAACACTAGTTGATCCTATTGATGACAAAATTGATTTTCTTGCAAGATTGATTTGTGTCCATCCAGTATTGACACTTAGCTTTAAATTTAGAAATAATATATTTGTTAAGCATAAGTACCAACACTAGTTGATCCTATTGATGAAAAAATTGATTTTCTTGCAAGATCGATTTGTGTCCATCTAGTGTTGACACTTAGCTTTAAATTTAGAAATAATATATTTGTTAAGCATAAGTACCAACACTAGTTGATCCTATTGATGACAAAATTGATTTTCTTTCAAGATCGATTTGTGTCCATCTAATGTTGACACTTAGCTTTAAATTTAGAAATAATATATTTGTTGAGCATAAGTACCAACACTAGTTGATCCTATTGATGACAAAATTGATTTTCTTGCAAGATCGATTTGTATCCATCTAGTGTTGACACTTAGCTTTAAATTTAGAAATAATATATTTGTTAAGCATAACTACCAACACTAGTTGATCCTATTGATGACAAAATTGATTTTCTTGCAAGATCGATTTGTGTCCATCTAGTGTTGACACTTAGCTTTAAATTTAGAAATAATATATTTGTTAAGCATAAGTACCAACAATATTTGATCCTATAGATGAAAAAATTGATTTAGTTGGTGTATTTAGTTGTTGGAATTAAGTCAAAACTAAACTAGGTAAAGTTAAAAAGTTGTTATGTTGTTTAAATAAGTTAAAATAAATAATGTGGTTTAGTTAGTGAATTTAGTTGTTGGAATTAAGTCAAAACTAATGTAGTTAAAGTTAAAAAGCTAAGTTTGTTTAAATAAGTTAAAGTAAATATTGTGGTTTAGTTGGTGGATTTAGTTGTTGGAATTAAATCAAAACTAAACTAGTTAAAGTTGTTAAGTTGTTTAAATAAGTTAAAAAGTTGTTAAGTTGTTTAAATAAGTTAAAATAAATATTGTGGTTTAGTTAGTGAATTTAGTTGTTGGAATTAAGTCAAAACTAATGTAGTTAAAGTTAAAAAGTTGTTAAGTTGTTTAAAGAAGTTAAAATAAATATTGTGGGTTAGTTAGTGAATTTAGTTGTTGGAATTAAGTCAAAACTAATGTAGTTAAAGTTAAAAAGTTGTTAAGTTGTTTAAATAAATTAAAATAAATGTTGTGGGTTAGTTAGTGAATTAGTTGTCGAAATTAAGTCAAAACTAAACTAGTTAAACTGAAAAAGTTGTTAAGTTGTTTAAATAAGTTAAAATAAATATTGTGGTTTAGTTGGTGAATTTAGTTGTTGGAATTAAGTCAAAACTAATGTAGTTAAAGTTAAAAAGTTGTTAAGTTGTTTAAAGAAGTTAAAATAAATATTGTGGGTTAGTTAGTGAATTTAGTTGTCGGAATTAAGTCAAAGCTAATGTAGTTAAAGTTAAAAAGTTGTTAAGTTGTTTAAATAAGTTAAAATAAATGTTGTGGGTTAGTTAGTGAATTTAGTTGTCGGAATTAAGTCAAAACTAAACTAGTTATAATGAAAAAGCTGTTAAGTTGTTTAAATAAGTTAAAATAAATATTGTGGTTTAGTTAGTGAATTTAGTTGTTGGAATTAAGTCAAAACTAATGTAGTTAAAGTTAAAAAGTTTTTAAGTTTAAAAAAGTTAAAATAAATATTGTGGGTTAGTTAGTGAATTTAGTTGTCCGAATTAAGTCAAAACTATACTAGTTAAAGTTAAAAAGTTGTTAAGTTGTTTGAATAAGTTAAAATAAATAATGTGGGTTAGTTAGCGAATTTAGTTGTTGGAATTAAGTCAAAATTAAACTAGTTAAAGTGAAAAAGTTGTTAAGTTGTTTAAATAAGTTAAAATAAATATTGTGGTTTAGTTAGTGAATTTAGTTGTTGGAATTAAGTCAAAACTAATGTAGTTAAAGTTAAAAAGTTGTTAAGTTTAAAAAAGTTAAAATAAATATTGTGGGTTAGTTAGTGAATTTAGTTGTCGGAATTAAGTCAAAACTAAACTAGTTAAAGTTAAAAAGTTGTTAAGTTGTTTGAATAAATTAAAATAAATAATGTGGGTTAGTTAGTGAATTTAGTTGTCGGAATAAAGTTAAAACTAAACTAGTTAAAGTGAAAAAGTTGTTAAGTTGTTTAAATAAGTTAAAATAAATATTGTGGTTTAGTTGGTGAATTTAGTTGTTGGAATTATGTGAAAACTAATGTAGTTAAAGTTAAAAAGTTGTTAAGTTTAAAAAAGTTAAAATAAATAATGTCGTTAGTTGGTGAATTTAGTTTTCGGAATTAAGTCAAAACTAAACTAGTTAAAGTTAAAAAGTTGTTAAGTTGTTTGAATAAGTTAAAATAAATAATGTGGGTTAGTTAGTGAATTTAGTTGTCGGAATTAAGTCAAAACCAAACTAGTTAAAGTGAAAAGTTGTTAAGTTGTTTAAATAAGTTAAAATAAATTTTGTGGTTTAGTTAGTGAATTTAGTTGTTGGAATTAAGTCAAAACTAATGTAGTTAAAGTTAAAAAGTTGTTAAGTTTTAAAAAGTTAAAATAAATATTGTGGGTTAGTTAGTGAATTTAGTTGTCGGAATTAAGTCAAAACTAAACTAGTTAAAGTTAAAAATTTGTTATGTTGTTTGAATAAGTTAAAATAAATAATGTGGGTTAGTTAATGAATTTAGTTGTTGGAATTAAGTCAAAACTAAACTAGTTAAAGTTAAAAAGTTGTTAAGTTATTTAAATAAGTTGAAATAAATATTGTGGTTTAGTTAGTGAATTTAGTAGTTGGAATTAAGTCAAAACTAAACTAGTTAAAGTTAAAAAGTTGTTAAGTTGTTTGAATAAGTTAAAATAAATAATGTCGTTTAGTTGGTGAATTTAGTTGTTGGAATTAAAATTATCATTATTGTTTGTGTAGATGGATCCTGATCGTAGTTGGATGTATAATAGAAACAATCTTGGTCGAGCGGGTATGATTCGAGAATTCGCAGAAGGTGTCACTAGATTTATAAATCATGCAAAGACTCTTGATGATTTTTTAACTTCAAGATTGATTAGGTGTCCGTGTGTTAATTGTGAAAATGTGAGATATCATACAACAGAGACTATTGATATGTATCTTATGATGAATGGATTCAAACCAGGATATACAGTTTGGACTAGTCATGATGAAGTTGAAAGTGACACTATGTTTAATAACTTTGTTGTCGGTGAAAGTAGTAGATCTACCGAGCATAATTATTTCCAAGGTTCTAGAATGTCAGATATGGTCGATGATGCTTTTGGGATGCATTCTGATTTTGAACAAGGAGAAAATGTAGAAGAACCTCCTAATGAAGAAGCAAACATCTTTTATGAACAATTGCGTGATTGTAGTAGTCCTTTGTTCAATGGGAGTCAACACTCTAAATTGTCTGTTGTAGTTAGATTGTTAAGTATCAAATCTGACAATAATATTTCTCAAGGAGCAATGGACTCTATGATAGATCTTATAAAGGAATTAGTTGATCCCATTGTAGAGATTTCTGATTCTTATTATAAAGCAAATGCATTGGTGTCTAAGTTAGGACTCTCCTCGATAAGTATTGATTGTTGTGAAAAAGGTTGCATGTTATACTATAAGGAGGATGTCGATCTAGAGTCTTGTAAGTTTTGTAGTCACCCTCGCTATAAGACTTCTCTACCGGAAAGAAACTTGCTATTAAGGCTATGCATTATTTACCTCTTATACCAAGATTGAAGAGGTTGTATACATCAAATTGCTCTGCTCCTTATATGAGATGGCACCGTGAAAATAGAAGGCCACCTGGTGTCATGTGTCATCCATGATGGAGAGGATTGGAAACATTTTGATAGAACTTATCCAGATTTTGCCGCTGAACCTAGGAATGTTAAGCTGGGTTTGTGTGCGGATGGTTTCACCCCTTTTTTCAGTTGGGGCTGCACCATATTCTTGTTGGCCCGTGTTTATTACACCGTATAGTCTTCCACCTGACACTACAACAAATATGATATATAGCTACGAAATTATTAGCAGTTTCAACATTTTTACTTATATGTCTTTGTTTAGGAGTAATATTTGGTATATTTTAATTAGATTTTCTTGTCTTTGGACATATTTTACTTTTATTTAAGGAGTTTGTAATGAGATATTATTCCTTGGTATAATTCAGTTATTTTTATTATATGATCATGGGTGAATTTGAGACAAATATTTTTGTCATTAAATAAATTAATTCATCACAACTTGATTACTTTCAGTGACAAAAAATGTATTGTCGTAGTACCCTTTTTTGTTGAATATTAATAATTATTTTTATTTTGTGACAATTGTAATTGTCACTACTTATGATAATATTTAGTGACAATATATGTTGTAGGTAAAAGCAACACTTTTAGTGACAAAATGATAGATTTAATCACAAAATTATTAACCTTTTTTATAATAATAATTTGTCCCTAATTTATACATTTAAGGACAAAATATTTTTTGGTATATAAAAAATAGTCATTAGTGACGATATTATATTTTTTCAACTATGAAATACATATAACTTTAGAGACAATAGATGTCGTCACTGATTGAACTAAATAATTAGCGACGATATAGTTTTGTCGGTAGTAATAACTTTTTTAGTGACAAAACATACTATTAACTACAAAAAAAGTTACACTTTTTACGACAAATAAATTCGTCACAAATGTTTATGCATTTGGGGACAATTTTTCTTTTTGTAGTTAATATATTAGTTTTAGTGACGAAACACTAAATCGTCTTTGTATACTTTTAGTGACACACGTTTAGGGACGACTGATTGACAAATTTTTTTTCGTCACACAAAAGTTTTAGTGACGAAATATGATTTATGGATGACGAAATTATTTGTCCCCGATAATCAAATTTGTTGTAGTGTGAGATGTGTATGACAAGTCCATATATATTTCTGAATTGTGTCATTCCTGGTCCGAGTAATCCAAAAAGCAAGATTGATGTGTACTTACAACCTTTGATTGATGAGTTGAAATTGTTGTGGTCTGAGGGGGAAGAAACATGGGACATTTCTCGTATACAAAATTTCAACATGCGTGCTACTTTAATGTGGACTATTAATGATTTTCCTGCCTATGGAATGCTATCTGGATGGATGACTGCTGGAAAGTTAGCATGCCCTACTGTATGGAAGATACTAAATCATTCACATTAAAACATGAGCGAAAAAATTCATCATTTGATTGTCACCGTCGGTTCTTGCCACCTGATCATGAGTTTAGGAGAAAGAAATATGCATTTAAAAAGAATAAAACTGAACAAGATGGTCCACCCCCAATATTAACAGGTGATGATATTTGGGAAAGGGTTCAAAATTTTCCAAAGGTAACTGAGGAACCACCGTACAAATTTGATGGGTATGGTGTTGCACATAATTGGACTAAACAGAGTATATTCTGGGAGTTACCTTATTGGAAGGATAATTTGCTTAGACATAATCTTGATGTCATGCATATTGAAAAGAATTATTTTGATAATATGTTCAACACTGTAATGGATATGACTGGAAAGACAAAAGATAATGTTAAGGCGAGACTTGACTTACCAGAACATTGTAGACGACCGGAGTTGCATTTACAGGAGTCTGCCAACAACAAGTTACTTAAGCCCAAGGCTAGTTATTCTTTCACAATGGAACAGAAGAGAAAAATTTGTGAGTGGGTGGAAAGCTTGACAATGCCAGATGGATATGCCTCAAATTTGGGAAAGAGGGTTGACATTGAGCGTGAAATATTACATGGGATGAAAAGTCATGATTGTCATGTTTTCATGGAACAATTACTTCCGATTGCTTTTTGTGGATTGCCTGAAAACATATGGAAACCGATGACAGAGATCAGTTTATTCTTCAAAGACTTGTGTTCCAGCACATTGAGAGTAGAGAATCTGGTTCCAATGGCCAAAAATATCGTTGTTATTATTAATAAGTTGGAGAAGATTCTTCCACCTGGGTTCGTTGATGTGATGGAACATTTTCCCATTCACCTAGTTCATGAAGCCCTACTGGGAGGTCCAGTCCAATATAGGTGGATGTATCCTTTTGAACGGTAAGTAACTATAACATATTTATTCTTATTTCATAAATCGGTAATATATCTTTTGAAATTATATATCTAATATAAAATTTTACAGGAGCATTGGCAAGTCTAAAAGGGGTATTAAGAATAAACATAGGGTGGAGGGCTGTATGGTTCAAGTATATCTAGCTAAAGAAAGATCCCACTTTTGTTCTTACTACTTTGATAATTATGTGTCGTGTTTGAGAAACAGACCTAATCGACATGATGCTACTGGGAGTGATCCTGCAGTGCAATCATTATCAATCTTCAACCAACCGGGTAAGGGTTCAAAAAAGCGTACATTGCACAAACTTACGGAAAAGGAGAAAAAATCTGCAGAGCTTCATGTCTTGTTGAATTGTCCAGAAGTCCAACCCTTCTTCAGTAAGAAAATTAAATATGTAAACAACATATATTCAACTCCGATTTTATTAAGGAAACTAACTGTATTTTCAATGTGGTTCTACAGTTATTTTGTGAGCCAATATGGTCATGATCAAGTGTTTCCATCATTTATAACGTGGTATACTAATTGGGTAAGTGTTGTAATATATACACATATTAAGAGATTAATGTACTCTTCTTTCTACTAACATTGCTTTTAATTTACTAACCATATATAGGTCTACAATTCAGAAAATGCCGCCACATTTGATCAATTTTTCAAGGATATTTGTTGGGGATCGATTACAGTTCACACAATGTCCCAATATAACGTAAATGGTTTTAAATTTGCCACAGAGAAATACTCAAAGAATAAGAAAACTAATAATAGTGGTGTTTGGGTTAAAGGTGATGATGGAAATAAAAAATGAGAATGTTGATTATTTTGGCGTCCTACGGGAGATTGTAGAGTTGGAGTATTCGGATGGCCAATCAAAAGAATAGTATTTTTCCAATGCAAGTGGTTTGATCCAACTTCAAGAGGTACGAGGGAGCTTAAGCAACATAATATCATTGAAGTCAAGCATACTAGGAAGTATGAGGCTTATGATCCTTTTATTATTGCACAGAATGCTAAGCAAGTGTACTATGCTCCTTATCCGTTGCGTAGGGATAAATCTGATTGATGGGTTGTAATCAAAACAAAACCGATGGGGCGAGTGGAAGTTGAGAATGAATTAGATGTTGCATATCAAAATGAAATATCAAGTGTTCATCAAGTAGTGGATGCTGAGTTAGAAATGAATTTGGAGCATCCTGATCATATTTTAGAAGAAGTTCATAGAGAAGAGTTAGATATGCCAACAAATATAGAGGAGGATGAGCAGGATACTTTCGAAGAGGTTGAATGGATAGATGAGGAGGAAACTTCCGAAGATGATGCATGTGAATGGATAGATGATGAAGAAACTTCCGAAGAGGATGAATAACAATTTGTATGTTTAGTTAGTGGATTTTTAGCTATTCATATTTGAGTATACTTTATATTTTAGTAGTTTTAACTTCTGTTTGACATTGTGAAAGACTATTTGGATTAAGCTTTATGTTATGATAACTTTGTTTGATATATTTGTTCAACATTGTGACATTATTTTGTACTACTTTGTTTTAATCTTTATAATTAATTGATATAGATGGTAGATAAAGACAAGGGTAAATCAAAAAAATCCGCTAATCCAAAAAAGATATTTAAGAAAAATGCTATGAGAAGGCCCACTGGGGTCATGATATCTGATGAGCCCTCTCGAGTTAATATTTCAAAATGAGCCTCAGTTTCAACTACTCACTCGGCACACCAGTCACATAATGCCTCTACTCATGTGGCTCCACAATCTGGTTATACTATATCTACACCCACTGTGGTACCTAGTTCGGGGTACCAAACTTTGCAGGCTATTCACATCTTGGTTGTGGGTCTACCATACCATCATCTAGTGCTAGTCAGTGCAATACTTTGAATACTAGAAGTGGATCAATTGGACTTTCCAATCTTCATCTTGAATCCAATGGCTCGGAGCCTAATACTCCCACTACCCAGCACTCAGATGCACATGATCCTCAGCCAGGCGATAGAGACAATTTTCGGAAACTCGTCATCGAGCCATTAGGATACAAGTATGATTTAATTATGTTTTAACTTTCATTTATCTATTTATGTTTTAATTGATTGATTATTTTTTGTTTACTCTACTTTGTCAATGAACTCGTATTTCAGCTTACGTCCGGATGTGGGTATGGAAAAAATTATTTTAAAGTGCATCAGAACTCACTATAATGGTGTGTATCCGAATTGGAGTTCGATTCCACTTAACACCCAAGGGCAGATGTTCAACGAATTTAAGGTAAGAATATATATAAATTAAATTCACATCATATACATTTAAATTCTCTAGTCATTTGAACAATAAATATTTAGTTATTTTTTATTACAGAAATATTATGTATGGGCTCCCAAACACGAGGATGACGTTCAAGTGAACTTCAAGCTTAAAGCTTCAAAGTTGCTTTCTAGCACATTTTGTGACTATCAGGAAAAAAATAGAATGCCTAAGTTTATGTTACCGGATCGATGGGCTCTGTTACTGAAACATTGGAGTACTGATGAAAAATTTAAAAAGAGGAGTGAGATTGGGAAGATGGCTCGCGCATCAGAAAAGGGAGGCTCTTTGCACACTGGTGGAGCTATTAGCCAGATTACTAGGAAGGAAAGAATGGTATACTTTCTTAATTTAGTAAAATATTTTTTTTCTTTTTTGATTAGTACTTTTTGGAGATTAATGAGATCATATTCTATATATGTTATTTGCAGGGAAAAGAGTTGGGTAGGCCGGTAGTTGTAGCAGAGATGTTCAAGGTTACTCATGTCAAGAAGAGTACGAACCCCACAGAAGAAGAAAGATGGATTGAGCCACGTGCTCAAGAGACATATGTAAAAACTCCATTCAAACTAATATTTTTTTCTTTTCCTTGTATATATTACATTCTTATTCGTAGAGTTCTTTGTTTAAATTACAGGATAGGTATATACGAATATCTCAGGAATATCGTAGTACTCTACCTCTTGAGAGTCAGGACAGACCATTTACACAAGAAGAAAACGAGAATCTTTGGAAACAGAGTGCTGGTGAACCGATTAGAGGTTCAATCTACGACTATCCAGAAAAGGCGTATCAGAAGAAGAAGTCTTGGTATTGTGGTTCATCATCCTCAAGCTTTGATGGCGGGGATAAAGAGACAATATCTGCAATGGAGAGTAAGATAGCTTATCTCAATGCCGAGTTTGCTGTTGTAGCCGAAAGAGAGAAGAAAAAGAGAGGAAGAGAGAGGAGGAGATTGCGGCAGCAAATGAGGTAGAGAACAAGAGGTATGCAACGCTTAAGGCCCAACTAACTTTTCTTTTTGAATCAGGAAATATTCTTCCTCCATGTCCGGCCAGTAGTGATGAGAATGATAAGTATGATAAGGAAAGTGAGGGTGATGAGAATGGTAAGTCTGACAAGGAGAGAGAGTGATTAGGAGTAGTTGTATCTATTTGACATTTTAGACTTCTATATTTTTTGAATTATTTAATTTGATCGTATTTTAGTTTATTTTGAAGTTGGATGAAGTTTATTTTGAAATAGTTTAATGTATATGTTGAAAATATTGTGTTGTTTTGGTTAGATGAAGTTTATTTGGCTTTGGGTTGTTTTGGTATAAATATGCAGGTGGGCAACTAAAAATTGCAGCAATTTGCTGCCAGTTTTGTAGCAAAAAATCGACCTCCGGATGTCAGAATTTCAAAAGTTAAAAAAAATAATACCGACCTCCGGAGGTCAGAATTTCAACATTACAAAAATAAAAATACCGACCTCCGGAGGTCGGAATTTCAACATTACAAAAATAAAAATATCGGGTTGGAATTTTAAAAATACAGAAATAAAAATACCGACCTTCGGAGGCCAGAATATCAACATTACAAAAAATAAAAATACCGACCTCCGGAGGTCGGAATTTCAAAATTACAAAAATAAAATTACCGACCTCCGGAGGTCGGAATTTTAAAAATACAAAAATAAAAATACCGACCTCCGGAGGTCGGAATTTTAACACTACAAAAATAAAAATATCGACCTCCGGAGGTTAGAATTTCAACATTACAAAAATAAAAATACCGACCTCCGGAGGTCAGAATTTCAACATTACAAAAATAAAAATACCGACCTCCGGAGGTCAGAATTTCAACATTACAAAAATAAAAATACCGACCTCCGGATGTCGGTATTCCAATTCTGACCTCAGGAAGTCGGAAATAATAATATATGAATTTTCTGACATAAAATAAAAACTGACCTCAAGAAGTTAGTAAGTACCGACCTCTGGAGGTCGGTATTGAATAGCGACCAATCTTTTTCCGACCTAAGTTGGGATGTCGGTTTTAGGTCGGTTTTAGGTCGGTATTTCAGGGAATACCGACCTCCGGAGGTTGGTATTTGTAGGTCGGTATTCACTATTTTTTTAGTAGTGTATGTCCCATTATCCTCATCTATTTCCTTCCGTTCCTACTCTAGCTTGAGGTACTCAGTTCATCATGGTTCACTCTTTTGGTTTCTTGTGTCTTAGATATTTACATGATTCCTCATTCATGCATGCTCATGAAAAGCTAAAATTTTGATAAAAATAAGTTAACTTGATTGATTTCTTCATGTTTATGTGCATTTGAGCATGAGTTGCATATAAATCTTATGAAATGATTCTTTGAACATGCTTTAGCTTTGAGTTGATGTTTCCTCCCCAGATTCTTGCATCTATGTGATTTGCATTCATGTTGGTGTAACACCTCGGAAAAATGATAGGTTAAACTAGAGCCTAAACGTAAGGTTAAAAGTCGTAAAATGACTCCCCGAACTTTTAGTAGGTCATTTAGGCATGAAATGGGGTTTATTGAGTCAAGACCAAGGGGCCAAGCCAAGGCCAAAGGCCAAGGCTGTCCCTAGCTAGGATCTACTACCCCAACCTTCACGAGAGAGACCACGAGTCGTGGTCCACTCCATGGCTCGTGAAGGTGGTCGTGAAGATCCCTTGGCCATGGAAAGATGGCTACCCAAAAGTCTAGCCACTGCCTCAACTTCACGGAAGGGACTACGACTCGTGGCCTTGACCACGGCTCATGGAGCCCTTCGTGAAGGAGACTTGGGCATGGGGAATGAAGTAGCCTAGCTACTGCCTCACCCTCCACGAGCATGACCACGGGTTGTGGTCCACTTCACGGATAGTGAAGGTACTCGTGAGGGTGCCTTAGGCGATGGAGCCTTGAGCTCCAAAAAGGTAGCTACTGCCTCGACTCCACGGGCAGGACTATGGGTCGTGGTCCTCACCACAACTCGTGGAGTGGGTCGTGAGGCCTTGACGGGGTCAATTAATGAGGGTCTTTTAGGTCATCTCCTATTTTAGTCCAATTAAATGAGGAGTGTTTTGGGTATTTTTAGGGGAAGTATATATATTGTTTTTAACTCAATTTCACCTATTTTCAAGTCATAAACTCAAACATCCAAATAATTCCCAAAAAAAATCGTCTCCTTTGTCAATATTTCTCTCTCTAAGCTCAAGGAAGAAGAAGAAGCCATTGGAGCTAGGATTTGTAGGTTTTCAAGGTTCTTCCCCAAAAATCATGGTGATTCTTAGTCAAGGTATGGATGTTTTTCATTCTTGGGTAGCTATCACCCAAGAAGCCCCTTCAAATTATATTTTCAAATCCCCCAAATCTAGGGTTTTCAATTTATAACATGGGTCTTCTTAATTCCAAAACGTTATCCATTGTTTTATTATGGCTTATTATGATTGATTATGATGATTTATGATGGTAATGTTGAAGTATTGTTGGATTTTGATGAAAATCTCCCTTGGACCCATGATTTCCCCTTCTTCCTAATTTGTGAACTAGGGTATGGTTTGATTGATCACGTAAGCTTGTCAATTGATTATGTTTATGTTTATTATGTTATTGAATCATGAAATTCCCCTATCTAGTGTTGTAATTCTTGAAGCTAGGGTTGATTTTGATTCTTAGCCTTGAAGGGCAATTGTTTACATCCCTACTCTATTCAAATAGGGCAAAACGTTGCGGTGACTCAAAAAATAATCAAGTGATTCAATTTTAAAAGAATTTTAAGAAAACAAGAATTTTAAAAGAGTCACCACCTAATTTTAGGAAAACTAGGAAACCAATTAATTAATTTACGAAACCAAGATATTCTAGGTATGGGGTTCAAGTTATTTCGAAGGGAAGGGGTTAGGCATCCTTCGAAATCCACAAATGTGGGTCCCGACTGAATTCATTTTTTCAAATTGAGGAAGAGAATAAAATAATGTACAAACATAATAAATATGCAATATACATAAGTGATATGATAAAACAATAATATAGAAATCGGCCTAAATTTGCCTATCGTCAATAATATACAATATAAATAGGAGTATAATTCGAACCTAATTCGAATAACTTCAATAGGAACCACCTCCGGGTACCTGTAAAGACACTTAGTAAAAGTGTTAGTTATAAATAAATATGAATAAAAATAAATGAATCAAATTTTAATTTAAAAATAAAAATTCGTCTAATTAACATGGGAGGCCTTAGAATCGACGGTAATTTCTTCATCGGCCATTTTGAACAAACAAAATATATTAAATTAAACTAAATTTCCGTCTTTTACAATGTAAAGGCCTCCAAAATCGACGGAGAAATTTTCTCATTGGCCATTTTAACATCTTTCAATATCATATGAAACCAATAATATATATAGATATATAAAACAATAGCAGCACAACAATCCTATAAAGCTAACAAGAACGAAATAAAGTAATATGCAACATTTGAATAATACTAATTAACATAACAACATGAGTAATGAAATAAAAATAAAATAACCACTAGCAACATAACTGGTAACAACAAAACAATATAAAGAAATAAATAAAATTTAACACTGCCTAACTTTATAGTCAAAATGATGGTAACATAATAATAAATAAAAATAAAGTTGAATAACAATAGATAAAACCAAATTATAATTAAATGCAGCCAAATAAAGTTAAAATATTATAAATATAGATATGGCAAGAAAAAATATTAACAAATAATTTGGAGTTTAGCTATTCCCACCGGCGATGACAAAGCAACATAAAATCAAGGCTAATTAAATATGATAGCTAACTAGTTAATTTTAACGCAATAACAATAGCAAAATAACCAATGGACATAAACCGAGCAACAGTGATAATAAAATAATAAAAACAAATTAAGTAACAACAACAACATCAAAACAACAACAATAAAGTATCTAAGCTATAACAAACTTTATCTATTAACCATAATAAATAATTAAAACTAATAAAATATTAATAAATAACAATAACTGTAGCAAGATATCTAAAGCCATATAGGAACATAAAGAAATAAAGCAATAGAAATAGCTAAATAAATCAAAGACACCAGGGAGAATAAAATCAACAGAAAAACACCACTTAACACAATAAGCAAAAACTAAACCAACATAACAAAAACATAAGCAACAAACAAGGAACAATAATTAATAATAAAGAGAAAAACAACCCAAGTATCAGGCAATATTTAGAACAAAAATTAGACTAAGAGGAACCTGACTGGCGGAGCTCAGTGTTGTCTTCATTGTTGCTCCGATTTATGGTGAGATCCGGTTCAGTGGAGATTTCGCCAGAGTTCGTCAAGGTTGAGACGGGACACATGTAAACAAACAAAAATCATAAAGGATAAAAGGTGGAAGGACTGGCCGTTGTTTTGGTGTCATTTCCGGTGACTAGTTCACCGGAAAAGGGAGAAAACGAAGATGGGTTTGGTCTGGTTTCGTCGGAAATGGTGTTGGGTTGTTTGGTGGTTCTTTACGGTGGGGTTTTGGGTCGTTTCCAGTGGCTATTTGGAGTTGGAATCTGATGGTAGAAGTTCACTGCTTCAGTGAAGGTAATGGCAGTGAACTGTTGGTTTTTGGGTGGCTAATGGAGAAGGAAAAATGGCTTCTGTGTGGTTTCATGGTTGTGGGTGGCTGGATAGTGGTGACTTTCATTTTAGGCAATGACTGATCGGAGAAAGAATGGAAACTGGGGGTTGGGTGGCGGCTGTTTTTGTGCCATAAAATAGGAGGAAAAACTTGTAGGGTTTTTCTCTTTTGGCAAGTTTTCATCCCTTAGTCAAAAATAATATTCAACCCCCTTGCTTTTGACCTAAACTTTACTTAAATAGGGAGTTGTAATACAATGGGCTCAAATCATGGGCTCGGGATTGTGGCCCAAATTCATCGATCAATCTATATATGTAAATTTTATTTGTATTTTGAATAAATTTTATACTGTGAAAAAATATCAAAATAAATATTAGCAAATGTAATAAATAAAATGAATATTAAAAAAATATATAATGAACGCAACTAACGACATGTAAAAATGCAATTTTAAAATTAACTGACAAAAAAATCCTAAATTTTGATAAATAAGAATAGTTATCGATAAACTTATTTAAAATTATTAAAAAAATTAATTTTGAACTATTAAATAAATAAAACTTAAAAGTTACGAATTTTGAAAATATTAGGCCAAAATTGGGTGTCAACAACAATGACTAGGTTTTATGAATGTTGATGAAGTATGTATGTATGTTTATGCTAAAGCTTGTTGATCCACTTGAAATGTGAAGATGTTTAGTTATTGTGTATATTGTGGTATTGATGCAAGATCCTTCTTCCCTATACCCCTACATGACAATGTACACTACTAAAAAAACAGTGAATACCGACCTAAAAATTTCCAACCTCAAATGGAGGTCGGTAATTTTCGACCTACGGAGGTCGGTATTTACAAGTAGTTGGTTTTTATGCAAAATAAAGCGGGAAAACCAAATTCCGACCTCTGGAGGTCGGAATTTTTCCCGAAAAAAATGAATTACAATAAAAACCGACCTCTTGATGTCGGTATTAAACAAATAAATAAATAACAATATTTTATTTTTTCTCAATAGGTTTTGCGTAAAATAAAAAACAAAAAAAATTATAATACCGACTTCTGTATGTCGGTAAAATTAAATAGTAAAAATAAATTAATATAAAATACCGACCTCATGAGGTTGGTATTTTTTAAATTTAATTGAGAAAATAATACCGACATCAAGAGGTCGGTTTTTATTGTAATTCATTAAAAATTCCGATCTCCTGAGGTTGGAATTTTTTCTCAATTAAATATTTTATAATACCGACTTCCGAATGTCGGTAAAATTAAATAGTATGTAATTAAAATACCGACCTCATGAGGTCGGTATTTTTATTTCATCTAATTACTATTAATTAAAGCAACATCCGGAGGTCGGTATTTTTATTTCATCTAATTACTTTTAAAAGCGACATCCGGAGATCGGTTTGCGGTTTGCGGGTAAACCAAATTCCGACCTCAAGAGGTCGGAATTTTTCCCAGAAAATGAATTACAATAAAAACCAACCTTTTGATGTCGGTATTATTTTCTATTTTGATTTAATTTTATTTAAATCGTCTTCCGGAGGACGATTTTGTGTTATGTAATAAATTAATATTTTCAATTAACTTTAAATAAATTGTCCTCCGAATGACGGTTTTATACAAGTTAAAAAATAATTTAATTTAAAATACCAACCTCCCGATGTCAATATTATTTAATTAACATGATTACTTTTATTTATCTTAAAATTTAATGTGATACCGACCTCATGACGTCGGTATTTTTTATTAAATCTAATTACTTTCAATAAAAGCGACATCCGGAGGTCGGTTTGTTTAAAATATTCCTATTAATACTAATAATTTTGCTATTGTGCATAATACTAAAATTTCATTTTACACCTACAATTAATTGTTCAAAAAGTGTAACAATTTTGTATACTTTTATAAATAAAAAGTTAGAATTCGTGGAATAAATAAAAAAATATCTATAATCCATATTTAGAGTATGAAACTACGTTGTTATGAATTAGGAGATAATTATACTTATATTTCTAGAGTAATGTACAAATTCTATCAATCCGTCATCTAATCATTAACTTAATATCTCATGTCATGATGTAGAGGTGAAGAGCTAACATATAATCCATTCGAGTATGAAATGCGAGATAGTATTATTATATACGTTCGTTCTAATTGAATGGATGTTAAGTGTAGTGATCACCTCCTAATTATGATGACATGTAAACGATACCTTATCGGAGTATGAAAAACGTTGATTTATTATATACTCCTCGAGTAGTTTAACAAAACAAGTCTTATATACTAGTGGTTTAGATATGAAATACATTATCAATTAAAGAAATACCGAGGATCAATTCAAGGAGATTTATATATTAAATTTGATATTGATAAACTTTTGTTGATCAATAAAATTAAATTTATATAATTAGGAGTTATATAATTTAAATTTATAAAATTAACTTGATCGATAAATTAAATTTATTAAATTAAACTTTTGTTGATGTGTAGTTAAATTATATATATATATATATATATATATATTTTATTTTTTTTATATAACTTTTTTTTATTGATAAACTTTTGTTGATCAATAAAATTAATTTTATATAATTAGGAGTTATATAATTAAATTTATAAAATTAACTTGATCGATAAATTAAATTTATTAAATTAAACTTTTGTTGATGTGTAGTTAAATTATATATATATATATATATATATATATATATATATATATATATATATATATATATATATATAAAATTTAACTACACATCAACAGAAGTTTAATTTAATAAATATATAATCCTCAAGTAGTTTAACAAATCAAGTCTTATATACTAGTGGTTTAGATATAAAATACATTATCAATTAAAGAAATACCGATGATCAATTCAAGGAGATTTATACATTAAATTTGATATCGATAAAATTTTGTTGATCAATAAAATTAAATTTATATAATTAGGAGTTATATAATTTAAATTTATAAAATTAACTTGATCGATAAATTAAATTTGATAAATTATACTTCTGTTGATGTATATTTAAATTTTATATATATATATGTTTGATTAATAAAATCAACTTCAAGAGCTGAGTTTATATTAAAATAAATTAATAAATACCGACCTAAAGAGGTCGGTATATTTAAATTATTATTTTATTTAAATAATATCGACTTCATGATGTCGGTAAAATTAAATAGTATGTATTTAAAATACCGACCTCATGAGGTCGGTATTTTTATTTCATCTAATTACTATTAATTAAAGCGACATTCGAAAGTCGGTATTTTTATTTCATCTAATTACTTTATAGAGTGACATCCAGAGGTCGGTTTGCGGAAAGCGGGAAAACCAAATTCCGACCTCTGGAGGTCGGAATTTTTCCCGGAAAAAATGAATTACAATAAAAACAGACCTCATGATGTCGGTATTAAACAAATAAATAAATAACAATATTTTATTTTTTCTCAATAGGTTTTGCGTAAAATAAAAAACAAAAAAATTATAATACCGACTTCCGTATGTCGGTAAAATTAAATAGTAAAAATAAATTAATATAAAATACCGACCTCATGAGGTCGGTATTTTTTATATTTAATTGAGAAAATAATACCGACATCAAGAGGTCGGTTTTTATTGTAATTCATTAAAAATTCCGACCTCCTGAGGTCGGAATTTTTTCTCAATAAAATATTTTATAATACCGACTTCCGAATGTCGGTAAAATTAAATAGTATGTAATTAAAATACCGATCTCATGAGGTCGGTATTTTTATTTCATCTAATTACTATTAATTAAAGCAACATCCGGAGGTCGGTATTTTTATTTCATCTAATTACTTTTAAAAGCGACATCCGGAGGTCGATTTGCGGTTTGCGGGTAAACCAAATTCCGACCTCAAGAGGTCGGAATTTTTCCCAGAAAATGAATTACAATAAAAACGACCTCTTGATGTCGGTATTATTTTCTATTTTGATTTAATTTTATTTAAATTGTCTTTTGGAGCTGATTTTGTGTTATGTAATAAATTAATATTTTCAATTAACTTTAAATAAATTGTCCTCCAAATGACGGTTTTATACAAGTTAAAAAATAATTTAATATAAAATACCAACCTCCCGATGTCAATATTATTTAATTAACATGATTACTTTTATTTATCTTAAAATTTAATGTGATACCGACCTCATGACGTCAGTATTTTTTATTAAATCTAATTACTTTCAATAAAAGCGACATCCGGAAGTTGGTTTGTTTAAAATATTCCTATTAATACTCATAATTTTGCTATTGTGCATAATACTAAAATTTCATTTTACACCTACAATTAATTGTTCAAAAAGTGTAACAATTTTGTATAGTTTTATTAATAAAAAGTTAGAATTCGTGGAATAAATAAAAAAATATCTATAATCCATATTTAGAGTATGAAACTACGTTGATATAAATTAGGAGATAATTATACTTATATTTCTAGAGTAATGTACAAATTCTATCAGTCCGTCGTCTAATCATGAACTTAATATCTCATGTCATGATGTAGAGGTGAAGAGCTAACATATAATCCATTCGAGTATGAAATGCGAGATAGTATTATTATATACGTTCGATCTAATTGAATGGATGTTAAGTGTAGTGATCACCTCCTAATTATGATGACATGTAAACGATACCTTATCGGAGTATGAAATACGTTGATTAATTATATACTCCTCGAGTAGTTTAACAAATCAAGTCTTATATACTAGTGGTTTAGATATGAAATACATAATCAAGTAAAGAAATACCGATGATCAATTCAAGGAGATTTATATATTAAATTTGATATTGATAAACTTTTGTTGATCAATAAAATTAAATTTATATAATTAGGAGTTATATAATTTAAATTTATAAAATTAACTTGAACGATAAATTAAATTTATTAACTTAAACTTTTGTTGATGTGTAGTTAAATTTATATATATATATATATATTTATTTATTTTTATTTATTATTATTATTATTATTATTATTATTTTTTATTTTATTTTTTGATATTGATAAACTTTTGTTGATCAATAAAATTAAATTTATATAATTAGGAGTTATATAATTTAAATTTATAAAATTAACTTGATCGATAAATTAAATTTATTAAATTAAACTTATGTTGATGTGTAGTTAAATTTTATATATATATAATTTAACTACACATCAACAGAAGTTTAACTTAATAAATATATAATCCTCGAGTAGTTTAACAAATCAAGTCTTATATAGTAGTGGTTTAGATATAAAATACATTATCAATTAAGGAAATACCGATAATCAATTCAAGGAGATTTATATATTAAATTTGATATTGATAAACTTTTGTTGATCAATAAAATTAAATTAATATAATTAGGAGTTATATAATTTAAATTTATAAAATTAACTTGATCGATAAATTAAATTTATTAAATTAAACTTCTATTGATATATATATATATATATATATATATATATATATATATGTATGTTTAATTAATAAAATCAACCTCAAGAGCTGAGTTTATATTAAAATAAACTAATAAATACCAACCTAAAGAGGTTGGTATATTTAAATTATTATTTTATTTAAATAATATCGACTTCACGATGTCGGTATTTATTAAATATTTTTAAATATAAATAATTATTTTAAAAAATACCGACATTTCGTGGTCAATAAATTAAACAATTCTCTTAAAAAAAGAAGGATAATATCAAGTCTAACTCCTAACTCTAACTCCTAAGTTAAATTAGCCACCATCGCAACAGCAGAGGAAGCTCGTGCAGCTGCAGATGAGAGGAAGGTTGCGCCGCCTCCATCCCGATCGGCGTCGCCTCCATCCCGATCGGTGCCGCCTCCATGTCACTTTTCTCAGTTCGCGCCACGATCCCCGACCTTCTTACTCAAGGTGAATTTTTAGAACCTCCATAAAGATTACTTTTGTTTCTATTTAGTTGAAGTATCTCAAAATTAGAGTACTAATATACTTAGTTTTATTGATTGTTAGTTAGTAAGTGAATGATTTAGGGTTTTTGATTGTTAGTTTGAATTAGGGATTGTTTGATTGTTAGTTTGTTTTTGTTGCTTGTGAATTGAAAATTTTAATGTTAGGGTTAGCTAGTTTGAATTAGGGTATCTTAGGATTTGTTTGAAATTCGGTATTTCTTGAGTTAATTAGTTTGATTTTGGAATTGTAAGATTAGATTGAATTAGGGTATTTAAGGAGTTGTTTGAATTTGGGTATTATTGAGATTTTAGGACTAATAGTTTGAATTTAGGATTTTAGCACTAGTTAGATTTTGGGATTTTAGGGCAAGTTTGAGTTTGTGATTTTAAGACTAGTTTGAATTTTGAATTTAGGACTAGTTTGAATTATTATTGAGATTTTAGGACTTTTAATAGTTTGAATTTGGGATTTTAGCACTATAGTTTGATTTTTGAATTCTAGGAGTACTTCCAATTTGTGATTTTAAGGCTAGTTTGAATTTGGAATTTAGGACTAATAGTTTGAATTATATTTGATATTTTAGGACTAATTAATAGTTTGAAGTTGGGACACTAGCTAGCTAGTTTGAATTTAGAATTTTAGGGATTTAAATTACAATTAATTAGAACTTATAATTAAT
The DNA here is from genome assembly GCF_900185275.1 of Solanum verrucosum. NCBI lineage: Eukaryota > Viridiplantae > Streptophyta > Magnoliopsida > Solanales > Solanaceae > Solanum > Solanum verrucosum. The sequence continues at coordinate 90,284 of NW_026020357.1, forward strand.
TATAACTTGAATTTACTATAAATTGAACTTAATTAGAAATATGAACTTGAAATTAGAACTTGAACTTGGAACTAATTAGCTTGAATAACTAATTAAGTTTAGAAATTAGATATGAACTTGAATTGAAACTTGAACTTATTAAAACTTGAATATATATATATATATATAAAACTAATATTCTTGGATATGAAGTTTATATTTAACTAATTTAAGAACTTTTCGTGCTAGGCAACTGAGGAAGCTCAACATGTAAAAAAGTTGATACAGGACTCTATTGCTTCTTTCATCAAAGTTGGAGATAAGGTTGGTGCTTCTAAATTTCTCAAGTTCAAGTACAATTGTTTTGAATAATGTGTTTGTGTCCATCTAGTATTAATACTTAGCTTTAATTCTAGTGATTATAATTGATTGTTTGTTAGTATATTATTGTTTTTGTTTGTTGGTTGTGTTATTCAATTGTTACTTTGATTTGATTATTGTTAGTTAGGTATAGATAATTGAAGATTTTTATTTTAAGGTTTTTTTAAAAAGAAATTAGCCATTTTTAAATTGGGCATTGTTAGTTAGTGAAGAATTAGCATTTTTATATTTTAGAACTAGTTTATGAATTGAGATTTTTTTGGATTTGATTTTAGGACTAGTTAGTAAAGTGTTAATTTGAAGTTAGAAATTAGTAATTGAAGTGTTATGAGTAGAAGATGAATGTTTGAATGTCATGAATTTAGATGATGAATGTTTGAATGTCATGAATTTAGATGATGAATGTTTGAATGTCATGAATTTAGATGATGAATGTTTGAATGTCATGAACTTAATTAGAATTTGAAATTGAACTTAGAATTTGAACGTGAACTTAGAACTTGAACTTGAAATTAGAACTTGAACTTGAACTTAGAATTTGAACTTGAACTTAGAACTTGAACTTGAAATTAGATCTTGAACTTGAACTTAGAACTTGAACTTGAACTTAGAATTTGAACTTGAACTTAGAACTTGAACTTGAAATTAGAACTTGAACTTGAACTTAGAACTTGAACTTGAACTTGAACTTAGAACTTGAACTTGAAATTAGAACTTGAACATGAATTTAGAACTTGAACTTGAACTTAAAACTTGAACTTAAAACTTGAACTTTAACTTGGAACTTGAACTTGAACTTGAAATTAAAACTTGAACTTGAACTTAGATGAACTTGAACTTGAACTTAGAATTTGAAGTTTAGAACTTGAACATGAATTTAGAACTCGAACTTGAACTTAAAACTTGAACTTGAACTTGGAACTTGAACTTGAACTTAGAATTTGAAGTTAAACTTAGAATTTGAACTTGAAATTAGAATTTGAACTTAGAACTTGAACTTGAACTTGAACTTAGAACTTGAACTTGAAATTAGAACTTGAACTTGAACTTAGAACTTGAACTTGAACTTGAACTTAGAATTTGAAGTTAAACATAGAATTTGAACTTGAAATTAGAATCTGAACTTAGAACTTGAACTTGAACTTGAACTTAGAATTTGAAGTTAAACTTAGAATTTGAACTTGAAATTAGAATTTGAACTTAGAACTTGAACTTGAACTGAGAACTTGAACTTGAAATTAGAACTTCAACTTGAATTTAGAACTTGAACTTAGAACTTGAACTTGAACTTAGAACTTGAACTTGAACTTAGAACTTGAACTTGAACTTGAACTTGAACTTGAACTTGAAATTGAACTTAGAACTTAGAACTTAGAACTTGAACTTGAACTTGAACTTAGAACTTAGAACTTGAACTTGAACTTATAACTTGAACTTGAAATTAGAACTTGAACTTGAAATTAGAACTTGAACATGAAGTTAGAACTTGAACTTGAACTTGAACTTAGAACTTGAACTTGAACTTGAACTTGAACTTAGAACTTGAACTTGAACTTAGAACTTAGAACTTAGAACTTGAACTTGAAATTAGAACTTGAACTTGAACTTAGAATTTGAAGTTAAACTTAGAATTTGAATTTGAAATTAGAATTTGAACTTAGTACTTGAACTTGAACTTAGAATTTGAACTTGAACTTAGAACTTGAATGTGAACTTAGAACTTGAACTTGAAATTAGAACTTAAATTTGAACCATGAACTTAGAATTTGAAGTTAAACTTAGAACTTGAACTTGAAATTAGAACTTGAACTTGAAATTAGAACTTGAACTTGAACTTAGAATTTGAAGTTAAACTTAGAATTTGAACTTAGAACTTGAACTTGAACTTAGAATTTGAACTTGAACTTAGAACTTGAATGTGAACTTGGAACTTGAACTTGAAATTAGAACTTGAATTTGAACCATGAACTTAGAATTTGAAGTTAAACTTAGAACTTGAACTTGAAATTAGAACTTGAACTTGAACTTAGAATTTGAACTTGAACTTAGAATTTGAACTTGAACTTAGAACTTGAACTTGAAATTAGAACTTGAACATGAATTTAGAACTTGAACTTGAACTTAGAATGTAACACCCCAGAAAATTTTTGAACTAAGACTCAAACCGTTCTTCGTAGTGAGTGAGATTTTACCAAGGAATTTAAAATTTCTTAAGTGTTAAGGTCACTAGATGTAGTACCTTGAGTTTCAAAAAGAATTAAATTGGAAATAGCAAAATCTGAAATTTTGCAAGATATGTTTAAGTATGAGTTTTGGGTCGACTTCAAACGACCATAATTCCTAGCTCAGGATGAATTAGGTGTGCTACCAGATACCGTAGGGAAGATATTTGAATTAACTTTCCAACGCCGCTGAGTTTGCTAAGTTTCGAGGTCGGATGAGTGAGATATGACCTTTTGAAGTTAGGCTGTACAGTTAAGGAAAGTTAGCCGAAAATAAAGAGGGGTATATTGGTCTTTTCCTTACCCAACCAGATTTAATTCGTTTTTAATAATATTTCAAGGGTCTAATCCTATTAGGTTCAGTTTTTTAATCCTAAAATACGCCTAGGGTTTTAGTTGAGAATTCAAGAAGAGAAAAGAGGAGAAAAGAAAAAGGATGAAAGCGTTCGTCGAGATTCTTACATCTTGTTGCGGATTTTCGCCATGGGTTTGATCCCTAAGAGGTATGTAAGCTTCCATAGTGTTAGGTTCTTTCACCCACACGCCAATCATAATTTATTCAGCGTAATTTCGTTCTTGAAATTTATGGATTTAAGTTCTTGATGAGTTCTTGATAAGTGTTCTTGAAGTTTATTAAGTTTTGAAGTAAGATTCTGCTTAGGTCAACTTTAAACGACCATATCTCTTAGAATATTAAGAGTTACGTGAGCCATAACCTATCCAATTAAAGGAAATTGAATCTACTTTCCAACCCCACCAATTTCACGTCAATCCAATATCTGAGTAAAAAGTTATGACTATTTTAGTAACCTATACAGTGCTGTTACGAATTAGCCGACGGAAAAATATTGAAAATAATCGGTTTTTGTCTTTTTACCTCCAAGAAAACCATCAACGAATTTCTTGACTAATAAAAAGCTCAAAACAATAAGATTTTCATCTTCACTCATGAAAATCATAATTTTTGGCTATAGAGATTTTAAGAAACTAACTCGAGAATCTCAAGAAAGGTCTTCTTGATTGTTTACCTTCAACCTAGGGTTTCAAGGCTTCTAATCAAGTTCTTCTTCAAGATTCTTCAAGATTCTTAAAGATTCTTCAAGATTCTTAAAGATTCTTCAAGAATCTTGTTCTTCTAGGTATGTAAGGCTATCATAGTGTTGGACTAGTTCGTCCTCACACCCTACATCTACTTTCAGATCAGTAAAAGAGTAATCTAGGAAACTTTCCCTAGATTTGAGTATTCTTGAGATAAGTTGATTTTGAGTTCTTGAATTCACGTTTCTTTTAAAAGTTATATTCATAATTATCAAATAGCTATATTGTTATTGAGATCCTTCATATCATGAATCATAACTCTTGAATTGATAATTCATAATTCATAATTCAATTCAAGAGAGAGTTAAAAGTAGAGTTCAAGAAAGCCTTTGAGTTCAATTGTGAATCCTTTGAGATCAACTATCGATTTGAACTAAGTTTTGAGGAAGTAAGTCAGAGAATGAGAAGAGTCAAATACATGAGTTTCATAATGTTATGTGGACCTATGAGTCAAGTCGTTCATGCCCATAAATTCCGCATGAACTCCAGAAGTTGAGTATCTTTGAGAGGAGTAGTATCTTCAAGTTCTAAGTCTTGAGTATTGAGTTCCTAATCCCCTTTGAGATTATATTTCTAAGCATGAGACTATTACATGTTACCCATAAAGTCTTTGAGTTGAATTGTTCATGCTCATAATTCCGCATGAATCTTATAAGTCGAGCAGTCTTGAGAAGAGAAGTATCTTTGAGTCCTTGAGTTGAGTCGTTCATGCTCATAATTCCGCATGAACCCTCTGAGTTGAGCATTCTTGAAATTAGTAGTATCATTGAAGTTCTTGAGTTCCAAGTATTTGAGTTCTATCTATGGTTATTGAAAACCTTGCATTTAGTAGTTCATGTCCATAATTCGGTATGAACCATATTTTAAGAAGTCTTTTACAAACGTTTTAACTTTGTTTAAAGACTTAAGTTTTGAGTTCAGTAAAGAGTAAAGAGTAAAGTTTGAAGTCCTTTTCTTCAAAAGTATATGGGGACTAAGTATTCCCAAAGAGTTTATAAATGTTTTCACATTTAAATAAGAACGGAAACTGAGATTTCCAAAGGGCTTTCGGGCTAGTGTTCAGAAAAGAGTAATAGCTTTCTAAATGAAGCAAGCAGGGAAACTGAGATTTCCAAGATAGCCTTGGAGCTAAGTGTTTGAGCAATTATCTCAAATCAGCAGAAAAAAAGTATGTTTTTAAAACATAAGAGCTAGTATATTTTGGGAGTAGTATTGAGCACCGATATGGGGGAGAGTTCAGACAACTCACAGCCCCCATAAACCATGTAGCCATCATGGGTAGAAAAGGGTCATACTTTTTAGATAAACCTTTTTCACATAGACTAGTAGATCCGTTAGTAGTTCAGGTCCTATACCTTTGGCCGGGTATAGGATGCGCTGGCAGCGTGAGGTAGATCGATGTATCATCACTATAGCTCTTATGTGATGGTTGTCGGTTAGAAAAACTCCCACAGAAGTTATTGTATTTTTATATACATCAGTTTATTGTATTTTTATATACATTTCAGAGTTATGTTGTATCCTTGCATACACACAGATTTGACAGCATGTTTTTAAACAACTTATTTCTTTATATTGCACTTGTTTTAAATTGCTTTATATTGAAATGAGTTCAGTCATATTTAGTTGAGTATTCAAAGTTGAGTATCCAGAGTTGAGTATCCAGAGTCGAATATCATATCTTTGAGTCGAATATTATATCCTTGAGTTGAGTATCTAATCTCGGAGTTGAGTATCTTTTCCTTGAGTACTTCTGAGTTGAGTAAGTTTGAGTAGTTTTGAGTACCCTTGAGTATTCCTTGAGTTGAGTAAGTTTGAGAAGATTTAAGTATGTTTCATTTCTATCAAGTTTCAAGCTTATATTTATGTTTTAGAATTCCTCTTACATGCTCGTACATTCCACGTACTGAGCCATTTGGCCTGCATCTTTTCATGATGCAGACACATGTATTCAGGATCATCAACAGAAGCTTCGTTGATACATCTGAGAGTTCGAGTTAGCTATGGTGAGCCTCCTTGCTTTCGGAGGATTTCATTTACCTTTCAGTTATATCAGTTGTTAAGATGTCGTGGGTCTTGTCCCGACTTCCATCTTTATCAGTTAGAGGCTTCATAGATAGTCAGTACAGTTGAGAAGTCTGTATCATTTATTTTATTAAATGTTTTAAAGACTAAAGTTGCTTTTTTATGGCGAGTTGTATATATTTTATTATACAGAGTTTTCTTTGGACTTAAAGTTTATATTTAAGTTTTATGAACTTTTATTTCAGTTTTTAAGCTTTGTATGCTTGAATCAGTTTTCCGCTTGTAGTCAGCTAGGATGAGGGTTCGCTTGGGGACCAACAATGGTCTTCGAGTGCCGGCCACGTCCAGGGTGTAGGCTCGGGTCGTGACAAACTTGGTCTCAGAGCACAGAGTTTAAGTGTCCTAGGGTGTCTATGAAGCCGTGTCAGTCGAATCTTGTTTATGGTTGTGAGGGCCCCACTTCTATAAATGAGAGATTACAGACATTTAAGAAAAGTTTCCCTTCTTTCATACTCTTAATCGTGCAATAGAGCTATGTCATAGAGACTTATTCTAACTCGTGCATTTCTCAGAATTATTCGACTACCCACCATACTAGAGGTGGTTGAAAAGTAGAGTCAATACTTTGTCGACGAGTTGTTCTTAGCAAGAGTTTTAAGGAAGTCATGAGACTCCAGAGGGGCTTAAGAGAAGTCCAAGAGTAAGTTAAGTGTTCAGTTTCAGAGTAATGCCTTTATATTCATATGAATCGTGCATTTGAGCTAAAAGTGAGTTGTTCTATTGTCCTTTAGCCTTTTTTCAGCTGAGATTCTTTTTAAGAAGAATGTTTAGATCTTGGGTAAGATTTTCACCCGAAAAGGTAACATGAGTTACGAGATCATGAGCAGTAGTAATGAAATAGCCCATAGTTAGAGGAAATTATGCATAGGTTTAGTGATCCTAGAAAGGGATATAGTGATGAGGCAAGCTATGTTATTATAATCATGCATATAGTAAATTATTAATGAAGAGTTTTTCCCTTATGGGTAGACTAAGAAGTGATGAGTTGTGAATACTCCATCATAGGAAGTAGAGTGTGTTGTAGCTAGAAAGGAGCTTGTGATGAAGTGTCACTGTGTAGGTAATGACCAAGTGTAAGTGTTGAATAAAAGAGCATGAGTATACATGATGTGATAGATCTAAGCTAGGCTTATGATTTTGAGGGAGAGCCCATAATATTCAAAGTGTTATAGAACTAATTAGGCATTGATGTATAGCGAATGAGTGAATAGTACTTATGTTGCGAAGTCGAAGGTGATAGTAATTGTAAGTATGAAGGCTAAGAGGTGACGATTAACTACTTGCCATAAGGTCCTAGTGGACGAGTGATTCTAAAATTTGCACATAGTAGTAGTTGTAAGTTAGTATAGTAAGCAAGCAATCGTATTAATATTCGGGTTTAGTCATAAATATTAAGCTTGAATTTGAGATGAGTGTCATGATCAAAAGAATGGCAACATGAGGGTGATGATGTTAGTCTTGAGATTTGATCTAGAAGACTTGTCATAGAGTAGGTGAGAAATTGAGATGTTTGCTGCAATGAATGTGAGTAATACAAGTGAGAGACCCTAGCCTTTAGATAAGGGCAGTGAAGTGTGACTAAGTCACAAGAGTAAAAAGAGCAATAAGAGGTAGACCATTTAGAGATGATGGAATATGTCCATAGCCTTCAAGTGTTAGCTTTAGACCTAAGGGGGAGATGACAAGATGAGATGTTGAGTCAAGTGGTTGAGATTAAGATGGTAATGGATTCAAAGAGTTTGGGGATGTCTTTTTAGAGGTCCTTTCTGTAATGGAGTGATGTTAGAAAGAGGAGGTTGATGTTCTTACCGTGTTAGTGATGGTGTGATAATTCCATCTAAGATTATTAACAATGAGGAAGAAGAGGATTAGATTTTACTAAGAGAAATAGTTAAATGAGAGCTCTTAGTTAGATCTGAAGGAGTTGGTTAGTAGGGGTCCATGGAGTTGTTAGAATACTAAGCTTGAATGTGGTGCTAAACAGTGATAGTCTTGGGAGGAGATTCCTTATCGAGGTATAGAACCATAACTTAAAGATTTGAGTTAAGCTTGAATATAGTAAGAGCAGACCATTAGACTCAGACCTTAGTAAGAGTAACCACATTTCATACCCAGTTCAGTCGTCATTCGAGGACGAATGATCCCAAGGGGGAGATATTGTAACACCCCAGAAATTTTTTGAACTAAAACTCAAACCGTTCTTCGTAGTGAGTGAGATTTTACCAAGGAATTTAAAATTTCTTAAGTGTTAAGGTCACTAGATGTAGCACCTTGAGTTTCAAAAAGAATTAAATTGGAAATAGCAAAATCTAAAATTTTGCAAGATATGTTTAAGTATGAGTTTTGGGTCGACTTCAAATGACCATAATTCCTAGCTCAGGATGAATTAGGTGTGCTACTAGATACCGTAGGGAAGATATTTGAATTAACTTTCCAACGCCGCTGAGTTTGCTAAGTTTCGAGGTCGGATGAGTGAGATATGACCTTTTGAAGTTAGGCTGTCCAGTTAAGGAAAGTTAGCCGAAAATAAAGAGGGGTATTTTGGTCTTTTCCTTACCCAACCAGATTTAATTCGTTTTTAATAATATTTCAAGGGTCTAATCCTATTAGGTTCAGTTTTTTAATCCTAAAATACGCCTAGGGTTTTAGTTGAGAATTCAAGAAGAGAAAAGAGGAGAAAAGAAAAAGGATGAAAGCGTTCGTCGAGATTCTTACATCTTGTTGCGGATTTTCGCCATGGGTTTGATCCCTAAGAGGTATGTAAGCTTCCATAGTGTTGGGTTCTTTCACCCACATGCCAATCATGATTTATTCAGCGTAATTTCGTTCTTGAAATTTATGGATTTAAGTTCTTGATGAGTTCTTGATAAGTGTTCTTGAAGTTTATTAAGTTTTGAAGTAAGATTCTGCTTAGGTCAACTTTAAACGACCATATCTCTTAGAATATTAAGAGTTACGTGAGCCATAACCTATCCAATTAAAGGAAATTGAATCTACTTTCCAACCCCACCAATTTCACGTCAATCCAATATCTGAGTAAAAAGTTATGACTATTTTAGTAACCTATACAGTGCTGTTACGAATTAGCCGACGGAAAAATATTGAAAATAATCGGTTTTTGTCTTTTTACCTCCAAGAAAACCATCAACGAATTTCTTGACTAATAAAAAGCTCAAAACAATAAGATTTTCATCTTCACTCATGAAAATCATAATTTTTGGCTATAGAGATTTTAAGAAACTAACTCGAGAATCTCAAGAAAGGTCTTCTTGATTGTTTACCTTCAACCTAGGGTTTCAAGGCTTCTAATCAAGTTCTTCTTCAAGATTCTTCAAGATTCTTAAAGATTCTTCAAGATTCTTCAAGAATCTTGTTCTTCTAGGTATGTAAGGCTATCATAGTGTTGGAATAGTTCGTCCTCACACCCTACATCTACTTTCAGATCAGTAAAAGAGTAATCTAGGAAACTTTCCCTAGATTTGAGTATTCTTGAGATAAGTTGATTTTGAGTTCTTGAATTCACGTTTCTTTTAAAAGTTATATTCCTAATTATCGAATAACTATATTGTTATTGAGATCCTTCATATCATGAATCATAACTCTTGAATTGATAATTCATAATTTATAATTCAAATTCAAGAGAGAGTTAAGAGTAGAGTTCAAGAAAGCCTTTGAGTTCAATTGTGAATCCTTTGAGATCAACTATCGATTTGAACTAAATTTTGAGGAAGTAAGTCAGAGAATGAGAAGAGTCAAATACATGAGTTTCATAATGTTATGTAGACCTACGAGTCAAGTCGTTCATGCCCATAAATTCCGCATGAACTCCAGAAGTTGAGTATCTTTGAGAGGAGTAGTATCTTCAAGTTCTAAGTCTTGAGTATTGAGTTCCTAATCCCCTTTGAAATTATATTTCTAAGCATGGGACTATTACATGTTACCCATAAAGTCTTTGAGTTGAATTGTTTATGCTCATAATTCCGCATGAATCCTATAAGTCGAGCAGTTTTGAGAAGAAAAGTATCTTTGAGTCCTTGAGTTGAGTCGTTCATGCTCATAATTCCGCATGAATCCTCTGAGTTGAGCATTCTTGAAATTAGTAGTATCATTGAAGTTCTTGAGTTCCAAGTATTTGAGTTCTATCTATGGTTATTGAAAACCTTGCATTTAGTAGTTCATGTCCATAATTCAGTATGAACCATATTTTAAGAAGTCTTTTACAAACGTTTTAACTTTGTTTAAAGACTTAAGTTTTGAGTTCAGTAAAGAGTAAAGAGTAAAGTTTGAAGTCCTTTTCTTCAAAAGTATATGGGGACTAAGTATTCCCAAAGAGTTTATAAATGTTTTCACATTTAAATAAGAACGGAAACTGAGATTTCAAAAGGGCTTTCGGGCTAGTTTTCAGAAAAGAGTAATAGCTTTCTAAATGAAGCAAGCAGGGAAACTGAGATTTCCAAGATAGCCTTTTAGCTATGTTTTTGAGCAATTATCTCAAATCAGCAGAAAAAAAGTATGTTTTTAAAACATAAGAGCTAGTATATTTTGGGAGTAGTATTGAGCACCGATATGGGGGAGACTTCAGACAACTCACAGCCCCCATAAACCATGTAGCCATCATGGGTAGAAAAGGGTCATACTTTTTAGATAAACCTTTTTCACATAGACTAGTGGATCCGTTAGTAGTTCAGGTCCTATACCTTTGGCTGGGTATAGGATGCGCTGGCAGCTTGAGGTAGATCGATGTATCATCACTATAGCTCTTATGTGATGGTTGTCGGTTGAGAAACTCCCACAGAAGTTATTGTATTTTTATATACATCAGTTTATTGTATTTTTATATACATTTCAGAGTTATGTTGTATCCTTGCATACACACAAATTTGACAGCATGTTTTTAAACAACTTATTTCTTTATATTGCACTTGTTTTAAATTGCTTTATATTGAAATGAGTTCAGTCATATTTAGTTGAGTATTCAAAGTTGAGTATCCAGAGTTGAGTATCCAGAGTCGAATATCATATCTTTGAGTCGAATATTATATCCTTGAGTTGAGTATCTAATCTCGGAGTTGAGTATCTTTTCCTTGAGTACTTCTGAGTTGAGTAAGTTTGAGTAGTTTTGAGTACCCTTGAGTATTCCTTGAGTTGAGTAAGTTTGAGAAGATTTAAGTATGTTTCATTTCTATCAAGTTTCAAGCTTATGTTTATGTTTTAGAATTCCTCTTACATGCTCGTACATTCCACGTACTGAGCCATTTGGCCTGCATCTTTTCATGATGCAGACACATGTATTCAGGATCATCAACAGGAGCTTCGTTGATACATCTGAGAGTTCGAGTTAGCTATGGTGAGCCTCCTTGCTTTCAGAGGATTTCATTTACCTTTCAGTTATATCAGTTGTTAAGATGTCGTGGGTCTTGTCCCGACTTCCATCTTTATCAGTTAGAGGCTTTATAGATAGTCAGTACAGTTGAGAAGTCTGTATCATTTATTTTATTAAATGTTTTAAAGACTAAAGTTGCTTTTTTATGGCGAGTTGTATATATTTTATTATACAGAGTTTTCTTTGGACTTAAAGTTTATATTTAAGTTTTATGAACTTTTATTTCAGTTTTTAAGCTTTGTATGCTTGAATCAGTTTTCCGCTTGTAGTCAGCCAGGATGAGGGTTCGCTTGGGGACCAACAATGGTCTTCAAGTGCCGGCCATGTCCAGGGTGTAGGCTCGGGTCGTGACATAGAACTTGAACTTGAACTTAGAACTTGAACTTGAAATTAGAACTTGAACTTGAACTTGAACTTGAACTTAGAACTTGAACTTGAACTTGAACTTGAACTTAGAATTTGAATTTGAAATTAGAATTTGAACTTAGAACTTGAACTTAAACTTAGAATCTGAACTTGAACTTAGAACTTGAATGTGAACTTAGAACTTGAACTTGAAATTAGAACTTGAATTTGAACTTAGAACTTGAACTTGAACTTAGAATTTGAACTTGAACTTAGAACTTGAATTTGAAATTAGAACTTGAACATGAACTTATTAAAACTTGAATATATATATATAACTAATATTATGGGATTTGAAGTTTATATATAACTAATTTTAGAACTTTTCGTGCTAGGCAACTAAGGAAGCTCAACATCTAAAAAAATTGATATAAGACTATGTTGCTTATTTCATCAAAGTAGGAGATAAGGTTGATGCTTCTAAATTTCTAAAGTTCAAGTACAATTGTTTTCAATAATGTGTTTGTGTCCATCTAGTATTGATACTTAGCTTTACTATTGTGATAATTTTTTTGTGTCCATCGATTGCTTGTTAAGCATAAGTACCAACACCAGTTGATCTTATTGATGACAAAATTGATTTTCTTGCAAGATCGATTTGTGTCCATCTAGTTTTGGCACTTAGCTTTAAATTTAGAAATAATATATTTGTTAAGCATATGTACCAACACTAGTTGATCCTATTGATGACAAAATTGATTTTCTTGCAAGATCGATTTGTGTCCATCTAGTGTTGACACTTAGCTTTAAATTTAGAAATAATATATTTGTTAAGCATAAGTATCAACACTAGTTGATCCTATTGATGACAAAATTGATTTTCTTGCAAGATCGATTTGTGTCCATCTAGTGTTGACACTTAGCTTTAAATTTAGAAATAATATATTTATTAAGCATAAGTATCAACACTAGTTGATCCTATTGATGACAAAATTGATTTTCTTGCAAGATCGATTTGTGTCCATCTAGTGTTGACACTTAGCTTTAAATTTAGAAATAATATATTTGTTAAGCATAAGTATCAACACTAGTAGATCCTATTGATAACAAAATTGATTTTCTTGCAAGATCGATTTGTGTCCATCTAATGTTGACACTTAGCTTTAAATTTAGAAATAATATATTTGTTAAGCATAAGTACCAACACTATTTGATCGTATAGATGATAAAATTGATTTAGTTAGTGTATTTAGTTGTTGGAATTAAGTCAAAACTAAACTATGTAAAGTTAAAAAGTTATGTTGTTTAAATAAATTATAATAAATAATGTGGTTTAGTTAGTGAATTTAGTTGTTGGAATTAAGTCAAAACTAATGTAGTTAAAGTTAAAAAGTTGTTAAGTTGTTTAAATAAGTTAAAATAAATGTTGTGGGTTAGTTAGTGAATTTAGTTGTCGGAATTAAGTCAAAACTAAACTAGTTAAAGTGAAAAAGTTGTTAAGTTGTTTGAATAAGTTAAAATAAATGTTGTGGGTTAGTTAGTGAATTTAGTTGTCGAAATTAAGTCGAAACTAAACTAGTTAAAGTGAAAAAGTTGTTAAGTTGTTTAAATAAGTTAAAATAAATGTTGCGGGTTAGTTAGTGAATTTAGTTGTCGGAATGAAGTCAAAACTAAACTAGTTAAACTGAAAAAGTTGTTAAGTTGTTTAAATAAGTTAAAATAAATGATGTGGGTTATTTAGTGAATTTAGTTGTTGGAATTAAGTCAAAACTAAACTATGTAAAGTTAAAAAGTTATGTTGTTTAAATAAGTTATAATAAATAATGTGGTTTAGTTAGTGAATTTAGTTGTTGGAATTAAGTCAAAACTAATGTAGTTAAAGTTAAAAAGTTGTTAAGTTGTTTAAATAAGTTAAAATAAATGTTGTGGGTTAGTTAGTGAATTTAATTGTCGGAATTAAGTCAAAACTAAACTAGATAAAGTGAAAAAGTTTTAAGTTGTATGAATAAGTTAAAATAAATGTTGTAGGTTAGTTAGTGAAATTAATTGTCGGAATTAAGTCAAAACTAAACTAGTTAAAGGGAAAAAGTTGTTAAGTTGTTTAAATAAGTTAAAATAAATATTGTGGGTTAGTTAGTGAATTTAGTTGTCGGAATTATGTCAAAACTAAACTAGGTAAAGGGAAAAAGTTGTTAAGTTGTTTAAATAAGTTAAAATAAATGTTGTGGGTTAGTTAGTGAATTTAGTTGTCGGAATGAAGTCAAAACTAAACTAGTTAAAGTGAAAAAGTTATTAAGTTGTATGAATAAGTTAAAATAAATGTTGTGGGTTAGTTAGTGAATTTAGTTGTCGGAATTAAGTCAAAATTAAACTAGTTAAAGTGAAAAAGTTGTTAAGTTGTTTAAATAAGTTAAAATAAATGTTGTGGGTTAGTTAGTGAATTTAGTTGTTGGAATTAAGTCAAAACTAATGTAGTTAAAGTTAAAAAGTTGTTAAGTTGTTTAAATAAGTTAAAATAAATGTTGTGGGTTAGTTAGTGAATTTAGTTGTCGGAATTAAGTCAAAACTAAAATAGTTAAAGTGAAAAAGTTTTAAGTTGTATGAATAAGTTAAAATAAATGTTGTAGGTTAGTTAGTGATATTAGTTGTCGGAATTAAGTCAAAACTAAACTAGTTAAAGGGAAAAAGTTGTTAAGTTGTTTAAATAAGTTAAAATAAATGTTGTGGGTTAGTTAGTGAATTTAGTTGTCGGACTTATGTCAAAACTAAACTAGTTAAAGGGAAAAAGTTATTAAGTTGTTTAAATAAGTTAAAATAAATGTTGTGGGTTAATTAGTGAATTTAGTTGTCGGAATTATGTCAAAACTAAACTAGTTAAACTGAAAATGTTGTTAAGTTGTTTGAATAAGTTGAAATAAATGTTGTGGGTTAGTTAGTGAATTTATTTGTCGGAATTAAGTCGAAACTAAACTAGTTAAAGTGAAAAAGTTGTTAAGTTGTATGAATAAGTTAAAATAAATGTTGTGGGTTAGTTAGTGAATTTAGTTGTCGGAATTAAGTCAAAACTAAACTAGTTAAAGTGAAAAAGTTGTTAAGTTGTTTAAATAAGTTAAAATAAATGTTGTGGGTTAGTTAGTGAATTTAGTTGTTGGAATTAAGTGAAAACTAAACTATGTAAAGTTAAAAAGTTATGTTGTTTAAATAAATTATAATATATAATGTGGTTTAGTTAGTGAATTTAGTTGTTGGAATTAAGTCAAAACTAATGTAGTTAAAGTTAAAAAGTTGTTAAGTTGTTTAAATAAGTTAAAATAAATGTTGTGGGTTAGTTAGTGAATTTAGTTGTCGGAATTAAGTCAAAACTAAACTAGTTAAAGTGAAAAAGTTGTTAAGTTGTTTAAATAAGTTAAAATAAATGTTGTGTGTTACTTAGTGAATTTAGTTGTTGGAATTAAGTCAAAACTAAACTAAGTAAAAGTTAAAAAGTTATGTTGTTTAAATAAGTTATAATAAATAATGTGGTTTAGTTAGTGAATTTAGTTGTTGGAATTAAGTCAAAACTAATGTAGTTAAAGTTAAAAAGTTGTTAAGTTGTTTAAATAAGTTAAAATAAATGTTGTGGGTTAGTTAGTGAATTTAGTTGTCGGAATTAAGTCAAAACTAAACTAGTTAAAGTGAAAAAATTGTTAAGTTGTTTAAATAAGTTAAAATAAATGTTGTGGGTTAGTTAGTGAATTTAGTTGTTGGAATTAAGTCAAAACTAAACTAAGTAAAAGTTAAAAAGTTATGTTGTTTAAATAAGTTATAATAAATAATGTGGTTTAGTTAGTGAATTTAGTTGTTGGAATTAAGTCAAAACTAAACTAGTTAAAGTTAAAAAGTTGTTAAGTTATTTAAATAAGTTAAAATAAATGTTGTGGGTTAGTTAGTGAATTTAGTTGTTGGAATTAAGTCAAAACTAAACTAAGTAAAAGTTAAAAAGTTATGTTGTTTAAATAAGTTATAATAAATAATGTGGTTTAGTTAGTGAATTTAGTTGTTGGAATTAAGTCAAAACTAATGTAGTTAAAGTTAAAAAGTTGTTAAGTTGTTTAAATAAGTTAAAATAAATGTTGTGGGTTAGTTAGTGAATTTAGTTGTCGGAATTAAGTCAAAACTAAACTAGTTAAAGTGAAAAAGTTTTAAGTTGTATGAATAAGTTAATATAAATGTTGTAGGATAGTTAGTGAAATTAGTTGTCGGAATTAAGTCAAAACTAAACTAGTTAAAGTGAAAAAGTTAAGTTGTTTAAATAAGTTAAAATAAATGTTGTGGGTTAGTTAGTGAATTTAGTTGTCGGAATGAAGTCAAAACTAAACTAGTTAAAGTGAAAAAGTTGTTAAGTTGTTTAAATAAGTTAAAATAAATGCTGTGGTTTAGTTAGTGAATTTAGTTGTCGGAATGAAGTCAAAACTAAACTAGTTAAAGTGAAAAAGTTGTTAAGTTGTATGAATAAGTTAAAATAAATGTTGTGGGTTAGTTAGTGAATTTAGTTGTCGGAATTAAGTCAAAATTAAACTAGTTAAAGTGAAAAAGTTGTTAAGTTGTTTAAATAAGTCAAAATAAATGTTGTGGGTTAGTTAGTGAATTTAGCTGTCGGAATTAAGTCAAAACTAAACTAGTTAAAGGGAAAAAGTTGTTAAGTTGTTTAAATAAGTTACAATAAATGTTGTGGGTTAGTTAGTGAATTTAGTTGTCGGAATTAAGTCAAAACTAAACTTGTTAAAGTGATAAAGTTGTTAAGTTGTTTAAATAAGTTAAAATAAATGTTGTGGGTTAGTTAGTGAATTTAGTTGTTGGAATTAAGTTAAAACTAAACTATGTAAAGTTAAAAAGTTATGTTGTTTAAATAAGTTAAAATAAATGTTGTGGGTTAGTTAGTGAATTTAGTTGTTGGAATTAAGTTAAAACTAAACTATGTAAAGTTAAAAAGTTATGTTGTTTAAATAAGTTATAATAAATAATGTGGTTTAGTTAGTGAATTTAGTTGTTGGAATTAAGTCAAAACTAATGTAGTTAAAGTTAAAAAGTTGTTAAGTTGTTTAAATAAGTTAAAATAAATGTTGTGGGCTAGTTAGTACATTTAGTTGTCGGAATTAAGTCAAAACTAAACTAGTTAAAGTTAAAAAGTTGTTAAGTTGTTTGAATAAGTTAAAATAAATTTTGTGGGTTAGTTAGTGAATTTAGTTGTCGGAATTAAGTCAAAACTAAACTAGTTAAAGTGAAAAAGTTGTTAAGTTGTTTGAATAAGTTGAAATAAATGTTGTGGGTTAGTTAGTGAATTTAGTTGTCGGAATTAAGTCAAAACTAAACTAGTTAAAGTGAAAAAGTTGTTAAGTTGTTTGAATAAGTTGAAATAAATGTTGTGGGTTAGTTAGTGAATTTATTTGTCGGAATTAAGTCGAAACTAAACTAGTTAAAGTGAAAAAGTTGTTAAGTTGTATGAATAAGTTAAAATAAATGTTGTGGGTTAGTGGATGCTGAGTTAGAAATGAATTTGGAGCATCCTGATCACATTTTAGAAGAAGTTAATAGAGAAGAGTTAGATATGCCAACAAATATGGAGGACGATGAGGAGGAAACTTTCGAAGAGGCTGAATGGATAGATGAGGAGGAAACTTCCAAAGATGATGCATGTGAATGGATAGATGATGAAGAAACTTCCGAAGAGGATGAATAACAATTTGTATGTTTAGTTAGTGGATTTTTAGCTATTCATATTTGAGTATAATTTATATTTTAGTAGTTTTAACTTTTGTTTGACATTGTGAAAGACTATTTGGATTAAGCCTTATGTTATGATAACTTTGTTTGATATATTTGTTCGACATTGTGACATTATTTTGTACTACTTTGTTTTAATCTTTATATTTAATTGATATAGATGGTAGATAAAGACAAGGTTAAATAAAAAAAATCCGCTAATCCAAAATAGAAATTAAGGCCAATGCTATGAGAAGGCCCACTAGGGTCGTGATATCTGATGAGCCCTCTGGAGTTAATATTTCAAAACGAGCCTCAGTTTCAACTACTCACTCGGCACACCAGTCACATAATGCCTCTACTCATGTGGCTCCACAATCTGGTTATACTATATCTACACCCATTGTGGTACCTAGTTCGAGGTACCAAACTTTGCAGGCTATTCACATCTTGGTCGTGGGTCTACCATATCATCATCTAGTGCTAGTCAGTGCAATACTTTGAATACTAGTAGTGGATCAATTGGACTTTCCAATCTTCATCTTGAATCCAATGGCTCGGAGCCTAATACTCCCACCACCCAGTACTCAAATGCACATGGTCCTCAGCTAGGCGATAGAGACAATTTTCGGAGACTCGTCATCGAGCCATTAGGATACAAGTATGATTTAATTATGTTTTATCTTTCATTTATCTATTTATGTTTTAATTGATTGATTATTTTTTGTTTACTCTACTTTGTCAATGAACTCATATTTCAGCTTACATCCGACAAGGAGAGTGAGAGTGATTAGGAGTAGTTGTATCTATTTGACATTTTAGACTTCTATATTTTTGGAATTGTTTAATTTGATCGTATTTTAGATTATTTTGAAGTTGGATGAAGTTTATTTTGAAATACTATAATGGATATGTTGAAAATATTGTGTTGTTTTGGCATAAATATGCAGGTGGGCAACTAAAAGTAGCAGCAATTTGTTGCCTGTTTTGTAGCAGAAAACCGACCTCCGGAGGTCAGAATTTCAAAAATTAAAAAAATAAAAATACCGACCTCCGGAGGTCGAAATTTCTACAAAAATAAAAGTACCTACCTCTAGAGGTCGGAATTTCAACATTACAAAAATAAAAATACCGACCTCCGGAGGTCGGAATTTCAACATTACAAAAATAACAATACCGACCTCCGGAGGTCGAAATTTCAACATTAAAAAAATAAAAATACCAACCTCCGGAGGTCGGAATTTCAACATTACAAAAATAAAAATACCGACCTCCGGAGGTCGGAATTTTACAAATACAGAAATAAAAATACCGACCTCCGGAGGTCAGAATATCAACATTACAAAAAATAAAAATAAAAATACCGACCTCCGGAGGTCGGAATTTCAACATTACAAAAATAAAATTACCGACCTCTGGAGGTCAGAATTTCAACATTACAAAAATAAAAATACCAACCTCCGGAGGTCGGAATTTCAACATTACAAAAATAAAAATACCGACCTCCGGATGTCGGTATTCCAATTCTGACCTCAGGAAGTCGAAAATAATAATATATGAATTTTCCGACATAAAATAAAAACTGACCTCGAGAGGTCAGTAAATACCGACCTCTTGAATAGCGACCAAGCTTTTTCTGACCTAAATTGGGATGTCGGTTTTAGGTCGGTATTTCAAGGAACACCGACCTCCGGAGGTCGGTATTTGTAGGTCGGTATTCACTGTTTTTTTAGTAGTGGTACGATATGATATGACTATGTACGACATATTATGGCTATACTAGTCTTATGGTGTTGAATGAAAGGTTATTCTCATGAACACACTACGAATATAATGTGAAAGGTTTACTCATATGTTGATGATTCTAAGGTTGACAGGACATTCTCACTCTAATGAATCTTGAGCTATTATGATGTATGTTGGTTTGAGTGCCTAGTGCATTCTTTTATGAACCTAACTTAAGAAAAGACTTAATGTGACTTTTAAAGGGAATTATGCTTAGCACCGAGCGAGATGAATATGAGATGGGTTCCTTCACAGTAGTAGGGGGTTCACATTATGGTGTCTCATGAGATGGAAGCCTCCACGTTAGAGTGAGGGTTTCTAGAAGCAATCTGTATATTCCATAACTATGTGCCCACATAGGACTTAGCTAGTGGATCCACCTAGAAGCTAATATGTACATCCTATCTTAGGCAAGTAGGACACCTCTTTTTGGTGTGGGGGTAGAACACCAGATTCCATGTTGCTCACATGGTCTATGTCGGTTGAGGTAAATTTTCCTATATGATACGATATGAACTATGATAAGAACATGGACTTTAATTATGACTTCTTAAGATGTATTACTTAGTATGAGTGTAACGACCCTAAAAACGAACTAGTGAAACTAGAGCCTCACATGTGAGTTTGGAGTTGAGAACTTGATGAAATGATGAGAAATGACTGTGACGTCCGGAAACTAGTCATTTGAACTAGTGAGTTGTAAGGGTCAACTTTAAATGGTCATATCTTTTAGCTCAAAATGAATTAGGTGGACCTTTACCTATCCAATCAAAGGTCTCTGAGTCCTCTTTCCAACGCCACCGAGTTTGCCCAATTTCGACCTTGGAGTAAAAAGTTATGCCCGAAATAGTGAAGCACTGTCCAAAAGGACGAGTTTAGACGGGTTTAGTGAACACTTTTAAGTTTAACTTTGTGGGTCCTTAATTCTTTTCCTAAGTTGAGTTCCTACTATTCTTTGCCTTTCCTAGCAATTATAAAGTCCCTTTTTTTGACCAAAATTCTTCCATTTAAATCACTCCAATTAGGAAGAAAAAAAAATACCTCCCTCTTTCAAAAAGGTTCTCTCTAGAACCCCATGGAAGCTCAAGGTGAAAGATGGAGCTAGGGTGGATGGTGGCTACTGATTTCTTCTCCAATTTCGTTTGGCTCTTGAAGATTAAGGTATGGGGACTCTTCATCTTTGATTCCTTCTTCAATCAAAGAGTCAATCCAAAAGATTTCAAAAGTTGTTCAAAAAAACTCAAAATCCTAATTTCCATTCTAGCATGGGTTCTTACATTAAATGATTTTTAATGATGATTTATGTTATTATTAATGCTTTTAAGAAAGAAAATTCGATGAACCCATGTCTTTGCAAGTTTCCTAAAGTTGGCTTATGAAGTGGGGTTATTGTCTATGATTGAATGATGATAGAATTATGCTTAAATTGAGTTGAATAGTTGATTTTTATTATTATCTATGCTTATCTATTGTGAATTATTGGAGAGTTGAGGAATGGTGATTGTGGCTTTAGAAAAGGGTAAGTTGGCCTAACTTCATTATTAATGTAGAATTGATATAGAATTGTGATAGATTGATGTGTGATCCACGTATGGTGGAGGTGTCTACTTATGGAATGTATTATGATTATGGCCTTGAAGGCATTATATGAGGAATTGAAGTGTTGACATGATATCATATATGTGAATGTGATGCAAGGGATTGTGGTGAGGTGTTTAGGTAATATTCTAATTGGAATTATGTATAACTTTAAAATGAGATGAGAGATATATATATAGGTGTATATGTATGCATTTTGGGAAGCACACAATTTTTTGGGCAGCACCTTTGAAGGACAGCTGCCCAAGGGATAAACATCACTTGTTTGACTATATATTTTCACCCCTCCTTTAGTAATTTCGTTTTCCTTAAGCCTTAGAACCTTAGAAACTTATCTAAATAGATTGTTCTTCAAAATAACAAGAGAAAACTTGGTTCTTTTGGCTGGAATTTGAGACACACACTTCTTTTTGGTAAGTGACAAAATCTGTTTCTGAGCTGGGTAGTGTTTGTTATTTTATGCATATCTATCAATCTAGAACTTAGTTTGCAATGAACAAATATGATTTGGAAAGCTAATTCGTATACCTACAACTCTTATGTTTATGTAAAATGCTAATTTAACTGTTATGGATACGAAATATGGGATGCAACATAGGGAATGTTCTGCCCAGATTTCGGAAATTGAAATCCTGCATGTTCAGCTGTAGTGTTTTGAATATATCTCTTTGTAAAAAATGTATTTTGTGGTGATTCTTGTTTGTTTGCAACCTCAAGAGATGTAGTTACATCTTTCATGAAGGTTATAAAGTCTAATTTTACCATTTTCCTGTTCAAATCTAACTTGCGACTTGGGGTACCAGGCTGGACAGATTCACTGTTTTGGGAGCATAGTTGTATTTGTACATGCTAGACTTACTTGCGATGATGATCCTGTTTTACGTTGACATTACTGAGCTAATAGAAGTTAAATAAGTTATGTAATTATATTTTTAAGGTTATATATACTCGTGTACAAGCTGAGAACCTTGATACGTTGGTCGGGCTACGGTTTGAATTCTTGATGTTTTGTCGAACTGTTTCTATGCTAAAGCCCTAGGTTTGTGTATAAAATTGTACTTGTACTCTTATTATTTTCATGTATATTTGAAGGGTTATCTTGATACCTTGGTTACTTTTGTCACTTGGCATTGTCATGTTGGTATCCTTTAAGGCATTAAAGATGCTTGTGTAACTCGCCCACTTGTACGGATTGTTTGATCACCTAGCACTCTTGTTGGGACCTTGTCCTTCTTGTGGCTGTGACTTTGTCACGCTTGGCATGCCTCTTGATTCGGATCACTTGCCATCTTGACTCTGGATTTTTAGTCCGTCTATTGAATGGAAGTTGTCCATTTTAAGTACGAACTAGAAAGCCATTTTTAATATTGTTCTTGGTTCTCTTGATTATTGGGCTTTGACCCTTCTTGATACAGGGCGTCGACCCTTCTTGATACTTGTTTGTGCTTGGTGTGACGACATGATGTATATATTGGGCGAGTCTTGTTATTGAATCTCTTGGAAATTGGTGCTATGAGCATTCTTGACACTTGGATCTTTAAGTGTAGAACTTAATGCCCTTAATGTGAACTCTAGTTACTTGATAGGTTCTACACCGTGTAGGTAGTAGTATGGAATGCTATCTACACATGACACGAGTAGCCTTTGAAGGTGCTAAAGTGAGTTCTCTAAGTCTACATGACTAAAGTGTGAAGTCCCTTAAATGCATGAATGTGTCCTAAATGACTTTAAAGAAGAATGTTGACTTATTGTCTAAATGATTTGTTGAATGAATAGCTTATGTTAATGAAGTGAGTTACTTGGTATGTTACCTTGATGCATGATGGTTCTTGTCTATAGTAGCCTTGAGGAACACTTAAGTGTGTATGAAGAGGTTGTATGGGCGGCCATTTCATGTCTCACTCAAGTGTGTCTTAGGGTAACTTTAGATAAGGGTCCTTGGATGATAAAATGAGTTACGTGGTGAAAATGTTGAGTATGTCTATAATGTGGTTAATGTCTTATATGTTGGTTATGTTCTATAATATGTCTAATATGTCAATGTTCATGAAGTTTTACTAAAATGGCATAAGGCATGACTTTCAACCAAATGTCCTTTTTAGCATGTTTTTGCATGGTTTCCTTACTTAGTACTTACTTGTGCTAACCCCTTTCTTTCCCTTTTTGGACTAAAGTGTAGGGATTTGGAGATGATGACATGTCATGGCTATTTGATAGGTTTCTAAGTGTTGAAGATGAATACTTGGTGAGTCCTCATATATTCGAGGACAATACCCAATATGTTCTTTTATGTCTTTTTAGTATTGTTTAAGTTGTGTATGGGATTAGTCCCAAATTTTGTACTCTAAAGTATTAGATGATTTTGAGACATCATGTATAAAGTCTAGAAAGTCTTCCGCTTTCTATTTTTTTTTTATGAAATGTTTTCTTGGTAAAGAAAGTTTTTAATTCCTTATGGTTTTAGTGTCTATGCGTTGAATGAATGCTAAGAGGCTTGTATTAGACCTTTCGAGGTCGAATACGCCGGTTACGACTAGGGGATGCTCTCGGGTCGTGACAATGAGTGGGGGTATGGGACTTCACTCATACTTGCATTAGTGGACTTTAAGGGAAGTTATGGTTAGGTTCTCTTATGTTATGAAGTCTTATGAATTATGCATATATGTTATGTATGAATCTTAAGGTTGACTTTACTTGTTACAAATTATGATCATGAATGTCTCCTTACTTATGTATGTTGGTTATGGATGAACCAAAGGTAAGATAAGTATGTTGTTGGTAATCTAAGTGTGGTACTTAGCATTTGGTAGGGTTATGGAACTTTACCTTTGCATTGCACTAGTATGACTTTGGGTTGCTTATATGTTGGTATGACTTATGTTTCTTTATAAATGTGCATATTGGTTTTCAAACTTGATAAAGGTATGATTTCAACCAAATGCCCCTTTTATGCATATTTCAATGATTTTGTGCATGGCTTCCATACTTAGTACTTTATGTGCTAACCCATATTTCTACTTTTTACTATAAGTGTAGGTTCCGGTCGTTGAGACATACTTCCTACTTCAAGTGAAGCTTGGGTTGACTATTCCCTAGGCTTGGTGATTCCTCAAGTCCGAGGACAAGATGTTATCATTTCTTAGTTTCCATTGTATTTCCTATATTGAGACTTTATTGATGTAAAGGGCTTTTGACCCAATTTGTACTCTCTATTGTACTAGATGGTGCTTGAGACAAAGTCTAGATTCTATTTTCGTTTATGAAAGGGAAGTTGACTTCGATTGTAAAAGTTTTAATTTTTCCGCATTATTCTATGACTTATGTGTATGATTATGCTAAGGGCTTGTATGCGACCCCTTCGGGGTCAAGTACGCCGTGTTACGTCTAGGGGTTACCCCTGGGTCGTGACAGTTGGGTTGTTAGATATAGTTCCTACCCTCCTTATGATGTCTTGAATTCTATTCGAGGATGAATGTTCTCAAGGGGGAGATATTGTAACACCTCAGATTTGAAAATGAGGAAATTTTAGGTTTTTTTAAGAACTGGTGCCAGTACCGACGGAACCACCAACTGTCTGTAGGTCAAATTACAGACCGTAGATGGCAAGCTTAAATGATTTAAAATGTCAAGTTCCAGTACCCTTTTTATGGTTCACCAGGACGGTTTGTCATTCAATGTACGAGACGAGGGTAGGTCTCGTAGGTAAGCCCCAGACTTGGTGAAAATTTGAGGGTCAAAGTTGGGATCTGCGGTTGGCATGTATGATAAATGGACAACCAGACTGTACATAGCAACCGTCGATGGGGGCCCAAAAGTATGGTCCTAGAACCCCATCGATGATTGGACAGGATGGTCCGTGGTTGGACCCACGGACAGTAAGTCAAACCGTTGGTGGAGGTCCGACAATTATTTTTAAGGGCTTTTTGATCTTTTCTCAAATCGTTTTAACCCTATACTACGTCATTTTACCTTCTACCCTAAGCCCTATACAAGGATTCTTAACCCCCAAATCACCCAATTCAATTCACTCTTCTAAATTCCTAAATGTTGATCAAGTTCATCCTCTCATATATTTCTCTTTCTAAGGAAGAAAAAGAAGAAGAGACCTCGTCTCAATTCCCCATCATAGCTTTTGGGCTTTGAACTCCAAGGTATGACAGTATTCACCTATGGAGCTCTTTCCTCCATAGGGTTCCTAAAATCCCCAATTTTGTAAAGTTAGATTCTCCAATCAATTTAGGGTTTTATTCAATTGCCATGGGTTCCTTTCAATTATGATCCAATTGATTGATTTATGACATTTTATGCATGAATTGAAGTAATTGCATGTCTTTAAGTTGAATCCCCCGTGAACCCATGCATGACCAATAATTTCTAGACTATGATGATATGATGTAGGTTTTCAACCATGAAAGATGAATTTATGAAAATATGCATGTTTCTTTATGAAATTGATGAAAATTATTAAAGCTTGCTTTGAGAGTAAAGCATCAATATTGCTGTTGTTGTAAAAGGATTTTTCACATACCACTCAAACATGATTGTGGAAGGATTTTCTCACATAAAGGATTCATAAGGTTGAAAGGTTTTCTCACCTAAGATGAATCAAGTTTAAGGAGCTATTCTAATGAAATCTAGCTTGGATTGGCTACTTGATATGTCTTCCATGTATGATACGACGAGCAGCAATTACCCATATTCCTTAATGATAAGACAAGTTAAGACTAATGACTATTCCGTGGGATTTATGCTTAGCACCCAGTGGACAAGTGACGATTACCCATGCCTTATAACTACGTGTCACCATAGTTTTGTCTTAGATAGACAATAGCTAGTGGATCCATTTAATCTAAAAGTTTATGGTTCTTACCTTGGCAAGTAAGGATATAGCTTTTCGGTGAGGGATAACTTACATGGTGTACATGTCGGTTAATGGCTACTTCCAACAATAATGAACTAAAGTTACTTCTAGAAGTATCTCACATGTGTTTTAAAGATGATTTAACTTGCACTAACCATGATCACGATTTATGTTTTCTAACATTTTATTTTATGGTTTTGGTTGGTCATTGCATATCATGTAAAGTCCTTTTTAGCATGATTTCATAACTCTTATGCATTGCTATCATACTTGGTACATTTTATGTACTAACTCATACTCTTGCCTACATTGTTTCACTAATGCATGATCTGATGCTCCTACCTCCCATATTCGTGGCTAGCGGTTACCTGTGTAGCCTTTGACAATTGGTGAGTCCTCATGTTCCAAAAACCAAGACTCTTTATTTCTTTATATGTTTTCTTTTGGATGTTGTATGTGATGTATGAGTTATGTCTCAATCATTCTTCGATGTAATAGGTGGCTTTGAGACTATGTTAGACTTCCGCTTCATTTTTGTCAAATTCTTGACATAAAACTACCTTTTGAACTCTTCAAATTTTATTATCTTGTATGATGTATGCTAAGTGGCTTGTGTTGGGCCTCTCGGAGTCCTATACGTCATGTCACGTCTAGGGTGTACCTTGGGTCATGACAAGAAACATTAATAACTAATATGAAAAGAATTATACAAGTGTAACACAGAGACAAATTAAGAGGAATAGGGTTCTTACTCTAAGTTTTGACATTTTGTATTGGGAAAAAACACTTTACCACCAAAATTTTACCCTTAAATGCCTCATAGCTTTCATACCCCTTTTTATTTTAAAATGACACGTATCTACTTTTTTCAATTATTCGATGAGATTACTCAACCATCCATGATATCATTACGGTATTTCAATTCTTTAATATTTTTATTTTAATATATATGTGTGTGTGTTCTAAAGAAGTCTTTTTCACTTTATTTGTTAATTTTTATCAATCTCAGTTCTAATACTTAAAAGAGAAGGAAAGAGAATCCTAAACTACCAAAAAAATAAAAAAATCTGTTTTACCAGTGTATTTTTTATTTTTACCAAAAATAAATATGCCTCTAAACTAAAAGTCTAATGTAATATAGAGTTGTTGTTTATTTAGAATCCTACTTATGGTATATTACGAAAAATAAAGAGGTAAAAATCTAATAATAAAGAAAATATTATTTATACATTTAAAATCCTATGTAACATTGAATTGTGTATTTGTTTAGAATCATTATTATGGTTAATTTAAGCTAATTTCTCGGAATATCACGATTATATATGGAAAATTCAACCATACCATAGGAAAATAATATTTTCTGAATTAGAGTTATTTAGTCTTAATTATAAAAAATAATAATTAATAACCGCTATTTAAGTCATTCTAGGGCTAACTATTTTCTCCGGTCACAGATTTCACTGCTCTCTGTATAAATGCCTTACTTAAATCCTTTTTTCTTTTGTCTCCTTCAGGGCAAAATTTGCGGTCTTTGCCGCGGAAGCTTTACTATATCAGAATACACTACTAATAATGTCAACGAGACCTCCACAATTGTATTTCCGTTAAAGTGTTATGAACATCCACTCCATGCTGAGTGCTTCTCTATCTACCGTTCAAATTATTTGGAATCTAAAGCTAATGAGAAGTTACACTGCACAACTTGTGCTTGTACTAGTACACAGTTTAAGTGCCCAACTTGTAGCTGTGTATGGGATGAGGATGATAATGGATGTTTTGTTTGGTTGAATTCTATGTATCCATCTACGGCACCTCCTGATACGAGTTTGCCACTGGCTCCGCGTCTGCTTAAACCTAGTTTAACAACGGATTTTAAAGTGCTTATGGGTTGTATTCCTAGTTCTGGTTGCTGCAAGTATCCACATTTGTATGGGGAGTACTTTAGTGTTTTCTCGCCTTGTGGACATAGTATTCACACTAGGTGTTACCTCAATCTTCTGTTTGGCGCTATGGTGTGGTTGGTATCGGAAAGTAGAACTCCAAAAACTGTTTACTGTCCTTGTAACTTTCCTATTTATACAAGATTTGATCACATGATCACTCATTCTTAATCATAATTCATAGATTATATAAGGCAAGGATTTTGTTTCTTTGGTCGTTATCAGTATTACTATGTCACCTTTTTTTTCTATTCACTGTTTTTTTGTTGTTGGTAACACTGGGGATATGCTTCTTCCTGCTGATATTTGCTTAAATTTTGGTGTTGTTGATTTCTTTCGTTTCTGAACCAAGTGTAGCATTTGCTTTAGTGAATAACTCTTCTGCCGTCTTGCCATCTTCATTAATAATTTCAAAATAATCAGCTGAGCAGACCTTTTTCATACGCTGCAGGGACATCAAAACTACTTAGTCATTTACCATGCTAAGACATAACCAATGAAATATAAGTGTCTTTATTCAAATAAGAATAAGGTAGCTCATGCGCGCAGTTCAATATAACTCCACATGAAAGGCAACATAAAACAACCACAACAAAACCCTTTGTAATCCCACAAGTAGGGTTTGGAGTAGGTAGAGTGTACGTAGACCTTATTCCTATCTCGTGGATGTAGAGAGACTGTTTTCAAAAGACCCTTGGCTCAAGTACAACAAATCAATGCAGTTAAAGAATGAAATATGGCAGTGGAGAGAACAAGTCATATAGGGAAAGTAGTTTAGGGCATTCAGAAAAGAATAGTAACAACAACGAAATACTGCGGTAAGTGAAACACACAAGACAACATATTGTAACAGATATCAAAAGCAAAAAACTATATGTATAAGGCTAATACTATGCTTTCAGACCCCCACAAAGCAAGACAACTTGAGTAATCTTAAATTAAATGACTTAAAAGATTGTTGGCATTGTACATAATCTTATTGAGTTTTACCTCAAATAAGAGCAAATTCTCTTGCAATAGCAAAGCAGGGCTTCTCATATCTGTAATTTCGTTGTCCTGATGTTTTACACCAACCATGTGAAGTATGGAATTTCCCTGATGAGTGACTTTTCTCTTGAGTCTCCTCATTGGCATTCCCATTTTCTTAACTATGTCGAAAATTTGCATCTGACGGTATTTGATCGCGACGTGCAAAACGTTACGACCTTTACTGTCAACATACTCCACAGCTTGGGGATATGTTTTCAATATCTCATCTACAATCTCTGTGCAACCTGATTTGGTTGCCAATATCAATGGTGACTCAGCAGTTTTTGTTATAGCTTGTGCAACACCATCTTTTTCTTGGCTTTTTGAAACATCTAACACTAGTCTATATTTGTGGGATCGAAGGTCGATCTGATTTAATTTACTGCAGATTTTAAATACTCCCAAGAGGCAAGAAGTATCCTTTGCTATCAAGAACTTGGCAAGTTTCAGAACTGATTCATATCTCTGCTTTTTCTCACGCACAGACTCCACCAAAGGCACTCTATAACATTTTTCAGCTTCTCAAGGAAAAGAAAAAAGAAAAAAGAAAAAAGAAAAAAAAAATTGATGAGTGAAGTTGATTGGATTGCTTCTTCCAGACGTCAAATAGCTAGATTGAAAGAAGAACAATGTGTGCCAACTCGATGAGCATGGTCTTACAACGTGTGTGTCATTTGAACCTACAGATCCACCTCTGAAGTGATGAATGTCTTGTAAGAAACCAAATAATAGAAGGCGATCTTCTAATTAATGATCTAATCTCCTTCTAATTAATCGATTCACTTGTTCATCAAGAAAATCAAACATCACTGTTTTCCCATAACGGACAGCGCGACAAAGAGCAGTCTCTCCACTCTTATTGCGCATACCAAGTAATTCAGGTTCTCTATCCAATATTATCTTTGCAGCTGAATCAACTCTATCAAAAGTGGCTATTTCATGAAGAATTGTATTCCCCAAACCATTAGGATGCTTTAGTGCATCTACAGGAAACTCAGGGAATCGCATTTCCAACTCTTTCAGTAAACGAAGAACTGAACCTGTTTGTTTAGAGTAGGCAGCCACTTGGAGAACTGTGTGATCATGCACGGTTAATATATGCAATGGCCCCAATTCCAGTTCTCGACAGAGTTGTATAACTTTATCATTCTCTTGTTTCATCAATGCATCGTAAAGCTTCTTATTCATGTTATGCTTTCTTTCATCTTCAGTTAAGAATTCCATGAGAGAGTAATAGCTAGAGAACTTAAAAAACAGAAGATATATGTTTTAATCATCCAAATTTCCTAACACATATATATAACATGGGTTGAGTTATTAAGACATATTCTAATTTTCTTCAACAAAAAAAAGTGATTTTCTAAAATAGTAACTATAAGTTGAGTGACCATCTTAGAAACTATATAACAATAATGCTCAACTTTTTAAAGACATTATGAATAGAATATATTCAGGCAAATGGTGCAAGTCATACTAAATTCTTATTGAAGTGATACCAACATGTGAAGAACACCGAATGTGATTGCAATGAGAACAAATCTCACTGGTAGGCCTAAAATGACAAGCAAACACTTAAATACGATAGGGATCTTTGAGAGATCATGGTGGCATCACAGCCATATATGTCTTGAAATGTATATGATAAGGGAAGCATAAATTAAAAAAAAGAAAAGGTTGAAGCTTTAAAAGGAAGCACCAAAACATGCAAATAGATGAGTAGACAATCATAAAAAGTGTGAAATACTTACAATTATAAAAAAAAGGGATTGCATCAAACTTAAAACAAAAAAATTCTATTAACATCTGTGACATCCATATGTGTACACACGGTCGTACATGTAATATAGGTTTTGAGCCTAGATATTATATCCACAGATATCTACCAAATTAAACTAATGTTAATTATTAATTCAAGCAATAAATCCCAAAGTTATTATTTTGAATTAACTAAACCAAAAAAAAGAAAAAAAAGAACCAGCGAACAATTAACCAAACGAAGAGCATATTCTTTACATAATCAATGAGATGAAACTGTTCTAGCTCTATGGATTCACTAGTGTCACGACCCAAAACGAGCCATGATCCATGAGTGACACCAACACTTAACCTCCTAGGTGGGCAAACCAATGAATTCAACCCCAACTTATTTCAACTTGCGAAACACAATCATAATGCGGAAGCTCAAATCTTATTAAGAAACACAAATCCACTAAAGTCTATTAACTATCATTTCCCAAAACCTGAAAGTCATCACATCAAGGACATCTAATCTCTAAATACTAAGTCTGAGAGTGTCAAAGAAATCATAATAAATGAATAAAATAGTTTATGTCCGAAAACTAAAGACATCATACCATGACCAAGAGAATCCAACACGAGCTAGAAGGAATAGCTCACTCTAAAATCTGATGTGCTGGAAACTGGCTAGAGCTGAGCGCAAGTCGAAATCGCTGGTACATTCGATGAACTCCACAAAAGGAAAACGAAGGAAAACACAAGTAGGGATCAGTACAGGGTAACATGTACTGAGTAGATATCATCGGCCGACTCAAAATAGTAACTAATATGCATAAAGTAATTAACATGAAATCAACTATAGCACTTAGCTGGCGATAAGCAATAACCACCATGTACAAGTGACAACAACACTAAAACAAGTAAGTATTCAATCACAATATCAAACACACACGAGGACTCATGCCTCCATACCACTCTCATTTGGGAAATGAGTTATTTGAGATTGAGTACATTAAGTTGATTCAATATGTTTTCCATTAATATTACCGTGCCGAAACGTGACACCGAATCCAATAATATTGTGTCAAAATGTGACACCCAATCCAATAATATCGTGTCGGAACGTGACACCCGATCCAATAATATCGTGTCAGAACGTGACACCCAATCCAATAATACTGTGTCGGAACGTGACACCCGATCTAATAATATCGTGTCGGAATGTGACACCCAATTCCAATAATACCGTGTGAGAACGTGACACCCGATTCAAATATATCATTAATTCATTTGTCATTCTTTATCATCTCTTTCCACTTCCTTAACAATATTTCATTAAGCCTTCTTTATTCAAGACATCACTTTAATACAACAAGTTCAAGATTATGGAGTTCGCGACCTTGGGATTACAAACCAATCTCAACAACACATATATTATCCAAACCACAACCAACAAGCACATAGAAAAATTCACAATATCATTTAATGACTATCAATTACTATTAAGAGTCTATCTATCACATAGAATAAACCATAACCTACCTCCACCGAAGCACCGAAGTTAGGCAAGCTAAATGTTAAATTACTATAATACCCAAACTTAAAACATTCAATTTAGTATATATATATTATTATATTAAATTTACTTATATTATAAAAAAATACTAAAAGCATATACCTTTTCACATTGAAGGTTGAGACTTTTTCAAAAGGTTGTGACTTTTCCAAAAGGTTGTGATTTCTCTGAGGAGTTGTGATCTTTTCAAAGGGTTGCGACTTTTGAGAAGGGTTGTGACTATTCCAAATGGTTGTGACTTATACAAAGAGTTGTGATTTTTTTTTTTGAAAGGTTGTTACTTTTCTAAAGAGTTGTGACTTTTAGGATAAGTTGTGACCTTTCTAAAGGGTTATGACTTTTCTGAAGGTTTGTGTCTTTTATGATAAGGCACAATAAGGACATGTTCATACTTATTGGATATAAATAAAGAGTTCCCTCACATTTTTAAACTACTTCTTCAAGGATTGTGACTTTTTTTAAGGTTTGTATTTTTTATGATAAGGCACAATAAGAACATGTTCATACCATGCCTTTATTGAATATAAATAAAGAGTTCTCTCATATTTCTAAACTACTTCTTCTTCTACTACTTTTTCCTCTTCTTCTTCATCTTCCTCCTCTTCTTCTTCCTCCTCTTCCTCCTCCTCCTCCCCCTCCTCCTTCTTCCTCTTCTTCTCCTTCTCCTCCTCCTCCTCCTCCTCCTCCTTTTCCTCCTTCTCCATCTCCTTCTTCTCAACGTGCCTACCTGGTAGCCGCACATATTCATTTTTTTTTCTTCTGTATTAATTTATTTGTCTTATTTTTAAATTTTTTATATTTTTAAAAATTGCATAACAAATACTAGAAATCATGATAATTGTTTTTAAATAAACATACAAGAAAATCGATTGCTTATAAAAATTTTTTGATTGATTCATCAAATTAATCTATTCGTGTCACATAAAATGGAACAAAAAAATTAACCTATCCGTGTCACATAAAATGGAACAAAAAAATAACATGTATTATTTAATTTAGAAACGTAAAATGTATTGTAAATGTCAATAATTAATAGCATTTGATTGACTCTTGAAATTCTATAGGTGCTACATACATTGGAACAAGAGAAGTAACATATATTATTTAAAAATTACATAAAATATACAATAAATTATATTAATATAATATTTAAAAACATATTAAATTAACTTTGTGAATTCTATCTATGTCACATGAAGTAAGAAGAAAATAACAAATATTGAGTATGTGCTAGCACAAACACTTGTGTCTAGTAACGTATACATTTACGTAAATACCACAATGACATACCCATTGTAATCCCACAGTGGAATCTGGGGAGAGGGTAGTGCTTAGGGATGGAAATGGGATTGGGGTAGTGCGGGGCGGATTAAAATATATTTTTTAAAATTAATGTGGAGTGGGGCGGATTGAAAACTTTGTGGGTTAAGGCTCGATCCACCCCAATGCCATCCCTACAAAATGAGGGAATACAAAATTGTTATACAGGGATTAAATAATAACAAAATTATTTTAGTAAATTTACTTAAATTTGTCGGTAAATCAAATATACGAGATATGATATAAACTATGTATATATTTAGATTTAAACTGAATAAATTGGAATAAAATTATTTTCAATTTTAACCTTGTCTTTCGTTAAAAATAATAATGTGGAGTTTAATAAAATAAAAAAAAAGTATTTTGGATTGATTTTTGAGACATAATATTATAAAATTTACGTAGATTCTACTCTTATGCAAATCTTATTTTTACATAATTGTTCTTCTTTTTATAACTTCTTTCTTCATTATTTTTCCTTGAAAGCTTATTATTTTTTAAGCTTAATCTTAGTTATTTTCATTTTTCTTAAAAGCTGAAAAACACTTTTTGTAATAATACTGTTTTGGCTTCTATACATAAAAACTAGATGTGGTGTGCCCGTGCAAGCCACGGGCTATGTCATTTAATCAAATAAAATATAAAGAGAATATAAAAAGGCAAGAAAAATATTGTACTAAGCTATAAAGTAAGCAAGAATCATCTTTATCAATATACATTGAAGAATCATCTTTACGATGGAAAATGTTTTCCTAGAAAATGTTTTCTTGGAAAACAAGTAGATTTTTTACTTATTTTCTCATGTTTGGTTGGTGTGTAAAAAATATTTTCCGGAAAAGATTTTTAGTGTTTGATTTATGAATGAAAAATGTTTTTGAGAAATATCTTTTATTTTTACTAGAGTAGAAAATAACTTTTGAAATTGAAAATATTTTTTAAAAACATATTTTTTTTTTGGGGGGGGGGGGGGGGTCGAGGGTAGGGGTGAAAAAGTAAAAATTTGAAGTTGAAAATATTTTTTAAAAACAAACATAAGATTTTTTTTGGGTGGTGGTGGGGGGGGGGGGGGGGAGCGAGGGTAGGGGTGAAAAAAATGAAATTTTGGAGTTGAAAATATTTTTTGGGGTGGGTAGGTGGGTGGGGGGTCGAGGGTAGGGGTGGAAAAAAAATTTTGAAATTGAAAATATGTTTTAAAAATGAACTTAATTTTTTTTGGGGGGCAGGGGGTGGGGGGTAGCGGGGGAGGGTCGAGGGTAAGGGTGAAAAAATAAAAATTTGAAGTAGAAAATACTTTTTGAAAACAAACTAAGTTTGTTTTTTTAAAGGGGGTGGGAGGCTGATGGGGGGAAGCATAGGGGGTGAGGGGTAAACAAATAAAATATTGAAATTAGAAATACCTTTTAAAAATAATTTTTAATATTTTTTTGGGGGGTAGGGTGGTGGTAGGGGCTGGGGTAGGGGTGAGGGTGGGGTAAAATAAATTGAAGTTAAAAACATTTTTTATAAACAAGCTTTAAATTATTATTTTTTTGGGGCGGGGGGGGGGGGGGGGTGGAGGGTGGGGATTTTGAGGGGAGGGATAATAAATTGATTTTTTCAACAAAAAAGAAATTGTAATTTGAATTTGGAAGAGAGTTTTGGAAAATGTTTTCCTTAAGTTTTGAAGGGAAGTCATTTTCCTTAAATTTGAGGAAAATGAGTTGATTTGGAAAACATTTAACCCAACCAAACATGAGAAAGTTGGAAAACATTTTACGAAAAATATTTTCCTTCATACCAAACACACCCTAAGAGCTACTTAACTCTTCTCCCATAAAGAAAACATTTTAAAGTTAGTCTAATACGAATCAGCCTATTAGGGGTCGTTTGGTACAAAAATGACTAACGCAGGGATTAGAAATACATGGATTAGTAATGCAGGGATTAGTAGTAGAAGAATTAGTAATGCAGAGTTTATTTTTATCAAGTGTTTGGTTCATTGTTTCCAACCCCAACTTGTGTTTGGATTAAAACTCTTTAAAAATCTTCTTTCCAATTATACCCTTGAATTATTATGTAATTGGGTCAATGTAGATAATTGTCGGATTTTTTTTATGGCCTTCTAACTAGCTATAAGAAGAATAATTGTGTTGTCATGTTTTCAATTTTCTACTTGAATTATTTGAGAATAAATAATTTTCATCTTAATAAATTGATCACTCACAAAATGTCAATTTTCAATTTAAAAAAGATAAACCAACTACTTTTAAAATTAAAACGACGGTCAACAATGGTAAAATTGAATAAACCATCTACATTTACACATAAGAATTGCAAGTTATAGTTTTAAGGGATCAAGGGATCAAACATGCCCTTAAACTATGTGAAAGGAACAAAAATGCTCTCCGTTTATAGTTTGGCTCAAAAATGCCCTTACCGTCAATACTTTTGTTCAAAAATGCCCTCCGTTTGTATTTCGGTCCAAAAATGTCTTTGTCGTCAATGGTCCAAAATGCCCTTATTGTTATTTAATGGGTCAAAATGCTAATTTTTCAAATTAATATATTATTATTTTCTTTTTAATACATTCTTTTTCTAATAATTTTTTTTTTTTAAATTAGCAAATGTTTATCTTACTTCAATTCAGAAAAAAAAATGAAAATATTTCTTATCGTTATATAAATATAAATTAATGATGGATATACTATGATCTTATATATGACATATATTATCTATCGAAAGGGTACATGAAATTATTCTATTTTAATTGATAAATTGAGATTAAGAAGAAGAAAATATTTCCTACATTTTATTTGTTAAAGTGATTTTAGAAGAAAGAAAACAAGAATAGTGTTCTTTAATAATATTTTAATTAGGAAGAAGATGTGTTTAAAAAAATATATAATATATTTATTCAGAAAATGGCATTTTTAACCCATTTTGTAACTATAGGGGTATTTCTGGACCAAAGTATTGACTGCAAGGGTATTTTTGAGCCAAAGTATTGACGGTAAGGATATTTTTGAGCCAAACTATAAACGGAGGGCATTTTTGTTCCTTTCACATAGTTTAAGGGCATTTGTTTACCCTTTTCCCTAGTTTTAATTTTAAATTGTTCAAAATACAAATAATTAGTGATATATTTACCTTTTAATTAGTAAATGTTAAATAACTCACATTTCAAATTTGTATTGATTTGTATTGGATATATTTAGTAACAAACAACTCTCTCTAAATAATTTGTAAGCTAATTTATTTAAATAAATTTACTTGTACAAATATAAAACATAAAATCAAGAAAATGGAAAAAATAATTAAAATGATTTGAGGGATATTTTTGTCTTTATATAGACTTATCCCGTGGTATTATATCCTATGTATTACTAATTCCTCCAAATGGAAGGTATTAGTAATACATCCTATAATACCATGTAGGATGTATAACGAATTCATGAATTAGTTATACATAAGCTCAAATTCCTACCAAACATAGTACTAAATAATACCATACATAATACATAGACTATTTCTTTTAATGCGCCTTACCAAATGACACAGTATCAACATCAACTAATTTTGGGTTGATGTAAAATTTGTTCAAGCATCTTGCATTCTTCTTGTCCTCCGCATCCACATTTGCTTCATGTCTTATGAGGAAAATAGTTACCTATCAAGCTATACCTTAGAATTTGAAATTTTCAGAGCTACAATCATCTGCGAAAGAGATCCAGCAATCTAATATCAAGAATATGAAATAGTGTTAACTTCACAGCCATAACGAAACACATCCAAATGAAGTAATGAACTATTTAATTTTTACTAATTTTGAACTTGGTTCCACAGTGCATCTATTAATTGAATTAGATTCATTATTGTTAGCTTCGCATTAGCAAGAGTCATGCATGTAAGTCAACAGATTACTTCACTGAAGTTTAACAAAGTAACTTAAACATTCAATATTCAATAATTTAGCTCCGGCTAAACATACAGTCACATCACGAAAATCCCGCAATGTGACATCGTTATTGGACTACTTATTGGTCGGCATAAAACATATAGTTCAACATTTAGCAGCAAAGTAGTTATCTGTATTATCATATATTCAAATGTAGAGTCCATGTAATTAACTTTCCAACAGTTCAACTTCAGTGGGTTCAAGAGGAACCACTTATAAATTTGAAATAGTATTATGGTGGGGAAAAAAATCAACCATAATGTAACAAAGAAAATCATTTATACTGAGGTTCAAAAAAGCTTATATGCCTAGTAATTAAGAGTTTGAGGTGGAGTGAAGAGTTTGTTTTATTATTATGATGAATCTTGCCATCCTTATATTTTGATTAATTACCAGTTTACACTTTTTTGTCCGAAGAAAACTCCTCTTATTAAGAATGATAATAATATATATAATTTATTCTCAATTTGTTGGTATGTCTTCCTTGTTAACTTTAGTCACCCGTTGGTTTTTTTAATCACTTTTTTTTGTTTTTTTATTTCCTTGAGTAGGGATCCTATAGAAAATAACTTCTGAAATTAGATCTACAATATTTTATAGATCCTTTCCATACCCCCCACTTTATTAGTATACTGAATATATTATTGTTACTTACCTTAATTGTGGTGCAGTGTGAAACTGTTTCACCCTTAACCAAAGGTCTCGTATTCGAGCATAGAAATATTGGGAGGCTAAAATTGCTCCGATCGAATGTAATGGCAGCAAATGCTCATCAAGGGAAGCGAAAATTGGAAGAGGAGAGTATTGTGAATGCAGAAGAAGAAGAGTATGATTCTGATCATGATATGTATGTCGGGAGCAGGGCCGACTCAACAACATTGGGGGCCTAAAGCGAAACTGAAGAGAGGGGCCTTAATATTTTATTTTTTTCATCATATATACTTTTATTTAAAATCTATTTTTCTAATTATTTTAGATGCGAAGTCATTAGATACTGTTTTATAATCAATTTGTTTTAATAATTATTTTTCTAATGGTAATATAGCTAATATATTCAATCTCTCTTGAGACATTGTTGATCTTAAAGAAAATTTAATCAATTTTAATTTCGGAATCTTTCGGCCAAGGCAACGGTTACAAGAACTGTTAACAGTATTATAAGTAATATGTGTATTTGGAAAAGAATCAAGTCTTTTTATTTGATTGAGCATCTTCATTAGATTATTATAATCTTCTACTTGTATTATTTCTCTTAACACTTTTAATTCAAAAAATAAATCTAAACCATCTATTACATGTTAAAGAAAGTTCAAGGTTAAGACAATATTTTTAAAATTCTCATCATCTAGTGATCTCAATATTTTACCACTAAATAAGAAATCAAAAATATTTCCATATGCTTCAATTGGTTCAAATCTATGTTGAAGTGAAAAAATAGTTTGATCTACCCTACATATATAAAACAACTCTAAAAGATTCTTCAAGGGACTTAGTGATTTCACTATCTATATTTTCATCAAATTGTTTCTTACGAAATTCAGGTTTATTTTCATCTCATATGCAATTTTCTTAGCAGAAATCATAACACTCATAGTACATATAATTTATTTTTACAAAAAAAATAATATATAAGTAATTGTTTTTTCAAAAATGGGGGCCTCAAAATATATGGGGCCCCAAGCGATGACTTTAGTGGCCTAGGGGTTAAGACGGCCCTAGTCGGGAGAAGTATTGGAAGCAGGTGAAGGAGAGCGAGGTACGTACATAATGCTTTTTTTCTGCTTCTTCTTCTACTTTTGTTTGTTTTGATTTTGAATTTGAAATTTTGTTGGTTTATGCAATTAGGGTTTTGATATCACTTTGGATTTGGATTTGGGTCTTCCTCTTGGGGCTCCAATTGTTCCACAACACCGTTGCCGCAACGATACAGAGTTTACTGAGATTTCATGCTTAGCCATTGATGCTTTCAATTCACAGAATGTAAGTGCAAAACTGTTTTCTTTCTTTCTCTTTTTTTGGTTTTAGTTTGGTTATTACGGTGTAATTTGACTTTTAACTCTTTATTAGAATACAAAATTCAAATTTGTCGAAAATTTGACTGTCACCACCGCAATTGCTGCTGGATATTGGTGTCGTAATACCTTTCTAGCAAAGGATTCTGATGTTCCATTCACCTTTCAAGCATTGGGGTTCTGGGGAATTTGTGGAGAAAGAATTATTGCATTTTGCATGCTCAAGAAAACATCCAGTCAAGGTAAACCTTTTAATATATTTGTCTGTCTATTTATATGTATTTATATTGAGAAGGCCACTTATGTACTAATCTACATAGATGCATACACCATTTATTATCCATGCTATGCTTGCCAATAGGAAAGGTAACTTCCAATGTATGTGCCCTTTCAAGATTGCCTTGTTTCTTGCCAATAAAGTTTGTAGAATCGATCGCCACACCCTTTATATTCCATATGCCAACATTTATTGGTAATGTTTTCAAAAATTATGTTGCTATTATTGTGTGTGCTTGCTGGAAACATACATTTCACCACCAAGAGCTTTAAGCTCAAAACTTCATGTTAGCCTACCAACATCATGGACAGTTTCCATATTGTTGAATGAGAGAAGGAATGAAAAAAATATGAATTTTGGCATCTTTATAGTTATTTAGCGAGAAGGATTTTGGCCAATTCATATTTAAGAGCACATCCCTGCCTTTATGGTTGAGTATGGTTTATGGTATTCAAGGTGTTAACAAAGCAATGTGTCCGACAAAGAGGATCTTGTTATGTAAATCATTACAAGTGTACAAGTTCCTAATGTCCCTTAGTGTGCGCCCTTGTATCTTTTCTTTTCAAATTGTTAACATGAGAGTCAAAGGGGACATTTCTTATGCTTCCTAATTAGGTTACTTTTTGGCAAACTCTCTAGTAGACGGGGTTTTTGTTTCATATTAAATGATGTTATACCTAAAATATTCAACTCCCTTACCGTTTCAACTTTTTGCATTTTCTGGTTCTAGGTGTTTGCTTTGTGTAGGTTAGAACTGCTAAATTGTTTTGTATTTATACATATTGTGAGAAATTGATGCTTTAAATTTGTTTGGGTCAGTTGTGCTTGCTCTTCTTTGTTAGAATTACTAACGTTATAGTTTTGGCAGGTGATGAATACCCTCCTTATTCCAATGCTGATTATAAAGCTCCACAGTGAGCTTGTCATCTCTTTAAGTTCGTGTGGTCTTCTACTCTTGTAGTTATTACATTGAAGATGTAGTGTCATTTACTTGTCTTATTATTAATACGTGAAAAAACGTGTTGTGATGTGTCTTTTACTCTTCTAGTTATTTTATTAAGAATGTAGGTTTACTTATGTTATTTACTAAGACAAGGACACAAGTGATTTGATGTTAAGATTATGTTTGGTGATGAAATTTTAATTAGAATAACTTGGTATTGAGGAATTCTTTGTTGCATGGTGTTTTGTTTCACTTTGATCTATGGTAGTGCACTGTATCACGCAACTGATGTTCTACAAGTTCGCTACATGAGCTCTGCGATCGGGAGTCATCATGAGCCAATACCTTTGTGATCGTGAGGACTCTTGCTTTTGATGGTCCTCAACGTGGTTACCGTTTCTATTTACTACACTCTGTCCAATTTATGCGTTATATTTCCTTTTTAAACTTAACTTTTACCGTTGTGAGATAATTTATAGGCACACAAATGTCTATGGTGTGTTTTAGATTATTTTTTCTTAATTTTTGTGCCTAGTCAAACCTGGCCACTTAAACTGAAACATAGGGGGTGTTACTTTATATGATGGGTGGATTGTTTGAATACTGATTTGGCTAGTGTTCAACATTGTTGGGGCTTGGTGAAATTCCAACGCAATAGTAATATCATGATTTAAGTTCAACATAACTTGAGGCTTTGTTGTTTATGTATAACATGAATATTGCCATTGGTGTGTGTCTAATGTGGTTGGTTTAACCACAAGTGAAGGTTCTTCCGTGCATGGATTGGGGATATCTTCTCAGAATGTATCCAAGAACCACTATCTTAGCTTTTCTTATAAGTGTTGTTCGACAATTAGCTCTAGTTACTCAGTCTAGGGCCTTTAGCATTTTCAAGAAAGTGCTGAAAGAGTAACCATTACCCTTTGGGTGGAATTGCAGATTAAAGTGGGATATAGTTTGTTTAAGAAGAGAGTCAATTATTTATTTATATATAGTGACAACTTGTTTCCCATCAAAAGGGCGAATATTTCTTATAGATTTTAGTTTTAGAGAAGATTATCATAGGGCTAAACTGGAAATAGCAATTTGACCTACCTAAATTTGTGAGCGGAGATTTTGATTAACTTAGGTATTGAGATTGTGATGTTTAGGGCATACTTGAATGACAGGAAATACTTGTACGAAAAAGAGTTCAAAAATTAAGTTTTATATATTCCACTATACCTACTTAATGTGTTAATGACCTAACATTATTTGGCAGATGACATACAAAGCAAGGTATTAGACTTTGGCATAGCAAATATATATATATATATATATATATATATATATTCCATTGAGGCCAAGTTGTTGGAACATAGCTACTGGTTAGCTAGAAATTTGAACCTAACAAGACTACAAGAGTCTTGAGATAATAGATACTTTTTTCAGCATTAGTAATTCTATTTGTTTTGTTTGCAGTAGTAAATACCTCTCATCGGAATATGCAATGCATTTAAAATCAGATGTATTTAGCTTCGGTATCATAATATTGGAAATTGTGAGCTGGAAGAGCCTCTCTATAAAGAAGGTAGATCAACAAAGCTACTTGATAAATACCTCATCTGTGTTGGTATATTATGAGTCTAGTGCCAAATGGGATTTGAACCCGCAACATCAACCTTCTAAAGTTATCCTCCTACCGTGGCACCACAAGCCAATTTTGTTCTGTGGGTGACACACTTTATATTTATATAAATATTATATATGTACCTATGTATATATAGAGTTTCCGTCGAAGTTCGGGGGTGGCGTGGCACCCCCACAGCCCTTCATAGATCCGCCACCCACATGTTTTTACATTGAAACAGATGGTGCACTGAGACCCCCATAACAATAATGGTTGCCCGATAAGAAAATAATCCTTCACTTGCTTTCAACAAATCTTCTTCTTTGTAGAAATGTGTATTAGCTATTTCCAACATTATGTAAATTTGTAAGCTTATAGATTAGCTATTACTTGTCAATCTCATTTAAATTTTGTTTCCTTGTCATATGTAATATAAGTAGTAATTAGATTTCTTTTTTGTAACTTCCAATATAAGTTGAGTCTTGATATTTTTAAATCAAGCAAAATTTGAGGCACTTAAACAGAATCTCAAAGTTCGTGCTACGTAAAAACACAATATGCTTCGTCAAAACAAACCCTTGTTCTCTTTCTATTAACAAAAACTTAAAAAGAAACATAGGAATAAGATTAAAAAACAAACACTTTAGTTCTAGTTTTCTGTCAAAAACAAACACTTCACTTGTGGGCTTTCTGTTTTTTGGTTTTGCTACTGCTAGAAGCATATTTTCCTTTCTTCTTTTTAGCAACATCACCCAATTGTACAATACCTTTGATCTACTCTACTCTGGGTGTGACATCAATGGGATCCTCACCACGTTCATCGTCACTTGCTTCAGTGGTCAAATGTGGGTGAGATGTTAACGCTTTACTTTATGTAGAGTCGAGCAACATTTTCTCGATACTCTTAAGGTGCTTCCTTCCCTTGCGGTGCTTCTTTCCACAATCCAGCCTGACTTTGGTGGTGCTAACAACGTTGGAGTCTT
This sequence comes from Solanum verrucosum, assembly GCF_900185275.1. Lineage (NCBI taxonomy): Eukaryota > Viridiplantae > Streptophyta > Magnoliopsida > Solanales > Solanaceae > Solanum > Solanum verrucosum. The sequence continues at coordinate 133,124 of NW_026020357.1, forward strand.
CTTCGTTGGTCATTCCCTTAGTATGACCTTTCGCTTTGATACCACATTGTCACGAATTCATACTTCCACTAATACTCCGTGTGGCACTTGACAACTTACTCACTAATCTTTCATGATATTGTAAGCTCAAGTAAGCCCTTTGAAACATAGATTGCTAAGAGAATAAAGGAAAACAAATAGAGCATTTAAAGATGGCTTTGTGTTTCTTGGAAGATTGCCTTACAACTTGCTTGGTTCTTGCTTCAAGCTTTGATGCCTTACAAATGAATGCACTATCTATTTATACTACACACCTAGAGGCTAAAGTGTAAATAAAAATTCCTAAACAAGTCCCTACATATTTACAATATAGTCGATCTTCTAGAATTCTCTAGAGTATTATCTACAACTCTAGAAAATTCTAAAGCCATCCAAGATATTTTCTAAGGTCTTGTATAGTTTTCCACAAACCTCTCCAAGACTCTAGATTCTTCCCCCTTAGGCTAGCTCAGTTATGCTTTAATTTTATGTTTAAGTCGGATGACAAAGTGACGGGTCATGATATTCTGCTATGTTACAATCTCTATTAGCTAATCCACAAAAACAAATTAAGTGCTTCTCCCTAGCTTTAATTTGTAACACTAATCTTTTAAAAGTATTTGTAGGAGATGGTAGATTCTTGTGCTGATAAAATGCTATGAAATGATAACACAAAAAGAAGAATATAGTAGAGAGAATAGAAAAGAGAGAAGACTTCTTATTCCTCTTGAGGGATGGGAGATTGACCAGTGAATTAAAATGAAGGAAAACCCCTTTATTTATGGGGAAATACTAACTTGATGCTAAAATTCGGGTTCCTAACTTTTCTCCGAGGAAATATAAAAATAGACTTTCACTATAATAAATTTATATTTATAACACAAATAATATTTTTAATTATGTATATGTGGAAATTTTCTTGATGGAAATAGATTATTGATTATGAGTCCCTATGGTAACTATACTTTATGGAGAAGTCCCTAATAGTTAAAAAAATTCCTAGGAGTCCCTAGCCTATCTATAAATATGCTTGCAAATCCATCATTCCAACATCTTTAGAAGACTATTAGGGTTTTTACTAGTTAGAGTTACAAGTGGGTTCTAGATCAAAGGTGATTCTTACGACACTTGAACAACTATGACTAACGGTACATTTCTATTTATTTTTTCACTATGTTTAGGCTCTGATCGTGTGTTAAGTTTATGCTTCAAAAGTTATATGATTCATATGAATTCAATACGATTACACTTGTCACTAGTATTAAGTATTCACACACCTTTAATTAGAGATTTTGATTCAAACTCTACCATAATATTAACTTTTTCAGTCAAGTAGTTTTCCATTTTTCATTGGAACTCTACTGAAAATTTTTAAAAGAAAAAACCAAATTTGCTTATCTCACTTATAACTTGATTTAATCCATTATCTTATTCATCCATATATATATATATATATATATATATATATATATATATATATAATCAGAAATGTATATATGAACGTTTTTCAATATCACAATTATACATTGAACTTAAAAAAGGAGATGAATCGAATCTATCATTAAATTAATTTCAAAGCCTATCAATCAAATTTATTGCATGTTTTTTTTTCATCTGCTTGAATGATTGTCGCTGATGAACATAAAGAAATAAGATACTTTAATTGAGTCATGATATCTTGTGTGAATATTTTTTGGATAAACTACGTTATTAGACATACATCACTACCATATATACTAATATTATATTTACTTTCAAACAATTATATATATTACCACTTTTAATATTTTATACCATATATTAATATATTATTTGAAGATACAATTAGATTATTAGATATCCACATACTTTAAAACTAGAATTAATTAATTATCTGCTTAATTAACTCTTTCAATCCAAATCAACCACTATCTCTTAATTCTCCTCTCCCATATTTATCACTCAATTATGTCTGCTCCTTTATGATTCAGGAATTTCATCGTACAATTTCATTCCAACAATAGCTAATCTACTCTCTTCTTCTCAAGATATCATCGCCATGGCCGACAAATTCTCCTGAACCCAAATATTATTTTGTATTGTTCATTTATAACTAGATCAAATCAAAGTAACTGCTACAGAGAAAACTTTAATTCAGAGTGGGTCTTGATTGTTTGTCTCCGGAAGAAATGGATCTTAGTTTTGATTATGTTATGCCACAATGCAAAAGGATCAAAGGGAGTATTGTAGAGAGTTTTTGTTTGCTGGCGTTCTTCTAAGGCTTTCTTTGGTTACAGTGACATGGATTTGATAGTACCAATATTACTTTGATATAGCCCTTGAAACATGTGTATACAATAAGTAGTAATCTTAATTAAGATCTGAGTTGTATTTTTAGTAATGGGGTGTCTGACCATGTATATGTATCCATCATTAAATTTCGGATACATGATTTTTAACAACACGATGATATTAATGATACGACAGATACTCTACAGTCGTGATTTGTTCCTAAATTCATGCGATTCAACTACATTTCATATTTAGATACACATAATTAAATGTATATGCTTATTATGTATTCGAGATACATGTTTTTGGATATAACGTATGAAATTTTAATACACATAATTAGATGTATATGCTTGTTCTTTTTGTATATTCCATATTTAGATACACATAATTAGATGTATATGCTTACTATGTATTCGAGATACATGTTTTTGGATATAACATATGCAATTGATACTTGATACATCAAATTAGTACTAGATACATGAAATTAATATTATATATATATATATATATATATATATATATATATATATATATAAATAGATACATAAAATTAATATTAGATACCTATAACAAATACATGAAATTAATGCCAGATACTTCTATGATACATATGAATGTACTTGCAGGACACTCATGTATCTAAGTGTTTAGTTTGTTGGATACATCATATATTGATATAGATACATCAAATTAATGAATTTATTATTTTAAGAGTAATAATTTGAAATTAATCAAATTGCATTACCAAGATATACATGTTTTTATCTTATATTAATAATATTAATGAATTTACTATTTCAAAAAATAATAAAATGAAATTAATTATCTATGTATTTTGAAAATCCTCAATTACTCCTCTAATTAAGGAAATCAGTTCCAACTAATTAATTTAAATAAATAAATTTTGTATCTCAATTTTAAAATTCGACAGATACTGCATGTATCTCATGGATTTAGACTCATGTATCCTAAGCATAAAATATGGTTCAAGAAGTAATATTTGAAACTATTGAGAATCTTAATAATTAAGACCTAAACTAGTGGGATTTATGTGGTTTGCCCATATTTTTTTAGAGAAAAAAGAAAAACCAAATTCACTAGGCATAAAATACATTCAACCCCCCCTCCCCCCACCACTCTATCTCTCTCTCTCTCTCATGCTCTCGACACACGTTAGTCTGACTTGCGCCACCATGAATCTCCAAGGGAAAGGAACGAGGAAGAGGTAGAGGACCTGGTAAACTTCCGTTGAAGATGCTATCAGCTTTTTGGAGGTTAAATTGGAAGCAAAAATCACCGGTGACAAGGTACAAAACTTCCTCTTTGAATTTTAAATCACTTATCGGCAATAATACAAACCCTAATTTGAGTGGAAAATTAGGAGAAGACGAGATGAATACAACTAGAGCAGGGGAGTGGTTAAATCTATGCAACAACAATTGAATGAGGACTTAAGGTGTGTTTGGTATGAAGGAAAATGTTTTCCATGGAAAATATTTTCCTAGAAAATGTTTTCCTGGAAAACAAGTTGATTTTTGACTTATTTTCTCATGTTTGGTTGGTGAGTAGAATATATTTTTCGGAAAAGATTTTGTGTTTGATTTATGAATGATTTTTTTTTTGAGAAATATCTTTTATTTTTACTAGGGTAGAAAATAATTTTTGAAATTGAAAATATTTTTTAAAAACAAACTTAAAGTTTTTTGGGGGTGGGGTGAGGGGTGGTAGGAGGTGGGTTGATGGTAGGGGTGAAAAATTGAAATTTTGAAGTTGAAAATATTTTTTAAAAAAAAACTTAATTTTTTTTTGGGGGGATGGGGGCTGGTAGGGGTGGGTGGGGGGTTCGAGGATTGGGGTGAAAAAATAAAATTTTGAAATTGAAAATATTTTTTAAAAACAAACTTAAATTTTTTTTTTGGGGTGGTGGGGGGGGGTGCTGGTAGGGAGTGGGTGGGGTGGTGGGGGGTGCTGGTAGGGGGTGGGTGGTGTGGGAGGCTGGGTAGGGGTGAAAAAATGAAATTTTGAAATTGAAAATATTTTTGAAAAACAAACTGAAAATTATTTTTGGGGTGGTGGTGGTGGGGGCGGGGGGCTGGTAGGGGGTGGGTGGGGGGTCGAGGGTAGGGGTGAAAAAATGAAATTTTGAAATTGAAAATATTTTTTAAAAGAAAACTTATTTTTTTTGGGTGGGGGGGCTGGTAGGGGGTGGGTGGGTGGGGGGTCGAAGGTAGGGGTGAAAAAATGAAATTTTGAAATTGAAAATATTTTTTAAAAGCAAACTTAATTTTTTTTTGGGGGGGCGGCTGGTAGGGGGTGGGTGGGTGGGGGATCGAGGGTAGGGGTGAAAAAATGAAATTTTGAAATTGAAAATATTTTTAAAAATAAACTTAGATTTTTTTTTTTGGGTTTGGGGGTGGGGGTGGGGCTGGTAGGGGGGCTAGGTAGGAGGTGGGTGGCGGGGTCAAGGGTAGGGGTGAAAAAATGAAATTTTGAAGTTGAAAACATTTTTTAAAAACAAACTTAATTTTTTGGGGGGGGGGGGGGTGGTAGGGGTGGGGGGCTGGGTAGGAGGTGCGTGAGGGGGGTCAAGGTAGGATGAAAAAAATGAAATTTTGAAATTGAAAATATTTTTTAAAAACAAACTTAAATTATTTTTTTGGTGTAGGGGTGGCGAGTAAGGGGTGGGTGGGTTGGGGGGGGGTGAGGATCGAGTGTAGGGGTGAAAAAAATAAAAATTTGAAGTTGAAAATATTGGGGGGACAGGCCGGGGAGGGGGCGTGGGTGATCGAGGATCGGGATGAAAAATAAAAAAATTGAAGTTGAAAATATTTTTTAAAAACAATAAAAAAATTGATAGGGGGGGGGGGGAAGAGGGTAGTGGGTGGGGGTAAAAAATAAAAATTTGAAATTAGAAATATCTTTTAAAAATAATTTTTAATATTTTTTTGGGAGGGGGTGGGGGTGGGGGTAGGCGTAGGGGTGAGGGTGGGTAAAAAAATTGAATTTAAAAACAAGCTTTACTTTTTTGTTTTTGGGGGGGTAGGGGGTTTGGTTTGGGGGCTGGTTTGAGGGTAGGGACAAAATAAATTGATTTTTTCAACAAAAAAATAATTGTAGTTTAAAGTTGGAAGAGAGTTTTGGAAACTGTTTTCCTTAAATTTTGAAGGGAAGTCATTTTCCTTAAATTTGAGGAAAATGAGTTGATTTGGAAAACATTTTCCAAAACATTTAACCCAACCAAACATGAGAAAATTGGAACACACCCTTAAATACGAGTGACGAAGAGCACAGTGGGCAAACACCAGGGGACGCAAACATCACGAATGAGCAAATCTATTTACTAAAAATCGACTGGCAACACATGGTAGGGCTCTTAACTATACCTCTCCCCCTCCGATTATTAATGATGAAACAATATTTCATTTGGAGAAATCAGAAGTAGAACAAGAAAATGCAAAGCGGAGATGCGCACTAGTGGGTTATGTTATGATAACAGATTTATACCTACTATAATTCCTAGAGATGCAGCTGAGAATTGCAAACCTGCCCAATGGGATTCTAGTAGAAGGGACTACATCAGGTAGTCATAAACCAATTTCTTCATCCTCAAAAGGGAGATCTCTTAAGGAACAACATGGAGATAAAGGGAAAGGAACAGGGCTAGACTATTATAACATGGAGGAATCCCAATGCTTAGATATACTCATATATGGAATTATTTAATGCTTTGTAGCTGGGAGAGAATAATTCAACTACAACCTCACCCATCAAGAAAGGTGGACTACTATATCCCAATGACTTGGGTATTTTTGGAATGTGAGGAGCAAATAAGTGGTATAAGAGGAAAGGAGTTAAGAAACTATATCAAAACTAATCATATAAACTTGTAGGACTATTGGAGACTAAAGTCAAGACACATTAATGGATGATCAACATGGACTAGTGTTGTGTGACTTGTTTACGTGTTGATTTACTATTATCTTCTCCCTTATGTGTTTACTTTACTCACGCCATTCTATATGAATTGGTGGCGCCGATGCTGGAATGAGACTTTTTTTGTGTGCAGGTGGAAGCTTTCTTAGTTACTTCTTAAGTCTCTTTAATTGCTTATACTCAGTCGGTCTAACCTAATGAGTATTTTGATTTTTACTCAGCCCCTACTTTTGTTATCCCTTTGATGCAGATCTTAGTCAGGGTGAGCCTCGTAGTGGCTGATTTAGATTCCCGCAGAGTTCCTTTTTTCGGAGTTGTGGTGAGGCCCTGCTTTCCGGATCACCATTAGTCTCCATCTTTGTTCGATGTCTTGAACTTACTTTTCAAAGACTTGAGATGTATTTTAGATTCGAGATTGTTTTAGATGCTCTTTATACTTACGTTACCAGGTTTTGGGACATTCTTTGTTACTTCTATCGTTTGTGACCTGACTTCCCTTAGTGAGTCTCGTATGTGCAATTCTTTAGGCTTACACACCATTCTTTGGATTCTCAGGGTATGTGTCATCATGACCTCAACTTTTGGGTCATGACAATAAAGCACTATAATTTATCGATCTAGCACTCGGATCAAGTATAATTAATACTAGTAGATACAATCTTGATGAAGTTACCATGAAATTTGTAGATAAATTAACTGGATTAAATTACGTCACATCATTTAATTGTATGCATTACCATCATTAGGAGATACACTTTTTGCTAATGCTATTTCGAAGGGCAATTTCGGCGTAAATGGTGTTAGTTTCAATTGCTAGTACATTTCACTTTTCCTTCATTGTAATTTTATAATATTAGCCAGGTTATTATATTGAGGGTAAAAATTGGATAAATCTGGACCTTTTCAAGTTTTTATTAGGAATAACGAATAAGTACCCCTAAACTATAATCGAAGTCCCAACAACAGACCTTAGCTTAACCAGGTCCTATTATCCCAAAAATTATTTTTTCTGTATTTTGGTGCACCTTTTGTGCTGACCTGACACCTTCAACTAGGTAAGTTCGTTGCGTTTGCACAACATGCATCCGCCAAGTGTGCAGAGGCGTATACATGATTTATAGATAATGGGTGCATTATTATAAAAAGGTGGATCTAAGACATAAATTTGATCGGTTAGATTCTTTTTACTGAAAACCATTAAAATTTTAAAATCATAGGTCCAAAATTAAATTTTATTTATCCAAACCAGTTACAAAATCTTAGAAAGAAAACTAAAACAAGATAGATAAAAGATTCAAATTTCTAACCTCACCTAGAGAGGTGCACCCAATCATCATCGTACTACATTATATGATACTTCGAGTCTAGGTTTACGCATCTATATTTAAATATTTTTAAAAAATATAACACTACTATATATGATTTTGGGAGGGGACCATGGGTTCACGTGAACCCGGTGACCCCCTCCTGTATACGCCCCTGCAAGTGTGTATATATTTAATTTTTATTTTTTTATTTTAAAAAATAAAATATTTTTAATCTTTTTTAAATCTTTTTAAATATTCTTATTTTATTTATCTTTTATTTCAATTAATTGAATACATACATTATTTTTCAAAAAAAAAATTGCCTGTTATTTAAACAGTTTTTTCTTCCTTTTTTTAACCTTCATTCATTGTTTTTTCTCTTTCTTTTTCTATTGATTTTTTCATTTTCTTTGTCTTTCCTTTTAATTTGATTTTAAAACATAAAAAAAACATTAAAAATTAAAGAACACTTTTGAATTTATTTATTTTAAAAAAAAACATCAAATTTTTAAAAAATAATTAAAAGTGAAAAAAACAAGAAATTAATGAAAGATATTTTAAATAGACCAATTAAAAAGGGACATGTGTCAAACTTTTTTTTCTGTCTTCACTTCTCTTTCTGAGAGTGTACACACTCTCTATGCCACGTGTGTTTATTCCATTTAAAATAGTTTGGGGAGGGTGGGGGGGATAGAATCCTAGTTAAGTTTAGACGTGTCGTTGAAATTTCCGTCATAGTTTAGGGGTACTTATGCATTATTCTTTTTATCATTTTAATTTTTTGATGGCTTTTGTTAGTGAAAAAAGGACTAAATCTATTATATATGTGGATCCATCACATGTTCCATACCAAAGTGATAGCTTTGCAGAAGCATTTGCCAAACATGAATCGAAGTATAAGGATGATGTTGAGGGGATGCAAAAGGTGCAAGGTTGGAGGGATGCACTAAACGAATAAGATATCCGTGGAGTTAATATCTCAGATGGTCACTCAACTAGCAATTGTTTTCACAGAAAGTCACTTAACTTTCTTTCATAACCTCAAAGTCACTCAACTATAGATTTTTCTCACAGACACTCAACTAAGGATTTTTCTCATAGAAAGTCACTCAACTTTCTTTTATAACCTCAAAGTCACTCAACTATGAATAATTTATCTACAAAGTCACTCAACTATTGATATTTCATTTAAAAAGTTACTCAACCAACTTAAAAGATTTTTTCATTAAATTTTGTTGAAATACAATTTTTGTTTTAAACTAATTTTTTTAAAAGTAATAATAAGATGCTCATTTAATTATATCTTATTAAATTTTGTTGAAACACAATTTTTGTTATAAACTAATTTTCAAAAATAATAAGATACTCATTTTAATTATTTTAATTTGTTAAAATACTATTTTGTAAATATTCTTTGTGGATTGACAAAGCAAAGAACGAGAATGGTGTTTCTACATAATTTAATAAAATAATTAAATGAGCATCTTATTATTTAAAAAAAAATTAGTTTAAAATAATATTTGTGTTTCAACAAAATTTAATTAAAAATTTATTCAAATTGGTCAAGTGACTTTCTAAGTGAAATATCAATAATTGAGTGACTTTGTAGGTAAAATAATTGATGTTAAGTGACTTTGAGGTTATAAAAGAAAGTTGAGTGACTTTCTATGAGAAAAATCTTTAGTTGAGTGACTTTCTATGATAAAAATTCATAGTTGAGTGACTTTGAGGTTATAAAACGAAGTTGAGTGACTTTCTATGAATTAACAAGATTGATTAAATAAATTTTGTCCAAAATATATTATTAATCAATCACATCATTTGTCAAATCCAAATCCAAATCCAAAGCCAAAGCCGAGCGAGCGAGCGATGATGACACGAGGGGGCACCTTCTTCTTAACCCTTTAAAAACTAAAGGAAGTGTGTCCTAATATAAGGACACAATTTTTCTTTCTTCTACCAATATGGTAAAAATGACTTTTCATTTGCACTTTGCAATGACTTTTCATTTTTCCCTCCAAAATTGGTTCTTCCACTTTCCATTTTCTCTTTTTATTTCCCATTCACACCTTGCTAAACCCAACAATCCCCCACATGAATGGGGAATAACTATAGTTAAAACATATGCATGAAAAACTTGTGTGTCTTGTAAGTAAGAGTTAATCGCATCTGGATAAGTAGGTTTCCCTTTAAACTTTCCGTAGTGAACATATATCAGATATAATCGTTCAATCGGTAGATTTGATATCTTTGAACTGTCGAGCTTTGGTGTATACCTAGACAACATAAGTCACACAATCAACCCTTGAACTGTTTTTGGTTCTCATTGTTTTGTTCGTTTCAGCCATGAACACATATCGATTAATAAGTGCTTAGAGAACTGACATTATCGGATTCTCCTTAAAGCGGCTTACACTTCACACTTACATATGTGATTTCTAAATGTGTTATCCCGTAGATACACTATTTGATATACCCTGTATCAAACTTAGAAACCACTAAAAAAGTCCTTATGCCTTTATCCTGGTTACTGAACATTATCTCATCATGAGAATAGACATAAAATAATTTTTGACAATATTGAACCGTCATCTATGACTTTGTTTTATCTCTTTGAACCTAGATCTTGGGATCTCTAGACTTCTAGGTAGAGTTACCGTCACAATGACTTGTTCTTGGCCATAGTCCCATTCCCGTCGATGATCTCTCAACTCCCTCTCTAGTTAGGCCTTTTGTAAGTGGATCCGACATATTATCCTTTGACTTTACATAGTCCATTGTGATAATTCCATTAGAGAGTAGTTGTCTAACAGAGTTATGTCTTCGTCTTATGTGACGAGACTTCCCGTTATACATAACGCTTCCAGCCCTTCTTATTGCAGCTTGGCTATCGCAGTGTATGCATATATGGGCCATTGGTTTGGGCCAAAACGGAATATCTTCTAAGAAATTTCGGAGCCATTCAACTTCTTCACCTGCCTTGTCTAAGGCGATGAATTCAGACTCCATTGTAGAGCGAGCTATACATGTTTGTTTGGATGATTTCCAAGATATTGCTCCTCTACAAATAGTGAAAACATATCCACTCATGGATTTCGTTTCAGTTGACCCAGTAATCCAATTTGCATCACTATATCCTTCAAGAACTGTTGAATATTTGTTGTAATGCAAAGCATAGTTTTGAGTGTCTTCTAAGTACCCCAAAACTCTCTTCATTGCCAACCAATGATTTTGATTGGGATTACTTGTGTATCGACTCAGTTTACTTATAGCGCAAGCTATGTCTGGTCGTGTACAATTCATGACATACATCAAACTTTCCAATACTCTGGCATAATCCAATTGAGCCTGACTTTCACCTTTATTCTTCGCAAGATTAAGGTTCACATCAATTGGGGTCTTTGCCTTTTTGAAATTCAAATATTTGAACTTTTCAAGTATCTTTTGAATATAATGAGATTGAGACAATGCTAGACTGTTAGGAGTTTTGTGAATCTTAATTCCCAATATCAAATCGGCTACTCCTAGATCTTTCATATCAAACTTACTAGTGAGCATACGCTTAGTAGCTTTTATATTGACAATGTCCTTTCTCATTATCAGCATGTCATCCACATATAGGCATACAATGACTTCCTGATCTGTAGTGTCTTTAATGTAAACACATTTATCGCACTCATTGATCTTAAATCCATTTGACATTATGGTTTGATCAAACTTTGCATGTCATTGTTTCGGTGCTTGTTTTAGTCCATAAAGTGACTTAACAAGTTTGCATACTTTCTTTTCTTTACCGGGAACTATGAAGTCCTTAGGTTGTTCCATGTAAATCTCTTCCTCCAGCTCTCCGTTTAAGAAGACAATTTTCACATCCTTTTGATGGATTTCAAGACCGTATACTGTAGCTAGGGCAATTAACATCCAAATTAATGTAATCCTAGTCACTGGCGAGTATGTATCAAAATAATCAAGACCTTCTTTCTGTCTAAAGCTTTTGACAACAAGTCTTGCTTTATATTTGTCAATAGTTCCATCATCTTTAATCTTCTTTTTGAAGATCCATTTTGAACCCAAGGGTTTGTTCCATGGAGTAAGATCAACCAACTCCCAAGTATGATTGCTTAAGATTGATTCAATCTCACTATTGACAGCCTCCTTCCAAGAGGTTGAGTCGCTAGACAACATCGCTTCCTTGAATGTTTGAGGCTCACTTTCAAGAAGGAATGTTACAAAATCAGATCTAAATGAAGTAGTTGTCATTTGACGTTTACTGCGCCTTGGACTAACTCTTCATTGGTTTCATTTTCTTTTGGTTCTTCTCGAGGTTGTTTAGACCCCCCACTAGATGACTCATGTCTAGTTTTATACATATAGATATGTTCAAAAAATTCAGCATTATCTGATTCCATTACCGTATTATCATGAATATCTGGATGTTCGGACTTATGAACCAAAAATCGACATGCCTTACTATTTGTGGCATATCCAATGAATACACAATCCACAGTCTTAGGCCCTATTTTCACCCTCTTAGGTATAGGAACCTGGACTTTGGCTAGACACCCTCACATTTTGAAATATTTCAAGTTGGGTTTTCTACCTTTCCATTTCTCATATAGAATAACATATGGCTTCGTGTGAGACACTCTATTGAGTATTCGATTTGCTGTAAGGATAGCTTTCTCCCACAAGTTTTGTGGTAAACCTGAACTTATAAGTAAGGCATTCATCATTTCCTTTAAAGTTCGGTTTTTCCTTTCAGCAACTCTATTAGATAGATTGAGGAGAGTAAGGTATAGTAGTTTGATGGATGATTCCATTTTCCAAACATATTTCTGCAAATGGAGATTCATATTCTCCACCTCTATCACTTCTAATCATTTTGATCTTTTTATCCAACTGATTTTCAACTTCAGTTTTATATTGGCTAATGCATCTATTGCTTCATCCTTACTATTTAGCAAATAGACATAACAATATCTAGTGCAATCGTCAATAAAAGTTATGAAATACTTTTTCCCACCACGTGTTGGTGTTGACTTCATGTCACAAATGTCCGTGTGATTCAGTTCTAAGGGATATGAATTTCTTTCAACAGACTTATAAGGATTCTTAGCATACTTAGATTCAACGCAAACTTGACATTTTGATTTATTGCACTCAAATTTAGGAAAAACATTTAAGTTAATCAGTTTTCGCAAGATTTTGTTATTAACGTGTCCCAAACATTCATGCCATAAACATTTAGACTCAAGCAAGTAAGAAGAAGCAAAATCTTTATTCATATCAACTACAATTACATTGAGTTTTAAAAAGCCCTCAGTAAGGTAACCTTTTCCTACATACATTTCATTCTTACTCACTACAACTTTATCATAAACAAATACACATTTGAATCTGTTCTTAGTCAGAACTGGTATAGAAACTAAGTTCTTTCGCAATTTCGGAACATACGAGACCCTGTTCAAAATCACCACCTTGCCCGATGTCATCTTTAAGAGGACTTTGCCAGTTTCTTCCACCTTTGCAACAACGGAGTTTGCCATAAACAACTTCTCGTCTGTAGGTGCTAGAGTATATGATGAAAACAATTCTTTGTTGGCACAAACATGACATGAGGCACCAAAATCTATCCACCACTCTCTTGGATTTCCAACCAAGTTGCATTCTAAAAGCATTGCACAAAGATCGTCCATCTCTCCTTTGGATTCAGCCAAATTTGCTTGATCCTTCTTCTTGTCCTTCTTGGGACCCCGACATTCAGTAGCCTTATGACCACGTTTGCCACAATTGAAGCAGCTTCTATTGAATTTCTTCTTAGGAGGATTGCTCTTTGAACCATATGCTTTCTTTCTTTTCTTTGATTTTGTGGGATCTTCTTCAATAATATTTACTCCAGATGTTGCTGAATTACCACGTGACCTCTTTTCTGCGGCCTTGTTATCCTCTTCGATTCTCAGCCTTATCATGAGATCTTCAACAGTCATCTCCTTGCGTTTATGTTTCAAGTAGTTTTTGAAGTCCTTCCATAATGGAGGTAACTTCTCAATAATGGCACCCACTTGAAAAGCATCATTCACAATCAATCCTACATTAAAGATTATGTGAGTATTAAGAATAGACTTAATATTTCAAACATAGGCATTAAATAAATTTATACCTTCAGCAAGGAGATCATGGATTATGACCTGCAATTCTTGAACTTGGGTAACGAAGGTCTTACTGTCTATCACCTTATAGTCCAGAAACTTTGCCACAATGAACTTCTTCATTCCGGCATCCTCTGTTTTGTACTTCTTTTCTAAAGCATTCCAGAGTTCTTTTGAGGTTTTGACATTACTGTACACATTGTACAGATCATCATGCAGGCCACTCAGAATATATTTTTTACACAAAAAATCAGAATGTGTCCATGCTTCTGTTACCAAGAATAGTTCTTCAGGCAGAGTTTCATCCGACATAATAGGAACGTTCTCATTATTGAACCTCTGTAGACTCAACGTCATCAGATAGAAGAACATCTTTTGCTGCCATCTCTTGAAGTCGACTCCAGAAAACTTTGCAGGTTTCTCAGTCGGTGCTAGGGCAGCAGTTGAACGATTGTGTGCAACCGATGTTATTGTAGCACTCACTGATGTTGTTGTAGCACTCACTGTTCCAACATTTACTTGACTTGAATTAGTCATTTTTCTGTCACAAATGACAGACAATTTTAGTATGTGAAATACTAACAGTAAAGAATAAATTCTTACACAGACTGTTTCTGATTTAACGATAAAGTTTTTATGTGCTTTTAATCGTTAATCGAATGAATTTTAGAAATTCAAATGGAGTAGAATACCATAAAGGTTTTAATCTCCAGAAACCTCAAATATAGAAATTGTTAAATTTCTTAAGATTGTTATCTCCTGTATTCAGGTTAGTTAAAAATACAAAAATAGAAAAAAGATGAAACAGACAGAATGTTCTTAATCCGAGTCCACAGAAACCACTGTGTTTCCTTAAGAAATTTAATTCCCTCACTGTACCCGAGGTTGCAGATTAATTCCTCCCAAGATAAAATGGATTAACCTGTTAGAGAAGTAGCGGTACCTCAAACTTCAATAACTTCAGCAAATGCAAGAACAACAACAAGAGCACAGACAGACTCAGTCGATCGACAATTTTGTTTATGTAAGAAAATGTATGCAGAGAGGAAATTTTTTTCAGTGTTTGAAAAATGAAAACGACCTCTTATTTATAGCCATTAGCAACAAGAAACGCGTCTGTTTAGACAAATCTGTTCAGACCCATTTTTTTCTAGAACGTTGTGTCTTTTGGGAAAAGTTACGACTTTTCGGAAGGAACAAATCCTTTCAAATGAATTTTACCGTTACGCGCAAATTTTAAATAATTCGTTGCGAAATTAATTCCGTTATTTAACTAACATTTTGAATTAATTTATAAGAGAAAAGAATTGAATTAACAAGATTGATTAAATAAATTTTGTCCAAAAAATATTATCAATCAATCACATCATTTGCCAAAGCCAAAGCCAAAGCCAAAGCTGAAGTCGAGCGAGTGACGATGAAGCGAGGGGAACCTTCTTCTTAAACCTTTAAGAACTAAGGGAAATATTTCCTAATATAAGAACAACAATTTCCTTTCTTCTACCAATATGGTAAAAGTGACTTTTCATTTGCACTTTGCAATGACTTTTCATTTTTCCCTCCAAAATTGGTTCCCTCACTTTCATTGGTTCTTCCACTTTGCATTTTCTCTTTTTATTTTCCATTCACACCTTGCTAAACCTAACATTTGTTTCCTTGCGGATATCAAAGAAAACAAATGTGAAATGCATTCCTTGCAAACTATCTTTTTCTCAGAATTGTTAATGGAAAAAAGTTAATTGCGTGAATAATAAGGAGGACGGGAGGAGCGCTCGTAGACTTTGTTTTAAGAAGGTTTTAGTTGTCCCTGATGACATAGATCACATAGACAAACATCTGATAGGGAAGAATGTAGTGTATGAAGTCCCTACACTACTTGAAATGATGCTACATTCAGTTGTTTGAACAATACGTACGCTTTCAAAGAAGAAGTTTCAAATGAGTGTTTTAAGAAGTTAACGTTGGAGGTAGTAAGTCATGCTAAAGGCATTCCTTTAGCTTTGAAAGTGTTTGGTTCTTTCTTTTATAAAAGGGATATAGTTGAGTGGAGAAGTTCTATAAAAACAATCCTAATTCAGATATTTTTGAAATGCTCAAAATAAGGTATGATTTACTCGATCGAGAACATACAAGAAGCTGTGAAAATAATGCAAAGGCTTAGGAAATTATGCATATATAGATTTGGTTGCTTATTTTCCACATTCAGGAGGGTGAACGAACCTCAACTTCACCTCGTACTCTAGCTATCTGACATCAAGTGTTTCATATTTTACCCAACACCCTACCATAGCATATTTAAAAATTAGAACAAAGATTTCTCCATAAGTAAAAACTGAACTAGTAGGAAGTTTAATTTGTAGACATGGATCATCGTCTACTTTTGGGATTAACAAACTTTGCCTAATCCACAATGATCACGACATCTTATGTCTTCACATTCCCCTTCAAAGGACTCTTTTGTTCCCTTAAAACTGGAGTTGCTCTTAACTCACTCCTCTGAACTACTTAATCCACGTGCTGGATTGACAATTTTCAGTACTTAACTCTTGCTTCGACCATGTAACATTTGATAGTAGATATCAACGAAGACTATGCTTGTTCAGTAGAACTTGATGATGGGGAGAAATTATTTGAGCTCGAGCATTGGAGCTATATTGGATTCCAAGGCTTCCTTCATCCACCTATTTTGGCAAAGTTACATTGCCATTCCTCTGCAATTTGTTTTCCGGGTCATCTCTTTGTCAGAAAATGGAAAATGTGATTATAATCCGAAATGAATTTAAAAAGAATGAATTATTGCATGAGATGTGTAACCGGGACTTGACTCAACCCCGAAACCTAGTTCAAAAATTGAGGATTGTTCAACTCCAAATAAACAGACCACCAGTCCATTCTCCAAACAATGTAATCCAAAACCAGAGTTCCTTTCTTATTTTTCACATTTTCCTTAAAATTAAAGCATAAAAGGAACTGAAGGAGATCACGAGGGAGAACGAACCTCAACTTCACCAGCCTCGTTCCCCAGCTTCCTTCACTGTCTCACACTGTGTTGCATCTTAAATTGCTCCATTTTTTTCCCAACCACCCTGTCAATTCATAACACGAAAGATATTTGTATTTAAACCAGAGATTTCCCCAAATATAACAATCAGAGAGAACTAGTAGTAAGTTTTAAAGCCATGAATCAGTGGACATCTTTGGGAATAACACTTTGCCTTTTCTCTATGGACTTATTGAAGAACTTGCACGGTGAAATAACGGTAAGGTATACATCTGCAGAAAGACATGATCAGGTATAGTTACAAAAAAATGAAATACAACCTTAAAACCAAAAATACATCGTTCCACATGAGTCAAACTCTGAAACTTAGTACTAAAAAAACAAGATACACTACAAAAAAAAAGGTTAAAATTACGGCGGTTTAAATGCGGAAGTTTTAGAAAACCGCCATAATATATCATACATTACGACATTTTTTCAATCGTCGTATTATACATGCTAAAAGCAGCGGTTTTGTGTGGATTACGGCGTTTCAATCCATCGTAGATATATTTTAACCTTTTTAATTAGGACATTTTATAACGTAGAAGGCATCTCAAATGGCAAATCCATCACCGCTCTCTCAATCCCTCTTCATTCTCAGAGGAATCCTCTCCACGCCGTCACCGCCTAAATGGGAGAGAGATACACCGCCAGCAACGGGAGGGAGATACACCACCAACGATCGGAGGGGAGATAACTTGATCCTTTCTATTAGTGTCAGATCTGATTTATACTATGGGCTTTCGTCACGCCTCTCTTGATTGACGGTATCAATTTTTTTCACATGATATATGCTTTTTCCTCGTAAACTCTTTGTATCTCTGTGACAGTAAAGCGAAGAAATTAGGAAAAACGCGCAAGATGTGAGGTGATATAATAATATATTCACATATCTGCAATTTGTTTTTTAACAAGCTATTTGTCAGCAAATGGAAGAATGAATTTTTTCATACCCAATTTCTTTCGCGAGTCCCTTTCTCGGAAAACATGTTCCCTAATCCCTTCATAGACAGTGTCCCCAAAGTACCATCTTCCAGTTTGCTCTGCCAAAGTAATCGAGAATCAGAATAAAACTTGTTAGAACCACTTAAAATAAAGCAACATACAGTTCGGAATAATTCATGAGGTATATACAGAATACCTATATTTAATCTAAAATCCCGGGCTTGTGGGAAAGAGCTGCAAGAGTGGCACTTGTACTTGTGACCTTTGTTTCTTAGAAGAGGAGAAACTGGCATCTTCATGATGTTCACTATCGGCATATCTGCTCCTCCTTATCCTACTGCAAAGCTCAGGTTCATTTTTATACAACAAACGAATTCCAAACTTCTTCATTTCTCCAGAGGAAAATAACCTAATGTGCCCATAGTCATTAGGTGTTTTTCCATTTACATTAGATGCATCCCATAAGCCAGAAAGAGGTACCAGGAAAAAATGAATAGTAGGCTCAGTATGACACGTTGAATGGTTGGATAAGGCAAGTTTTTAGGTCATCGACGACATCCTATCATCACATAAGGGAATCAAGTGAGCTGTGATGTCAGTTAATTTGCCAAAGTAACATACATAAAATCCCAAGAAGTTATCTGATACATACCAATTCTCAGGCAAATTGACTGATACACTTGTATCCATTCCCTGATGGTGGAATCAACTTGGGATATTCTTCGCCTGACTCGTAAACACATTTAGTGACAAGGAAACTGAAAGAGAGATATCATGTTGGAGTGACGAGATATTCTGAAACAACGAATTACAGATCGAATCATTGCTCCAATCTGCATATATTGTATCTAATTGTTGTGGAAATTCTGGCAGTTGTGTAAGCCTCTTGCAATCTGATAAGTGCAAGGTTTGAAGAGCACCAAGTTGGGTTATGCTGCGAGGCAAATGTTCAAAATTATTTTCATTGAGATACAATTCTTTCAATGAATGCAAGCATCCAATGTCTTCCGAAAGTCCTCCATCTATTAAATTGCATTCACTGAGACCAGAATTTCCAATGAGCGTAACCCTTCATTCACGTGAGGGAAG
The DNA here is from genome assembly GCF_900185275.1 of Solanum verrucosum. NCBI lineage: Eukaryota > Viridiplantae > Streptophyta > Magnoliopsida > Solanales > Solanaceae > Solanum > Solanum verrucosum. The sequence continues at coordinate 151,885 of NW_026020357.1, forward strand.
ACAAAGAACACTCTTTCTTCTACATCAACTCTTTCTTCTAATGTAGGTAGTCCAAACAACAAGATTTTAAGCTTTTTCAAGCGGACGATGGAAGATGGAGGACATGAAATTAGAATCCTTGAGACGTCAAGCTCCTCCAAGTTTACTAAACCACCTATCTCTTCTGGGAAGCTTTCAAGTTAGAGTTGTACACCAGTTGTAACTTCACCAAATCTTTCACTTACAAATGCTGCTTGGAAGAGCTACAAGGTTTTTCATAGAACTCAAATTTAGCTTGGTAATATGAGTTTGGTACTTAATCAAAGATGGTAGTTCGATTATCCCGGAGTATCCCATGTGAATATCTAACTCTGGTTTCATTCTTCCAACGATCTCCAGAAATTTCTCTAAACTAGAGCAATATTGTAGGTCTAGAGATTCAACATTGACACAGGGAAACCTCATAAGGCTTATACATCCATGCAAATGTAACTGAATGAGTTTTGCGCAATACTCCAGGGACTGATGAACCTCTTCAAGACCTATACATTTTATCAGATTCAAATACTCTAAATTTGGCATCCCCGTGAAATCTGGTGTTTGTATAAGGTTATCAGAAAAGTTGAGATCTAGCTTCCGTAGAGACGGCAAATGCTGTTATATATTCATAACTTAGGAAGAATGAGATTGGAAAGCAAAAGCAGTCCCCTTAGACGAAAAATGGGTAATGACATTTAGATTATAAGAATCAGCACAATATTTGTGTGAAATTAGAAATTATTTTATTTTATTTCTTATATATGTTCAGAAACTAAATAAAGGTATAACTTTAAGTAAAAAGTACAATATTTGATATGTGAGTCATGAGTCACGCAATATTAATTATATTTTTTGATGGGGGAGGTCCATCTCGTTAGCTTGCTATTGGGGACTTCAAGCATCGGCTTGGTGTTGCACTACTGCCTTGGCTTGGCACACCCTAAAACCAATTAAACTTGAAAAAATTATCCCAAGATAATTGTCACTTTGTATTCAAGATTGAAGTTGACAATTAATTTTTCTAACTATATCCTTAACATTAAATAATAGTTTTATTTTAATACTACTCAATTCTCAAAAAGACATATAATAAATAGGGGTATCTTAATAAACTATATCTTATTGTTATTAGTTTGCCTTAGTGGAGAGCTAAAGCGACAATTGAAATGGGACGAATGGAGTATCATTAACCCCTGGACAAAAATGCCCTTTGAATCCCTATATATGTATCTATTTCTGGGCGGTTGTGAAGAGATGAGTAAGAAAATAATTAAAAGACACTAATGTCGATAAAATTAAAAGTGTATCAATTGTCACTAGAATAGTTAATATGTTTGACTAAAATGGAAGATTAACTATAGTACATTTATTTCAGTTCATAAATGATGCAACAAACCAAACGAGATATTAAGATGAACAAGTCTTTTGGGTTCAAAAGTTTTTGGCAATGATTCCCAAGGATATCTATCACAATCAAACCATTGGAAGTTGTTGGGCAGGTACTCAATGGATTCATCATGTGTATCAAAATTCCTGATCTGTAATATTTTAAGCCTTTTCATATTTTTCATGGCTTTTTTGCTAAAGCGTAGATTTTGAACTCCATTTAACCAGATTGCTTCCATTGCCTTGGTTCCCTGATAAAAGGATCATTAGTCTACAAAGAAAAATTAATTTCTAATTTCTGTGAAAAAAAAAAGTTACTCGGGATAAATAGCTAGATAATATTAACTTAAACTTTTACTGATTAAGTTATTATGTACAAAATATCGTACAAATTTAAAGTTAATTAGAAGAATGAAAGTTTGATTAAACATTTTAAGCGGCTACTAGACTAATTTATGACTTAATAGCATAAGATAATCAAATTTTGGTATATGAAAACCATAAATTGAATATTATTGCATTGTTTAGTTTACGTACTGTATTGTTGATCATCACTTCTTCGAAATCTTTAGCATCCCATAGTCTGCTATATTCACCCGGATCATCCTTTTGCATTTTTACTATATATTTACCCATATCTTATATTAAGTCATGCATTTGAATTGTACCACCAGAGATGAACACAAGAGATTTGTCAATTAGGACGCTCAATGCGATACTTACTCCAGAATAACAACTCTCAAGAATTTGCATGATGTAATCTTTTGGTTCCCCTCGTAAGAAGGATGCTAGATCTAGAAATACATCTCGTTGTGTGGTCTCCAACCCATCATAGCTAATTTTGAGCTTTTCAACGATTTCTAATTTAGATTTCATTTTGATTTGCTCTATAGCACTTTTCCACGCAGTTATGTCCCTATTATGTAAGAAAGAACCCCACACTTTTAGGGCTAAAGGAAGTCCATTCGCATGACCTACCACCTCCAACGTTAGCTTCTCAAATGACTTATCTGGAACTTCCTTCTTGAAAGCATGTTGATTGAACAATTGAATAGCTTGATGATCAACTAGTAAAGTCACTTCATATACTGCATCATTCTTCCTTATCAAATGTTTGTCTCTTGTTGTTGCAATAATCCTACTGCCCTTGCCGAACCAATCAAGATCCCTTGCTAGGTTATCCAAATGGTCTCCGTGATTTATGTCATCAAGCACAACTAAGACCTTAAAACGAAGTCTATGAGCCATCAGGTGCTTCCCATCCTCCTTATTATTCACGTATTCTTCTTTTTTCCTTAGCAGTTCAAAGAGAAGGATATTTTGCAGTGAGTGCATTTCTTTATTTTCTTTAATATCTGCTAGGAAACAAGCACCATCAAATTGAGGTGAGAGCATATAAAAAATTGCTCTTATTATTGTCGTTTTACCTACTCCTCCCATTCTCCAAATTCCCAGAATCCGAACATCATTGATTTCCATTTTTAGTAGGGATTTTACTTTCTATAAATGGGTATTTATTCCCACAATATCTTGTAAATAAGATAGAGATATCTTGCATAATTTGGAAGAGATTTGGTTGACAATTTGTTGAATATTCTCCGATTCGATCCTACACCAATGAGAAGATTAATTGTGAATAAATGAAAAAAAAGTCCAAACTTAGTAAGTACTGCACATAAATCAAACTCTTGTTATTAAGTAATTGAAGTTATAAGAGCTATAATGCCTTCTAGAAATTATAAAATAAATCATTTTCTAATGTCTAAAATAGAGAAAAAATAATTTTTTTATACTCACCCTTGGCGGATGTCATATCCTTTTAGATCCCCAGCAGCACTTAGTGCAGTCCTCCATCTTTTCACCTTATGTATTCCCTCAACATCATCCCTATACTTCGATTCGTGTTTGGCAGAGGCTTCCGCAAAGCTTTCCTTTTGATTTCGAACTTCTGATGGATCCACATCATAGAAGATCGGTATGACTGTTTGTCCATATTGAGTCTTGCAATCCATAATCTTCACTAGTTCATCCTAGCACCACCTTGATGTAGCATAATTCTTTGAGAAAACAACGAGGGCAACTTGAGACTCTTCAATAGCTTTCAACAGTTCATCTGAGATAGATGCACCGTGCTCTAGCTTTTTATCATCTTGAAAGGTGAATATTCCTCTATTTTTCATACCTTCATACAAGTGACCCGTAAATGTTTTTTGAGTGTCTTCACCTCTAAAACATAGAAAGACATCGTACTTCCATCGAGAACAGTATTGTGAATCATTCGCAATAGAAGAAGAAGATGCCATGGATGTTGATCTTAAAAGAGTAAACACAAACTTTGTACTCATAAGATGAAGAAACAGAAAGAAAATGAAAAAGAATTGTTTCTGTGAATCATTAATGCTCTACTCCACTTGTCATTAGAATTATTGGGGAAAAAAAGAAGAAGATAAAAGTGAATCACATGGCCCTACTTGAATGGAAAAGAAGCATAATCAACAACTATAAAGTCTTCATCCATCAAAATTTGTCTTTGATGTGTTTGGTAAGGAGGAGAATATGTTCCAAAATAATATTTGATTTTCTCATATTTTATCGGTCAAAAATGTTTTACTACTCCCTTTATCTCAATTTATGTGACTTATTTTTTTTAGACTGTTAAAAAAGAATGACATATTTCTATATTAAGTAACAATTTCACTTTAAAATATTTATTTTATTCTTGATGAAATGATTTATAACCATACAAATTTCTATCATTCACTTTAGATCACAAGTTTTAAAAGTCTACTTTTCTTTCTTAAACTTTGTGTCAAGTCAAACTACCTCACATAAAACGGGACGGAGAGAGTAATAAGTTACTTAAATATAAGGAAACTAAAACAAGAGAACACTGAGGAGATCCTTTGTGTATATTCTGCCAGCAGGAAAATGAAACAAGAGAACATTTGTTTGTCAAATGTCCATTTGCGAGGCGACTATGGAGTAGAATATTAGATTGGATGCAAAGATAAGAGAACATTGGAGGAGATTGGGATCACCATTATCAGTGGATACTCAAGAATGCCCGAGGGAAGACTCAAAAAGCCCAAATTTTAAAATTGTTATTTGCTGAAACTGTGCATGCCTTATGGATAGAAAGGAATGTCAGGATTTTTGAACAACAGGTTATGGATGAGAGTAGATTGACTAGAAATATTGCTTATGCTTGTAATATTAGAGCACCATTAGGGGTAAAGGATCTAGTACAATCATGGCTCGTAAAGTCTTAGTTTTCTGTAGAGATTGATGAGGAGTCTGGTAGATAACAGCTGGTTAGGATGGTGCTATAAATTAGACTAAGCTGGCTGTGGTAGCTAGCTTGATTTGTAATTTTGTTTCGGGTGATTAATGAAAAAATTAGTTACCTAAAAAAAGGAAACTATTTTTTTCTAGTGGTAATAGGAAAAAACAAGTTTTATAAATGGTATTTCGCATCAATTCTGATTTTTTTTTTCATCTATCTTTGAATACACGCCCAATGAATTATAAAATCTCCCCACCCCAACTTTAATAAAAGGAAGTAGGAAAGTGAGTGAGAAAGAAAAAGTGAAAGAGATGGTTCTTTCTTTAATTAAACTAATTTATGGATGAAAAAAGTGACTTTGAAATTCTAAAATATGAGAATAATAGTTTTCTTCGTCCGGAAGCACACGACTTGACTTTCAAAAACACGATACAAAGAAGAAGATGTTAAACAAATGTAACTTAACAGAAACTCACATATAGTCTAGTTTTTGTTATTTTTTCTATATCTTTTTAGTGTCTAATGTAATATTTTGTATTGAATATTTTAAGAGTTGATGGGACTTTCTTGATGTTTATAGTTTTAACTAGTTCTGAGACGTGGGTTGTATGTTTATCCCAAAATATTTCATGTAAATTTTGTATTGCAAATGACATATTTTATCTCCTTCAAATCTATTGGTATTTACTAAAAAAATCCATCATTTTCACAATAGAGAGTACATATATATTCCTAATAAAAAGAATGCACTCTTAATTATAAAATTTACTAAAAGTGGATAAAGTAAAAATAACTAATTATTCACAAATACAATATTCAAATGAGAATACTAAAATACGACACTAATTTGTGTGATAAGTTACAAATATTGGCATACATTTATTTTCTCTTTATAGTGGTACATACATATATTGATATCCTAGAAGGGAGAAGGTACAAGTACCTCTAGACTATGACCGAAATTTCAGAGACACACCTTAACTAAACTAAGGTCCTATTACCCTCCTGAACCCATTTTTTTTTGTAATTTTATACACCTTTTTGGTTTACGTGACATCCAAATATCTCCCACACGCCTCAATTGCGAGGAGTCACGGAGTGTACCATGTAAGGCAAAAGATGTATAAAATTACAAAAAAAAATGAGTTTAGAAGGGTAATAGGACCTTAGTTTAGTTAAAGTGTGTCTCTGAGAATTCAGTCACAGCCTAGGAGGATACTTCTGCCTTATCCCTATACTGGAAAATTACATAAAGAAATTATAGTTCCTACCCTTAATGATAGACTATTGAATTGAAGGACAAGATGGATGATTTATTATAGTTCCTACCCTTAATGATAGACTATTGAATTGAAGGACAAGATGGTTGATTTGTAAGTGGAACTTAAAGGTGATTTTGAAACCTATTGTGGAAAAAATATTAATAAAAAGAACTTTCCTACTATTTTCCATTTATTAAGATTAGATAATAATAATAGGGGGATTATATGATTAAGGTAATGGTGATGGAAGGTGAATCATTTAATAATGGTACTGTCTATTATCAGTTCTTCCTCCTGAGTTGAGACCGATCATTCAGATAGATAGGGTAAATTAATAAGCTCAGATATTAATGAATTCAATAGACAACGGTGGGTGTCCAACAAACATTCCTTAGCTAAGAAGGATTCATTCACTACCTTTCTGTGAGGTCCATCCCATGTTCTTTATATTAGTCAATTTTTGTTACTCAATTGCTACAAGTAGTTGTTAAAAAGGCATAATGATAAGAGTTGAAAATAAAAAAATTTGGTGGCTAGCAAATTGGTAAGATTTGCAACCCTTTGGACTTTGCTACATTTGCCTATGTCATTAGTGACATAGGCATGGTTTTGTCCTTCTATAAATAGAGAATTCTTGCTCATTTGTAGAACACACCACGTTAGAGAGAAAAAATATATTTTGAGAGCAAAGTGAGGTATTCCATGGACTATATAAGAAAAATAGTCTGTGCAGAAAAATAGAGTGTGAGCCATATTTTAGTAAGATGGAAATCAAAAGAGTGTTATTCCTTTTAAGTATGTAGTAGTCACTTTGAGTATTATATTCGTGACTACATAGTGTAAAATGTATTACTATAGTGATATTAGTTGCTCCTCTTGGCCTGTGGTTTTTCCCTTATTTAGAAGGATTTTCACGTAAAATTCTTGGTGTCATTATTTTCCCATTTTATTTCAATTATTTTGACCATATATATTTTTGTGTTAGTCCGCATTTTTTCCAACAAACTGGTATCAGAGCCAAGGTTTTATCTGAGTATGCTCTGTGATTGCAGCACAGTCTGAACTTCCACATCAGAAAATATTTACTTTGGTTTTCAATAACTATTTTTTGGGGGAAAATGATGGAAGCCAACACAAGTAGAATGGTTACTTTGAATGATGTTAATTATGTCATTTGAAAGGGGAAAATGGAAGATCTGTTTTATGTCAAGAATTTTACAAACCAGTCTTTACCACTGTAAAGCCTGATAATAAAACAGATAAAGAGTGAAATCTGTTGCACGGGCAGGTTTGTGGATTCATTAGGCAATGGGTTGACGATAATATATCGAACCATATTTCTGGAGAGACACATGCTCGAACCCTATGGAGCATCTTGAAAGTTTGTATACTCGGAAGACTGGCAACGACAAATTAAATTTTCTTAATAAAGCAAATGTTGAGTTTAAAGTATCATGATGGTTCTCTGATAATAGACCATCTGAATAATTTTCACGGGATCATGAACTAATTATCTGCTATGAGCATCAAATTTGATGAAGAAATTCAAGTCTTGCTTCTACTTGGTTCCCTACCAAACTCTTGGGAAATATTTAGAACTTTATTGTCAAATTCTGCTCCGGATGGTGTGATCTCTATGGATTTCACCAAGAGTATGTCTTGAACGAAGAGATGAGAAGAAAATCTCTAGGTTCTTCTTCATAGGATGTCCTAATGACTGGACCTAGGGGGAGAAACAAAACTCATGGTTCTCAGAATAGAGAACAAAATAGGAGAAAATCTAGAGGCAAACTTAAGGATATTGAGTGCTATCATTGTGGCATGAAAGGGCACACAAAGAAGTTTTGCAGGAAGTTGAAGAGGGAGAACAAAAACAAAAAAGGAAACTAAAGAAGATGGCAATGAAAATTGCCTAGCCACCGTCACCACTGAAGATCTTGTTACCGTCATTGATGCGGATATAATAAATATTGCTTGTGATGAGTCAAGCTGGGTTGTGGACACTGGTGCCGCATCTCACGTGACATCAATGAAGGATTTTTTTCTCTTCCTATACTCCTGGTGATTTTGGAACCTTAAGTATGGGTAATAAGACTAGTTCTAGGGTGGTTGGTATTGGTACAATTTGTTTAGAAACTAGTGTTGGAACTAAACTAGTTTTGAACAATGTGAAACATGCTCCCGATGTTCGTCTACACCTGATTTCTATTGGTGTTTTAGATGATGAAGGATATGTTAGTACCAACGATGATGGAGAATGGAAACTCATTAAGGGTTCCTTGGTTATGGCTCGTGGTAACAAACGTCGTGGTCTATACTGGACTACGGCCTCTACTTGTGTCGATATGGTGAATGTGGTTGAGAGCGATAACTCTTCAACGTTATGGCACAAGAGGCTTAGCCACATCAGCGGGAAATGACTTAATGTTCTAGCCAAGAAGAAATTATTGTCAAATTTCAAAAGTGCTAAATTAGAAAAGTGTGAGCACTGCTTGGCTGGTAAACAAAATAGAGTTTCCTTTAAGTCATACCCTCCTTCGAGAAAGACAGAGTTGCTTGAGTTGGTGTACTCTGATTTATGTGGTCCAATGAAGACAAAGACATTGGGTGGTGCACTCTACTTTGTCACTTTTATTGACTACTGCTCAAGAAAACTTTGGGTCTATTTCTTGAAGACTAAAGACCAAGTGTTAGGTGTCTTCAAGCAGTTTCAGGCTTCAGTTGAAAGAGAAACTGGAAAGAAACTGAAATGTATTCATACTGATAATGGTGGTGAATATTGTGGACCATTTGACGAATACTGCAAGCATCAAGGTATTAGACACCAGAAGACTCCTCCTAAGACTCCTCAGCTTAATGGTTTGGCTGAAATGATGAACAAGACCTTGATGGAAAGAGTTAGATTTTTGCTTTCTGAAGCAAAGTTGCCGAACTCATTTTGGGGTGAGGCTTTATTGACTGTTGCACATGTTATTAATCTATCTTCTGCTGTTGTTTTGCAAAGTGATGTACCAAATAGTATTTGGTATGGAAATGATGTCTCCTATGACCATTTGAGAGTATTTGGTTGCAAAGCTTTTGTACATGTGCCAAAAGATGAGAGGCCAAAGTTAGATGCTAAGACAAGACAATGCATCTTCATTGGATATGACCTTGATGATTTTGGCTACATGCTATATGATCCAATTGAGAAGAAACTCGTGAGAAACCGTGATATTATTTTCTTGGAGAATCAAACAATTGAAGATATTGACAAAGCGGATAAGCTAAAATCTTCAAGTTTTGATGGTATAGTTAATCTAGATGAAGTTCCTCACACAAGTATGCATGATGTTGTTGGGCTTGATGATCATGGTGACGCCCAAATCATGTATCAAATCAACATGTTGATGTTGATAATAACAATGATATTGTTATTGATGATCCTCTTGATCTTGAAGTTGTGGACGAATCAAATATTCCGCTTAGGAGGTCCACAAGTCAGCGGGTTCCTTCCTCTCGTTATTCACCCAATGAGTATGTGTTACTCACTAATGGGGGAGAACCTGAATGTTATGAGGATGACATGAAAGACGCTACTAAAAAACTGCTAAAAAACGACGGAAGAAAAAGCGACGGACAACGTCGCTCCAAAAAAGCGACGGACTAAGAGATGTCGTCCGTCGCTTTTTAATTAAAATAATTATTTTTAAAATTATTTTACAAAAAGCGACGGACTGCATCTCTTAGTCCGTTGCTTTTTATTAAAAATAATTATTCATAAATTAAATAATAACCACGCTGTCCGTCGTTTTAATTTATTTTATTTTATTAATTAGTTGTAAAAAAAGCGACGGACGGCATCTCTTAGTCCATCGCTTTTTGGTCAAAATATCTAGTCAAATATTTTTAAAAAGCAACGGACAACGTCTCTTAGTCCGTCGCTTTTTAATTAAAATATATATTTTTTAATTTTTTTAAAAAGCGACGGACGGCATCGCTTAGTCCGTCGTTTTTTTTCGCGGATTTTTGCTAATTAATTATTTTATATAGATAGCGACACAGTCCGCTGCTTTTTATTAAAAATAATTATTTATTAATTTAAAAAAAGTTACGCCGTCCGTCGCTTTTTATTAATTTTAATTGTTTAATTATTTTTTAAATTAGAGACAGACAACATCTTTATGTCTGTCGCTTCTTGGTCAAAATATCTGGTCAAATATTTTAAGAAAGCGACGGACAATGTCTCTTAGTCTATCGCTTTTTGGTCAAAATGTTGGTCAAACATTTTTTTAAAAAAGCGACGGACATAGAGACGTTGTCCGTCGCTTTTTTAAAAATATCTACACTAGCAGACACGATTTTCCCCATTTCTCCATATAAAAAACAAAATTGAGAAATATTTTGCTTTAATTTTATTTAAATCGTCTTTCGGAGAATGGTTTTGTGTAAAATAAAAAACAAAAAAATTATAATACCGACTTCCGATGTCGGTAAAATTAAATAGTATGTAATAAATTAATATTTTCAATTAACTTTAAATAAATCGTCCTCCGAATGATGGTTTTATATAAGTTAAAAAATAATTTAATATAAAATATCGATCTCCCGATGTCAATATTATTTAATTAACATGATTACTTTTTATTTATCTCAAAATTTAATGTGATACCGACCTCATGAGGTCGGTATTTTTTATTATATCTAATTAATTTTAATAAAAGCGACATCTGGAGGTCGGTATGTTTAAAATATTCCTATTAATCATAATTTTGCTACTATGCATAATATTAAAATTTCATTTTACACCTACGATTAATTGTTCAGAAAGTGTAACAATTTTGTATACTTTTACAAATAAAATGTTAGAATTCGTGAAATAAATAAAAAAATATCTATAATCCATATTTAGAGTATGAAACTACGTTGATATGAATTAGGAGATAATTATACTTATATTTATAGAGTAATGTACAAATCCTATCAGTTCGTCGTCTAATCATAAACTTAATATCTCATGTCATGATGTAGTAGAGGTGAAGAGCTAACATTTAATCCATTCCAGTATGAAATGCGAGATAGTATTATTATATACGTTCGATCTTGAATGGATGTCAAGTGTAGTAATCACCTCCTAATTATGATGATATGTAAAGGATACTTCATCGGAGTATGAAATACATTGATTAATTATATATATATATATATATATATTCCTCGAGTAGTTTAACAAATCAAGTCTTATATACTAGTGGTTCAGATATGAAATACATTATCAATTAAAGAGATACCGATGCTCAATTCAAGGAGATTTATATATTAAATTTGATATTGATAAACTTTTGTTGATCAATAAAATTAAATTTATATAATTAGAAGGTATATAATTTAAATTTATAAAAGTAACTTGATCGATAAATTAAATTTATTAAATTAAACTTTTGTTGATGTGTGTGTGAATATATATATATATATATATATATATATATATATATATATATATATATATATATGGCCAAACACATATACAACCCCTCTAACTTGTCCACATTTTTCATTTTGGCACTTTATCTTAGCCTTGTTTCATTTTAACACTTGAACTCCATTTTTTATGTTCCATTTTAACACGAAACACTATATTTATGATTTATTTATTTTTATATATATTCTTCAATTGCACTTCTTATTTTAAATCGACATGTGTCATTTAATTTTAGTTTAAAAAATTAAAAATTAACAAAAAATAATTCTTTTTAAAAAATAATAATTTCTTTTTAAGAGTGTTATGTATTTTTGTGTGAAAAATAACCGACGAAATTGTGTTGGTTTTCTTTCTTTAAAATCACTGACAACCTAACAAAGTCAGTCGAGTTTTAACATTGTTTAGTAGTGTTATTAGCAATGAACAAGAGTCTTTTTTTAGTAGTGTTATTAACTAAGTCAACCGAGTCTTTTTGAAGATGGGTTTTTTTATTCGTATTGATTTATATTAAAAATTAAAAGTGAGTATTTGCGTTAAATTTAGATAGTCTAGATGATAAGAAAAAATAAATAGGTAGTGTTATTTAATTTGATTGAATGTTTAAGAAAGAAAATCAAAGAACTTTCGTCAATTTATTTTCATGCAAAAATACAAAGAAATATCAAAAAATAATATTATTGTTTGAAAATTTTTATGTTCGTTCGCGAATGTTTAATTTTTTTAATTAACAGGCACACGTCTATTTTTTAAAAATAAGAAATTTCAATTGAAGAACATAAATAAAAACAAATCATAAAAATTAGTATAAGTGTTTAAATGGTACAGAAAAAATGGAGTTTAAGGGTTAAAATGGAACAAGGCTAAGTTGGAGTGCCAAAATGAAACATGAGGGCAAGTTTGAGGGGCTGTATATGTGTTTGGCCTATATATATATATATATATATATATATATATATATATATATATATATATGTATGTATGTATGTATGTATATGTATATGTAATTTTAATTAATAAAATCAACCTCAAAAGGTGAGTTTATATTAAAATAAATTAATAAATACCGACCTAAAGAGGTCGGTATATTTAAATAATTATTTTATTTAGATAATATCGACTTCACGATGTCGGTATGTTGACACCCAATTTTGACAGACCTATAACCCTTTCGGAAGTGCTATTTGGTTAAATACGCGTTTTTAAAAAAATATTCCGAGTTTAAATTTTTAATCGATTTTGTCTAAAAATTATATATTTTAGTTTGCATGCTTTATAAAATTATCGTAAATATTGTTAAAATATTTTTAAAATTATAAGTAAAACTCGGAATAATTATTTTATTCAAATATTTTAAAATTTAAGTGATTTTTATTATATAAAATGTTATAATATTTGTAGTATTTTAATTGGATAACATTTCTTTAATTTTTCTTGAAATCATTTAATTTTTAGCCCATTCTAATCTAATTCCTTTCAATTTTAGCTTTTTCCTTATTCAATTCATTGCAATTCTAGCCACCTCAATCCAATTTCATTTTTCAATTATAGCCTCTTGTATCAATTTTAGTTGCAATTTTAGCCATTCATTCATTGCAATTATAACCCTTTTTGTCCAAATCTTGAAACATTAGTTTAAATCTTAACCGTCCATCCTTTAAGTGAATCCTAGATCAAATCCTAGCCGCTCATCTTAACTAATCCAATGGCTCAAATTAAATCTACCTAACCTTCCTATTTTTGACCTAAAAAAAGACCAAACCCTCTAATTTTGCAAACTCATCTCTTCTCCCCTTGCTCTCGTCGCCCTCCTCCCGCTGCCTCCTCCCCCCACCCTTCTCTTCTCATCTCTTCTCTCATTGCTCCCTCCCGTCTCTTCTCTGCTTGCTCCCTCCCGTCTCTTCTCTCCTTGCTCCCGCCCTTCTCTTCTCATCTCTTCTCTCGTTGCTCCCTCCCGTCTCTTCTCCTTTAATTGAAGGTTAGGGTTTCATAATATTATTTTTAATTTCTTTCAATTTGAGTATTGAATTTGTTAATTAGTGTATTGAATTAGTGTTTTTATTGATTGATTGTTAGTTAGTAAGTGAATGATTTAGGGGTTTTTGATGGTTAGTTTGAGTTAGGGATTATTTGATTGTTAGTTTGTGTTTGTTGATTGTGAAATGAAAATTTTAATGTTGGGGTTTGTTTGAATTAGGGTATCTTAGGATTTGTTTGAAATTCGGTATTTCTTGAGTTAATTAGTTTGATTTTGAAATTGTAAGATTAGATTGAATTAGGGTATTTAAGGAGTTGTTTGAATTTAGGATTTTAGCACTAGTTAGATTTTGGGATTTTAGGACTAGTTTGAATTTGTGATTTCAAGACTAGTTTGAATTTTGAATTTAGGACTAGTTTGAATTATTATTGAAGTTGAACTTAGAATTTGAACATGAACTTGAACTTGAACTTAGAATTTGAACATGAACTTGAACTTGAACTTGAACTTGAACTTGAACTTAGAATTTGAAGTTAAACTTGGAACTTGAACTAGAAATTAGAACTTGAACTTGAACTTAGAATTTGAACTTGAAATTAGAACTTGAACTTGAACTAGAACTTGAACTTAGAACTTGAACTTAAACTTAGAACTTGAACTTGAAATTAGAACTTGAACTTGAATTTAGAACTTGAACTTGAATTTAGAACTTGAACTTGATATATATCAATAGTGAATATATTTATGATATGTATATATATTGATGTCAATATTTATATTTAATATGCAGAATGACTTTCATAAGTACGTCGCTGAGAATCTAGATAGTTCGGTTCAATTGACACCTGAATTGTCCACTCAGATTTGGAAAGAAAAAGTGGTAGAGGGGACACACAAGGGTAGATGCTATGGTCTAGGCTCTCGCAACGATGTTAGACGCCTTCATTCAGGCTTAGAAGGTATTGGATCGTCACGTCAACCTTAGGCACTTGACGATGTTCAGATTGCTGCTATGTCGGATCAAATAGCTAAACTTACAGCGGCACTAGCAGAGTCAGAGCGGAAAAGAGTAGCTGAACAACAAAGCATGAGTGAGACCGTTCAGTAAATCAAAGAACAAGTGATGAACCTCGCTCGTCGACCTACTACTTCGGCTCCGGATGACACCGATGATGAGAGTGATGAGGATGATTATGTAGATCTCACTCCCTAGTTTAGATCTCTGGACATTTATGAACTTTTTGAAATTTTAAAACGAATTTTAAAAGACTTTATAAGTCTTTAATTTATGATTTAGATACTTTTGAATGTTATTTTAAGTTTGTTGTTTTATGTTTTGTTTAGATCGTTTATAATTGTGTGTGTTTGATTAGGCTGAATAGTGTAAAATTGAATTTGCAGGTGGGCAGCAGAAGCTGCGAGCTGCTACTGTCAAAAATATTGCAGAAAAAGTGACGGACAGCGTGGTTTAGTCCGTCACTTTTTTGGGTTTTAATTTTTTTTAAAACCCAGAAAAACGAAGGACAGCGTGGTTTTGTCCGTCGCTTTTTTGGGTTTTTAAAAATAAGATTTCCAGAAAAGCGACGGACAGTGTCCTTTTATCCGTCGCTTTTTTGGGATTTTCAAAAAATAAATTTCCAGAAAAGCGACGGACTGCGTCACCCTTTAGAAATTAAAAAAATGAAAACTAAAATAAAGCGACACAGTCCGTCGCTTCTTTTAAAAAATTCAAAAAGAATAATAGTAAAAAAGCGACTCAGTCCGTCGCTAAAAGAGACGCAGTCCGTCTCTAAAAGCGATGCAGTCCGTCACTTTTTGAAAAGCGTTGAGCTAAAAAGCGACGGAAGTGACTGCGTCGCTTTTCCATCGATTTTGACCAAAAAAGTGACGCAGTCCGTCGTGACAGTCTTTTTTTGATAATTTTTTAGTAGTGAGATGAGTACAAGGATCAATAGATTGAAGCCATGCAAGATGAGATGAAGTCTCTGCATGAGAACCACACTTATGAGTTGGTAAAATTGCCCAAGCGCATGAGAGCTTCAAAGAACAAGTGGGTGTTCAAAGTTAAAGTTGAAGAACACAACCTGAAGCCCAGGTACAAAGCTAGATTGGTTGTTAAGGAATTTGGTCAAAGGAAGGGTATTGACTTTGACGAAATTTTTTCTCCTGTTGTGAAAATGTCCTCAATTCATACAGTTCTAGGTTTGGCTGCTAGTCTTAATTTAGAGATTGAACAGATTGATGTGAAGACGATTTTCCTTCGTGGTGACTTAGAATGAGAGATTTATATGAAACAACCTGAGAGATTTAAAGTAGATGGTAAAGAAAATTTTGTGTGCAAACTCAGAAAGAGTCTCTATGGCCTAAAGCTTAAAAAAGTTTGAATCTGTTATGGGGGAGCAAGACTATAAGAAGACTTCTTTAGATCGTTGTGCATTTGTACAAAAAAATTCTGATGATGATTTTATCATCCTCTTGTTGTATGTGGATGATATGTTGACTAAGGTGATACCGAAAGACAAATTCAAGTTATGTAACGAACTTGTGGGTATGAGTCTCTCTAAAGAAGAGGAAGATACCTCCTTCTGGTACATGAGACTGGAGGGGGAGATTTGTGAGGTCCAACCCATGTTCTTTATTTTAGTCAATTTTCTCTACTCAATTGCTACAAGTAATTGTTAAAAAGGAATAGTGATAAGAGTTGAAAATAAAAGATTTGGTGGTTGACAAATTGATAAGATTTGCAACCCTTTGGACTTTGCTACATTTGCCTATGTCATTAGTGACATAGGCATGGTTTTCTCCTTCTATAAATATAGCATTCTTGCTCATTTGTAGAACACACCAAATTAGAGAGAAAAAATATATTTTGAGAGCAAAGTGAGGTATTCCATAGACTATATAAGATATATAGTCTGTGAAAAAAATAGAGTGTGAGCGATATTGTCACTCCCCGATCCTACACCCTGGACGTGGCCGGCACTCGAGAACCATTGCTGGCCCCAAGCGAACCCTTGACCTGGCTTACTTAATCAGCGGAAGACTTAACTTAACAAGATAATCTCAAAACATAACTTTTTCTTGATATAAAACTTAGCCAAAATGGCAAATGTAGTCTTTAAACAACATCTGAATGATAATGTAAAGACAATTGAACTACTAATTATCTATGAAGCCTCTAAAACAAAAAGGAATGTCGGGACAAGACCCCCGATCATCCTAACAATGAAAATACTAAAAGCAAAGTAAAAGGAGTCCGCTGGAATGTAAAGAGGCTCACCAATCTGACTATGAGTGCTCAACTGGATCAACGAGGCGCTGGGTGCTAATCCTGGTTACCTGTGTCTACATCATAAGATGATGCAGGCCAACCGACATCAGTACATTGAATGTACGAGTATGCGAGTTGGAATGCTAAACACAACTTAAGCTTGAAACGAATCTCGAAGAAACACTTACCTTGGCCCTTCTCAACTCATGAATACTTAACTCAAAATAAAGCAATGAAACACATGCAATATATGAAAAGCATTGTAAAACAGTAAAATCAACTTAGTTTGTTAAAGAAAATGCAATAACAAACTTAACTTTACTCATATAATAAAGTAATATAGTTTATGTGGGAGATTCTCTAACCGACAACCACCACTATGACCCTAAGTGGTGATATAACGTCTTGCCCACACTACCAGAACTGTCCTATACTTTGCCATCATATAGAACGCTTAAGTTAGTGGATCCACTAGCTTATGCTAAAAGCATCTTAAGGAGTCATCTAAAGAGTATGATCCTTTACTACCCATGATGGCTACATGGTTTATGGAGACTTGAGTTAATATGAACTCGCATTCCCATATCGGTGCTCAATACTACTTCCAAAATATACTTAGCTCATATGTTTTAAATACAATTGTTTCTTCGGTTTGAGATAATTACTCAAAACTTATCTTAAAAGCTCTCTTGGAATCAATGTTCCCTTTTCTTGCTCAAATGTGAAAACATTTATAAACTCTTTGGAAATACTTAGATCCCTTATAGCTTTTTTTGAGAAATGAACTCAACTCTTTACTCTTTGCTTAACTTGAAACTTAAGTCTTAAAACAAAGTTAAAACGTTTGTTAAAGACTTTGGAAAACTTTAAAAACATTGCTTGACTTGCTTCTTAACCTCTAGACTTGACTCTTAACTTCTCTTGACTTTGTCCTAACTTTCCTTGAATTGGATTATGGATTCAAGGTTCATGATCTCATGTTTATGGATGATTTCATGATGTTTAGATGTACCTTAGAGTGTTGGAATCAACTAGAAAACATAGGTACATTGCTAAGGAACAAGTACAAAAAAGATGGGGGAAGAATGGGAAGAATTGGCGTCCCTGGCGCTCTGAGAGGCGCGGGGAGCCAGTCCTTGAGATTCAGGGACCAAGTTGGGGCGCTCTGGCTGGCACGTCACCCCAGAGTCCAACATTCAGGGACTGCTTTGGTGCACGCTGGCTGGCGCCGCCCCCCATCCCCTTCCGCAGGTTTGACGATTTTTCTTCTACGTTTTTCAACTCTAAACCCTCTAAACATCAATTGTTCCTTCCCCAATCGCTTATAATCATTTATACCCTCACTATATGATAGATTCAAATCGAAATTACACCCGGAAACATGAATCAAATAGCAAGAAACTTTAACAACACAACCCACAAGAATTCAAACGAAACCTTCAATAATGTTCATCAAGAACTCAATTTCTAAACTTTTAAAGACTTAAATTCGCTGAATTAAATCCTGGTTGGCGCGTGGGTGAACTAACCCAATGCTATGTGATCTCACATACCTTGTAGGGATCACCCCCGACGAAATCCATAAGCTAACCTTGACGAAATCGACGAATCTTGAACATTCTTCTCCTTTCTCCTCTTTTCTCCTCTTCTCCAAGCCCTAGCGTAAAATTCACTTTTCTAAACTGACTAAAATCTGACTTTACCCCAATTAAACTCCTAAAAACGAATTAGAATAATTAGGTAAGGAAAAGACTAAATCACCCTTCCAAAATCCGGATTAGACTTTCCTTAATCTAACAGTCAACTTCCAAAGGTCATAATTTACTCATACAAACTCGGAATTGTGCAAAATCGATGGCGTTGGAAACATCATTCCAAGAGCTTTCCAACCATATGTAAAAGTACACCTAACTCATCTTGATCTAGGAGTTATGGCCAGTTGAAGTTGACCAAAACTCAACTTTTCCTAACTTAATTTTTTTTTCTAGATTTTCATTGTTTCCAAAAAGTACTATTTCCAATTGTGAGCTTCTTCCTAGTTATTTTAAATTGTGAGATGTTACAATATCTCCCCTTGGGAACATTCGTCCTCGAATGAGATTACCCTTACTAGGCTAAGGGTGTAACATCAAGTTCAAATACCCAACAAGCAATTTCAAACAAACAACATGCGCCCTCATAATTTAAAAGGGTACTAAGAGGAGAATTAGTACCTTGGTCTGCATTTACTCCGGAATCAAAGAGATGTGGATATATCTTCTTCATATTCTCTTCAGCTTCCCTAGTAGCTTCCTCAACAAATTGGTTCCTCCAAAAGACTCTAACTGATGCTACTTCCTTAGTCCTCAACTTGCAAACTTGGTGGTCTAAGATCTGAACATGAATCTCCTCATAAGATAAGCTATCCTTGATCTCAATATCTTCAGTTGGTATGATCAATGATGGATCACCCATGCACTTTTTCAACATGGAGATGTGAAACACCGGATGAACCGCGACTAACTCTTGTGGTAGCTCCAACTCATAAGCTACTTTGCCAATCCTCTTGGATATTCGGTAAGGTCCGATATATCGGGGACTAAGCTTCCCTTCTTACCAAACCTCATAACACCCTTCATGGGTGAAACTTTAAGATATACCCAATAATCTACATCAAACTCCAACTCTCTTCTCCTAACATCAGTGTAGGATTTTTGACGACTCTGTGCCGTCTTCAATCTCTCTTGAATCACTCTTACTTTCTCTATTTCTTGATGCACTATCTGGTCCTATCAATCCAACTTCACCAACTTCAAACCATCCAATAGGAGATCTGCATCTTCTCCCATAAAGAACTTCATAAGGAGCCATTTGGATGTTATAGTGGTAACTATTATTGTATGCAAATTCAATAAGGGGTAGGTGATCATCCCAATTACCTTTGAAATCAATCACATAGGCCCTCAATATATTCTCTAAGGTCTGAATAGTGCGCTTTACTTTCCCATCAGTCTGAGGATGAAAAGCAGTACTCAAGTTCACCTTTGAACCCAAACCCTTCTGAAAATATTTCCAGAACTGTGCAGTAAATTGTGCACCCTTATCTGAAATAATGGAGACCGGAACTCCATGAAGTCTTACCACCTCTTGAATATAAAACTTAGCATAATCTTTTGTTGAGTGGGTAGTCTTTACAGGCAAAAAATGGGCTGATTTTGTCCTTCTATCGACAATCACCCAAATAGAATCATGCTGCCTGCGAGACTTTGGTAACCATGTGATGAAGTCCATATTAATCATCTCCCACTTCTATTCTGGAAGTTCGATATTCTGAGCCAAAC
This sequence comes from Solanum verrucosum, assembly GCF_900185275.1. Classification (NCBI taxonomy): domain Eukaryota; kingdom Viridiplantae; phylum Streptophyta; class Magnoliopsida; order Solanales; family Solanaceae; genus Solanum; species Solanum verrucosum. Next base: position 171,861 of record NW_026020357.1, read on the forward strand.
CACCGGGCATTTGGTGCTCTGCTTTAACTTGTTAGCAATTTGGACACTTACCAACAAATTCTGCAATGCCCTTTTTCATACTACTCCACCAATAGACTTCCTTTAAATCACGATACATCTTTGTGGAACCCGGATAAATGGAATATCTGGAGCTGTGAGCCTCCTCCATGATCCTCTCTTGGAGACCATCCACCATTGGTACACACAGTCTACCTTGATATCTCAGTACGCCATCTCCCCCTTGTTCAAAAACTAATACTTTTTGCTTTTGAACATTTGCCTTCAATTCAAGAAAAATACGATCTTGGTCTTGCTTGCCTTTTACTTCTGACACTAATGATGATTCAACCCCATTCATCACCACTACTCCTCCTTATGTGGAATCCATAAGTCTGACTCCCAGGTGTGCAAGTCTATGCACATCTTTTGCTAACTCTCTCTTTTCTTCCTCAACATGGGTGGTACTACCCATAGACAATCTGCTTAAGGCATTAACAACAACATTAGCCTTACCTGGGTGGTAAAGAATACTCATGTCATAATCCTTGAGTAATTCTAACCACCTCCTCTGTTATTTCTGAGCGAACACATATTTAAGACTCTTGTGATCAGTGAATACATCAACATGAACACCATACAAATAATGACGTCATATCTTCAAAGCAAATACCATGGCAACCAACTCTAAGTCATGGGTTGGGTAATTCTTCTCATGAACTTTCAACTGTCTGGAGGCATAAGCTATAACCTTGCAATTCTGCATTAACACACAATCGAAGCCAACTCAAGATGCATCACAATACACCACAAAACCTTGAGTACCTTCCGATAAGGTCAAAACTAGGGCAGTAGTCAACCTCTTTTTCAATTCCTGAAAGCTTTTCTCACAAGCTTCAGAGCATTGAAACTTCACTATTTTCTGAGTCAACTTGGTCAAAGGACACGAAATGGATGAGAACCCTTCTACAAACCTTCTATAATAGCCAGCCAAACCCAAGAAACTCCTAATATCAGTTGGAGATGTTGGTCTAGGCCAATTTTGCACTGCCTTTATCTACTGAGTATCAACTCTAATTCTATCACCAGAAACTATATAGCCCAAGAATGCCACAGACTCCAGCCAAAACTCACATTTCGAGAACTTAGCATACAACTCCATATCTTTCAAAGTCTGAAGAACTATTTTGAGGTGAATAGCATGATCTTCTTCATTCCTTGAATAGATTAGTATGTCATCAATGAAGACGATAACAAACATATCTAAATAATTTTTGAATACTCTATTCATAAGGTCCATGAATGATGCAGGTGCATTAGTCAAACCGAATGACATAACCAGAAACTGATAATGACCATAACGAGTCCTGAATGTTGTTTTGAGAATATCACACTCCCTTACTTTCAACTGATGGTAGCCAGATCTGAGGTCTATCTTCGAAAAACAAGAGGCACCCTGAAGTTGATCGAAAAGATCATCAATTCTCGAAAGAGGATACTTGTTCTTGATGGTAACCTTGTTCAATTGACGGTAGTCTATACACATCCTAAGGGAACCATCTTTCTTTCTCACAAATAAGACTAGAGCGCCCCAAGGTGATACACTTGGTCGAATAAACCCTTTGTCTAAAAGATCTTTCAACTCTGTTGGTGCCATGCTATATGGAAGAATAGAGATAGGTCGAGTATCTGGAAGAATGTCTATGTTGAAGTCTATTTCTCTCTCAGGAGGGACTCCGAATAGATCATCTAAAAAGACTTCAGGAAACTCTTCTACTACTAAAACTGACTGAATAGGAGGTATCTCAATACTAGAGTCATTAACTCAGACTAAGTGATAGACACACCCCTTGGAAACTAACTTTCTCGCCTTAAGGTACGAAATAAAATGACCCTTAGGCACTGCTGAACTGCTCATCAACTCTAAAACTGGTTCACTGGAAACTGGAACTTGACCACTCGAGTTCTACAATCTATTGATGCATAACAGACATGAAGCCAGTCCATACCTAGAATGACATAAAAATCTACCATGTCTAAGTCAACTAAATCAGCCATGGTACTCTTGTGATTGACGAAAATGGAACAATCACGATAGACTCTTTTTGCTAGAATAGACTCACCATCAGGTGTAGAAATACTGAAGGGCTAAAGAAGTTGCTCAGGAAGAAAATCAAAATTGAAGACTTGGATCATAACAGTGACAACATCTGGCGAATCCTCTTTCTCTCGGCGACTAGCGATAGCATAAAGACGATTTCCTTCTCCGCCTATCCTTGAAGTAGCTCATCTAGATGTAGCTCTATCTGGTGGCACAACTGAAGAAGACTAGGCTCTATTGCCCCCCCCCCCCCCATTACCATTACTCTGTCTGCTCTTAGGATACTCTCTCATAAAATGACCATTCTGGCTACACTTGAATCAACTAGTAGAGCCATCACGACACACCCCTGAGTGGCTCCTACCACATTTAGCACATGCATGAGTCTTAGTACCCCCTTGTGCCTTACTACCTTGCAAATGCGCAGGTCTAGCTCTGAAGTTCTGAGAATTCTGACTATTGTACTCACATTTGTTCCTTGGTGCAGGTGCACTAACAGATGATGAAACATGTCCTTTCTACTTATGTTGGAAAGATGACCGGTTCGCATTACTCTTTTGCTTCCCGGATTCATTCCCTGATGTCTTAGCCCTCTTATTCTCAAACTCTTCTCTGTCCTTCAACTGGTTCTTCTCAACTAGTTGCACATGGATCATCAGCCTTGCTATGCCCATGTAACGTATTAACATGGCTGCCTTACTTTCCTTACTTGACAAACGAATCAACCCAACTACGAATAAACTCATCCTGCTCCTCATGTCAGCAACCATCTTTTTGCTTTTCTTAGCTCACAAGGATAGAAACGCCTCATGAAGGCAGTCTCGACCATAGGCCAACTCAAAATCGATTACCCGTAAACAGGAGTTAGAAAGAGACTTTTATAGAGATACACTCTATCGCACGAAGTGAGTATGAAAGAAGTGAAGGAATTCCTAAATGTTGAAACCTCCTAATTATAGATATGGAACACTTCACACTGATAACTAGGACTCTACATACATGGCTTCATAGATTCCCTAGGACTCTTGAACTATGTGCTCTGATACCAAGTTTGTCACGCCCTGTGCCTACACCCTGGACGTGGCCGACACTCGAGAACCATTGTTGGCCCCAAGTGAAACCTTGGCCTGGCTTACTTAACTCAGCGGAAGACTTAACTTAACAAGATAATCTCAAAACATAACATTTTATTGATATAAAACTTAGCCAAAATGGCAACTGAAGTCTTTAAACAATAACTGAATGATAATGTAAAGACAACTGAACTATTAACTATCTATGAAGCCTCTAAAACAAAGAGGGATGTCGGGACAAGACCCTAGATCATCCTAACAATGAAAATACTGAAAGCAAAGTAAAAGAAGTCCTCCGGAATGCAAGGAGGCTCACCAATCTGACTCTGAGTGCTCTACTGGATCAACAAGGCGCTCGGTGCTAATCTTGGTTACCTGCGTCTATATCATAAGATGATGCATGCCAACTCGCATCAGTACATTGAATGTACAAGTATCCGAGTTGGAATGTTAAACACAACTTAAGCTTGAAAAGAATCTAAAAGAAACACTTACCTTGTGTCTTCTCAACTCATGAATACTTAACTCAAATAAAGCAATGAAACACATGCAATATATGAAAAGCATTGTAAAACAGTAAAAACAACTTAGTTTGTTAAAGAAAATGCAATAACAAACTCAATTTTACTCATATAATAAATTAATATAGTTTCAGTGGGAGATTCTCTAATCGACAACCACCACTATGAGCCTAAGTGGTGACACAACGTCTTACCCACGCTGCCAGAACTGTCCTATACTTTGCCGTCCTATAGAACTCTTAACTTAGTGGATCCACTAGCTTATGCTAAAAGCATCTTAAGGAGTCATCTAAAAAGTATGACCCTCTACTACCCATGATGGCTACATGATTTATGGAGACTTGAGTTAATATGAACTCGCATTCCCATATCGGTGCTCAATACTACTTTCAAAATATACTTAGCTCATATGTTTTAAAAACAAACTTCTTTCTTTGGATTGAGATAATTACTCAAAACTTAGCTTAAAAGCTCTCTTGAAATCAATGTTCCCTTTTCTTGCTCAAATGTGAAAACATTTATAAACTCTTTGGGAATACTTAGTTCCCTTATGGTATTTTTTGAGAAATGAACTCAACTCTTTACTCTTTGCTTAACTTAAAACTTAAGTCTTAAAACAAAGTTAAATGTTAAAGACTTTTGAAAACTTTAAAAACTTTGCTTGACTGACTCATTAACTTCTAGACTTGACTCTTAACTTCTCTTGACTTTGATCCTAACTTTCCTTGAATTGGATTATGGATTCATGGTTCATGATGTCATGTTTATGGATGATTTCATGATGTTTAGATATACCTTCAAGTGTTGGAATCAACTAGAAAACATAGGTACATTGCTAAGGAACAAGTACAAAAAGATGGGGGAAGAATGGGAAGAACTGGCGTCCCTGGTGCTCTGAGAGGCGCGGGGTGCCAGCCCTTGAGATTCAGGGACCAGAGCCTGACATTCAGGGACTGCTTTGGGGAACGCTGGTTGGCGCGGCACCCCACCCCTTCCCCAGGTGTTTGACGACTTTTCTTCTCCGTTTTTCAACTCTAAACCCTCTAAACTTCAATGGTTCCTTCCCCAACTGCTTAGAATCAGTTATACCCTCAATATATGATAGATTCAAACCAAAATTACACCCGGAAACATGAATCAAATAGCAAGAAACTTTAACAACACAACCCACAAGAATTCAAACGAAACCTTCAACAATGTTCATCAAGAACTCAATTTCTAAGCTTTCAAAGAATTAAATTCGTTAAATTAAATCATGGTTGACGCATGGGTGAACTAACCCAATACTATGTGATCTCACATACCTTGTATGGATCACCCCCGACGAAATCCATAAGCTAACCTCGACGAAATCACCGAATCTTGAACGTTCTTCTCCTTTCTCCTCTTTTCTCCTCTTCTCCAAGCCCTAGCGTAAAATTCACTTTTCTAAACTGACTAAAATCTGACTTTACCCCAATTAAACTCCTAAAAACGAATTAGAATAATTAGGTAAGGAAAAGACTAAATTACCCTTCCAAAATCCGAATTAGACTTTCCTTAATCCAACAATCAACTTCCAAAGGGCATAACTCACTCATACGAACTGGGAATCGCGCAAACTTAATGGCGTTGGAAAGATCATTCCAAGAGCTTTCCAACCATATCTGGAAGTACACCTAACACATTCTGATCTAGGAGTTATGTCTGTGTAAAGTTGACCAAAACTCAACTTTTCCAAACTTAAACAAATTTCCAGATTTTCATTCTTTCCAAAAACGACTATTTCCAATTATTAGCTTCTTCTTAGTTATTTCAAATTGCGCGATGTTACAGATATTTTAGTAAGGTGGAAATTAAAAGAGTGTTATTCCTTTTGAGTGTGTAGTAGTCACTTGGAGTATTGTATTCGTGACTACACAGTATAAAATTCCTTATATCAGTTGCTCATCTTGGCCCATGATTTTTCCCTAATTTAGAGGGGTTTTCACGTAAAATTCTTGGTGTCATTATTTTTCCATTTTATTTCCATTTTTACCATATATATTTTTGTATTTAGTCCGTGTTTTCCCAACACTTTCCGCAACAAAAAAACGAGTTTTGGCCAGTCAAGTGAGCTTTTAAAACTAATCCCACTAGTATTTTAGTTGTTTGAGGTGCATGTAACCAATACTCAATGTGATTAGTTAGGTAGTGAGAAGTTAGATTTTGATGAGGTGATGTCCAGCTAAAGGGTTTTAACTATTTTAAATACGTTTTGGTGTAGTTTGAGGTGATTTGAATTTATGGGAGCATATATTTGATTTATTGAAAGGGGTGCATGGACTGTGAATTCGAGGTAAGTGAGACTTTAAGCTTTAGTGCTTACTTTTCAAGCCTACTTTGAAAATTTGTTTTAAGTTACTAAATACTAGTGCTTTGTCAAGCTTTAGTGCTTGACAAAATACTAAATATTCTTTTATAAGTTATATGTGGTGTGATATTGAATATCCTTCTTCATTATCGTAATATAATTACTAGGGGCATACATAGTTGCTGTAATATGTTAGGGGCATGTTTATGTTGCCATAATATGTTAAGGACCTTGTACTTGCTGCCGTAGTATACTTTGGGGCATTATATATGTTGCGTGGACTTGTTGGGGTGCTAGGTCGATCTCCTTCACTGTCGTTTATGACAAGTCTTGGGTGTAGATTGAGTTTGAGATGTTTAGTGTCATTTTTGAACATTTGTTTGGACTTGTTGATCCTTATATTATAAGATATTTTTGTGCATATTGTTATGTGTTTGTTGTGTAGATGTATTTTTCTAACACTTGATCCAGGGGTTTTAAAGTAGCGGGTCGAAGATCTTACTGAGTTATATTTATATATAACTCACTCCTTACTGCATGTATATGCAGATACCATTGCAGAGGGTGAAACTACTGGCTGACGAGTTCAGTCCCGTGGATTCTATTTTTGAGGTGAGCCTTCGCATTGTTCGTGGAGGCTAGTGCTTCAGCTCTATCTATTTATAGCTTATGACTTCTTTTCTTGGGGTTTGCATGCTCAACAGTTGAACTCATGCAACTCTAATAGATGTTCCATAGTTTTATTGTGGAATTTGGGCTATAAATATATTATTTAAGTGTTTGTTTCTTTTTCATGAATCGATATACAATTTTAGTTGGATAATGATTTCGTCTTAACGAGTATTGATGAGCTTTTGAGCTGCACATATTTTATCTCATTGCTTAGATAGTTTGGGTAAGTGTATGGAAATTTGATTCTCCTGACAGGTGGTGTTAGTGGGTGTCAGTCATATCTAGGCGGTATTTTGAGATGTGACACAAGGACTCTAATACCAAACTTATCATGACCCAAACTACCGTGACTGACACCCACATTAACCTCCACGTGGGCTAACCAATGTTAACACCCTAAGTCATGCAATAACAATTCCAACCAAAATATGAACAACAAAATAAAGTCTAAGTCTTTAAATTGAACAATTTAATAGCGAAAATCCAAACAAGCATCCCTAGAATTTGAAAGGTTGTCGTACTAAAATATTCATCTAAAACATCTAAGAGTAAAAGTAAATAAATAATAACTAGGAAATTCATAAAGAATCCTAGCTGCTTAAAATATATATTTAACGGTAATTAAGTTATTGTCGTTAATTAATTGCTTCTAAAGATCATTTTTAACGTGATGAATCCATCCGTGTGGTTAACCCTAGGAGAGCTAGGGAATTGTTTGTGTTTTTCTGATGATAGCTATACAGTACATGTTGGTATATGGTGGATTAAAAAGTATGAAATAGCTTAATCGTGGATTAAACGTCGCATGGTAATAGATTGTATTGTGCGTAATATTGGTCGCAATAATTTTGAATCAATCATAATTTGGAATGATGAAGAAATCTTGATGCAGAGTGAACGTAGCACCCAACTAGTTTCTTATAACCCAAAGAGAAGAAGATTAGGACTGTCAATGTTAGATACATTCCAAGTTTTTATTCGCTCAAAACTGTCATGGAGGACAACTTTAAAATCACAAATATTTATTCGGAGACTCAGATAATTTAGTATTTGCTTCCTTCGGGATATAATGTTTAGCTTCTGCGGATGCTTTTTAATTCAAATATTTAGGCTTGTCAGTAAACGTTGTTTCAATAGTTTAATAGAGTTCAAGTATCAAGGAAATTTCTTCCAACCTTCTCAGAAACAACATGACAGGATATTATGATTAAAAGTTGCTTACTCTCCATTTCGTACACTAATAAAAAAGAGATATTTAGCAGCAATAGATTTTTCTTTAAGCGGCAATATTTACTGTCGCAAATACATTTAATAATAATTGAGCTTATGTCATTATATCAGAATTGCTAAAATCTTTATTGATATTTATATAACATTGTTATACTTACTCATATTTTGTATAGCCACTAAATAATTGCCCCAAAATCCTTTATTTATTGTAATGATATTTTCCGTTGAGTTTAACTTCAATACATCAACATTAGAAAAGAAAATATATACTATTAGATTACTTAAACGAAAAATAAAGGTAACGGTCCATAAAAAAATTAGACTAATAAACAAAAAATAATACATACCACCTACTACAATTTATTAAAATACACTGATAAGGTAAAACTTCTTTACATTAACAGAATATTTTAATATTATATACAATAAATTATTCTTTTTAGCTTTGACTAATATGACAAGTTGTTCCTGACTTCAATTTAAAAATTAAACAAAGATCATGATCTCCATTATTATCTTAAAGGAATAATAGCACTTTATCCCTCAGTTGTTGATAAATTGGTATTTTGGTCCTTATGATAATTGATTAATCTTACTTAACTAAAATATATATTTTTAGCCTCTTTATATAGAAAATGATTGTTTTATCATAACAAATTTGAGAGTGTTTTCTAGAAAAGAGGTAAAAAAATGTATATTCCAGTTTATTGAAAGTTAAATGTATTAAACGTGATATTAAAAGGACCAAAATCATAATTTACCAATAATCGAAGGACCACAAATGCTATTTAACCTATTCTTCTTAAAATAAAAATACAAAAGGTATAATACATAAATATCTTCTTTAACTTAGTCTTAATTGGTATCTATGCCCTCCAATTTTAGTTGTGCACAAATAGATACTCAAAATTTGCATAAAATTGAACAAGTAAACACACACGTCCTACATGACATAAAACGCATAGGACGCTATTTAGGTTGCAAATTGATCACGTATGACGCATATGTCTACTTATTCAACTTTATATAAATTTAAGTGTCTACTTCATGTGCACACCCAAAATTAGACGGCATAAATGCAAGCTAAAGCCAAGTTAAAGGGTCTGTTTATCTATTATGCCAATACAAAATGTAGAACCTTTGTTGATTGCTGCAAAAAGTCAACATAAAACTAATAAAATCAAATCAATTTTTTGTTTATCAACATGTTGATGACTAGTTGGTTCTTTATTTATATAGCTATAGGAGATTATGAACATGCTCTTCAAAGAAAACTTTTAGACAGAAATTGAAAAAAGTTTTAACAGTTTTTTTTTTTTTTTTGGTGAAATGTATGTAACAAGGCCTCTTTCTTACTACCAAAAGAATCCAGATGCACTTTTATTACCTCCTGAAGGTCCAAATTCAGGTTACTTAGTGATTCAAGATGAGGAATCTGAAACATATTGCTGTTTTGGACATTGCAAAATTCATGATATGATGGACTTACCTTTTCCTCAGAACAAGAAACTAACCGTTCGATACGAAACTAGTAATGGTGAGAACAAGATTATTCTTAGGGAAGATGTAATGTTCATTCCAGTTCTTAATAAGCCATTGTCTTCAAATCAGTATTTTGCTATCAAACCTCATGGAAAAAGCAAAGGGTATGTTCTTTTTATGGCATATTTAGTGTATAATTATGTGATTTGATAATTGATTCAAGCTAGTAATAGGGGAAAATTACGTTGTATATATTAGGTTATTATTTGAACCCCTTCGTGAAAATTCTATTTCTGCTAGAGTGTCACTAGCTAGTGTGTTATAAATAGTTAAAGAGTTCTTTTGATTAGTACTTACACATCTGATATTTTGTAGACAAGCATTAACTTGTTCAAAGGAGGAAGATATGCAAAATTTCTGTTTCTGTAGATGTGTACGAGATGTTAAAACGAAGCCATTAGATCCAGAGGAGGCATATCAGCAATTTGAAATTTGTCTATATAATACAGGTTGCAATGGTAGAGGTAGTTTTTTTGCTAAGTCTCTTGCACCAGATGGTTTCCCACCGCGATTTCTTAGGCGAAGAGGTTGGCATCTTCGTGCCAAAACTCCTAAAAATTGTGAATTATATGATGATGCTCAAGGCCTAAATGCTAAGTTGAGGCAACAACTTCCGGACTTCAATTTTACAACTTCTTGTAAAAGTTCTGAAGTAGTTGTTGTGGGGAAATGGTATTGTCCTTTCGTGTTTATTAAAGACGGAATGGTTCTTAAAGAACAAATGGAGAGATCAATGTTCTATGAAATGACACTCGAGCAGAGATGGGAGCAGTTTTTCACTTGTCAAAATGACAAAATCAATGTAGGGAATTCAGTACTCGTGGATGTTGCACTTGACACAGAGGTTGTCCTTATTGCCGGAACTAATAAAGCAACATGGGATGATAAAAACATCGTTGAAGGAGTAATATGGTTTAGAAGCTATGATAAAGATGGAAATGAAGTAATGAGTTTGGGATTGAGACGAGAAATAGTTCAAAGAATGAGGTGGGAACAAGAAAGAGGAGGATGGAAACAACAAGGGAGGATAAACCAAGTTGAAGAAAACAGAGAAAATAGTAGTGGATGGAGAAGATTTAGTTGCTATGTTTTGGTTGAGAAGTTTGTGTTGAGAACAATGGATATAAGCTTAGTGATGACTTATGATTTCAAGCACATTGGCAAGGTTAAGAGCATATGGGAGTGACCATGTATGACACCACATTAGTGTTGATGTTTCTGTTTAATTTTTCACCTAGTATCTGATCCCCGCATCATGGCCCAACTAAATGCAGATTCATGTTGGAAGATTCACATTAGGGTGCAAAGTGCTCCCAAACAAAAGTGTTTACTTTTTGTCCACGCGTGTGACAATATTCTAGATAAAAGATTTAAATTATATATATTGAGAATATATCATATTCTGTCATTGTAATTTAACAATGGAAAATGCCATGACAAATTATACTGCATGCAGAATAAAGACTATCAATGTCATTTTTGTAGCTTTCAACTCATAAGAAGAAGAACTAACAATATTAATAATCGGACAAACTAAGGGTGTGTCGGTAATTAAGGAGGAAAATATTTTTAAAAATATGTTTTCGATTTTTTCATATATTTATATATATATATTTGATCAGCCAAATTTTTGAAAAATATTTTATTCCATACCGAACACACCCTAATTAATCAGTAATCAATTAGAAATTAAACCCTAGCTATTTGGGGTGAAATATGTGTTCTCCTCAATTATAAATTTCTCCAATTATTTATTATACTCTGTGACCAAATATTATTATTGCATTGGCCTTGTTTGGCCTATAACCGTAAAGATATTAAAGGTTACTTGTATAACATCACAACTGGGGAAACAAAAGCCTTGCCATTCTCACTGGGATATAAAAAAGAATGGGATCATCAACAATTGTATCTGGGATATAGAAAGATACAAATTGCTTCGTGGTCTTATTTACTACAAGAAAAGGCCATGTTTAAAGATTCTAACTCTAGGAACTAACTCATGGAGAGCAATTTGTGAAAAGAGTTAACAATAGATGTTACTGTGATCGTGCCTTCCTCAATGGGGTACTTTTTTGGACTAACCTTAAGTATTATCGCCTATTTCAAGTTAACAGAGGAGTAGAATGGAACTCTTTCACCTCCACAAAAAGGTCAAGTGAGCGAAATTCAAACTGCATTGTGGGGAAGCTAATTGTGTGCACCCACCTCACCAACTGCAATTTGACTCTGGTCCGAATTTGATGGAGAAGAAAGTTGCCTTTCATGAAGCGGAAAACATTGACGAAAGACCAGAGAATCCAAAATTTATTTTTGCAACATCGAGTCTTATTAGCACCTCAACATATTATATTTGGTGTTTCCCAATCATTTCTTGTCAAAACTTATTAGCGGGTTTGCTGAAAACATCATCCCATTAACATTTATTGACATTAAGTAACATTTATTGATGTTTAGTTTTAAGAGTCTTCGAGAATTTGACATTGATAGGTATATATGTCGCCAATTTATCAGATTATAGTTTCCATCTACTTTGATATCTATTAGATTAGATATCTACACTTGTCATTTTACCAAGATACATGGATTATTTTAAAACAAGAAGAGTTGTCTAATATAGAAGCAGGTGCTCCTTTTTATGCTAAGTCTCTTGCACCGGATGGTTTTCCACCATTATTCGCGCCAAAACTTCCAAAAATTATGAATTATATGATGATGCTCAAGACGTAAATGCTAAGTTTAGGCAACAACTTCCAGATTTCAATTTCAGATCATCTTGTAAAAGTTCTGAAGTAGTTGTTGTGGAGAAATGATATTGTCCTTTCGTGTTTATTAAAGATGGAACGGTATTTAGAAGCTATGATAAAGATGGAAAAGAAATAGCAAGTTTAGAATTGAGACAATAAATAGTACAAATAATGAAGTGGGAGCAAGAAAGACGTGGATGCGATCATGTGAACATCAAGGGAGGATTAACCAAGTTGAAGAAAACAGAGAAAATAGTAGAGGATGGGGAAGATTTAGTTGCTATGTTTTGGTTGACAAGTTTTACGTTGAGAAGAATGCATAAAAGGTTGAATGGTCAATATTTTAGAATTTTGAATTAAATAACTCAAATATTCATATTAATAAAAGGTTGAATGGTTAGTATTTTAGAACTTTCAATTAAATAACTCAAAAATTTATATTATTAATAATATATTAATATATGCAAGCTAACTAAATGTTTTATGTCATTTAAGAATATTATGTTAAAAGCGACAAATATGTAAAAATAAAATACTACAACTTTAAATTATTTTTCTGTGTGTGTATATTTTATATAATTAAGGCCTCTTGTTAAAATTTTATTTTATATCACTAATTTATTGACACATCTTGTCTATGTCTTGCAAAGTTGAGGGCTAGATTTTCCACTTTCCTTTTAGAACATGTCGATCTAATCGATTTTTATGATCCACTCAATTCTGCAATTTTTGAAACTAGGAAGAATCAATTTCAAAATCTCGATGTGGGAGTACACATGTTATTACATAATTTCAGAAAAAAGAAAGAGCCTAGTCCCTCAACAAATTGCATATAAAAAATATTCCCTAATTTCACAAAGTATAGAAAATTCAAGAAGTCAAACACTACAAAGAGAGCGTCAGAACTCTTACAAAGATAAGAGTGATTTTATCTAAACTTCTTTAGCTCATCTAGTCAGGTATAGGGTATAGTTTGATCATATGATTCCATAAGCTCCAAATTATTCTTTTCTTCTAAAATATTTATTATTCGTTTATAGATCTAAAGTTTATGCCGTAGAAGCTACCATCGGTTGTTGGCCTTTTATCTGCATCTTTTCTCGTAAATTGACATATTTTATAAGAGGGTGAATGAATTGTAGAACACGTGCACAAAATACACTTGAATTATTCTCAATAATTACTCCTTTGATGTTTTGCTTCCACTTGGATTGGGGCACTATGGAGGCCAGAAAATCCTTTTTAGAAAAAGTGAATACATCACATTATTCTTCAAAAGGGCAAACCTTCTTTGGAAGGAATTGATATCTATGACAAGGTCACAGACTTTCGAAACTCATTGCTCAAAAAAAGAAATTTTAAGTTTGAAACATTAAGTGTATGATCTCCTTTACATAAAATTTATATTTGCTAGTGGTTGATCAACCTATTATTATAAGGTACCTGTATTTACCTGTCTAAAGTACTTTCTCCATTATATTATATGTTTCTTTATTAATATAACTTACCCATATTTACGTGGCTTAGTACTTTCTTCATTCTATTATAATTTTCTTTTTTACTTCCCCTGTTCTAAATTGTCCACAGACCACAACATTTCTTTCACGAGTTTAAATCCTATAATATTTCCACTATGGTATACTTAAATTATTATTAGATCACTTAAAACGATGCTACCAATAATAACTCATAAAAGTAGAATTATTAATCTGTCAATTTCATGTTACATGCTAAAGTATATCGATCAATATATATATATATAATCTAAAGTGTAACATCCGGCAATATGAAATAATTGAAGAGGCTTAGAATTGGAAATTTTCTTTTTTTGGAAAGAATTTAAAGTTTTGGAAAATTTTGGCTAAGTATGGAAAATGTGAAATTTTGGCCAACTTTGAACAGCCATAAATTCTAGCTCATGATGAGTTAGGTGGAATTCTAGTTATGGTTGCAAAGTTCGTGGAACGACCTTTCCAACGCCACCGAGTTTGCTCGATTCCGAGTTCGTATGAGGGAGTTATGACCTTCGAAAGTTGGGCAGTTGACAAGGAGATCCGTCCGGGAATCATTAAGGGCATTTTAGTCTTTTCCCTAGCCAATTCTTTTGAGCTCATATTGTTGTATTAGGATGATCTTTGGATCATTTTTGTCCCATTTTTGGTAAGAGAAAGAGTTAGGGTTCTTGTGATTGAAGAAGAGAAGAAGGAGAAGAAGAAGAAGAGAAGAAAGAGGAGATTTGTCAAGACCATTGTGGAATTTCGTCGGGGGTGATCCCTATCAAGGTATGTGAGTTTTCCGTGTGGGTTGATTCTTTCCCTCACACACACCAAGTTTATTTTTATGCTTTGAGAAAAGATTTGGGAATTGTTGTTGAAGTGTCGAAGTTGTTAGTTGTGGTTGATATTGTTCGTTGTGAGGTTTGATTGGGTTGTGCATTAAGTTGAAACCTATTGTATGTTGAGGGGATTATGATTCTAAGAGCTATGACCCTTTAGAGGTTGATCCACCATCGATTTGCAGAAGTTTCTGAGCTGTCGATCCCCATCTACGGGACTGACCTACGGACCGTAGATCGATCAACGGTCCGTACTGGTCAACCGTCAATCGAAACAGAAGTTGGTTTTTGGGGCATCGATCTACGGTCACGACCTACGGTCCGTGGCCTGACCTACGGACCGTAAGTCATGACCGTAGGCCAACACTTAGTCTTTTTCTTAAATGAAATTCTGGGGAAAAATCTCTGACGCAATCTACGGACCGTAAGTCCATCTACGGTCCGTCGATGGCGACCGTAAGTCCCATCTGTGTCACCAGAAATCTGAAGTCTCAGCCAAGTTTCCCCTCTTCTTTTCTCACTTTCTCATACATGTTCCAAAGTAATTCACCTATGTTTTATAGTTGTTTTCGACGTTCCAAAGTGCGTCTAAGCGTTCAAGAATCCTTCCATAACATGTGATCGAACACCTTGAATTCATAATTCCACTTCAAGGAAAGATAGTTCCAAGTCAAGTGAAGTTTCAAGTCGAGTAAGAGTCTTAGTTTCAAGCTAAGTCATGAGTTTAAAGTTGATTTCTCTAAAAAAAAACAGAGAGAGAGAGAAAGCTATTAGGGAACTAAGTATTCCCAAAGGAGGTTGTAAATGCTATTATATTTGAATAAGAAGGGAATCCCGTTTTCTTTCCCCAAAGGAGCCTTTGGGCTAAAGTTTTGAGTAAGTATCTCAATCAAAGAAAGAAGTTATTTTAAAAGCATGAGCCAAAGTATTTTTGGGAGTAGTATTGAGCACCGAATTGGGGACACGAGTTCATATTAACTCAACTCTCCATAAGAACCATGCGCCAACATGGGACTTGTCGTATCATTCTTTTTAGATGATCACGCAAGATTAGGCTAGTGGATCCACTAAGCAAAAGTAAGGTCCTATATCGATGGCAAGGTATAGGATGGTCCTTTGGCAACGTGAGGTAAAACGTTGTATCATCACTAAGGCTCGTAGTGGTGGTTGTCGGTTAAAGAACCTCCCACAAAAAGCTGTTTTATGTTTATAAAAGAAAAGTGGAGTTTGTTGTCATTTTATCCTTAACGATCTAAGTTGTTTACATTCTTTTACAAGCTTTATATGTGTGGCTCGTGTCTTATTGCTTTACTTTGAGTCCAGTTATGTACATGAGTCGCTCAGAGTCAAGGTAAGTGATCTCTTGTTCCCTTTTCAAGCTTAAGTTGTTTTTAGCGGTCCAGCTCGCGTACTCGTACATTCCATGTACTGATGCCAGTTGGCCTGCATCGTTTTATGATGCAGACGCAGGTACCCAGGATCAGCATCCTGCACACCGTTGATCCAGTTGAGCACTCTAGAGTCAGTGGTGAGCCTCCTTGCTTCCAAAGGGCTCAGTTATTTTGTTCTCTTAGTTTTGTTTATTAGGGTGTTGTGGGGTCTGTCCCAACATCCATCTAAGTATTTTAGAGGCTTCATAGACAGTCAGTCAGTTAGTTTTGAGTCTCTTATCTATGTATATATGTAAGTATTCTATTTTGAGACTCGAGTTGCCTTTTTGGCCAGATATGTATCATTTAAGTTGTTTATGCCTCTGCATAGCATTGAGTTATTCTGTTGAGTAGGTTTCCGCTGAGTTAAGAAAGCCAGGCCAAGGGTTCGCTTGGGGCCAACAATGGTCTCCGAGTGCCGGTCCCGCCCAGGGTGTAGGCTCGGGGCGTGACATAAAGATATACTACATATATCTTTTTGGTGTAAATTATCAAAACTAGATCCACATTGTTTTCTTGATTATATTAAAATTTGGATAAATTTTTTTTATTTGTGTTTGTCATACTTAAACAAGAGACCTAATTCATCATATTGTGTTTCGCTGATCGTTACAGAAATACGCATTGGGACCTGACTAGCTCATTCAGACTAATTGCATCATTTGATAGGCCATAATACAAAGGTATACATGGATATGCAATTTATCACCACTTGAGTATATATTCTCCTTCCCTATGCATCAAACTCACCAAATGCATTACATGACACATCACTCATGATAGTCTTGAGCGAGTAAAGTTTGAAATGTATATAGTCCTCTGTTGTCATGACCCAAAGTACACACTAGGCGTAACATGGCGTATAGGATCCCGAGAGACCCTACACAAGCTTCTTAGCATATACCATACAATATAATAGAAGTAAAAAGTTCTAAGTTATAGTTTTATTGCATAAAAGAGTTTGACAAAGCAGAAATCTAATCATAAGTCTCAATAAGCCATTTAAACATTTAAAAGAAGTGGTTGAGATGTAACCCATGCACCACATACATCATCCGAGAACGAAAGTGTCACACCCCGAGCCTACACCCTGGGCGGGATTGGCACTCAAGAATCATTGATGGCCCCACGCGAATCCTTGGCCTGACTTACTACTCAGGGGAAGACTTTACTCAACAATTTAAGACAACTCAAGAGACATTCATCAATCAAACTTAGAATGTAAAAGGAAAACATTCAATTGGCCATGAAGGCAACTCAAGTCTAATGAATGAACTACTAACGTTTAACTGTCTATGAAGCCTCTAATAACTATGAGGGATGTCGGGACAAGACCCCCAATCATCCTAACAAACTGAAATAACAAAGCAATTAAAGGGATCCTCCGGAAAGCAAAGAGGCTCACCAAATGACTCTAAGTGCTCAACTGGATAAAGGAGGCGCTGGATGCTGATCCTGATTACCTGTATCTGTATCATAAAACGATGCAGGCCAAATGACTTCAGTACATTGAATGTACGAGCATACGAGGGGAACACTAAACATGACATAGGCTTGAAATGAATTCTGAAGGAAACACTTACCTCAACTTTACTCAACTCAATGCATAAGTTAACAACTATAAAGATGCAGTTTATATAAAGCATTTAAAACAATAGATAACATCTCAAAGTGTTGGAAAATACCATAATATCTCAAGTGTATATAAGATTACAAAAATACTATGTTTGGGAGATTCTCTAACCGACAACCATCACTATGAGCTATGTGATGATACATCGTCTCGCTCACGCTGCCAGAACTGTCCTATAACTTGTCGGGATATAGAACGTCTCAACTAAGTGGATCCACTAATCTATGCTAATTAGCATTAAGGAATCATCTAAAAAGTATGACCTTTTCAACCCACGTTGGCTACATGGTTTATGGAGACATTGAGTTATTATGAACTCGTCCCCACATCGGTGCTCAATACTACTCCCAAAATACTCAGCTCATATGTTTAAAAATAAAAACTCTTTCTGTGGTTTGAGATAATTACTAAAAAAACTAACTCAAAGGCTTCTCTTGGAAATCTGTGTTTCCTTTCTTGTTTAAATGTGAAAACATTTACTCTTTGGAAATACTTAGTTCCCATATATTCATTGAAGAAATGAACTTCATTTGATACTCTTACTCAACTCAAACTCAAGCCTTAAAACAAGTTTAA
Source organism: Solanum verrucosum (assembly GCF_900185275.1). Taxonomy (NCBI): domain Eukaryota; kingdom Viridiplantae; phylum Streptophyta; class Magnoliopsida; order Solanales; family Solanaceae; genus Solanum; species Solanum verrucosum. Next base: position 190,050 of record NW_026020357.1, read on the forward strand.
AAATATTTGCAAAAGACTTTCTTGAAAGAACTCTAAGAACTCTCTAGACTTGGCTCTTACCTTTCCTTGAATTTGAATTTATGGATTCAAGGTTGTGATTCATGTTTACAGATGATTTCTAGATGTTTAGAAGTCATTTAGAGTAGTTATAATTTGATAGGAAGTGTTAGTACACTTTAGAAGGACTCAAGTGGGCTAAACGACGAAAACGAGTTTGGGCGGACGACCCTGGCGCACTGCTAGCGCGCCGCCCCAGCCCCAAAGTTCAGAGAGCCATTTCTGGCATACTGCTCGCGCGCTGCCCCAACCTTCTTGGCGCTACGGGGGCACGTCGCACCAGCATCCCCCCAGGCAAATCTCTCTCATTTTCTGATCTTAATTCGACTAAACTCGATCCTTTTTCTCAAAGTCTCTTTAGATTCAGATACCCAAAACATATACACAAGAATCTAACTAAAACAACTCAAGGAATCAGCACTATAATCTCAAGAAACTCCTCAATCTCAACTCAAATTCAAGAACGAAAGCAATTCAAGAACACATAGCAAGAACATTCAAACTTCCAATCTTTTTTAGGACGAATTCACACTGAAATAAACATGTTTAGCACGTGGGTGAACGAACCCAACTTTATGAAAGTATCACATACCTCGTAGGATCGAATCCTTGACTAAATCCACAATAAATTCCTGAAGAAATCGACGAAATCTTGACTTTTCTCTTGTTTTCTCCTCTTGTGTTCTTCTCACTAAAACCCTAGCATGATTTTGCAATTGTGTAAACTAAACCAATTCAGTTTAGACCCCAACTTAATTACCAAAAATGAAATAATTTAATTGGGTATGGAAAACAAAATACCCTTAAGAATCTGGTTTTGACTTTCCTTATCTAGATAGCCCGACTTCCAATAGACATATATCCCTCATACGAACTCAAAAATGAGCAAACTCGGCGGCATTGGAAAGATAATTCAAAGATATTTCCTACGGTATCTTGTAGCCCACCTAACTCATCCTGTGTTAGGAGTTATAGTCATTTGAATTTGACCCAAAACTCATACTTAACATAACTTTGCCAAATTTCTAGATCTTTATACATTCCAAAAATGGTTATTTCTAATTCTAGCTCTTTCAATTAGCTAGGTGTTACAATATCTCCCCCTTGGGAACATTCATTCTCGAATGAGATCACTTTAAGTAGACTAATGGTGTAACATATAACATTCAGCTCAAACACCCAACAAACAAATCTAACACATTCAATGTATCAATTAAAGAGTACTAAGAAGAGAACTAGTACCTTGGTATGGAATGTCTCTGGCTTCAAAGAGATGTGGCTATCTCTTCTTCATGTTCTCCTCAGCCTCCCAAGTAGCTTCCTCAAAAAATTGATTCCTCCACAGAACTTTGACTGATGCTACTTCCTTGGTCCTCAACTTGCGAACTTGGCGATCTAAAATCTGAACATGAATCTCATCACAAGACAAGCTATCCTTAGTACCAATATTCGGTTGGGATAATCAGTGAAAGATCGTCCATACACTTCTTCAACAAAGAAATATGGAATACCGGATGGACCGCTACTAACTCTTGTGGTAGCTCCAACTCATAAGCCACCTTACCAATCCTTTTAGATATTCTGTAAGGACCAATATATCGGGGACTCAGCTTCCCCTTTTTACCAAACCTCATAACACCCTTCATGGGTGAAACCTTCAAGTATACCCAATCATCTACTTCAAACTCTAAGTCCCTTCTCCGAATATCAATGTAGGATTTTTGACGACTCTGTACTGTTTTCAACCTTTCTTGAATAATATTCACCTTCTCCATAGTTTGATGAACTAAGTCTGTTCCTATCAACCCAACTTCACCAACCTTAAACCATCCGATTGGAGATCTGCATCTTCTCCCATAAAGAGCTTCATAAGGAGTCATCTGAATGCTAGAGTGGTAACTATTGTTATAAGCAAACACAATGAAAGGTAGATGATTATCCCAATTACCTTTGAAATCAATCACACAGGCCCTCAACATATCTTCTAAAGTCTGAAAAGTGTGCTCTGCTTGATCATCTGTCTGAGGATGAAAAGAAGTACTCAAGTTCACCTTTGAACCCAATCCTTTCTGAAAAGATTTCCAGAACTGTGCAGTAAATTGTGCACCTATATCTGAGATAATCGAAACTGGACATCGTGAAGTCTTACTACCTCCTGAATGCATAACTTGACATAATCCTCTGCTGAATGGGTAGTCTTTATCGGCAAATAAGTGGGCTGATTTAGTCATTCTATCAACAATCACCCAAATGGAATCATATTGCCTGCGAGACCGCGACAAGCCAATAATGAAATCCATATTAATCATCTCTGTTACGACCCGAGTCTACACCCTGGACGTGGCCGACACTCAAGAACCATTGTTGGTCCCCAAGCGAACTCTCATCCTGGCTGACTACAAGCGGAAGACTAACTTAAGCATGCAAAAGCTTAAAAATTGAATGAAATTCATGAAACTTAAATAGAAAGCTTTAACTCAAAAGAAAACTCTGAATAAAATAAATTATTCAGCTCGCCATAAAATAGGTAACTTAAGTCTTTAAGACATTTAATAAAATAAATAATACAGACTTCTCAATATACTGACTATATATGAAGCCTATAACTGATAAAGATGGAAGTCGGGACAAGACCCACGACATCCTGACTAAACTGAAAAGTAAATAAAATCCTCCGGAAACAAGGAGGCTCACCATAGCGAACTCAAACTCCCGGATGTATCAACTAAGCTCCTGTTGATGATCATGAATACCTGCAACTTCATCATGAAAAGATAAAGGCCAAATGGTTCAGTACATGGAATGTACGAGCATGTAAGAGGAATTCTAAAGCATAAACATAAGCTTGAAACTTGATAAAAGGAAACATACTTACCTCTTCTAAACTCACTCAACTCGACTCAACTCAGGAATAAAATACTCAACTCAAAGATAAAATATTCAACTCAATAATAAGACACTTGACTCTTGGTACTCAAACTCTGGATACTCAACTCAACATAACTGAATTCATTTTAATATAAAGTCGTTTTAAAAGAAGTGCATTATAAAGAAGAGTTGTTTAAAACCTGAAGTCAACTCTGGGTGTATACAAAGATACACTAAAACTCTGAAATGTATGTAAAAATACAAATAACTGTGTATATAAGAATACAAATAACTTCTGTGGGAGTTTCTCTAACTGACAACCATCACTTAAGAGCTATAGTGATGATACAACGTGTTACCTGACGATGCCAAGGCATCCTATACCTTGCCAAAGGTATAGGACCTGAACTACTAAGTGGATCCAATAGTCTATGCTAAAAAGCACTAAGGGTTCATCTAAAAAGTATATATGACCCTTTTTCTACCCCATATCGGTGCTCAATACTACTCCCAAAATATGATACTAGCTCTTTATGTTTAAAAACGTACTTCTTCTGTGATTTGAGATTAGTGTTCAAAAACTTAGCTCAAAGGCTATCTTGGAAATCAAAGTTCCCTCTCTTGCTTAATTGTGAAAGCGTTTACTCTTTTCTGAAAACTAGCTCAAAGGCTCTTTGGAAATCAAGGTTTCCTTTTCTTGTTTAAATGTGAAAATATTTTAAATTATTTGGGAATACATAGTCTCCATATAATCTTTTGAAGAAACTGAACTTACTTTTTACTCTTACTCAACTCAATGCTCAAGTCTTAAAACAAGTTTAAAGTATTTGTAAAAGACTTCTTAAAATATGGTTCATGTCGAATTATGGGCGTGAACGACTCAATACAAGGTTTTGAATAACCATAGATAGAACTCAATACTTGGAACTCAAGAACCTCAATGATACTACTCATTTCAAGAATGGTCAACTCCGAGGGTTCATGAGGAATTATGAGCATGAACTACTCAACCCAAGGACTCAAACATACTTCTCATCTCAAGAATGCTCGACTTATAGGGTTCATGTGTAATTATGGGCATGAATAATTCAACTCAAGGACCTCATGGGTAACATGTAATAGTCCCATGGTTAGAAATATAATCTCAAAGTGCATTAGGAACTCAATACTTAAGACTTAAAACTTGAAAATACTACTACTTTCAATGATGCTCAATTTATGGAGTTCATACGGAATTATGGGCATGACCGACTCGACTCAAATGTCTACATAACTACATGGATCTAATGTATACGACTCTTCTCATTCTCTTACTCACTTCCTCAAAATATAGCTCAAATCAATAGTTGATCTCAAAGGATTCACAATCGAACTCAAAGGCTTTCTTGAACTCTACTCTTAAATCTCTTTTGAATGTCAATTATGAATTCAAGAGTCATGGTTCCTGATATGAATGATCTCGGTGATAGTGTAGACTCATGACTACATTCTCCTCACTCTCATGCTCACTTACTTGAGTCTTGAAACAAGTTACTAGAAATTGTAGAAGACTCCTCAAAAGGACTGTCTCAAAATGATCGGAAAAACTCTCAAGACGTAACTCTTAACTTTTCCTTGAATTTGAATTATTAATTCAAGGTTAGGATTCATGTTATGAATGATTTCAAAGTGTTTAGAAGTAGTTTAGAGTGATTAGAATCAAAGGGAGTGAAGGTATACTTAAAAGGGACTCAAACGGGACAACCGACGGAAAATGAGTGGGGGCAGGCGACCCTGGCGCGTTGCGGGAGCGGGGCGCCAGCCCCTAACTTCAGAGACTGCATATGGGCGCACTGCAGAGGCGCAGCCCCAGCCCCTTGGGCGCATTTGGGGCGCGCTGCCCCAGCCTTTCCCCAGGTAAAGTTTGACGAATTTCACCTCTCGTTTTCTGATCCTAAATCGCTTCTAATCAATTTCTTTTCTCAAGTTTTCCTTAGATTCAATCACCCAACCTAAGTACACACTAATACACTCAAAACAATACTCAAACACTTTAATCTCAAGATATCATCAAAACCCCAACAAAACAAGATTTAGAATGAACTTCAAGAACACCTATCAAGAACTTAAATCTTTCAACTTTTTGAGAATGAAACTTCGCTGAAAATAATATGTTTGGCGTGAGGATGAACAAACCCAACACTATGTAAGCTTACATACCTCTTAGGGATCAAACCCATGGCGACAATCCGCAACAACTCTCAAGAATTTCGACGAACGCTTCGATCCTTTCTCTTTCTCCTCTTCTCTCTTCTTCTTTTCTCTTCTTGAACTCTCAACTAAAATTATAAAACTGAAACTAATCAGATTATACCCCTAAAATATTACAAAAAACGAATTAAATCTGATTGGGTAAGGAAAAGACCAAAATACCCCTCTAAAATCCGGTTTTGACTTTCCTTATCTAGACTGCCCAACTTCGAATGGACATATCTCCCTCACACGAACTCGAAACTGAGGAAACTCGGTGGCGTTGGAAATATAATTCAAAGATATTCCCTACGGTACCTGGTATCACACCTAAATCAACCTGATCTAGGATTTATGGTCGTTTGAAGTCGACCTAAAATTCATACTTAGCTTAACTTGCAAAATTTCAGATTTTGCTATTTCCAATTTAGTTCTTTTTGGAACTCAAGGTGCTACATCTAGTGACCTTAACACTTAAGAAAATTTTAATTCCTTGGTAAAATCTCACTCACTACGAAGAATAGTTCGAGTCTTAATTCAAAAAAAATTCTGGGGTGTTACAATCTCCCACTTCCATTCCAGGAGTTCTATATTCCGAGCGTGAAACTGATCGGCGACTCGCCGACTGCTCCTTTATTCGCCTTTTGATCCACTTCCTTCAAGGCTTCGCGTATTGGAATGAAGGGCGGTTCATGCCATTTCGGTGACTCGCCAAGTTAAACTCGGCGATCTGCAGGATTCCATTTCTTGTTCTTTTCAGCCCTATTTGCTCCGTTTTGCGCCTAAGTGTCCATGCTTCCACTAAAACTTCAAATACCTGAAACTTCAGCATTTTAATCAGGTATTGAGATAAAACAAGCATTCAAGGACACTATTTTCATTAAAATAAATCCCTAAATGAGTCCAATATGTGGACTCATCAACAACCAACGAAGGCCACCCACGGCCCGTGGATGGGACAACGGACAATAGGTGCGGTCCGTGGATGGCACCCAAAAGGGGTTCAAAAAGTTGCAACCACGACCAGAACCAACGGACCGTTGGTGGGACCATATTCCTTGGTCGAGGGCCAGTGGTCCAGATCCCCAAACCCATATTCCTGACCACGAACGACGGTTGTGCAGGACAGACCGTTGTCCTTTCCATGGTCCATCGATCATGGCCGTGAATGGTGGACTGGCAGTTAAGTTTAGGGGCAGTTGAGTCTTTTCCTAATTATTTTATCCCTATACTACGTCATTTGACCCTTCACTAAGACCCCTATATAAGTGATTCCATTAGTTCATTCTCTTCAAATTCACCAAAAAGAATAACTCTCAAATATGTCTCTCTAGAAAGCTTGAAGAAGAAGGATTCAACCTAGGGTTTCAAGTCAAGTCTCAACTCCTCCATTGGAGAGTAGCAATTGGCTTCAAGGTATGATAGTTTTCATCCATGGATTCCTTCCATTCATGTAGTTCCCAAATTCCTCTATTTTTAAAGTTAGAAATCCCCAATTGAGTTAGGGTTTTCTTCAAGTGTCATGCGTTCTCTTGATTATTGATTTAAATGATTGAATTATGATCTCTTATGCATGAATTGATGAAACACTATGATTTTATGATGTTTCCCCATGAACCCATGCGATCTCCATATTTTCAAGTTATGATCATATGATGTGCGATTTTGATTATGAAGGAAGAGTTTTATGAAATCAAGCATGTATTGATAGAATTACATGAATTTATGATGAAATCCATATCTAGCCCATGTTTTCTAAATGTTGATGATTGGAAGTGGGTTTTGAACCTTGAAAGGTAAAATATGGAATTATGCATGTTGTCATGAAATCTATGCAAATGTTTTAAGGATGCTTTGAGAGTAAACTATCAATGATGATGTTGTTGATGTGTTATTGAAAGGATTTTATCATATACACATGAAAGCATGATTGTAAAAGGTTTTCTCACATAATAAGGGTTCTAAGGTTGAAGAGTCTTCTCACCTAATTGAATCAAAGATTAAGAGCTATCCTAATTAAATCTAGCTTGGATTGGCAAGATGACGTGCCCTTCCATAGATAATAAGAACAAGTAAGAAATGATTATTCCGTGAGATTTATGCTCAACACCGAGTGGATATTGAGATGGAAGCTCTCCCGTTAGTAGAGACCGGGTTTCTAGAAGCAATCTCCTTATTTCTTACCTATGTGCCCCCATAGGATGATTTTCTAGATATACATTAGCTAGTGGATCCACCTTAGATAAATGTTCATGGTCCTTACCTTAGCAAGTAGGACAACCCTTTTCGGTGTGGGAGACACATGGGGATCATGTTATAGCTCACATGGTCTCTATGTCGACTAAGACTAATTCCCACAATAATAATGAACTAAGGTTACTTCAAGAAGTATCTCATATGTGTTCAAAGATTTTAAATGATGTTAGCTTGCATTGACCATGTTTTATGACTTATGTTTTCTAGAAAAAAAGGCACAAACTTAACATAAACTAGTTCTGGAACCGAAATTTAATATAGGGTCATGTATATTTGATGATTAAACACGACACCTCTTGTAATTTTCTTTGAGTCCTCCATTAAAGAGGAATCTTTGAGGCTTTCCTTATCTAAAAACTAAATTTCATTATCAATAGATGTTGCTATGTCGTTTATTTTTTATTTTGTAACTGATGAAAATTTTAAGTGATATGTTCCTTTTCAAAAATACTTTCTCCCCTAAATTTCTCCTTTCTGTTATTAAACAATTGTATTGTTTCAATAAAAACAAATAATAAAAACATAAATCAGATACATAACAAACTAAAATTTTGACATTTTTAATAAATATTGAAAGTGTGGCTAAGGGGTCCTTTTAAATGCTAAAATATTGACATTTTGAAATTTTTTTCCAAAAAAAAAGCTTTAATTTTGATTATATGTCAAATACTATGATGCATAACACCATAATATACAAATCCTATTGAATGTTTTGCTTTAACAATTTTACAAACAAACCTACTACCAAATAACATACGAAGTATTCATTAAATCAAGATTTTCATGGTTAATACATCAATTTACATAAAAATTCAAACAACAAAAGCAACAAAAATCTTGAAACAATCAAAATCGAACTATATATTCTAACAATTAAACTCGAAAAAAATAATCAAAAAATTGATACATACTTGTTACATCTCATCTTCCATCTTCCTTATATATTTTTTTGGGCAAATTACAGAAATCACATACTTTTAAGGAAAAATTACAATCTATCCCTTAAAAGTTAATAATTACAGAAATCCCTCAAACGGATACAATAATATAACCGCTGATACATTAATCTGATGCGCGAGATACATTAATCGTTAAGTAAGATACATTACATTTTATACATGATACACTAATCTGATGTACATTTTATACATGATACACTAATCTGATGCGCGAGATACACTAATCTGATGCGTGAAAATGAGCAATTTTGGAGATTTGTATAACTTATAGGGGATAATGGTAATAAGTAAACTAAAAGGTGGGATTTCTATAATTAATCCTTTTTTTTTCATCTTGCTAAATTAAAATTGATATTTCATTGTTTTTAACCACTGAGATGATTATCCGAGAAGACAAAGTTATAATACTTGTTCTGAAGTTATAAGAGAGAAGATTAATTAATTTTTGAGAGATTTGTGGAAGGTAAACAAGAGAAAGGAATGAAAATCTTTTTTAATATTGAAACGTGTGTTGTTATTTTTAATTCACCATTTTTTTATTTTTTTATTTTCTTGAATTGTTTGTTTTGTAAAAGTTTTATTGCTATGTTGGTGAAAAGTAAAACTGTTGTTATATAGGGGTTATTTAGGTGCTTAAATGGTATATTTAAGATTTTTACACTTTTTTATAGGTTAATTTAATTTGGTTTTCATTTTGTCCCCTTTTTCTACTTCTATGAACAATGAAATAGTAGAATCAATAATAATTTTTTTACTTATCGATTTAATTTTGAGTATAATAGTATGAATATATTATTTATACATCATATATATATACACACTATTTATATAATATAGATACATATGTGAATTAGTGACCCAATATTTTGGTCCTTTTTTAAATAGTAACAGTAATACTTTTCTCTATGTAAAATAAGATTACTCGAGTGAATTACCTTTATTGATAATACATCTCAATGTTATATGCAAGTTGTACCAGTTCTATAACTAAGGAAACATATCTTTACATTTAATTACAATATTTTGATTTATATATCTAAGGAAACATATCCTCTGATTGTGCAATCACATAAGATCTTCCAATACTCCTTCTCAAGTTGGAGCATGAATTGTGAAAATGTCCAACTTGCCCAACAACTTATGAAACTAGTCATGACTAGGAGCCGTTGTGAGTATATCAACCAATTGGTTCTGTGAAGAGATATGATGAGTCATAATTATCTTTGATTGTACATATTGTCGAATGAATTGACAATCTATCTCTATTTGTTTGGTACGTTCATGATCAACAAGATTGGCGGTGATATGGATAGCAGCTTGGTTATCACAAGAGAGAGAAATGTGTGTTGCATGTTTTACTTGAAGATCCTGTAGAAGCCGAAGCAACCAAACAATCTCACTAATAGTAGTGGACATAGCTCTATATTCAGCTTCAGCAGACGAGACGCCACCATTTGTTAGTTAGACGAGACACTAACCCTCCGGTGGGAGAACCATTACTACAACCCAAACTAACAAACTCAACCAAAACTAAGGCATTTAATGTTACGGAAGCAAGTTTAAATGCTAAGGAAAAGAAATAGGGAGTTCTCATAAACTCCAAACAAAAGTCTAATCAAAACAAATGCGAAATAATACCTAGAACCTGAAAGTCAATGTACCAAAACATCTAAAGTTCAACAAGTCTAAGATATGAGTACAACCCAATTAAACATAATAAATCCTAATTCACTAGTCTAAGTCTGAAATAAGGACATAAATGAAAGAGAACTCATGGAAGCCCAGAAGAAGTGGCTCACCTTTGAATTCGAACGATCACTGATCTTTTAAGCGAGGTCAATCAATAGCCTCTTGAAGATGCCATGTATTCAACAAAGAAAGATCAAGTGCAGTATCAGTACACAACCACAGTGTACTAGTAAGATCACGCGGTAATCCCACTAAGTGCAACATACATAAACCATTACAACATAATAATAACATGCACACACCGAACATATACAATATCAACATCATTTACGAATAACGTACAATTTCACAATTCTCAAGATATACAGTTATGCCAAGTCAATGGTCCTCTCATGGAACCCACACCCAAACAGTTAGTGTACTGGTACGTGGGACCCGTTCCAAGTTAGCGTGTCGAATCGTGACGCCGTTCCAATACTTATGCCGATACGTGGCAACTGATCCCAGTTAGTGTGTCGGAACGTGACACCCGTTCCATTCAATAAACCACAATCACAATGACAATGTATATTCTCACAATCATACAACAAGAGGTGATTCATGACATTTAGTTATTCAATTATCATCATTTATGATTAGTGAAATCAACCATGCAACATTCGCATGCACACATGCATTATAATGAAGCAAGAACAAACATATATCACACAACATGAAATCACAACAATCACCTACAATCGAACAAAGCTTGAATCTCCTAAGAAACTTGATCCTTCCCTTTCCAGATTTTTTCCGCTTGTTCTTGGTCTACAAACAATCAATATAATGCTAGGATCAATAAACAAGACTTAATTACCCGGATTATAATCAATAAGATCAACCCTAGGTTAAACCCTTGATCCCCATATCCAAATTAAAGTTTTTTTCACCATAATTTCCAGATCAAAACCCTCCCCCATTGATAATTACCCATTAGTGTACATTCTACGGATCAAAAAAAGGATTCAGGGAGTTAAAACCTTACCTTTAGCCTTAAGAATGGTGGAAAACGGTCAAGAACTCGCCTGGGGTCGTCTCCTAGCTCTCAAAATCAAAAAGTATAGAATAAAATGATGTTGGGATTTATTTTCGACTTAAATCGCGACTGTCCCACCACAGTTGTCCTCACCCTGCTACAGCGGCCCCACCTTGGTAGGAATAATTCTGCCATAACAGCTTGCACAGAAGCAGTGAGGAATTTTAAAAATTCCAAACCCCCATTTCACAACACACCTTCATTCCATGACGCTCAGAAAATACCCGTTCACGCTAAGATCAGTGTCGGGAGTTCTACTCACCCGAATTCAATTTCAAAAAGTTGTATAGGTTCCTTAACGTCTTAGCTATCTAGTTATGTGATCAAAATCATAATTAGATCACCCAATTGTTACCAGATTTTCCTAGACCTCACTGACTCCGATTTCGTCCAAATGTGGACTAGGTTGGGAAATTCCAAGTTACTACGAAAAAGTTTTCCGGCCCAAAAATTTTCCCCATTGGCTTTTTTATAACGACGGAAATAGGTCGTTACACCTTGCCACTTCAATGCCAAGAAAATATTTGAGCTTTCCAAGATCCTTGATATGAAATTTTGCATTTAAATGCAAGTTCAGTTTGAATATGCAATCAGAATCATTTTCCATGATGATGAGATCATCCACATATATAAGAACGGATACAAAGGAACCTTTGGGATGGGACAACGTAAACAAGGAATAGTCTGCATTTGATTGCCGGTAACTAAGAGAAAGTAAAAAGTAGTGAATTTATTATACCAATTTTGAGATGCTTCACGAAGGCCATACAAAGATTTTTGTAATTGGCAAACTTTTTTCTCCCCTAATTGGCATAACCTTGTGGAATTTTCATCTAAACTTCTTCATGCAAGTCTCCATGTAGAAAAGCATTGTTGGCGTCTAATTGATGAAGTTCTCGATTTTGAACCACAAGAACCGCTAACAGACAACAAACAGTGACAAGTTTTGCAACAGGTGCAAATGTTTCATGAAAATCAACACCTTCAATATTAGTGTATCCTTTCTTTACCAAGCGCGCCTTGTAGCATTCAATACTCCCATTAGGTTTGTACTTGACTTTATAGATCCATTTCGAATCTATAGCCCGTTTACCTGGAGGTAAAATTTGTAAAGTCCAAGTATGGTTGGCTTCAAAAGCTGAAATTTCCTTTGCCATAGCTTCTTTTCAATGTGTGTGCTTTACTGCTTGATTAAAGGATTTTGGCTCATCAACGAATGAGATGGCCGCCAAAAAAGCATTGTGACCGGATGATAGTTTAGAATATATAATAGAGTGAGATAGAGGATGTACCATTGAGTTGGCTGATGGAGTGGGAGAGAGCAACTGATCATTTAACTGAGCAAGAGAAGGGGGAAAACATAATCATACCCTGACAACTTTCGCGAGACTTGTCATGAGCGTTTACCAAGTACAAGGATAGTAGAATCAATGCTATCAGATGTAGTAGATGGATTGATAGCAGAAGAATCTTGAGAAGAAGATGCATAAGAGCTTGGTGAAGTAACTGGTAGAGGAGAAGTGCTTGTGGATACAACTTCTGGATTCTCAATAACAGTACAATTATCACTTGTGTTACAATGTTCTATGCAATTTGTTTCTTGTCCAGGTGGCTCATCAAATGTAATCGGTTGACTTAAGTTAATATGCGACAACATTTTTTCTTTTCGAGAGCCTTTAAAGTATAAATGTCTTCAAAAACTTGTACATCACATGAAACATAAATCATTTTATCCTCGAGATCATAAAATCTATATCCCTTTTGACCGTTGGGATATCCAACAAAATGTGAGGTTTTGGTCATGGAGAAAATTTATCTTGAGGCTTTCTATTCAAATGTCCATAGCAAAGACATCCAAAATTTCTCAAATGCTCATATGTGGGAACTTTACCAAGTAGTTTCTCATATGGGGTTGTATTTTGAAGAATAAAAAGAGGCATTCGATTAATTAAACATGGCGCAGTAAGGACACATTCTCTCCAAAATTTGATGGCCAAATGCGCTTGAAACCACAATGCACGAGCCACTTCCAGTAGATGTCTATGTTTTCTCTCAACTACTTCATTTTTTTTTGTGGAATGTCTGTACAACTACTTTGACGCTCCATGCCCTAATCAAAATAATGTGACAGTAAATCCTCATGCTTAAACTCTAGCCTATTGTTTGTTCGTAGGATTTTGACTCGCAAGTTAAATTGTGTATTTACCCAATTAAAAAATCGTAACAGACAAGCTTTAGTTTCTGATTTATTCTTCATGAGAAAAACCCATGTTGCTAGATTGAAATCATCAACTATGGTAAGAAAGTAATGAAACCCAAAAAGAGATTGCGTCTTGTATGGTTCTCAAATGTCACAATGTATTAAATAAAAAATATGCTTTATCTTATTCATACAATCAGGAAAAGATAATCGTGTTTGTTTTTCCTTACAACAAGCATCACAAAACATGGTCTTCTTTTCATCAAAACTAATAGATAAATTAGGAACTAGAGAAATACGATTCATTGGTAAATGCTCCAATCATCGATGCCATAAACTTGCTCTAACAGACTTCTTCACCATTAATGATTACCCCCATTTCATCAGCTCTAAGTAATAAAGACCATTTCGCCCTCTACCCACTCCAATCAGCGTCCTCGAAGGTAAGTCCTGAATTACAAAAGAGTCCGGATAAAAGGTTACTGCACATTGTAAGTCATTTGTCAATTTGCTAACTGAGAATAGATTAAAGCAACATTCTCAAGAATTAATATTTTTCCAAGGGCCGCATGGCCCAAGGCATGAACTTTCACCATATCACCATTAGGGATTTGCACTGGTGGTAAAACTGTATGAACTATCTTATTTGATAGAAAATTTATATCATGAGATATATGATTCTTAGCACCCGTATCAACTATCCACTCCATTTGTTTCTTACCTGAAAAATTAAAGGTTATCATACTCGCAGATGAGTAACCTGTAGATGCTCTATTGTTGCTCAGCAATAATAATAGTTATTGATGTTGAGCATGTGTCAAACCTGGAATTGATGACATAGTCTCTTCAATAGTTGCAACAAGGGTCGTACCTGCGAGTGCGTTTGGTTCCTTTTAATTTTTCTGATACTAACAAAACTGCATTTGATCACAAAACTGCATCTGATCATTGTTGGTCTGCTTGTTGTATTTCTTTCCTATTTACGCCAATCTGGAGGATACCCAATCACTCTGTTGCAATAATATTTTGTGTGATTAGTTCTCCCACAGTGTATGCAAGGTGGAAATTAATGTCGAACCCCATCCTCAACTTTCCTTTGTCGTGATTCACCCTCTCTTGTCAGCAAAGCAGTTGCTTCAATTGTGGCTATGTGATTTGCAGCAATAGATCTCTGTTTTTCTTCTTGTGCCGCAATTGGATAGGCTCTTCCTAAGTTTGGAAATGGGTCGACACTTAGTATTTGAGAACTCACAGTTGAATATGTGTCGTCAAGTCCCATTTAAAATCAAAATCCTTTTCCTCCTCCTTCATAGATTGCATCTTCTTTGCTGCACCGCAAATACAAGCACATGTGCAAGACGAAGTTGACATGAGACCTTGCAAATCACCCCAAATAGAATTAAGTTTACCGTAAAATGATGAAACAAAAGCTCTCTCTTGTTGCAAGAGAGAGATAGCACGCTTCAATTCATAAACTATTGGTGCAATTTCTTGGGTAAATTGTTCTTCCAAATCTACCCAAATTTCTCTAGCAGTTTCAACGTGTGCGGCGCTATCCTGCAATTCCTTGGCAATAGCATTTGTAAGCTATGAAAGTACAATGGCATTGCATTGTGTCCATAACTGTGAATCCTGAAAGTTTTCTTTCGATCTCTCAATGGTCCCATTAACAAATCCTACCTTGTTTTTAGAGTGAAGTGCGTTCAAAAAAATTATTCTTCAAGTGAAATAAGTTTCTCCTACTAAGAGGATTGGTAACAAAAATCAATCCTGGGTGGTCTGATGGATGCATGGAATAAAGAGAAGAGTCTGCGACTTTGGGTTGAGGCAAACCCACTAGTTCATCGGTGCGTCCTTCAGTTCCCATGGCTGGAAGAAAAACTTCTTAGGATCTTTTAATACGCTCTGATACCACGTAAAATAAGATTACCCGAGTGAATTTCCTTTATTGAAAATACATCCCAATGTTATATACAAGTTGTACCAGCTCTATAACTAAGGAAACGTATCTGTACATTTAATTACAAATATTCTGATTTATATATCTAAGGAAACATATCCTCTGACTGTGCAATCACATAAGATCTTCCAATAAAAGTATTACTCCGTTGTTAGAATACTATATTTAAACACATGATTAATAATATATACTCTGACATATTTTACTTTCATTGCTATTTTAACTTTGGTTCAAATGTTCCTTTAAGTATATTCTCAAGGATTTTTGGTCCTTCAAATTATCAAAAGTAATTATGGCACGGCCTCATATTGGGAAGTGCAGTTTTTGCAATTCCTTATTTTTAGTCCTTTTTTTGGTATGGTACAACTTTTTAAGATGCAATTTTTCTTATTTATCATATCGGTGTTACAATATTTAGAATTTGATGAGATTTTTCTAGTATTTCTGGTTTTAAAAAAATCACATTTCCCCTCAAATTCAACAAGTCAGCTACTGTTAAATTATTTGACGGAGACTAAGAGTCTATTTGACATTATTGCTGGGAGGCCAAAAACACTTGATTTGAGAAAAAATATTTTAAAAAGACATACGGTGTTTGGATAATCAGTAAAACTGCTTTTAAATGTGTTGAGAATAGGACTCAGAATATTGCAAAAATAAAACAGTTAGCTACTTTTAGGGTTTTTTAAATTATTAGAGTCCTATGTAACTTGAATTTAGGAGTTAGTTCTTTTATTTGTTAGTTGAATTTTATTGATAAGTTAGTAGCATATTTTTCTATTTTTAGTTAGAAATTATATCCATAAATGTAAGTCTTTGAATTATTAATAAAATAATTTCCTTTGACAATTCTGCAGTATTTTTCTCTCTCAAAGTCTTTCTCTGTTATTTTCTTAATTTCTTTATTAAAAAACCAACAATTTGTATCTAGAGCCTTCTTCTTGAGGGATCTGTGAGTAGAAAAATGGATTTCGAAAATAGTTTTTCACGAATGGCTCCTCCTATTTTTGATGGTGAAAATTATCAACTATAGGTTGTGAGAATGGAAACCTACTTAAAGGCTCTTGATCTTTGGTGTCATGACCTGAACGTGGCCGGCACTCGAGAATCATTGTTGGTCCCCAAGCGAACCCTCATCCTGGCTGACTACAAGTGGAAGACTAACTCAAGTATACAATAGCTTAAAACTGAATTAGATTCATTAAACTCAAATACTCAACCTTTTAAAATAATATGTACAATACTCAAAATAAAAGTAAATATACAAACTCCTTAACTCTATCTATCTATGAAGCCTCTACTATTACAGAAGGATATTGGGACAAGACCCACGATATCTCAAAACTACTAACTGTAAGATAAAGGTAAAGTCCTCTGGAATATTGGAATATAAGAAGGCTCTCCAACGCTGACTGAAATATCACATGACCCCAACGAAACGCTTGTTGATGATCCTGAATACTTGTATCTGCATCATTAAACAATGCAGGCCAAATGGCTCAATACATGGAATGTACGAGCATGTAAAGGGAATTCAAAAGTATAAACGTAAGTTTGAACTTATGGATAAGAAACATACTTACCTCTTCTCAACTCACTCAACTCAACTCAAAGAAATATAGTTCAACTCAACTCAGAGAAAAGAGGGCTCAACTCAATAACAGGATAATCAACTCAGTGAAACATAGTTCAACTCAATTAAAAGAAATAAAGCTCAACTCAACAATAAGATACTCAACTCTGGATAATCAGCTCTAGATAAAACACCAATAAAAGATGCAATATATGGAAAGCTTTTAAAACAATAGAAATCAACTTAGTTTGTATGCAAGGATACAAGATAAACTCTTCTTGTATATGAAAATACAAAGTAAACTATGTTTATATAAGAATACAATATATCTCTGTGAGAGTTTCTCTAACCGACAACCATCACTATGAGTTATGTGATGATACAACGTCTTACCTCATGCTGCCAGGGTTGTCCTATACTTTGCTGGGGTATAGAACCTACTACTAAGTGGATCTACTAGTCTATACTAATAGCATTAAGGAATCATCTAAAAAGTATGACTCTTTCTACCCACATTGGCTACACGGTTTATGGGGGTTGTGAGTTATCTCAGCTCTCCCCCATATCGGTGCTCAATACTACTCCCAAAATATAACTAGCTAATATGTTTAAAAACATAACTTTTTATGTGGTTTGACATTATTACTCAAAAATCTTTATGTTAAAAGAAATGGCACACAAACTGCTCAAAACTCTTTTGGAAATCTCAGTTTGCTCTCATCTTAACTGTAAAAAAATTTAGTCTTGGGTATACGTAGTTCTCATATATCATTTTAAAGAAAATGAACTCAGGTCTACTTTTTCTCAACTCAGTGCTCAAGTCTTTAAAACAAGTTTTAAAACAATTTGTTAAAACAATTCTTAAAATAGGGTTCATGGCGAATTATGGACGTGAACGACTCAATTAAAGGTTTTCAATAACCATGCATAGAATTCAATACTTAGGACTCAATAACTCCAGAACTCAAGAACTCAATGATACTACTCATTTCAAGAATACTCAACTCAGAGGGTTCATGCGGAATTATGGGCATCAACTACTCAACTCAAGGACTTAATGATACCTCTCATCTCAAGACTGCTCGACTCATATGGTTCATGCAAAATTATGGCCATGAACTACTCAACTCAGGGACCTTCATGGGTAACGTGTAGTAGCCCCATGAATAGGAACATAATCCCAAAATGATTAGGAACTCAATATTCAAGACTTAGAACTTTAAGGTACTACTCCTCTCAAAGATACTCAACTGATAGAGTTCATGCGGAATTTATGGGCATGAATGACTTGACTCAAGGGTTTAAATAACAATATGGAACTAATGTATACGACTCTTCTCACTCTCATAATTACTTCCTCAAAACTCAATTTAAAACTCAAGTGTTGGCTTTGAAAAACTTCACAAGATTTATAGCTCAAAATAGGGTTCTGCTGAATTATACACATGAAAAATCAACTCAAAGATCTCAATAAAAATATAGAAACTTAATAACTAGGAATAGAATTTTTTCAAAGAACCATGAACTCAATTACTCAAATCAACTTATCTCAAGAATACTCAAAGTTAGTGTAGAATCTTAGATTTCTCCTTTACTGCTTCGAAAGAAGATGTAGGGCGTGAGGATGAACTATTCCAACACTATGATAGCCTTAAATACCTGGAAGAACAAGGTTATTGAAGAATCTTGAAGAAGAACTTGATTAGAAGCCTTGAAACCCTAGCTTGAAGGTAAACGATCAAGAAAACCTTTCTTGAGATTCTTGAATTTGTTTCTTGAAATCTCTATGGCCAAGAATTATGATTTTCATTAGTGATTCATAATTGTATGGAGGAATTTGAGTTGAAAAGAATGAAATTCTTGGAGAAAGACTTACCTTGAAGAAGAATCTTGAAAAAGATTGAAAGAATGTTGAATGAAGTCTTCTACTTTGATTTTTCCTTAGGGTTTTGCCCTAGGGTTTGAGAGAGAAGAGAATGATGGATTAACAGATAAAAATCTGATTGTTTTGAGCCTTTTATTAGTCAAGAAATTCATTTGGGGTTTTCCTTGGAGGTAAAAAGACAAACAAAACGACCCTTTTTAATGCATTCCCGTCGGCTAATTCATAACATCACTATATCAGGTTACTAAAATGGTCATATCTCCTTCATATGAGCTCAAAAAATTTCAAAATTGGTGGCATTGGAAAGATAATTCAAAGACCTTTAATTTGATATCTTATGGCCACTTAACTCATTATGTACTGAAAGTTCTGGTTATGTGAAGTTGACCCAAAACTTAAAGGAATTTAGGAATGATTTGATTGAATTTTTTTTAGTTCTTCTTGGAACTCAAGGTAATACATCTAGTGACCTTAAAGAAAATTTTAAATTCTTTGGTAAAATCTCGCTCACTACGAAGAATGGTTCGAGTCTGTAACACCCCAGAAATTTTTTCGAACAGAAACTCAAACCATCCATCGTTGTGACTAGGATTTTACTAAGGAATTTAAAAGTTCTTGAGTGTTAAGGTCACTAGATGTAGCGCCTTGAGTTCAAAAAAGAACTAAATTAGAAATAGCAAAATCTGAAATTTGGCAAGTTAAGCTAAGTATGAGTTTTGGGTCAACTTCAAACGACAATAACTCCTAGCACAGGATGATTTACGTGTGCTACAAGATACCGTAGGAAAGATCTTTGAATTATCTTTCCAACTCCACCAAGTTTACTCAGTTTCGGGTCGTATGAGTGAGATATTTTCTTTTGAAGTGAGGATGCCCAGTTAAGGAAAGTTACCCGAAAACAGTAAGGGGTATTTTGGTCTTTTCCTTACCCATTCAGATTTAATTCATTTCTAGTAAGATTTTAAGGGTCTAATCATATTAGGTTCAATTTTATAATCCTAATATACGCATAGGGTTTTAGTTGAGAGTTCAAGAAGAGAAAAGAGGAGAAAATATGAAAGGATCAAGGCGTTCGTCAACGTTCTTGAGTTTGTTTGCGGATTTTCGCCATGGGTTTGATCCCTAAGAGGTATGTAAGTTTCCATAGTGTTGGGTTTGTTCACCCACACACCAATCATGTTATTTTCAGCGTAATTTCATTCTCAAAAGTTGAAGGAATTGAGTTCTTGAATTGGGTTCTTGAAGTTCATTCTAAATCTTATTTTGTTGGGGTTTTGATGAAATATTGAAATAAAAGTTAGTGATTTGAGTGTTGTTTTGAGTAGATTAGTGTGTACTTAGGTTGAGTAATTGAATCTAAGGAAAACTTGAGAAAATAAATCGATAAGAAGCGATTTAGGATCAAAAAATGAGAGACAAAATTCGTTGAAATATTGCATGGGGAAAGGTTGGCGCATCGCGCCCCTGATGCGCCAAAGAGGTTGGGGCGGCGCTCTAGTAGTATGCCAAAATTGGGTTCCAGTAACCAAGGGGTTGGCCCACCGTGCCAAAAACACGCCCGAGCCGTCTGCCCCCACCCTTTTTTCATCGTTTAGCCTATCTAAGTTCTTCTAAAGCGTACTAACATTTCCTATTGATTATAACTACTCTAAAATACTTCTAAACATCTAGGAATCATACATAAACATGAATCGTAACCTTGAATTTATAAATTCAAATTCAAGGTAGAGTTAAGAGTCAAGTCTTAAGAGTTCTTTTGAATCTTTTTGAGGAGTCTTCTACAACTTCTAGTAACTTGTTTCAAGACTCAAGCAAGTGAGTATGAGGATGAGGAAAATGTATTCATGAATCTACTTAGTCTTCATGAGATCCTTCATATCATGAAACATAACTCTTGAATTCATAATTCACATTCAAGAGAGAGTTAAGAGTAGAGTTCAAGAAAGTCTTTTAGTTCAATTGTGAATCCTTTGAGATCAACTATTGATTTGAGCTAAGTTTAGAGTAAGTAACTTTGAGAATGAGAAGAGTAGTATTCATGAGTTTCTTATCAATTTTTGACCCTTGAGTCGAATCGTTCATGCCCATAACTTCGGCATGAACTCCATCAGTTGAGTATCATTGAGAGAAGTAATATCTTCAAGTTCTAAGTCTTGAGTATTGAGTTCCTAATCCCCTTTGAGATTATAGTTCTAATCATGGGACTATTACATGCTACCCATGAAGTCCTTGAGTTGAATTGATCATGCCCATAATTCTGCATGAACCTTATAAGTCGAACAACCTTGAAATGAGAAGTACTGTTGAGTCCTTGAGTTGAGTAGCTCATGCTCATAATTCTGCATGAACCCTTTGAGTTGAGCAGTCTTGAAATGAGTAGTATCATTAAAGTTCTTGAGTTACAAGTATTGAGTTCTATCTATGGTTATTGAAAACCTTGCATTGAGTCGTTCACGTCCATAATTCGGCATGTACATTATTTTTAAGAAGTCTTTTACAAACGTTTTAACTTTGTTTTAAGACTTAAGCTTTGAGTTGAATAAAGAGTAAGAGTAAAGTTCATTTCTTCAAAGATTATACGGGAACTAAGTATTCCCAAGAGTTAAAATGTTTTCACATTTGAGCAAGAAAGGAAACATCAATTTTCAAGAGATCCTTTAAGCTAGTTTTGGAGTAATTATCTCAAATCACAGAAAAAGTTTTGTTTTTAAAACATATGAACTGAGTATATTTTGGGAGTAGTATTGAGCACTAATATGGGGACGCGAGTTCATAATAACTCAAGTCTCCATAAACCATGTAGCCATCATGAGTAGAAAGGATCATACTTTTTAGATGACTCCTTAGTGATTTTTAGCATAGACTAGTGGATCCACTTAGTTAAGGCATTCTATATAACGAAAAAGTATAGGACAATTTTGGCAGCGTGGGCAAGACATTGTTTCATCACTTAGGCTCATAGTGGTTGTTGTCGGTTAGAGAAACTCCCACAAAGTTATATTGTATTTTTATAAACACATTGAATATTATTGTATTTTTCAATACATTGAGTTGATATCTACAGTTTTACAGCTTTCCATATATATTGCATCTTTTACTGTTGCTTTATCCTTGAGTATCATGAGTTGAGTCTTTTGAGTTGACTATCTTGATGTGAGTACCTTCGAGTTGAGTATCTTGAGTTGAGTATCTTGAGTTAATATGTGATTCATTGTGTCGAATACCTTATTGTTGAGTTTCACTGAGTTGAGAACCTTATTACTGAGTTGAGTATCTTATCCTTGAGTACTTCTGAGTTGAGTAAGTTTGAGTAGTTTTGAGTATCCTTGAGTATTTCTTGAGTTGAGTAAGTTTGAGAAGAGGTATATATGTTTCCCTTTTTTCAAGTTTCAAACTTATGTTATGCTTTAGAATTCCCTTTACATACTCGTACATTCTATGTACTGAGCCATTTGGTCTGCATCCTTTCATGATGCAGATTCAGGTATTCGGGAACAACACCAGGAGTTTCGTTGATACCACATGGAGTTCGAGTTAGCTATGGTGAGCTTTCTTGCTTCTGGAGGATTTCATTTACTTTTCAGTTATATCAGTTGTCGTGGGTCTTGTCCTGACTTCCATCTTTGTCATTTAAAGGTATCAGAAATAGACCGCAGAGTTTCAAAAGTCTGTTAATTTAATTTGTTAAATGTTTTAAAGACTTACGTTGCCTATTTTACGGCGAGTTGAAAATTTTATTTTATTCAGAATTTTTCATTTGAGTTAAAGCTTTGTATTTGATTTTCATGAATTTTTTTTATGTTTTTTAGCTTTGTATGCTTGAGTTAGTCTTCTGCTTGTAGTCATCCAGGATGAGGATTCGCTTGGGGACCAGCAAGGGTTCTCGAGTGCCGGCCACGTCCAGGGTGTAGGCTCGGGTCGTGACAAACTTGGTTTCAGAACACAGAGTTCAAGTGTCCTAGGGTGTCTATGAAGTCGTGTCAATATGATCTGGTTTATGGTTGTGAGGGCCCCACTTCTATAAATGAGGGACTACTGACATTTAAGAAAAGTTTCCTTTCTTTCATACTCCTAATCGTGCAATAAAGCTATATCATAGAGATATATTCTAACTCGTGCGTTTCTCAAATTCATTCGACTACCCATCATACTAGAGGTGGTTGAAAAGTAAAGCGTAAAGATCCTTATGGATAAGTTGTTCTTAGCAAGAATCTTGAGAAAGTCGTGAGACTCCATAGGGGCTTGAGCGAAGCCCAAGAGTAAGTTAAGTGTTCAGTTTCAGAGGAATGAACCTATATTCATGTGAATCGTGTGTTTGAGCTAAAAGTGAGTTGTACTCTCTTCTGTAAGTCTTGTTTCATCTGAGATTCTTATGAGAAAGTATGTTTAGAGCTTGGGTAGTATTTTCACCCGAAAAGGTAGCATGAGTAACGAGATCATGAGCAGTAGTAGAGAAAGAACCTAGAGCTAGAGAAAAGTATGCAGAGGTTTAGTGATTTAAGAAAGGGAGATAGTGTTTTGAAGAGCTATATTACTATAGTCATGCACCCAGTAAGTTATTGATGAGGAGTTTTCCCTTATGGGTAGAGTAAGAGTTGCTAGTCAAGATGAGATAAAGTATATATTTGTTAACCAGAATAGAGTCGATGGCGATGTGCCATCGTATTAGAGGAGACTAAATTCATGTGTTGAATAAGAGAGCAGAGTATTCATAAAGTGATAGATCTAAGCTAGGCTTATGATATGTTTAAGAGGTTCATGATGTTCGAAAGGTTATAAAACTGATTAAGTAATGAGGTATAGTATAGTAGGCGAGCAATCGTATTGATATTCGAGTTTAGTAATGAACATTAAGCTTGAATTTGAGATGAGTGTCATGATCAAAAGAATGGCAACATGAGGGTGATGATGTTAGTCTTAAGATTTGATCTAGAAGATTTGACATAGAGTAGGTGAGGAATTGAGGTGATAAGCTGCAATAAATATGAGTGGTACAAGTGAGAGACCCTAACCTTTAGATAAGGGAAGTGAACTGTGGCTAAGTGACAAGAGTAACAAGAGCATTAAGAGGTGGACCGAGAGGGTATGTAATCAGAAGAGGTTAAGAGAAACACCTTAGAAAGAGGTCTTAGTACCTGCTTATTGAGAGTTCGGTAGTCATGAGATAAACTTCTCCCAAGTGTTAGAGTAAAAGAGGATGTAGACCAGTTAGTGATGATGGAATAGGTCCATAGTTTTCAAGTGTCAGATTTAGACCTAAGGGGGAGATGACGAGATGAGAAATCAAGTCAAGTATTTGAGAGTAAGATAGTAATGCATTCCAAGGAGTATAGGAGATATCATTTCGGAGGCCTTTTTAGTAATAGAGTGATGTTAGAAAGAGGAGGTTGATGTTTTTATCGTGATAGTGATGGTGTGATAATTCCATCTAAGCTTGTAAATAAGGAGGATGAGGTTTTACTATGAGAAATAGTTAAATGAGTGCCCTTAGTTAGTTCCAAAGGAGTTAGTTAATAGGAGTCCATGGAGTTGTTAGAGTACTAAACTTGAATGTGGTGTTGTTAACCAGTAGGTGGTTCTTGATATGAGCCCAATGTGGTGGTAAAAAGTAATAGTCTTGGGATGAGATTCCCTAAAGAGAGGTATAGAACTCGAACCTAAGGATTTGGGTTCAGCTTGAATATAGTGAAAGCGTACCATTAGACTCAGACCTTAGTAAGAGTAACCTCATTCCATACCCAGTCAAGTCGTCATTCGAGGACGAATCCCAAGGAAGAGATATTGTAACACCCCAAAAAAAAATTCAAACTGAGACTCGAACCATCCTTCATTGTGAGTAGGATTTTACTAAGTAATTTAAACTTTATTGAGTGTTAAGGTCACTAGATGTAGCACCTTGAGTTCAAAAAATAACTAAATTAGAAATAACAAAATATGAAATTTGGCAAGTTAAGCTAAGTATGAGTTTTGGGTCAAATTCAAATGACCATAACTCCTATCACAAAACGAGTCAGGTGTGCTACAAGATACCATAGGAAAGATCTTTGAATTATCTTTCCAACGCCACCAAGTTTGCTCAGTTTCAAGGTCAGATGAATGAGATATGCCCTTTTTAAGTCAAGTTGTCCAGTTAAGGAAAGTTACCCGAAAATAGTAAGGGGTATTTTGGTCTTTTCCTTATCCAATCAAATTTAATTCGCTTTTAGTATGATTTTAAGGGTCTAATCCTATTAGGTTCAGTTTTATAATCCTAATATACAGCTACAGCTAGGGTTTTATAGTTGAGAGTTCAAGAAGAGAAAATATGAAAGGATCAAGGCGTTCGTCGACGTTCTTGAGTTTGTTTGCGGATTTTCGCCATGGGTTTGATCCCTAAGAAGTATATAAGATTCCATAGTGTTGGGTTTGTTCACCCACACGTCAATCATGTTATTTTCAGCGTAATTTCATTCTCAAAAGTTGAAGGAATTGGGTCTGAATTAGGTTCTTGAAGTTCATTCTAAATCTTGTTTTGTTGGGGTTTTGATGAATTATTTAGATAAAAGTTAGTGATTTGAGTGTTTTTTTAGTAGATTAGTGTGTACTTAGGTTGAGTAATTGAATCTAGGGAAAACTTGAGAAAATAAATCGATTACAAGTGATTTAGGATCAGAAAATAAGAGACGAAATTCATTGAAATTTTGCCTGGGGAAAGGCTGGCACGGCACACCCCTGATGTGCCAGAGAGGCTGGGGCAGCGCGCCAGCAGTGCGCCAGAATTGGGTTCCAGTAACTTGGGGGTTGGCACCCCGTGCTAGGAACACACCCTGGTCGTCTGCCCCCACCTTTTTTACATCGTTTAGCCTATCTAAGTTCTTCTAAAGTGTACTAACACTTCCTATTGATTCTAACTACTCTAAAAGACTTCTAAACATCTAGGAATCATACATAAACATGAATCGTAACCTTGAATCCATAAATTCAAATTCAAGGTTAAGAGCCAAGTCTTGAAAGTTCTTTTGATTCTTTTTTAGGAGTTTTCAGAAAACTTCTAGTAACTTGTTTCAAGACTCGAGTAAGTGAGTATGAGGATGAGGAAAATGTATTCATGAGTCTACTTAGTCTTCATGAGATCCTTCATATCATGAAACATAACTCTTGAATTCATAATTCACATTCAAAAGAGAGTTAACAGTAGAGTTCAAAAAAGTCTTTGAGTTCAATTGTGATCCTTTGAGATCAACTATTGATTTGAGCTAAGTTTCGAGTAAATAAGTATGAGAATGAGAAGAGTAGTATTCATGAGTTCCTTATTGATATTTTGACCATAACTTCAGCATGAACTCCATCAGTTGAGTATCATTAAGAAAAGTAGTATCTTCAAGTTCTAAGTCTTGAGTATTGAGTTCCTAATCCCCTATGAGATTATAATTCTAATCATGGGACTATTACATGTTACCTATAAAGTCCTTGTGTTGAATTGTTCATGCCCATAATTCTGCATGAACCCTATAAGTCGGACAACCTTGAAATGAGAAGTATTTTTGAGTCCTTGAGTTGAGTAGCTCATGCTCATAATTCTGCATGAACCCTCTGAGTTGAGCAGTCTTGAAATGAGTAGTATTATTAAAGTTCTTGAGTTACAAGTATTGAGTTCTATCTATGGTTATTGAAAACCTTGCATTGAGTCGTTCACGTCCAAAATTCGGCATGAACAATATTTTTAAGAAGTCTTTTACAAACGTTTTAAATTTGTTTTAAGACTTAAGCTTTGAGTTGAATAAAGAGTAAGAGTAAAGTTCATTTCTTCAAAGATTATACGGGAACTAAGTATTCCCAAGAGTTAAAATGTTTTCACATTTGAGCAAGAAAGGAAACATCAATTTTCAAGAGAGCCTTTAAGCTAGTTTTGGAGTAATTATCTCAAATCACAGAAAAAGTTTTGTTTTTAAAATATATGAACTGAGTATATTTTGGGAGTAGTATTGAGCACCAATATGGGGACGCGAGTTCATAATAACTCAAGTCTCCATAAACCATGTAGTCATCATAAGTAGAAAGGATCATACTTTTTAGATGACTCCTTAGTGATTTTTAGCATAGACTAGTGGATCCACTTAGTTAAGGCATTCTATATAACGGAAAAGTATAGGACAGTTCTGGCAGCGTGGGCAAGACGTTGTATCATCACTTAGGCTCATAGTGGTTGTTGTCAGTTAGAGAAACTCCCACAGAGTTATATTGTATTTTTATAAACACATTGAGTATTATTGTATTTTTCAATACATTGAGTTGATATCTACAGTTTTACAGCTTTCCATATATATTGCATCTTTTACTATTGTTTTATCCTTGAGTATCATGAGTTGAGTCTTTCGAGTTGAGTATCTTGAGTTGAGTATCTTGGTGTGAGTACTTTCGAGTTGAGTATCTTGAGTTAATTTATGTTTCATTGTGTCGAGTACCTTATTGTTGAGTTTCACTGAGTTGAGAACCTTATTACTGAGTTGAGTATCTTATCATTGAGTACTTCTGAGTTGAGTAAGTTTTAGTAGTTTTGAGTATCCTTGACTATTTCATGAGTTGAGTAAGTTTGAGAAGAGGTAAGTATGTTTCCCTTTTTATTAAGTTTCAAGCTTATGTTATGCTTTAGAATTCCCCTTACTTGCTCGTACATTCCATGTACTGAGCCATTTGGTTTGCATCCTTTCATGATGCAAATTCAGGTATTCGGAATCATCACCAGGAGTTTCATTGATACCACATGGAGTTCGAGATAGCTATGGTGAGCCTCCTTGCTTCTGGAGGATTTCATTTACTTTTCAGTTATATCAGTTGTTAGGATGTCATGGGTCGTGTCCCAATTTCCATCTTTGTCATTTAGAGACTTGATATATAGATAGTAGAGTTTCAGAAGTCTGTTCATTTAATTTGTTAAATGTTTTAAAGATTTAAGTTGCCTATTTTATGGCGAGTTGAAAAATTTATTTTATTCAGAGGTTTTCATTTGCGTTAAAGCTTTGTATTTGAGTTTCCTGAATTTTTATTCAGTTTTTAAGCTTTGTATGTTTGAGTTAGTCTTCCGCTTGTAGTCATCAAGGATGAGGGTTCGCTTGGGGACCAGCAATGGTTCTCGAGAGCCGGCCATGTCCATGGTATAGGCTCGGGTCGTGATATAGTCTTAGCTCAAAAATTATCCGGGGTGTTACATTTGGGAAGTCGTGGAAGAGGATTATGAAATTAATCCGCTGCCAAATAATCCCACTGTGACCCAAATCAAGAGTCACAAGGAAAAGAAAATCATTAAGTCCAAGGCAAAAGCAACTTTGTTTATTGTTGTTTCGACAACGGTTTTCACGAAAATCATGACTCTCACATCACCGAAAGAAATTTGGAATTATCTGAAGAAAGAATATGTTGGAGATGAAAGAATATGAGGAATGAAGGTATTAAATTTAATTAGGGAATTCGAATTGTAGAGAATGAAAGAGTCGGAAATTGTCAAGGAATACTCTGACAGATTGCTTGATATTTTCAACAAGGTAAGATTACTAGGCACTGAATTTAAAGATACAAGGATTATTGAAAAAGTTCTTATTATAGTGCCCGAAAGATATGAAGCATGTATTACAACTTTGAAAAACACACAAGATCTGTCCAAAATTACCTTGGAAAAATTATTAAATTATTTGCAAGCACATGAACAAAGGAGGCTTATGAGGCAAGATGGCATGGTTGAAGGAGCATTAATAGCCAACCACAAAACTCAAAGCAAGGGTATGAAAAATAAGAAAGTCAGAATTGGAAATGGTGATTGTATTCCTGCAAAAGAAAAAGGGTCTATTGCAATTAAAACAAATTAAGGTACAAAAATAATTTCAGATGTTCTTTATGTGCTTGATATTGATAAAAGTTTGTTTAGTTTTGGTCAGTTAATAGAAAAAAGATTTAAATTATCATTTGGAGACAAATATTGTTGAATCTTTGATTCCACTAAGCAAGAGATTTTACAAGTTGAAATGAGAGGTAAGAGCTTCTCATTTAATCCAACAAAAGATGCACACAAGCCTTGCAAGACAAGATGAATTGACAGATTTGTTCACAAGGTCAATTTCAGATGAGACTACAATCTACAATTCTTGATACAAGGAGGAGTGTTGAGAATATGTCTCAGGATATTGCAGAAATAAAACAATTAGTTACTTTTAGGGTTTTAAAAGTTATTAGAGTCCTATGTGACTTGAATTTAGGAGTTAGTTCTTTTAATTGTTACTCCCTCCGTTTCAAAAAGAATGACCCCCTTTCCTTTTTAGTTTGTTTCAAAAAGAATGACCTCTTTCCTTTTTTGGTAATATTTTACTTTCAATTTTCCACGTGGCATGTTTAAGACCACAAGATTAAAGGACAATTTTGTACATTTGACATAACTTTAATTTAGGGCCACAAGATTCAAAAGTCTTTTTTATTTTCTTAAACTCCGTGTCAAGTCAAACTAGGCCACTCTTTGTGAAACGGAGGGAGTATTTGAATTTTACTGATAAGTTAGTAGCATATTTTTCTATTTTTAGTTAGAAATTATATCTATAAATGTACTTCTTTGGATTATTAATAAAATAATTCTCTTTGACAATTCTGCACTATTTTTTTCTCTCAAAGTCTTTCTCTGTTATTTTCTTAATTTCTTTATTAAAAAAATCAACAAAATGAAAGCAAAAACAACTTTTCTATTGTTGGAAAAGAGCTAAAAGTTTCTGCTTCTTAAAAATAGCAGAAATAGAAAATTATTTATCTCAAGACCAAAATATCTCTGACGTTTATTCATATTTCCCAAAATATCCCTTATACTTATTTATTTTTGTTGTGTATGTATGTAGTGATTTAATTTGTGAAATAATTTTTAAATTTATTTTACTTGATATTTTTAAGGGAAAATGCATAAGTATACGCGAAATCTCAATGACACACCTTAACTATACATGAGACCTATTACCCCCCCTAAATTATTTTAAAGTGTAATAAACACACCCTTTCGTGATGAGGTGGCACAGAGAGTGTGTTCACTCTCTTAGACGCATGAGAGATACGAAAAAAGATATTAAAATCTGATTAATATGGACACGTGTTCATTTTTAAATGGACATTTTATAATTAATTAGTAGAGATAGTTAATTAACTTTAAAACTTAAATTGATATTTTTAAAAAATTAAATTTCTTTTTTTTTTATGAAATAGAGTCAAATTTTATCATTTTTCACAACATATTAAAATATTTAGAGAATTCTTTTTAGTGTTTTTCATTAATTTGTGTAGTATCGAGAGATTTTTTTTTTCTTTTTCATTTTTTTACTCAAATAAATTACTTGAAATTCGCTAATGAGAAAAAAATTGCATATTAGGAATTTAATTTAGGCAACATATAAAGAGAATAATTTAAATTAGAATTTTTTTTAAAAAATTATAAATAAATAATTTAATTACCATCCCCTCCTCAATTATCCATGTCATACCCCCCCCCCCACCCCTACCCCCAGCCCTCACCCTGCCCCACCCACACCCCCACTCCTCCCCTCCCCCCCCCCCCCCCCCGCTTCAATTCTCCAACAATATGACACTCCACCCCTACCCCAACCCAACTCTCCATGCCGCTTCAGTTCTCCATCAATAACACCCTCCCTCCTTCTCTTCCCTTCTCACTTCAATCAGTCTTTATCTTAACCCAAATTCAATCAGAAAAAAATGACCCCAATTTTGAATTCTTCTCGAATTAGAGTTCAAAATTTAGGTAGTTTCTTCAATGGAGATTTTGGACCATGTTTTATGAAATTTATTTGGCTTCTTGGATTGAAAGAAAAATTAAAATTGATAGTAGATATTGGATCCGATGGTAGTGAAGGGATAAATTTGGTGGTGGGTTATAATTTTCATGGTGATTGCTATGAGTTTTAATGGTTAAAATAAGTGGGTTTAGTGGTTATGGAGTGAGTGTTGATAATGAAAAGGAATCAAATGACATGGAATATTTTATTTTTTATAGATCTGATCATTTATTGACGTGGCGCTGACATAATGATGACTTGAAGGCGAGTATAAAACATCTTCCATCATGTGAGTGGCTATATAGGTTTTAGGTTGTGTTAAGGGTGTGTTTATTATACTTAAAAATAATTCAGGGGGGGAATAGGACTCATGTATAGTTGAAGGGGGTACTTGTGCATTTTTCCTATTTTTAATTATATTTAATCATCATGTTAATATTATATTGTTATTTAATTTATTTTTTATTCAATTGTGTATAATATTGATTGAAATTTGAATATGTATATTTTAATGTAATAACAATAAATATTTAATTAAAATTTTTATAATAGATATTTAAAATATTTATCTCTGTAAAATAATATGAATATTAAAGTGCATTGATTTTTTCCCTTTTTTGTTATTTGACTCTCAAAAGTAGTTTTTAAAAACGAATAGTCAAACACCATTTGTTTATCAAAAGTATTTTTCAAATGAATTAGCCAAACACAAATCAATATTTTGACGAAAGAACTTTTCTGAAAAGCTATTTTTAAAAAGTACTTCTAAAAACAAGTAGTTTCTATTGCTTTTTAAAAAAACCAGAAATTTTTAATTTCTTCCCAACAACGAAAAAAATGTTTCTATTTCCATTTAAAAGTAGTTTAATAATTATCCAAATACCTTAATTTTCAAAAAAATTATTTTTTTCCAATATAAATATTTTTGGCCTCTCAAGATAACCCACTAACTTTTGGCTAACAAAAATAATCTAAGTTATTCGGAAATATATTTAAGGGACTAATTTCGATCTGTCTCCCATTTGTCATTTTTCTAAGACAAATTTTGCTAAAAGGCCAAACCCTTGTATTGATTCAGTATTTCTAGTCAACTTGATGATAGATACAATAAATTATGAATAATTAACACCATTTATTTTACCTTCATATTTTTATCTATCCAGAAATATACAGTCATCATTAGGGGTGTGCAAAAATCAAATCGATAAAAGTGTTATTGGTTTATTGTTATTGGGGTATTAGGTTAACGGAGTTTTAATGGTTTATAAAAAAAATTATTAGGTTATCGGTTCGGTATTGGTTTTTAATATTGGGTTATTGGGTAAACCGATAACCCATTAAGACTAGCAATTTACTACTTTTACTTGTACATAAATATTATATATTAATCTCAATATCTTACTAGTTACTATCTTTGTCCTTTAGCCTTCAATTCACACTTCACAATGACTTTGAGTTCACAATTTCACATTATACAAAACGTTAAAATATAAAGTAAGAACCTTATTCTTCTTAATTTCTCTTTGTGTTACACCTGTATAGTTCTTTTCATGTTTGTTATTATTATTATTTCTATTTTATGAGCATTTGTAAAGTTACATTATTGTGTTTTCGTATCAAATTTATTAGAAAAGTAATAAATCTGTTTTATAAGTATTTTCTTATTGGTTAAACCAAAAAGTGAATTGTTAAGGACCGAAACCGATAAACCGAAAACCGATAAAAAATATCTTATTGGTTTAACATATTTAAAAACCGAAAACCGATAAACCGAACCATAATACATAAAACCGAACCGAACCGACCGATGCACACCCCTAGTCACCACTTTTTTTTCTATCTTTTTTAACAAATTGGTGTAGGGGAAGGGGAGACAAGGTGGGAATCGAACCTTCATCAATAAGTAGGGCTGAACATAAAATATCAAAATTGAATTACCGAATCGAATTGAAATTTTTGGTAATTTGGTATTTGGTAATTTGATATTCAGTATGGTTTTCAAGAGTAAAATCTTAGAATTATGGTATTCAATTTGGGTTTGGTATGATACTAGTACCATTTGGTATTCGGTATTTCCCGAATACCGAACTATTTACTTAATGAAGGTCATAAGTATATCAATATGTCAAGTACTCATTAGTATAAGTTCAAAGAGTAAGTTAAAGAACAAACTTAAACAACCCAAATACATGTCTTTTAGTTGTATCAATTTATTTTTTCTTGATGTCTTCTTACTTATTGATCTTCTATTATACCGCGCCTCCACATTAAAATATAGAAATAATTTAAGAAATAGTATTAACTTCGTAATATAATGGGCTACAACTTTAATACGGTATTGCCGAATATCATATCAAACCGAAGTTTAATTTACCGATTACCAAATTACCCAATTGGAATTTAAAATATAGGTATTTTGTATCTACTTTTAACTACCAATTACCGAATTATCAAACCCAAAATTTAAGAATCTCAAATTGAATACTGAACACCCATCCCTACCAACAAGGTGAAAGTTCAGATAGCCAACCAACTAAGTTGCTAAGATTCACCATATACTATATAACCACTTGCTTTCTACTTTTACCCAATTTTATTGGGAACTTCCAAAGTAATGCCAAGTTTCATTCCATTTTGAGAAAGTTGTAGACAAGTTGAATTCATATAATTGATGATTCCAAATTATAATTAGATGTATTTGACATGTGCAAATGAAATAGCTGACCTAGTAGCCCTCCACTTCACTTATGTTTTAATTAGCTGATGTGCATTTCCCAAATAGTTTTAGATATTCATGCAAACAATGTCAAATTTATACCATCATCAACACCTTTGGAATTGCCACATTTCCTTGCTATGTGGCATGGCTTTTGAATGTGTCACTTGAAACAAACATTACAAAAGGAAGTTCTATTATTTTAGCTTTTGCTACTTAACTACTTACTTTCTTGATCTCTAGCAAAGTAGCTTGAAAAACAAGAATGGCTCAAGAAAATGTGAAGTTTCTTCTAGGGGTTTGGTTGCTTTTACTATACTTTTTCTCAATTGTTTTTGGTGACAATAATACTCAAGATGGTAACTATGGTGATGGTTCAATATCACCACCAACACAAAGTGCTTGTACAAATTGTACAATTTGTCCATATACTTGTCAATCTCCGCCACCACCAACACCACCTTCTGGTGGTGGATACCAAAGCTATGGCGTTCCACCACCTACCGGTTATGTAAATTGTCCACCAGCTCAGCCTGTTACTACGCCATGCTGCCCACAGTATAATAACTATGGACCTCCACCACCACCTTATAACTACTATTCTGGTTCTTCAACTCTTTCGCCTTTTATCAAACTCTTTGCTTTTGAATGGTCTTATGCTATACTAGTTCTTTTTCTCCATTATGTTGTTTGTGTTTGAAGGTTAATCGAAGAGGAGGATCGATATTTCAAAGTTCTACTACGATAGAGATATTCCTCTCTTGTTGAGGAACATATCGTTTAGTAAATAGCTAACGTCTCGTTGCAAAGTCAATATTTCTTATTTTCAAGAACATTATATTTCTTTTTTGTTGCCAAGTTGTATTGAACTATATATGGTTAAGTACTTTTTTGCTTGAAATGTATCCTTTCATTTGAGCTATGGTAATTTCATGTCTCAACTGTTCGTTTGTCTACACAATTCAATATTTCCTTTTTATGTAAGTTATAGATATATAGATCAACAAATTGACAATCGTGCACTTGGCCAGATAATCGCGCCCTGAATGTTGCAGATCCTTAAAAGTTCTCAGAAAGCCAAATCAAAATAAGTTTGCCAAGATAATAAACTTGAAACGTCTCACATAGTAGAGGACTTAGACAAACATACATTCAATGGGCACACGCCGCTAATACTAGAATACATTTCAATGGACACTTTATCTCACACAGACAGAACAACTGTTTTACCAGTTACTAATAGTAGGATGTGGAAATGCCAAATTTAGTAGATCCAGACTCATGGAGACTGGAAGAGATTGTCAAAGGGGAATCATCGCAAGGCTTTCCTGATAGAATCTTGCATCGAGGGAATGCCCTGGATAATTTCCTTAACGAGTAGTTAAAGTTTTTCCATAATGACACATACAGAGGAAAATATGAAACTGCAAAAATGGTCACAGGTAGGAATGCCATGGAAGATAAAGCAATTTTTGTCCACCTTTCCTTATAGTGAATCATCAAGATTATAGTCGATGCAAATGCTAACATCATCATGGACACAGAAAGAATCAAGAGGGTAACTCCTAGAATTAATTTCTGAGGAAGCGACCGCCTGAATTCATGCAACAGAAATGAAGAGGTGAGAATTGAGAGAAAAGTGATCATTGAGGTCAAAGCAAAGGTAATGGAAAGCACATCTCCGATAGTGAAAATCACAAAGAACGGTTGGGCCAAGAGGACGGGATAACCCGTGCTTTGATTTGGACCACCTGGAATAGTATAGGCTGCGGCAAAAGCCACTGTTGCAATGAGCACAGCAACTATTGTACAGTTCTCAGCTGTGCGTTTAAGCCAGTCTTTCGCTTCTGAACGTAGTGTAGCATTTGCTTTAGTGAATAACTCTTCTGCTGTCTTGCCTTCTTCATTAATAATTTCGAAAAAATCAGCTGAGCAGACGCTTTTCACACGCTGCAGGAACAGCAAAACTACTTAGTCATAAATAGAAGTGTCTTAGTTTGACTAGGCACGAAGTTTAGAAAATAAACATAGACTTTCTGAATCTTGTGGTCTTAAACTAAAGTTATGTCAAAGGTACGACAATTCCTTCTAATTTGTGGTCTTAAACATGTCATGTGGAAAACTGAAATTAAAGTGTTGCCGAAAAAGGAAAGGGGTCATTTCTTTTTAAACGGAGGGAGTATTTAGTTTTACCTCAAACAAGAGCAAATTCTCTTGCAATAGCAAAGCAGGGCTTCTCATATCTGCAATTTCAGTGTCCTCTTTTACACCAACCATGTGAAGTATGGAATTTCCCTGATGAGTGATTTTTCTCTTGAGTCTCCTCATTGGCATTCCCATTTTCTCAACTATGTCGAAAATTTGCATCTGACGGTATTTGATTGCCACGTGCAAAACGTTACGACCTTCACTGTCAACATACTCCACAGCTTGGGGATATGTTTTCAATATCTCATCTACAATCTCTGTGCAACCTGATTTGGTTGCCAAAATCAAGGGTGACTCAGCAATTTTTGTAACAACTTGTCCTGCTGGTGCAACACCATCTTGTTCCTCTTTTTCTTCGCTTTTTGAAACATCTGACATTAGTCTATACTTGTGGGATCGAGGTTCGACCTGATTTAATGCAGATTCTGAACACTCCCAAGAAGTATCCTTTGCTATCAAGAACTTGGCAAGTTTCAGAACTGATTCATATCTCTGCTTATGCTTACGCATAGACTCCACCAAAGGCACTCTATAACATTTTTCAGCATCTGAAGGAAAAAGAAAACAGAAAAAAATTGATGAGTGAAGTTGATTGGATTGCTTCTGGCAGACGTCAAATAGACAGAAAGAAGTACAGTGTGCCTATGATCTAGAGATAGTTGGACCAGAATGAGCATGGTTTTACTACATGTATCACTTTGTTTTAATTTTTTTTGCATATGTATAAATAGTTTTAGTAGAAAAGCAAGGGGTACATTTGAGCCTATAGAATCCGCCCTAGATCCGCCTCTGCAGTCATGAATGTCTTGTTATTCCATAAAAAATTCGAATAATAGAAGGTGATGTTCCAACGTTCTTATATAGGGTATATGAGTTTTACCTGCGTACACCCCACCCTCCTCAGATCCCACTTGTGGGATTACAATGACTTGGTGGTGTGGAGACTTACCTTCCTTCTCGGTAGCCTTAGGTTCAGTCGAAAGACCTGCAAACATCCAACACAATTTTTCAAGTAACAACGCCTAAGTAATGAACAATGTTTTCACTAATATCAAGAAAAAGAAGTGATATTTATGATTGACAGAAGGAGGAATGTTTATTTGGGCCTAGATCATTATATTCATTTATACAACTACTTGGTGGAGTTCAAGTATTCCAGAGTGTAGCATCTCGAGTATCTTACGAGTGTAAATGGATCTCTTGATATAACCATACTTCTCTCCACTTCCAAATGCTTGCCGGTTGCACGCAAGAAGTTGAAGAGTAGTCATTCCATCTGCATCTCGTTCATTTACCAAATATTCGTACTTTTTAGCAATCGACAGGGCCAAACCTGTAAGATGCAAAAAAGAAAAAGAGGAAGAAAATAAAACACAATACAAAAGAACTCAGCATTTTACCACTAGCAAAGGAAACAATCATAAATTGTTGCTCTACAACTTATAATATTTTAAAACATACCAAAGTGTTCAGAGCGTACAGCAGCATGAAGAATTGTTGCTCCACCAAGTTTATAATAAAATGCCTCGCGTTCATTAACATCAAAAAATTGATTCACTTGTTGATCAAGAAAATCAAACATGACTGTTTTCCCATAACGAACAGCACGAAATAGAGCAGTCTCTCCACTCTTATTGCGCATACCAAGTAAATCAGGTTCTCTATCCAATATTATCTTTGCAGCTGAATCAACTCTGTCAAAAGTAGCTATTTCATGAAGAATGGTATTTCCCATATCATTACGATGCTTTAGTCCATCTACAGGAAACTCAGGCAACCGCTTTTCCAACTCTTTAAGTAAACAGAGAACCAAATCTGTTTGTTTAGAGTAGGCAGCCACATGGAGGACTGTGTCATCGTGCACGGTTAATATATGCAATGGCCCTGATTCCAGTTCTCGACAGAGTCGTAAAACTTCAGTGTTCTCTTGTTTCATCAGTGCATCGTAAAGCTTCTTATTCGTGTTATGCTTTCTTTCATCTTCAGTTAAGAATTCCATGAGAGAGTTATAGCTTAAAGAAGAGAAGATATATGTTTTAGTCTCAAATTTCATATAACATATAAAATGATGTACAAATGTAGTATATTGATTGTGACAGAATTGGCATCCCCAAAAGGTTTTGGGTGGGAAATCAGGTTCTACTTTTTTAAGACATTATAAGTGGAATATATTCAATTAAATCAATTCATTACTCAATAATTTAGCATCTAAATTACTGTACAATTCATACTAAATTATTATTAAAGTAGTATCAACATCAACATGTGAAGAACGACAGAGGTGACTGCAATGAGCACAAATTGCACTCGTGGGCCTAAACGACAAGCATCACAGCCACATTTTTCCTTGAAACGTCTAGGCAAAGGAAAAAGCTTTTCTAAAAAGGAATAAGCACCAAAACTTGCAGATAAATAAGCAATTAGTCATAAAAATTGTGAAATACTAACAATTATGAAGAAGGGATTGCATCAAACTTAAAACAATAAATTTCTATTAATTTCCACAAATTTGATCTTAGAGATGAAACCATGAGGCATCCTTCAAAGAAATTTAGTAGGCCTAGGACACGTTTTGCAGATACAACTAAACTCATTGTTTCAACCATGACCAAAGGGGGAGCCAGTCTTAGAGATATTGGCAGCTTTGTCTCAAAGCCTGTATTTATATTAAAGAAAATTACTTAATACGTATAAATAATCTATCTGAAACCCAATAAATAAATAAAAATTATTGTGATTCATCAGAACCATAAACTATTTTGGCTTCACTGGGCCTACCCTACACATGATAATTATTGGAGTCCAGGTTTATAATCTAACTTTGGGTGTGAGACATAGACATGTGTGAGTATATAACATTAACATCTCTTCTTACACACCAAAGGGCATCAATATTATTGTTCATATTGAGAGTGATATGATGTTCATTGTCTATTAGAATTTGAGTATGATCCATATAGTTCCAAAAGCATCATATCTTCTCATTCAAGTAGGCATGCCTAAAATCTTTGGTAACCATTTATCTTGCTCGTATTAATAAAGGGTTTTGGGTCTAACTCACACCCAAAAGCTAGCTCAAAGAGAGGAGGATTGTCCGTGCCTTATAAGGAGTCCACCCATCTCATTAACCACCAATGTGGGACTTTTGCCATTATTTCTATATAACTGATTTTTGCTTTCTCCTTGTCCCACTTATCGTTGTTATAGTCTCATAAGTGTTGGTTCTAGAATTGCAAAGAGCTCTCAATTTTTGCCTGTTGATGAGTTTTTTTCACTGTTATTACTAATTATACTTGGCCTTAGAAGTGGCTTCCCAATTGAGATCAACAAAAAAGGTTGATTTCTTCATTTTTGATCTCTATAGGGACACTGTCTGAGTGAAGTTCCCCCTTTCCAGAATCTTGATCTCTGGTTTGAATATTTTCCCTCAATAGTCTTGAAAGAACTACTTTCCCTCAATACTTCTATCTTCTTTTTTTTTTTTGGTATTTGGAGCAATTAAAGTATGTAAGGATATCCACTACGTGTGAAAACACCTTGTTCTTTCCCACAAATTATATTTCCGTGTTTTTTAATGTCTTGCATGAACGATTTAGGGTTAGAACAAAACGCTCATGTCTTGAATTTTCTTGATTCTTTATAAAACTCCAAGACCCTCCATAAAAATATTCAATTCTTATGATATTTCTCATCCCATGAGTCTTACAAGGCTTTCTACAAGAATTTTTGTGATTATGAAAAAAAAAAATCTATCTTAAAAACTAATTAAGCTTAATCATTTCTTGATGATCTTTTATGATTATGAACTATGCAATCATCTCAAATGTAAATTTTATGATACCACAATATATTTTTTTGACTATGAATTATGATATGATATATGATTCTCATGAATGCAAGTTATGATACTTGAATTCTAAATTTTATGATATGATGGCATGAACTCAAGTTATGAATTATGATCCTTAAATTTTATGAACATGAGCCATCAGGCTAATCGATGAACGAACACATTGCTAAGGGAGTTAAATGGTTAACCGAGAGGGCATGAGTCTAAACAACGAATATCTGAAGCTATGTTTGTTGACGTAGGTTAAGGATTGTATCGTTAGTTTGGGCGACTCTTTATTATGTCCCTGGTATATGAGCTAGTTAGGGAATGTATGTCTCGCACCTGACAAGGTATAAAATGGCTTAGCTGATCGGACCAAAATCAGACTTCATATCTTCACATGGTGGTTTGTGTCGGCGGTTATACTATTAAATTCTCATAATGAACTAAAATATGATAAAAGACTCAATACTAAGACAACATAAACGGTTTCAATCTCTTAACCCTTCTATGTTATGAATATGATTTTGTTGGTTGTTCTTGTTTTTCTTTGATACGTGTGTTCATGTTTCATTCTATCATTTAACATACAATACTATTTCACATATACTTACGTATCTTTGTAGGGGTGCTGCATCTTTTATTGGTGCAGATTCAGATACGCAGACACAATTAGGCAACGTCGCTAGGTTCTATGTTCTCTGTTTTTGGCAAGCCCCTCTCGGTTCCTAGGGGCTTAGTATTCATGAGTTTTAGTATTTCATGGTAGTTTGCTAAAGGTATATGTCCTTGTCTCCATAGACATTACTCAATCATATACTCATATTATTAGAGGTTTCATAGATAAATTAAATAATCAATTATGTATTTTGACCTTGACCTTCGTATCACTTTATGAAATTTAGATTCTTCTTTTATAACACTTGTTTCTTTTTACTTTTAAACTATTTTTTCGTTTATGTTTAGATATATGTTCCTATTTTATGTCATATAGTTAGTTCAAATGTCTTTAATTTAACTTGAGCCTCCAAATTACCTAATTTTAGTTAGTTGATTAATAAGTGGAAAAAGTGGAGAAAATCATGTTGGGAGCGTCATCTCCGAATGGGCCCTGTAGAGTGCGATCTGAATTTAACGAAGCTCCAATATATGTGGGCTTCGGATATCGAGTGGGAAAACAAATAAAAAGTGGAAAAAGATCAAATATATCCTTAAAATATGCAAATTTGAGCAGATATCCCCTTTGTTAATTAATATGAAAAAGAACTTTCGTCAAGCGAGGTTGCGTGCCTAAGGATAACACTTAGCTATGACAAAATTAAACATTCTACTCCATATAAATCGTCTTTTAGAACATTGATTAAACAATTTAGCAGTACAGATTAGGGGTGCTGATCGTGTGGATACAATTTTGCTTAATGGTTTGGCCTATAGGATATCGATTTTTAAATTTGCTAATCCACTAGCCAATCAATAAGATATCGGTTGGTTTTATCGGACAGTTATTGGACGGTGTATCGGCTAACCTCTACTTTTTTTTCCATGAATGTTAAAAAAAGGACTTCTTTTCACTATTTTAAATGCAGTTAAATTATAAAATTCTTCTATATTGCAAAAATATATAGAATAGTAGTAATATAATAGTTAATACAATAGAAAAGTATATAGGTTTTTCAGTTTTTGGCTTTACGATTTTAGGACTAACAATATATAATATATTGTGGCAAAATATTAAACGAGGCTAATATATCTAAGATAAAAGTGTAAGTATGGTAAGTCTTAACGGTTAACGGTTTATTCGATAAGGAAATTCAATAATCCTCCCTCACACCAATCGTTTATTTGATAAGTCAATACCAATAAGCCAATAAATTAATTTTGCGATTGACTTATAAGTTAGGGTTCAATTTTGAACACCCCTAGTACAAATTCTTGTTATTGCCATACGCAACGATTGATTTATTTTTAAACAAAAAAAATGGACTCTTTTGCAAAGCCAAATTTAGACTTATCGAAGAACTTCTTCATTTGTAACAAGAATAACAAATAGAGAAAATTAAACAAGACAAAGAAATGGTAATTAAATTAAACCTGGTGGTCACATACTCACATTATTTAATCTTGTGAATTTGAACGTAAATTGGCTATGAAATCTCAATCTGATTCTCTTGAACAAAGAATAATATTTGATCAATTATACATTAGCGTAAAGCTCATATGTCGTAAATTTAGACGAATTCAGTAACTTTTATTATATAGAATTCAAAAAATAAGTATACATAATTAATTACGAAACCAATTACTAATTAAGACAAGCGATGACAAATTCAGAATTTATAAACTTTAAATAATGTTTACGTCTCTATTAGTTTTGGCTGTAGTACAAATAAGTTCTCTTATTAGAAAATGCAGAAGTCATAAGCACTTTGGAGAAACCATTGTATTTGTTGTCTTTTTTTGCTAAGCAAATCTCTGCTATTTTATTGAACATTTCATGCTTCTTTATAAAAGGCTGAGCTGCGTATTCCTCAATAGCCATCCACTGCAAATATTACAAAAGAATAAAATTATTCAATAATTAAGAAATCTTTTTTTGGCATTAATAAAACTTAAATTATAGTTTATTAATAATCAAACTAATAAAAATCCAATCATACTTAATTTTACCTACTAAATGTCCCTACTAAAATATCAAACTAATGAAAATTTGCTATCACTAAATTTTACTTATAAAGTCATATAACTAATTTTTGCCGCAATAAAGTCACTAAACTTTATGTGTGGTGTACGTAGTAGAGCCACGACTATTAATCACTATATTATAAGATACTATCCACAATCATCATTACTAGTCAATATCATTCCAAATCGACACACATAATCACCATCGTTAGTCATTACCATCACAAATTTCCACATAAGTTTTTTCAAATATTTCATTGATAAAATATTAGATCAACTTAGTATTTTATTTGAATATTATATTTATTATATTTTAACTAAAGACAATTTTTTTACATTCAGATATTGAGAAAACAAATAGCGTTAACTATTTGGTATTCAGTTCTTAATGCAATATACATTTTAATATATGTATATGTATATTCATATTTAGAATTCTAAATCATAATGTACATCTTAATAATCAAATATTCACTCAAATTCAAACGTATCAATCTTATAAAAAGAAATAAGGCCTACATACACACCTGCGCTCCCTCGATTTCAGAATCTTGCTTCTGGATGTTATAAGCGAGTGGTTTTAGCATGCAAACAAAGAATAAATCCGATTTCCCAAAGAATGATTTATGACTTTGCCTGTAATAATACAAATAATAAATTTTAGTCATATAAATAATTATTTAAATAAAGAAAATGAAATAATTATGAAATCACAATATCCTTAATTAAAAAATGTTCATATATTAAAGAATTAAAAGGCACATGAGATTAATTAATTACCTGAATGCAAGTAGCTCTACAAATTCTGCTTTGATCTGATGAAATTCATGATAAAACCAAAAATTATTACTAATTAAATAAAAGATGAAATTATAAGTAATTGTTAGAAACTTAATTAATTAATTGTATTGAACTTACTCCAGCTTCTTCATGTACTTCTCTTATAGCAGCATCACATATATCCTCCCCCTGTTGTTTGGAAATAACTAATTAAGTTTATTTCATTATTAGAATTAATTTGTTGCAATGTAAATATTACCGTCCTCCATCTCAATTTATATGATATTGCTTGACTTGACACAAAGTTTTAAAAAACAAATTAAATTTTATGGTCTAAAATAAGTTGTAAATATTTGTGTGACTATAAATTATTTTATTGAGAGATCAGTTGGTAGCTGGTTAGAGTAGTTATGTATGTATTAGTAATATATGAATTAGTGATGAGGAAATTTGTATATTACTTTATGCATGAATTAGTTATTCACGTATTAGTTATTTCATCTTATATCTTGCATAAAATTGTAGATAGATTCTCGCATAACTTATATATGTATTAGTTATTCAGGTTTCAAAATTGCAAATCAAATACTATAGTAATAATTTTATATATAGTCCTAACCAACTATGTACCAAACATGGTATTACTTATGCATGATCAAATACATGTATTACTCCTAATAATATAAAAGTAAGTCATATAAATTATGACAAAGATAGATAGAGAGTAAAGGTTCGAAATAGTGGTGATGATAATTCATAATTACCTCATCAACAACCCCAGTAGGCAGT
Organism: Solanum verrucosum; assembly: GCF_900185275.1. Lineage (NCBI taxonomy): Eukaryota > Viridiplantae > Streptophyta > Magnoliopsida > Solanales > Solanaceae > Solanum > Solanum verrucosum. Next base: position 233,603 of record NW_026020357.1, read on the forward strand.
TTCCACACCCCTGTGCCCTTGAATGTCCCATTTTTTTCTTGGACTACTAATACCTATGCAAATATTATTAACATATGTCATGTTAATATAATATGGTTTGAAAGTAGTATTATGTCCCATATATCAATTTATGTAACGATGTTTAATTAACTGGGTGCATAACGGTATTTGACTTTGACATGTACATATGTAATTTTGTGATTTTAAATATGTCGAGATACATACCTCTCCATTATCATTAATAACAAGAGCCCCAATACCAACTCTGTGAGAAGCATTTGCAGGAATAGTATGAGGAGTTTGAGGAATCCAATACACCAACATCAAGTATGTTGCCTCTGCATGATGATACCAAAATCCTTCCTGCACACCAATAAAATATACACAAATTAAGTTATCAATTTTTAATATTTTTTTGTCTCGATTTATGTAATTTTTTAAAAAAATTAGAGTTAATTTAACGTATTTTAAAACTAATTAAGATTAGATCAACTCAAAAAGTCCTAAATATATTGAATTTTGAAAAAGTAAAAAGTATCACATAAATTAACATGAGACAAGACCAGAGATAGTAGTATATTGGTGTTGTGAGTTAATAAATTAAATTTTGTTTAGTAGGTTGGCATTCACGTACCTTGACTGCATCGTTAACTAGGTGGGCATATTCTATATGCAATTTAATCCAAACACCCTTCTTTCCCTGAAACAAAAAATTATATACTCTCACTTTAATTTTACCAAAGGTATATATCTTATAATTTTAAACATATTATAACTATAGAAAACGTAAAATAGAAGGTTTAATAAGAATCAATAACTTTTACTTTTTTTAATAATTATTATTTTTGGCCGTGTGATATGCTTAACATCACAACATTAGAGGGTATTTTTCGTATATTTTACATAACTTTAATTTTGATTCACAAGATTGGAAAGTTTTACTTACTCTTTTTAAACTTTGTATCAAGTTAAACTAGATCATTCTTTTTAGAACGGAGGAATACCTGATTCGTCCATTGTGAAATGGATGCCCTAAGCATAGCAATGAATTTGATAGAATCCATTGACTCCTTGATATGTACATTCATGCCTCCATATGCATCTTCATCAGCCTCAAATACTTGTCTATTTTCCTCCATAACTCCTTCAAATATTGTTGAATTTCTTTCAACAACTTGCCTATGAATTTTATCAAATGGAGAACCTAACAAGCTTTATATATATAGAAAAATAATTATTATTATATTACCATCTGTTGACCACTATTATTTATCCTGGTGAGAAATAAATTAAAAGCATTGGATATAAATATAAGGCAGAATGGTCTGGTGGACCCTTGTACTTGTATCTATTTGTATTGTGAACCCTTATACTTATCCTTTTGTCATTTGGACCGCTGAACCCATCCAAACTCAACATTTTAAACACTTTTTTTGATGTGGCATCCTATGTGGAAAGACTCCACATGGAGCGTGTGATACACACAAGGTAAGAGCGTGAGATGCCTTAAAAATAAAGTAACGGTCAGATTTTGACCTTTAAAGGCCATCTTTCTTCTTTATTTTCACTCAAACACCATTGTTGGACAAATTTGAGCTTTTTTCTCCTCTTTTTCTCGATTTTGTCTTTTCAAATTTTTTTCTCTTTTATTTTTGGTACCTTTATTTTTTCCTTCGATCTACTCATCTTTTTTTTGTGTGTGATTCTATTGTATTTTTGTTTCATCTTTTTTTTTTGTGTGGTTCTATTGTATTTTTGTTGGTTTGATTTTGTTGGTCTTCACAATGACGGTTCGATGTTGCTACTGTGGAATATATGTTGAACTAAAGACATCAAGAACACCAACTAATCCTGGAAGAATGTTTTGGGGTTGCCAAAAATATTCATCCGGTAATGGGTGTGGATTCTTCCGATGGGCTGATGCAAATGATTCAACATGCCAAGAACAATACAACACTAAGAATCCATCAACGAGTTCAGGGCAAGGAAGACAAGGAAGACATAGAAGACATAGAAGACAAGGAAGGCAAGGAAGACAAGGATCAAACACTAGTATTGATATCACTGTTATTGTGATTGTTGTTATTTGGTTTGTAGCCGTTATTTTTAAGATATATTAATTTGTACTAGGTGTTATTTGATAATGAAATGGACTGCATTTGCTTTAGAAATCTAAATAGCAACTTCATTCAAACACAAATTCATACAGAAAAACAAAGTCTTCCTAATAGCAACATAACACAAATTCATGTAGGCGCCATGCATATACAAAAACAAAGTCTTCCTAATAGCATAACCAAAACAATTGGGATCAAGTCATTAATCAAAATAAAGTTAGTTGGGATCAAGTCATTAAGCTAAACCAAGTGAAATCTAATGTGTGCCTTGAGTGCTTCTGTAACTCTCCTCCCGTAGCTGCCTTTGAGTAATTGCAGCTCTTCCCTTCCACCTTAGTCCATTGGGTTTGTAACCAAGATCAATATTGGTAGGAGTTGAACTTGACAATGTAGCACTATGTAATACCCTATCAGTATTTCCAGACTGAGAGAACAACAAAAATCTTAACTTAAAGATGAGCTAATATCAATTAAAGCAATTTAATGTGTTTAAATGATAAAATACATACCCTCGCAGTTACACTGCCACCTGATCCAAATAAAAGACCATAACCAGTTGTCTTTGCTTTTTTTGGTCTTGGTTTCTTATATGCAAGAGTTGCACCACCTCTCAAAGCTGTGCTAGTCTTTCTTTTTTGGCCACCTGCACTAGAAGTTGATTGTTGAGCACTAATTAGACCTGCACTTGGACCTGCACTTGGACATGCACTTGGACCTGCACTTGGACCTGCATTTACACTTGACTGGCTTCCAGCAGTTGCAGCACTTGCAACACTTGTTCCAGCAGCAACATTTGAAGTTGCAGCACCTGTTCCAGCAGCAACATTTTTCTACAAACATATTTTAAAGTCAAAAGTATAACAAGAGTAAAATTCAGTAACAAAGAGACATTAAAGCACAACTTACCAGAGTTGGACATCCTTTCTTGTTATGTCCAAAAGTCTTACACACAGAACATTTCATTTTTCTTCCCTTCCTTGTAGCCTTTCCAAACTTCTTCTTAACTGGCTCATCACTATCTTTTCTTCTATTTTTTCCTGGTCTTCCTGGCATAGCTGTAATTTCAGGTGGTTCAATGGCTGGTCTATCACTTTTTGGCCACATCTTCATGTTTGTCATAGGTTGAATAAACCTATTATATGCTTTCAAGTATGTTTCCTTCTTATACAAGTGATCAACAAATGTATCAACAACCCAATCCTTATAATGAATTGCTGTAAGTGCATGACCACAAGGAATTCCCTTTAATTGCCATGACCTACAACTACACACCTTCTTTCTTAGGTCAACAACATGTTTATATGGTGGATCATGAATCTCAAAGCCAAGATCACCATTAAACTTTACCTCACAATTATCTGCAATTTCAGCATTTTTTCTAAGAATATCCATAGCCATTGGTGCTACATCAGTAATCCATTTTTCTGAAAATTCTCTCATGTGATTCATTCTTTCCATAACTTTGACTCTTATTTCCTCTAGCATAGTGATTATTGATTTGAACCTAGCACCTAAAATCCAACTGTTGAAAGTCTCACACATGTTGTTCTCAACCACATCACACTTGCTATGTTCTTTAAAATATGCCCTACACCATGCTTCTTTGTTATACTTTAACAAAGCTTCTACAATGCCTACTCCTAACTCACTCAAGTCATCAAGTTTGGACTGTAAAAGTACCTCAAATGATGCCCTGGCAACCTGCCAGAATTTTCTTCTCCTTTCTTCACCCCTCCAGTCTTTCTTCCAGTTTGCCCATATATGCCTAGCACACCATCTAATTTCAGCATTTGGCAATACATCAATAAGTGCAAGATGAAGACCCTGTCAAATAAAGAACATTTGACATACAACAATGTTAAATATTAATTACTCCAAAAATGAAGAAATAAATTTAACGAATAATATAGTAATACCTTTTGCATATCAGACATCACTGTTAGTCCTTCACCTTCTGTAAGCTCCAAATCATGTTTGATGCACTTGAGAAACCAAGACCATGTGTCCTTGGTTTCTTTATCAACTACTGCCCATGCTATAGGGTACATCTGATTATTTCCATCTTTGGAAATGCAAGATAACAATTCACCTTTACATACACTTTTAAGAAATGCACCATCTAAACCAATAATCCTTCTACACCCTTCTTTCCATCCAATTTTTAAGGAACCAAGACAAATATAGATGCTCATAAACACCTTTTTTCCTGGAATTGTGTTCTTGGATGTCCTAATAGATACAGTAGTTCCAGGATTTGTGGTCTTTAATTGCTCAGCATAATCATACAACCTAGCAAACTCCTCTCTGAAATCTCCCATATGTTCATTCATAACTCTCAGTTTTGCCTTTCTACAACTTGTCTTACTAACATACAAACCATATTGCTTTTGTATCAAAAACTGAATCTGATGTAGTTTGATGGTAGGCTCACTCATAATCCTCTCCTTGTAATGTTTACTAACCCAAATGGGGGTACACAGTTTGTTTCTTGTTCTTTTAAAACACTTATGGACAGGAAAATATGTTTTAACACTGAAATTTCCAGTGTTACCATCAATACTTCCAAGAATATGCCAAGGACAACCTTTTTTATTACACTTTGCCCTTATCCTTTCCTTCTCATTAGGTTTCAACTTAATATTAACACCCTTCTGAATAGAGTAAGTTTGCAGTGCCTCCCTGAACTCTATGTGATTCAAAAATACCATATACAGTTGAAATAAAACCTTTTTAGCAGTTGGATCAAAGTAGATCTTTGTACTTTCCTTCCTAGGTGCTAGATCTACCACTTCATCATTCTCAACAGGATCCCCTTCATCTTCACTAATGTCACTACCAGGATCTGAGCTATCAAAATAAGGGTCATCACCACCCAAATTGCCTTCAAATCTCCCCCTCTTCTCCTTATAAATGTCTTCAAAACCAGCATCTATACCTACAGGACCAGATGGTATCTCATCTAGATTTACTCTAGCAGTCTTTTCTTTAACTTGTTCTTGAATATTAGACTGCCTAGCTTGAAGCAACTCCTCATCCAAATCACTCAAATCATCAATATTTTCATCAATATTATAGAGTGAATCAGAATCAGAATGTTCTTCAACTCTAGGGGCAGGGGCTTGTTCTTCAACTAAAGGGGACTGCTCTTCAACTAAAAGGGGCTGATTTTGGTTTAAATCCCTATTTTCATTTTCATCAAATGGTTGAGATGAAGACACATCAGCCCTATCTATTTGTGGGGAGGATGACAGATCAGCCCTATTTTTGTGTGGGGAGGAGGACACATCAGCATTATCTTGTTGTGGAGATGAGGACACATCAGCATTAGTGCTAGGCAATACAAGTATCTCCTCTACAACTAAAGGTATACTAATGGGATGTACAACATATACATCAACAAAATCAGCACCCTTCAAACCATTCAGAAAGTTTAAAACATCAGAATCAGTATTTAACATGTAAAAAACACCCTTCTTGTTGACTCTACATCCAAATGTCTCAACATTTTCAACACCCAATTCCATTGCTATTTTATGAAATAACATAATATGCAACTCATCTACATCTATATTAATCTTTTCAACACTACTGATTCCATTGACATACCTTAAAGTAGGATTAGATACAAAACAGCCCCCATAGTGAAATTGAAGTGTCACTATAGTTAAAGCCATGACCTTACGATGCCTGTAAAGTCAAAAATAATAACTACAGTTAAACCATAAACTTACCATGACTGTAACACAAAAATCCCTAATTTTTTTAAGGAAATAATGAATTGGTGTAACAGTTAAAGCCATTAACTTACCATGACTGTAATTGATGTAATAATGCTCAACTAACACTATCAATACCCAAGACAATTGACCAGAAATAAAATATTAATTTTAGTTGAAATTGGGATTTTACGAATAAACCCTAGAATCTACTCGAATTCACGAAATATGCCATTGAAGTCACTCAAAGTCATACATCAACTAAGAAAGCATATTACACTAATATTACATCTAAACCAAAGTAAAATCCCCAAAAAATTTCAGAAAATCGAATGACAATCGACCCTAAAATCAAACAGATACGCGCGAGAAAATGAAAAAGATCAGAACTAACGCAAAAGGCAAGAACTTACAACGAAAATCGGAGTGGAACTGAGCTTCAACTGAGCGAAGGTTTGGAGGAAAATCACAGATGAACGTCGCGGAGAGGAGAAGAGAAGAGGAGAAGAGGAGAAGTGTAAAAGTCGCGAAGGTTTGAAAAATTTCGCCGGAGTTAGGACTATTCTTAGTTTAAGGTGAGTCATTTGCCACGTGGAATATAATATCATACGTGGATTATTTTTTTTTCTTTTTGGCCAACGTGTACGTGTTTGTGCAACACGCTCCATACCACATCAAAAAAAGTGTTTAAAATGTTGAGTTTGGATGGGTTCAGGGGTCCAGATGACAAAAGGATAAGTATAAGAGTTCACAATACAAATAGATACAAGTACAAGGGTCCACCAGACCATTCTGCCTAAATATAATAGTAACAATTAGCCATCAAAATGAGAAGCGGTCTTACAAGTTGATCAACTAATTTTGACCCAACTTTTATTTTCAAAGGGGAAAAGTCAAAAACGACGTTAAGTTAGATAAAATTGAACAAAAATATATATGTCATTAATAGTTTGATTTATTACTTAATTTGATGAAAAATGTCATTTTTCTAATAAATATATAGTTATTATTTTCTGGCTAAACATATTTTTTTTACATCCTGTTAATATGCTTTAAACTTGAATCAAATACTTAGATGAGTACAATCAGTGGCAGCTCTAGAGCTTTGAAAAAAAGAGGCAATTGCCTTAGCCCCAAAATTTGAGGGGCCTCATTTTAAAAAAAAATTAATAGGTTATAAGTATTTTTTCAAAAAAAACATATTGAGTAGTATTTGTAGAAAATTAAAAAAAAAAAATCATAAAAGAGCAAAGAAGTAATAGAAGTTTGACAAATTATGAATACTATGATTCAAGAAAAGCTTAAATAATTGGCTATAATAAATTTTATAAAAGATATATATTTGAATTTAAGGCCTCTATTCAAATTTAGCTTTAGGCCACCAATTTATTAAAGTCACCCATAAGTACAATACCCAAAAAGTATTCCAAAAGAGAATGGAGCAAACTCATATGACAGTTTTGACTTTTGAGACGTAAGCTAACACGTTGTTCGATGAAAGACAAATTTTATATACACTTAGATATCGGAGCCCGTGCTAGCACGGGCCCATTATATATCATTTTTTGTTTCAATTTATGTGACAAAGACAAAATTAAAGAGTTAATCAAACTTTAATATTAATTTAAAATAGTTTAAATTTTTAATTATTGTTAACTATGGTAAAAAAAAAAATTATGTCTTTTAACATTCTAAATTGCTAATTATTGTTGTATGATTTGTAATATCTTTTATGCAATTTTGAAATAATAGAAGTTATTTCTTCTTTCTCAATTTATTTGGTACTAATAAAATTTAGAGATTCAACAAATTTTTTTGTCTTTAAAATATTCTATTGTTAATTACTGTAAATTATTGTACTTTCTAGTAATTTTCAAATAATATATATTATTTCATTTGTCCAATTTATGTGTCACCGATAAAATTACGCATCTTAATCAAATCTTTTACATATGTTTATATCTTTTGAATATTTAAGTAAATAATTATTGTGATTTATAATATTTTATACAATTATTTTAAAAAAATTAAACAACAAACAAAACGAATTTAACATAGGAAAATTACCAAAGCATCCTTGAATACATCAATAATGGGTCCCACTTTTGTTTAAAAAAATATGCATATTGGGAGGATATTTTTGTCCAAAGTGGAAATAAAATAAGTATAAAGCATTAAAGTCTTTTAAAATTTTAAATTGTTAATTCTTATTGTATGATTTGTAATACTTTTACGTCATTTTCAAATAATAGAGGTCATTTCTTCTTTCTCAATTTATGTAGTACTCCCTCCGTCCCATTTTATGTGAGGTACTTTGACTCGGCACGAAGTTTAAGAAAGAAAGGAAGACTTTTAAAACTTGTGGTCCAAAATGAATGATAGAAATTTGTGTGGCTGTAAATCATTTCATTAAGGGTAAAATAGACATTTTATAGTCAAATTGTTACTTTATATAAAAATGTGTCATTCTTTTTGTGACTGACTAAAAAGGAAAGTAAGTCACATAAATTGGGACCGAGGGAGTACTAAATTTTTTTTGAGATTCAAACAATTTTTTTTGTCTTTGAAATATTTCTAGCTGTTAATTACTGTAATTTATAGTACTTTCTAAGAAATTTTCAAATAATATATATTATTTCATTTGTCCCAATTTATGTGTCACCGGTAAAATTTGAAGAGTCAATCAGATCTTTTATATATTTTTATAACTTTTAAATATTTAAGTAATTAATTATCGTGATTCATAATATTTTATACAATTATTTAGTATAGTAAAAGAAATTTAAAAGAAACAAACAAAACGAATTCATCATAGGAAATTACCAAAACATCCTTCAATACATCAATAATGGGTCCGACTTTTTATTTTTAAGAAATTGCACATTCGAAGGATATTTTTGTCCAAAGTGAAAATATTGTGTAAAAAATGTGTATTTATTGTGATTTTGAATGTTTTGTGGGGTAATAGGACGCACGCAAAGTTAAGGTGTCTTTTTGAAAATTTGAGACAACTTCAAGTATCACTTAATGTTTTTTCTCAAAATCTAATTTACTTTCGTAAACTATGTGTCAGATCAAAATCAGATTAACAAATTTAAAAGAAATGAGTAATAAATAGCTCATACAATGACATATTTATTATTTAACTAAATAATAAATATGTAACTAAAAATCTTGTTAGCTTTTGGTTGAAAGCTAACAAGAGAGTTACAATGATAGTTGCATTGTGACTTATTATATATAGAATATATATATACTAGATGAGAATGCCCGTGCTATGCACAGGCCCAACACTATAGTCTATATATTTTAGCTCAAGTGACCACAATAACTGTAGTTCTAATTTAGAGAGATAATAACAAGAGTACAAGACTTTGAAATAACTTTGAACTATGCACGGGCCCAACACTATAGTCTACAAATTTTAGCTCAAGTGACCACAATAAATGTAATTCCAATATAGAGAGATAATAACAAGAGTACAAGACTTTGGAATAACTTCGAACTATGCACGGGCCCAATACTATAGTCTACAAATTTTATCTCAAGTGACCACAATAAATGTAATTCTAATTTAGAGAGATAATAACAAGAGTACAAGACTTTAAAATAACTTTGAAAATATGGTTATATTAAAATAACAATGGCAATAAATACAAAGTAAAAATAAATAAATAAAAATTGATCAACTTTTCCAACTATAATGATGGTGAAAATTCTCAATGCTTAACTCTAGATCTAAATGGTACATATAAAATCTAAATTACCAAAAAGTGAAGATACAATAATAAATTTTGAAAATTCATCTGCCAAGTCATTTGTTCTCCTTCTCATGGACAAATGGTATGCATTAGCACGTATCTCAGTTTCAGTAATTTTGCAACTACTATCCTGATTGTTAATGCACTTAAAGATGTATGTACTACATATTATTTTCCATATCCAACACCCAACCTTCACATAAGATGTTTCAACTTATTGATAGGCTTAAGTCATATGCGGCCCCTTGAAGTTGTTCGTATATTTTATTTGAACACCTCAACCTATCTTTGTTTCTATTGAACACTTTATTTGTTCAAAAATCATTCCTATTAGACACAAAATGCTGACATGTCAAAAAACGTGTACTACACTCTTTTTGGGCGCATCAAATTATTGAAATAATATTTTTTTTCTTTTTTTTACTGATTTATATACAAAAATTAATAAAAAAGGAAAAAAATAATTTCCTTTGAAAAGAAAGTCTTCTTTCTCTGCTCCCTCTGCCATTCTCATCTATCATTTCCATAATCTTTTGTACACACACACCCCACCCCACCCCACCCCCTCCACCTATCTTCTTCTTCTTCTTCTTCCCTTTTGATAATTTTTTATGTAGATCTGCATATTCAATATTCCGGCAAAACTCCATTTAATTTGGTGAAATAAATATGAATTAATTTTTTCGGATAAAAGTTTGTTATTATCTAGTATAATTGTGATAAATAATTACAAATGGAAAGAAGATAAAGGCAATGAATAGAAGGTTTTGATGCTATTAAAATGAAAAAGAATTGGTATTTAGCTTGGGTAGATGGTGTATTATATTGCTGACATTGATGAAAGGAGTAAGATTCGATGGAGGATAAAAACATGTGAATTGATCAATGGAGGAGAAAGAAGAGATCAGATGATGGTTTACTGGGATGCCGGTGCCGGCGTCGGTGCCGATAGAAGGGCGATGGAAGAGGGATATGGGTTTTGAAGAAGAAGACGCGGGGTGGGGAGGGTAATTCAAAAGAATAAATTTTATTTTCTTAAAAAAACATTTTGGATTATTTAAATAAATCTTTTTAAAAAGTTGGATACAATGCCACGTGTCATCATTTTCTTAGTATGTTTATTATGTACAAGCGTTTGAAATACACGCATCTTAATATTTTAATTGATTGTCATTTTATGTTAAATAGGTATTTATTTCATAAGGTTAAAGTGTTCAATAGGAACAAATATAGATTGAGGTGTTCAAATGAAATATGCAGACAACTTTAAGGGGTTACATATGACTTAAGCCTAAATATTAATTCACATGTAAAATGTAATGACCCTAAATGTCATTTTTGGAAATTTTCATAAAATGACCGTTTTACCCCTCCCGATAGTTGCCCCGAGTCCTAATTGTTGTATTTTCGAAGTTGGTTTGAAGGAAAATTGATGAAAAGTTGAGTTTTTAAGAGTTAAAGTTTGGTTAAAAATGCTATTTCGAGTCATTTGGAGTTTCGAGACTCGAATCGGATTTCCGTCGATTCCAGCAGTTTTAGAATGTTGAAACGGGTCTATTAGAATTTACGGAGTCGAATTTGGAGTTAAAACGAAGATTTGAGGTCATAAGTTGCAAAAATTGTGAAATTTTGATCAAGAGTTGACTTTGGTCAACAAATGAAGTTTCGGTGCTCGAAATGGAATTCCGAGGGCACCGTTGGATTCAAGGGGTGATTCTAAGTCTAGAATGAGTCTTGGTTGAATTTTTAGAGGCCCCGAGTGTGTTTCGAGTTTTTGAGCCTAAAGTTAGTTTCTTGACGCCTTATCGGATACCGGGTCAAGGAGACCTCGAATTCAAATTCCGACGATTTCATTGAGTCCGAAATGTCATTTTCAAGCTAGTAGCATATTTGGTTTGTGTTCGGAAAGTGCCAAATGAGTTTTGGGTGAGCTTTTAAGCTTCTTGGATGCTTTGACACTATTTCAGCAAATTGTGGCAACTAAAGGGTTCATTATTAGTTTTAAAGGTCGAAAAATTATTCCGAAAGTTCTGAAATTTTGAACATGAATTATAGGACTTATCTGCAAATTTTGGGTGCATTTTCGCTAACCCGAGATTGGACTTTTATCGCAAATAAGAAATAATTGTTTACCGAGTAGAAATGATATTTGACTGGGCAACGAGCATGAAATTGAGCTCCGATTGAACGAGCAGGTCCGTATCATTATTTAAGACATTTACAAAAAAGAATCGGGTCATTTCACTATCGTATGAGGAAATTACAGTTTTTTTAGTGAAAGATTAACTGCTGTTTTTCTGGTGCATAACAACCATGTACTGTTATAAAAATCTCAGACTGTGTTCATTTGGTATTTTGAGCATATCGGGAGTTCTAGAGATCGGAATGGAGTGATTCTTAAGGGTTTCTTCTTGAATTAATATGAGGGTTAGTATTAAATTTTCAATTCGATATTTTCTCATAATTTCTTTATCTGGTTTTTTTTTCCTATCCGTAAATCTCTTGGGAAAAATTGGGGTTTTATCGATTTGGACTCTCTTTTTGATGAAAAAGGTATATTTACGATCCTTATGTTATGGGTAAACTGATTTTAACATAAAATTATTGATTCATCGATTATTTTCATCATATTAACCACGTACAATTTGGACTTTCCCGGTAAAGTTAAAGTTTGATAAATTGAGAATTTCAAGGTCGATCTTAACTCCGTTTTTGATGAAATTTCATATTTGAACTTATCTAAGCATGGGTAAGATGTTTTTCAAGAGATATTTCATTTTCGAGTCGGGGTTTCAGATCCGAATATTTTAGGCTTCTTCAAGAACGTAGATTTTCTTTCAAATTGAATTTGTGGATTGATTTCAACTCCGTTTTCAAATTGGTTTTACCATTAGCTTCCAAATACTTTAAGGATCATTTTACATAAAAAATTTCCAGATTTGGGTATCGTTTTCCGGTATGAGACTTTTGGACCGTTTTGCCCTTTTCCCCTAAATTTCTTGATTTTGGTGTCATTGGACTCGAATTGTGATTGTAAATAATTGTTTGAATAGATTATCGTGATCCGGATTATACTCGGAAAGGAAAGGCTCAAGTCAAGTAACTTTTGGAGTTCGTTTTAAGGCAAGTGGCTTCCAAACTTTGTAAAACTCTTAGACTACGCATGACTACTTTCCTAATTGTGTTGGGGAGTAATGGGGATTGAGGATGGATTTTATTTGTTGATTGAAATTGTTGTAAATGAAAGATGAGGAATAAAACGAGCTAAATGTGTTATATGTGACTTGAATTTGTTGAATGAGTCATGTGATAACTGATATTGAGGGGATAGAAGAGCATGAGTAGGCTATGATTGATACAGACATTGATGTTGAGACAGATGATGTGTAATACTATGATGTTGTCGTGATATGATTGTGATTGAGACAGGTGATGTGTAATACTATGATATGGTCGTGATATGGTTGTGATTGAGACAGGTGATGTGTAATATTATGATGTGATCGTGATATGGTTGTGATTGAGACAGATGATGTGTAATACTATGATGTGATCGTGATATGATTGCGATTAATGACATATGCATATTCATTATTCATCCCATGTGTGAACTATCTGTTGCATGAGTTCTGAGACACTGATATGAGGATGGATGGATATGAGATACAGTTGAGACTAGCTCCGGCTAAAGATATATGAGATGGACTATCTCCGGCTAGCAATTTGGATGCCGATGGGATCTGGTTCCGGCGGTGATACATGGTCCATGTGTGGCCCCCATGGGTTCTGATTTGAGTACTCAGCGCGGACTGATTACGTCAACAGATGTGTATCGTAGGACAGACATGCATCACGACTACATGACATCATTATTGCATTTTGCATCGCATTTGCCTAATCTTTGTCAGTGATGTGTGGATTGTATCGGTTTACCCTTCTTATGTGGAATTTGATCTACTTGCTCTTATTTGTTGATCTGAGGTTGATGAGGATATACTGTTGGTTCTGGCTGTTGAATATGATCTGTTTAGTATAGGTTGGTTGGTTTGCTGCTAGATTGAAGTTTCGGTGGTTCGGTTAGGATTGAAAGGAGTTGTTTGTAGCTGCTAGTTTTGCTTAGTTTAGAGTTACTTGCGAGTACCTGTGGTTTTCGGTACTCACCCTTGCTTCTACACAATTGTGTAGGTTGACAGCTCTCTCTCAGATTCGGCTTAGTAGTTTCTTTAGCAGATTGAGCTTCGGACATACTCGAGAGGTAGCGGTTCATTCCAGACGTGCCCTTGAGTTATCTTTACTTTCAGTTTTGTTCTATTCGAGAACTATACTCTGAGACTTGTATATTTTTATTCGAATTCTGTATTTAGAGGTTTGTACATGTGACAACCAAATTCTGGGTAGTGTTGAGTCTTAATTAAAGTCTTCCGCTTATTTATTAATTTTTATTCTCGTATATATACTTCTCTATCATTGTGGTTGGGTTAGGCTGACGTGTCCGGTGGGAAATGGTCACGTGCCATCACATCCGAATTTGGGGTGTGACATAAAATCCTGCCTTAACATTCATTGTTAGAAGGAAGAGGTAGGCCTTTCATGCACTAATTTCAAATTTAAGTTGTGTCCATATGAAGCCGTGGATCAATCTACACCTCATAGACTTAAGGAGAAAAAAGTCAATCTCACGATCATTGGTACTTTACCAATGAAGAAGGCAACAACAGTGACAAATAGATACTAAAAATACAAAAAAATAATTAACAACTCTCAAATAGACTGGAGTGGGAGGCATGTTAACATTAGAGATAATTTTGAACTCCTCCCACACTTTGGCTCGGATTCAAGTGTCTAGGTGTTTAAATGAATATAAAAGGATAATTTTAAGGGTCTTCTATGTATTCAACCTACTAACATCATGTGCAAAACGACCGCAAATATACACATACATCCATCAAGACAACACAGATAAAACTAAAACATAGATATCTACAAAATAAACAGAGCACAAACTATAAATAACTTTAATTTAAAGTAGAATACAAGCTTCAAAATCACTAATACCCAAGATTCCAAGCAAGAGAAGCTAAAATTAAGTTCAAATATAACTCACTTTAAAAAAAAAGTGAAAATGTCGAAGCAACGATGGACAAACAACTGAATTATATTCTATGTTGCTTAGACTCTTCAACAGGTGTGTGTCATTTGGAGAATCTGACACGCATGTGGCATAGAAAGTGAAAAGTTCTCGCAACTTAGACTGAACCAAAGCATGATAAGAATTATACTAACACCAAAAGTTGAAAGAAAAAAATTAATGAAATACACAAGTGACAACTGAATAAAAATCATTGAAGCTGAGTGTCAGAGCAAATAGAAATCAACAAAGAGACTACATTGATTTTTGCGGCAAACAAACAAGAGTGTAGAAGAATATAATGAAACTTCAAAAATTCTCCCATCTCTTCACTCTTCTATATACTAAATAAATATTGATTGATATGTAAATTGAATATGATTGGCAGCTATCACAAACAAAAGTCAAAAACTACTTAGTGAACATAACATATATATTTGCATTATCAAACTTCAATCGGATACATACCTTAGAATATGATTGACAGATATCACAAACAAAAGTCAAAAACAACTTAGGTGAACATAACATATAGTTACATTATCAAACTTCAATCGAATACATATAAATAATTTTCTAGAACACAACAAAAATCAAACAGTCTAATGAACATTTCATTTAAATTTTCTAGATATAAATAATTTTTACATTTTTTAAAATTCTGTATAGAATTTTTTTTGTATAGAGAGTATTCCTTATGTTTAAAAGTGAATGGTTGACTTTGAAATGCTATGAGTGATCCTTTGGGGTTGTCCAGTGGTTTGGGCTTGACTTTCATGCCGAGGTCTCAAGTTCAAAATTCCGTACCGGCAATATCAAGGAGTTTGCCTTATAGATCGCGCTCGTCGCACCGGACTTGTCTAGTGCGTATTATTTTTACCTACCTTTGTGATATGTCTATATTAACAAACGTGATAATATTAATCATATAAAGCTATTAGCGCTCTCTTTAGCAGTCTTTTTGGAAAAAGTTATATGATACAAAATAGCATTTTCATTACTATGTAATAAGTGAAAAAAGTTCATAATATTTTCATCACATTTAACAAACCACATTACAATGTATGATCGTACAAACTTCTTTACTCTCTGCAAATCATATAAAATTAAATGAGCATCAATTGTTGTATTAGATAAGAAAAAGAAGAAACTTGCCATATTTTTCAAGTTTAATTTTTTATAATGATAATCTAGAGTTGTCTAAGTCTTTGATTGGAACTATACAATCCAATTGTAACCTATTTTCTTTTGTGCTTGAAAAATCTTCATTTAGTTTTATTATGCGATAAAAAAGTTAAGAATTAAGGAAATAAACATCCAATGTAATGGTATGTTCTGCCCTTAAGCAAATGCATTCCTACTTAGTACTTACTTTAAATTTTTCTTCCATTAGTCAGGATAGACACTTTATAACTTATTTAATCGCTAAATTTATGAAAATGTACGTACGATTTGAAAGCAAATATCAAATATTATACAACTGACAACTTGGAGCAAAAAATTAAGAGAGAAATGAGAATCATACCTTAAATTGTAAAAAGAGAGCTAAGGGCTCGTTTGGTGTGAGGTATAATAACAAATAGTCCCGGGATTAAATTATAGTACCGCTTATTTTGTTGTTTGGTTGGCAAGTTCGGGATAACTTATCCCGGGATTAATAATTAGTACCGGGATAAGTTATCCCTCTCCTTGGGTGGTATAGTAATCCCGGGATAACTTATCCCGGGATAAAATAGGTAAATGACAAAAATGTCTCTTTCAACCCTTTTGTTATATCACTTTTTACATTAATGAAGGGCATTTTTGTAAACAAATAAATTGTTCTTAAAATTTATTATTTTGAATACAACAAACCAAACACTCAATAAAAAATAATCCCAACACAACTTATCCCATCATAACTAATCCCAACATAACTTATCCCAACATAACTTATCCCATCATAACTCATTTTCAAACCAAACGACCCCTAAAAGTTTTCTTGAAAGAGAGCCAATAAAGCCAAAAAAAAAATGGAGGTTTGAGTTGTATTTGTCAGTGGAAGAAAGTACAGAAATGAATGCTTCGAGAACAATGTGGAGTATTTTTTTTAGTCTGAAATGACCAATATACCCTTGGTCGTCATGCTCTTCATGTTTCTATATAATAGAAAAATATATATATTCTCTTATATATAAGCCAACAACACTAGGGACTATCACATCATAAAAGAATTGTACCAAAAGTAATCTAAATGGTACATTATATTACTGAGTTTTGGCTAAAAATATCCTTAAACTATACCCCAAAACTACATCCTTAAATTATTCTTTTTAACAAAAAACATCCTCCAAGTATTTAAAACTTAACCGCTTTCATCCCTCTATTAAAATTTGTCAAAAAATTAGCGAATTCCACACAAAAACATATGCAATTCGTATTATTCTCATAAAAAAATCTATTATATTATTACCGGTTGGAAAAAGCATAAAAAAAATAACAATAAAATTTTGAGACTCGTGTTTGCTGTTAAAAAAAAACAATGTTAGAACGGTGTAATTCTACGAGGAGACATGATCTGCTCTTCTCCTTTACCAACTGAATGGAGTTGGAGCTTAATTTCACACAATCTTCACCTTGCAAAGTGAAAATGTCGTTAAAACAATAATTTTTTGGGGCAAATTGATAATTGAGGTGATAAAGATTCAGCTAATTTTGATCTTTAGTACTCAAATTTCATTTTTCATTATTAGAAGTAAAAGTCTCCAAACGACACCACTTTTTGTAGATTCAATGAAAACAAAACATTTCCATTGATAATTCTTTGATATCAAATCAAATGAAAAGTAAATAAAAATAAAATTGTTCATTAAAAGGAAGACAATGTAAAATGTTGTTACTAAAAAAAATTATAATATTATTTTAGATGTATGTAGAATGAACAAAATTGATTTATTGGGGTGATTTAGAGAGTTTAATTTGTTGAGAGTAGTGTGAACCATACATGATGTTGTGAAGAATTTGTTAATTTTTGATAAATTTTAACAAAAGGATGAAAGTTGTAAAATTTTAAATAATTCAAGGATGTTTTCTGTTAAAAAAATAGTGAAAGGATGTAGTTTAAGTTGACAATATAGATTAAGGACGTTTTTGACCAAAAACTCATATTTCTGCTTACTCCTTTCCATGAAAACACATGTCAGCACCACTACGAAGCATGTGTACTAATTGCACAAAAAGTAGCTCCAGCCCTCCCTGCTTCACAACTGTGCAAAACCAAAGTTCAATTCCTCTCCGACCCTCAAAGACTTCGTCGAGTTGCCGGAGGTTTCATCAGAGTGGTGAAAATCGGTTGACTCCGTCTTTCTCCAGAGAAAATTGGTGAAGACATTGCAAAGAAAACTGTAAAGAATAGGAAGGGTTTTCAGGTAACCGTGCAAAATCGTCTATTTTATATGAATTTTGACTTCTCCCCCTTTATCCCTCGTGGTCAGAATTAACTACAGAGGATGGCGGTGACAAGCCAAGTCTTGATGCCGACGAGTTCATTTACCTTTTGCACTGGTCGTTTCTCTTTTGCTATATTTATTGTTTACATGTTAGATCCATATGTGTATATGTGTTGTTGCATGTTGGTAAATTATTTACTAATTAGAGAAATTAATATTTTAACCTTAGGTTTAAAGTTGTGGTTTTTTAGAAATTGGGGGATTTTAGAATCAAACCGATCTCTAAACTACATATAGTCTTATTTAGAGTTCAGAGGCAACAAATGGACGAAAACTACTATGAAACTACTTGATAGAGCTACGAATGACTCATTTAGCGAGGTAATGAATTGAATTTTCACTTTATCAGAAAAGGGGCAGTTTTTATCTTTCGTACTGATGGTCATGATATTTCATTAATTAGGATATCAATTTTTGGTTTTTAATTCTCCTTTATTCTCTCTGTTGACGGTTGTAAAATTATAGTTTGTTTGAACAATACATGATGATCAAATCTCCACTTTTTCATTTTTACAATTCGTTAACTACATTCTACGTATAATACAACTGTGACGCTGAGTTGTGTTGTTTTGATTGTTGAACATATTGATCTCATTTGCTATATTCATGGTTTTCTTTGATTTTTGCAGGTTTTATGACTTTTGATGAGCAACAAATGTCGTTGGATTGTAAGTAGCTATACATTTCCTTCTCCTTTAATATATTTCATTTCACTAGCTTATTGTAGGGATGGTCTGGATGAGTTGTTTGAGCTTAACGTCCTCTTTTTTTGTTCGTTTTTCTCCGTGTTATGGTTCTTCTGTGTGCTTCTATGTTTGGGTGCATTTTTTTAATAGCAACTGTACTTTTTATTTTTATTTTTTTCACAGTTCATAATTATATGTCGTGTTTAGGGTCAAACGAAAACAGTTTCTGTACCTTCTCAAGTTATGGATAAGGTTGTGTACACCATCTTTCCTACACCTCACTTGTGGAAGACCTAGCAAAGTACAAAATATAAATGAAGCACAAGATCAATAGGTTATTCCAATGGTTAGGATTAATGTTCATTTTGTTTTGCTACAATTATATCAAGTATGTTGTTTGCTAGGAGTCCTTTTAGTTCATTACTGATTTGTATTTCGGTTGGAAATATAGAAAACCGTTTTAATAGAGTACCTTAATCATTATTTGAGTATTGGAATAAAACTGCCCCAAATGGAACAATATGTATATTTAGTGTTCATATAGCCCATCTCAATTGGTTTAGGTTTGAAGCATAGTTTTTTTAATTTGTTGATCTCAATTTTCTGTGCATGACAGTTTATTTTTCCTGAACAAAGTAGGATCATTTTGTCATCATGTTTTCTAGGTTCATCGTTTCCATAACAACTTCTTCTTTTCCTTTGCAATGTCGGATCTTTTTGGACTTCTCTCATTTGTTATCCGCTTATTGTTCTGCTACAAGTTCTAGCTACAATGGATTTATGTGACAGAGACAGTACTCCTAAAAATGTAGTTTATATGCATTTTATAAGTTGTTTAACTTTTGACTAATATAAGGTGTATGATGCTATACATACATAAATAAATATGACAGATTTAAATATTTTCTTTGAACACAAAGGTCATATTTAGCTGGAGTTAGTGCCTAAGGTAGCTATTTCTACTGGTACAATTAGCTAAGTCGAAGGATATTAATGGAGAAATTTCTTGAGGTATGATAGAATACATGAAGATGGATTAACACCCACATTTTTCATGCCTCTTACAAATTATTATGGGCTATATCAAAGAAGAAAGAAAAGTAATGATTTCAATGGGTTCATACGTTCTATATAAAAGGAAACTCTATAGACACGTAAGAAAGCGAGTTGGGTAGTTAGGAAAATATTGGATGCAAGCTCTTCGTTGGCTACGGGAATCCCCTGCCATACTGCCCTTGACAATTTCGTTGATAAAGGTCATGTGGCTGTCAAAAGTTGTTAGTAACAGATCGCCCAAAAACACTATCCTAGGATTCCTGTATACTGTTGTTGTCTACCATACTTGGATGGAGAAAAACAAACGCAGGTTCCAACCATAATGTAGAGCACCAACTGTAGTTCTGAAAGAGATACATATAGCTGGACAAACGTGTAGTTAGTAATAGTTAGCGTCTTTTCGTATAGATGAAAGCAATAGTAATGGTCTCAATTCTTAGACCTTGAGTTCAAAAGGACTACCTGTATATATTTGCAATTTGGTTGAATAAAATTTTATCTTTTGACGAAAAATAAAAAGAAAGAAAAGAAAACTAACAAGGATCACGTAGTCTGATATGTGGAGTTTGTGGACTTATCATTCTTCTTCACTCATTCAGCATTGGATTTACATGTTTTGGTTAAGTTCTTGATGAGTTTTTTTTTATGTTCTTCCGTCTTTCAGATTGTTAAGTTTTTCTACTAGATCTGTGATAATTGTGTTGATAATGCACCAAATTTATTGGCAAATTATTAGAAGAGAATGTAAAAATTGACTCCCTAATAAATAATGTTGAGATTTAATGCACTGAAATATTCTACAAAATAAAATTATATATATATTTCCTCTTTTATTTAGTTTCTCTTATGCAATATTGTTGTTCAGAATGTCATATCTGTTAACTCCCTATAATGTCCTTTGATTGAATTTATATGAATTATATTAACTCAACTGACTGTCTTTTTTATACTTCCCTATAAGATAAGAAAAATTATGATGATTTTCAAGTATTTAACATAAATATGAGGACTTTAAGAGCCTATTTGGATTGTGACTTATTTCAAATCTTTTCAAGTCAAAATTACTTTTAAACATTTTTGAAGTATTTCGATAAAATAAAGTAGTGCTTATAAGGAAGCCTGTTTGGATTGGCTTATTTTAAGTCAAAATTACTTTTAAGTAGTTTTGAAGTATTTCGATAAAATAAAGAAATGCTTATAAGCATTTATTTTTAAGTCAAAATAACAAAAAACAAGCCAAAAATTATAAGTTAAAATTTTTAACTGATGACTTTTGGCTTATGGGTCATAAGTCAAGAGCCAATCCAAAGTTTGTTTTTGTGTTCCCTATGACTGATAAGATTTATGTAATTGGTCGATCTATGTCAAGAGCTATGATATGTCAATCAATCTATCTATTTCATAGATTTTGATCAGCCACAATACTACTACCAAAGAAAAATGTGTTTGTAGTTTTTCTATCTATAAGAAGCTCATATAATCATGTGTGAAATTTACCATAAAGTTTACATAAAAATGTAGCTGATAACTAAATTTGTGTATTTTGTTTTTTTTCTTATTTTGTTTGTGGCATTTATAATTTGACCTGACTGACTTTTCGGACAGATTCTACTTGAATCATTCTCTTCACAAGAATGAGTTTGATTTTGCTCATGGCGTTAAGCAGATGAAGTGTTAGGATGGCTTCAAAAGTCAAAACTATGGATTAACTGAGTGGTATAAATGTTGCAAGTTTGAGCTTTCTTTCCAAACTAAGATAAGATTAATTGTAATAGGTTGTAGTGCTTTTACATTATTTTTACCAAGGAATCTCTCTATTTGTTCCATTGATAACTTGATATTAACGTGTTCAATTTGCTTTTAGCAACTTCTAAATGCCTACTTTGTGATGCTCTTCTAGACACTATAACTCATAGCGAACCTGCATATTCTAATGCAACAGTTGTTGTCATTCTTTTAATTTTACTATATGCATTGATTGCAATCAAATTTGTTTTTTTTGTTGTTAGTCTGTTATATTAAATTGCTTATTTTAACGATGATAAAGTGTTGTTACAACTAAAAAGGGAAAAATGAAGGATAAAACTGGGCTATTTTGAGGAGAACTAATATGATGATATCATGTAACTTTGGGAGCTTTCGTGTTCTCAAACATGTTTACTGCTATTATAATTTTGCAATGGTGCCAACTTGATGTTTATAATCTTGAGCTATGAGTTTCTCAATATTTAGCAGTATTAATCACTAACTTAAGTTGCGAAAAAAAAAGCCAGATAATGCGCACTTAATGGAGTTGCATATTGATTATCATAGATCTGACTTCCTGTAAACCTTGCAAATTAAGTGCTCTACCATCTTTTGATTCTATATATGAATATTCCTTTGAATGTATCATTTAACTATTTTTTGTAATGTAGGAATTCCTTAACCACTAGATTTTATCTGTATGCTAATCAAAACAAATTATGTGTGACAACATGTGGAAGTAGCTTCTCTTTTTATCATTTTGAGAAGTCTAGATAAGTATGTTATGGTGTATTTTATTATTAGTAAGAAGTTGTACTTGAAATGTTGCCTCTGCTCTTCTTTTTGAAAATGTATGGCCATGACCATGATGAGGGTGTGAAGAACTTGGCATTTGTTTATCCAAACAAATAATTTTATGTAGTTTCTTTTACTGGAATCTATAATGCCATGTAAATGTGATTCTTCTAAAAAAATGCTCACTGTATTTTTGAAAATACGTAGGATCTAATCAAATATTTCTTTGTTTTGAAGGATATTAAGCTCTTATGTACTCGACGTGTACCCTATCAGAAAGTAAATATCACACATTTTTAACAGAGGAAGAGAATCAGTTGGAGAATGCATTGTCTTATTTGTCATTGTTCAGGAGAATACATAACAATAACAAGAATGGTACTCTACTTTTAGGAAAATTTTGCAAGATAGATTTTAAAAATTCTACTTAAAATAAGAAAATGAAGGAACTGATTGCTTCCATGTGTGCAAGGCAGTGTTCATTAACATTCTTATATATGTGTGTAATTTTTTTGCCCTTATCATGGCTTCTTCAAATACATGTCAAATAGATGTTGCTTCACAAGTTCAGTTTTTTTTTTTTTTTTAAAATCCAATGTTACTACTGTTTTATTGTTTATAGTAGCCAATTCTTTTGTGTTGCTTCTTCTTTTGCTGAAATTGCTGCATACATGTCAATTATTTTTTAATTTTTTCAAAAACGATGTATAAGGTTCAGTTAAAAATGGCGAATTCACTCTTAATTCTACATTTTCAGCTATGAAGTTTCTCACTCCGGCATTCCCTCTTTCAGGTAAACAATGGAGAGAGAGGAAGAAGGCGTAGAAGAGTCGGGAGAAATGATTGCGGCGAGTCTGGGCTTAATTCATTTGATATGATTAGAATTTTTTGGTTGGCATAAAATCAGCAGTGATATCATTACTTCTATTTACTCAACTGGATTCTTATCAAGTAAAATGAGTGATGATATGTACAATTCAGAACATAAAACATGTTCTCTTGCAAGCACCAAATCAACACTCACTGAAGTCATGCACACAATTAATGAGCGAAGGGATAAGTAATCGACTGTGAAAGTTAGTTTGCCATGTTATGTTGTATACTTTTTATACAGTGTCGTTAAATTGCACAAGAAAGATTGATGTACCAACTTTTTAGAGAAAGAAGTCTGAGTTGATTTAGCCAAGAAGCTTGAGGAATTTGGAAAACCTATGTAGTAAAATTTGCAGGGAAACACAAGAAGACACTATTATTTGGCTTGTACTACTTGTGCATAATTTTTTTTTGAAGATTTGTATTTGCCCTTCCCTAACATTTCACATTTATGATTTTTCACTCGGGTGAATCATACCATCATATAAGCTTATGCAATTTTAACTGTGTTTTTCATGAGCTATTTTTTTGCTCTTTTTTTATTACTTTGGTGCTATGATTTGTCACCAAATGACTATGCAAAGCATTCACTACATTAAATATAAAGTGTTGGGCCCGTGCTGGCACGGGCCATGCCTATCTAGTATATATATAAAGGGGAAGTCTGTACAGGCCCAATCATTATTATTTGAAAGAAAAAATCACACCATATACACATTTAAGAGACAATATTATGGGTTTTAAACTTACTCTTAAGAAATTCTTACTTATAACAGTTTGTTTACGGGTTATAACATATAATTAAATTTAACTTTATTTAAAAATCAATTACAATTTAATTTAATAAATGATTAATCTCTTTATATTTTTATATAATTAATTATTAATAGTTAATTAATTTGATTGCAGTTCCTTTTTTAAAATCGAAATTATCAGTTACACGAATTTAAGGATGTACATTGATTCGACTTCCTTGTTTACTGTTACACTCCAAACATCCCATACGCTAATCCCCTCCTCCTCCCACGCCTATTAGATTCTACACGCCACCACCCCACTACCCCACATTCACAATTTTCCCTCCCATCTTTCTCACCACCCCAGTACCCCACATTCACAACTGTGCATCCCATCTTTCCCACAACCCCACTACCCTAACTTCACAATCGTCCCTCTCGTTACGTTTCTCATCATCATCATATCTAAGAAAAAGATTGCAACGCCTCGAAAGAGTCCTAAATTGGTTGAAGGAACTTCTACGAATGAAGTTCATTCTCCAACTTTCAATATATTAACTCAAACTCCGCCACCAAAAATTGTTGAAACTCCGGCAAAGGGTGATTCCTCTCAGTTGAAGGATCAAAAGGAGAAAAAAAACGAAGCAAAGAAAAGGGTCAGCCCGACAAATCAAAAGGGGAAGAAGAGGAAGGGGAAAATTGTTGAAACCCCTTTTGATTTTGATTTTGATTTTGTTAGTGAAAACGAAGCAAAGAAAAGGGTGAGCCCCACAAATCAAAAGGGGAAGAAGAGGAAGGGGAAAATTGTTGAAACCCCTTCTGATTCTGATTCTGATTTTGTTAGTGAAATAAAAAAGAAAGAAACAAAAAAAGCAACAAATGTAGAAGTTGCTCAATCTTCAAAACCATCAACAAGAAGAACAACAAAAAAGAAGAAATCAGAAATCTCAATATCCAAAAAAGTCAAAAAAGTTGTTAGGGTAAGTACTATATTTAATTTATTTTCACATTAGTCAAACTAGTGATTTTTAATAAAAATATCACATTATGCTTATTGTTGTTTTCGAAACATTTGTTTGGGTGAAAATTGTATGAAATCTGAATAATATGTGTATGAATCTGGCATTAAAGTTTGATTGAGGGATATTGTATGAATTGTGGTATAATATTGGTATGCAAATGGTATGAATTGCGTATTAACATTGGTGTGATTATCTCTTAACTGTGTATACGGTATGAATTGTTAAATTGGTATGCAAATTGTATGAATTGTTAAATTAGTATGTTTTGTATGAATTTTGAATAATATTGATATGAAATTGGAATTTTTTCTATTAGGAAGGTTTCTTTTTCTATTTATACATTAATGTATTTAAAGTGTTAACATTGGTAAACAAATGGTATAAATTGATAATAAGTGTTGTTTTTACAATTATTTTTAGTGTAGTTAGAGAAATTTTTGAAAGTAGCTTGTTAAATGCCACAGTGCACATGAAGCTGGTATGATGTTTGAATAATATTGTGTGAATTTTTTTCAAATATGGTATAAGGTATTACTGAAATTTATGTATATGCATGTGTATGAAACATGAATAATATTTGTAGGAACATACTTTTATATATGTTTTATGAATGTTTATATGAAATTGATTTATTTTTTATTTAATTTATATGATATAATTTTAATTATAACTACTTATAAACTGTAGTTAGTGTTGGAATGAAACTTGAATAATATTTGTATGAAGTATGTTTTAATTTGGTATAAACAATTTTATTTTATAGGCAAGGAAAGTATCCACACACTGGTCTTCATGTACAAACATGAATGTTTTTGCTGATCTGTTGAAATTCCTCGGGCAAGAGAGGTTTCAACAATTTCTGGAACAAACACCTTTTGGTGTATTTTATGAGATGCACAACATAAAGATTCCATGTCAACTATTGCGGCATTTGTTTCTTCTTGAATCTGAAAGCGTCAGAGACGACATGTTTATTGTCAAAATAAACGATACAAAACTACGTTTTGGAATCAAGGAATTCACAGCAATATCTGGTCTCAAATGTGGACTCCTTACTGACTTTTTTTTTCAGATCCGTCTATTCCAAATAGACTTATCAAAAAATATTTTGGTGAAATCATCAGAGTCTCTAAGTTAGACTTTTTGAAAAAGTTTAAAGAGCCTAACTTATTTGAGCCCGAAGACCATTTTAAAATTGATGTTCTGTTCTTCATTAGTACATTTTTAACTGGTTCTGAGGCCTCCAAAACAACCATACCTAAATTATATTTTGATTTGGTTGAGTCCGGTCAGTATGTCAACTTTCCTTGGGGTAATGAATGTTTTAGATTGACTCTTAAAGTTTGCAGTCATAGGTTGATAAATAATCCTACATCATTCAAATTTAGCCAATTCCACCTAGCATTGCATATTGGTTTTATGAGTGTTGTCATCCTTTTAACAACACAATTGTTATCCGTGTTGCAAATGGCACACCACGTATTCTCAACTGGAAGACATCAAATGAGAGTATTTTCTTCGATGACTTAAAGAATACAATTTTCAGAACATATGGCAATCAGGTCATTTTTTAGTTATTGTCCTTTAATAATTATCATTTTAAAAAAAAAATTAATTCTCACATCTTATTTTGTTTTTACAACATAAATTCAGAAACATAGTGCTTATTGACGAAGAGATGAATGCCATTGATCAGAACAATTTACATCAATCTTTTAGTCACCATGAGACAGAAAATCAAGCAACATCAGAAAGGAACGATGTTAACTTCGATGAAAAGTATGTAGAGTTGAAAAAGGAAATTGTAGAGGTATACAAAAAAAATTATGATATTTTTTTTTTTACATATTACAAAGAATTTAACCACTCTTTAATGTTTAATGACAGGTTCAGGTGGAGTTGAAAGAACTGAAGGATAATATTTTTCAATTCCTTTTCAATTACTTATTATTAATTCTTTTTCTGTAATACTTTAATGTTTAACATACATGTTTATATCTATTGACAAGGTTGACAAGCATATGACCAAATAGAAAGCATATGTCCATAATTCGACAAAGTTAATTATTGATGAAATTAGGTCTTCAAGAGGTCAACCAACACAAACATCACACCAAGAGGTATTAAATGGTATTAAAGGGTTTGACAAAGTTAAGAACTGAAACAATTGGTGTATCTTTTTTTTTTGGTCTGAAATTGATATTATCATGGTATGAATTGTGTATGTACAAGTAAATCTTATGCATTATTTTCTAGCTTATGTTTGTTTGATATTGGTATTCTGTTGGTATGAATATTGAATGAAGTAGTTTTTATGCATGTGCTTGTTTGTTGTTTGTCAGTGTTATTATAAAATTTGTATTAGCTTATGTATTAATAATGTATGAATTGGTATTGTACAATATTTTATGTTGTTTCAATTTTGGTATTAATATAGTATTAAATTTGTGAAAGGCAATATTAATGACAGGTTATTGTTGTTGATTTAAACTTTGTATTAATCTTGTATAAAATTTGTATGAGACAATCTTTTCGCATTATTTTATGATTGAATTTTATATTATTTCATACATTAGGATGATGCACGTCAACATGTTGAAGAATCTGAAAAAACTCCAATGGATCAGCCTTCAGTTTCAATGAGGGAATACGTTGATATTTCAAACACTGATGATATGAGTATCAATCCTAATAAGATATGTATATTCACTTACAAAGTTTTTTTAACATTAATTTTTTTTTGAATATATAGCTGAAGTGCAGAATTCAATTGACCAAACAGTTGGTGTTGTTTTTAATGCTGACATACCTGGATCAATAACTTCAAAACCATCAACATTGGATGATTATCCGAATTTTACTATGACACAGATTGTTGAACTTGATCCAATTCTCAATGCTAATACAACTCCAGATGTGAAACCAAGAAATAGGAACCCCAGCAAGTATGACACATCTCCGTTCATTCGGTTGTCGGAAGGTGAAATTCAGTTTAAGAAGAGTTCCTACTTTCTTTCGTATCAAACATCCGTTTGAAAGTCACATTGAATTTGAGGTTGCAGCTGAGTTGATCAATGAGTTTAACAAATGGGTTTTAAAAAATGTTTCATCTAGGCGTGGCATGTATATGTGTAAATAAAGCCAATTTTCTCTTTAAATAGTATCCAATCAATGCGTATACAATGTTTATTATATATTATTAATATTCACAGGAAATCTGCGTATTCAAAGCTCAAAGATAATTTTGAACCTCAAATGAATTTTGGTGTTGTCAAAGTTTCAGAAAATGAGTTTTTCAACATAATGGTTAAACCTAGCAGGCCTTGGGAAGACGACATAGGTCATATCTATCAACTTTTTAAATAGTTAATTTAAAACTCGTATTTTAGATTTTTGTAATTATATTTGTAGTTTTTGTTTAAAATCTATTTTAAAATATGCATATCCATCATGTATGCATATTGAATGATTTCTGAATAACCTTGGTATAAAATGTTCGTGTATGCTGTCAGTATGATTATTGAATGAATTTGGTATAAAAAACAAACTGTCATGAACAGTACATTAAAAAAATAGCTAAAATGAAATTGATATGCATTCTGTATATATTTGAAACATTTTTTAATGGCTTTTTATTTGGTAACAACATGTTAATACCATTATGTATTATCTGCAAAAAAAGGCAAAGTACTCTCCAATACCATTATCATATAGTACGATTGACTGTTGGTTTATGACTTGGGTTAATAACATTGAGAAATAGTGGAGAGCTTCAAATTGCGACATGAGATCCATTTCTCCCGATCACGATGTTGGACAGTGCATTAGAGGCTTCAAACTGCTTGCCAACATTCCTTGGGACAGTGTTAATGATGTCATCATTCCTGTCAAATAAGTGAATCATTTCACTGATTTTTGGTTGTATTCCGAATCAAGCTTAGATATCTAAATGTATATGATTCGATGAGGGGAGGATCTGTTCACACCAAGAAAGTCAATGAAGTTGTTGGTAAACTTGCCATAATGATACCACTTTTTTTACGAGCACAAAATTTTATGGTATAAAGCTTGATCTGTATGCCAATAAACTCTCCAAATATGTTGACAAGTCTCAATCCGACCCACTTGAAGTCAAGCATATGATGCATGTGCCTCAACAAAAAGATAGTTCCAAGTATGTATTTCTATACTTTACTGATTTCATCAGAAAAAGTTAACTTAATTCATTTATTAAAAAGTTTTTTCTTTCAATTTTTTTTCAGTGATTGTGATTTGTACACATGTATGTTTGCTGAATACATCAGTAATGGTGTTTTTGATATGCGTTCGGTTGATATCTATACAAACGGCAGCAAATCCTTCTCACTTTTTTGATGCGAATTGAATACGCAGCTCTAAGACGAGGGAAGCGCTTAAAAGCGTGCCGCACTCACGAAGGACTGCCAGTGATATACTGGAGGAAGGTGGGGATGACGTCAAGTCCGCATGGCCCTTATGGGCTGGGGCTTTCAATCCTATGATTTGACTCGAATAGCTAATATCAGAGTAGCAGATATGGTTTTAGCGGAAGCTGCTTTCCCCGGATGCCTTATGAACATTGATTTGCCCTCGAGTAGCTGAACTAGGGGAACTCAAAACTAGCTACTAGGAATCAAAGGTATGCCACAATCATATGACATTATGGAAAAACAAAGAATGAGGATGACGCGATCAGTGAGAGTGAAGTAACTGGTACGGTTGCTGGCAAATTTGGTGGACCTCGCATAGCCAAAGAACATGTTTCGGATACCAGCAATTATCCTACACCAAGACGAATGACAAGAAATTTGAGATAGTTGATTGCACCTTCTACTTTTTAGAACTACATGTTTTTTTAAACTTTTGGACAATTTTTTTGTTGTTTAAGTATTTGATGATATATAATTCCGGGATACTAGTAATATACAGACTTCATAACAATTGGATTCAACATTTAAACTTAAGCATGTTACTGTGTATTACTAACTAAAAACAAAAACAATATCAATTTATAGTTCATGAACCAACTTTATCTTATAATTGGTATTCAAACTGTACACTTATGACATCCAAATATATTCATGATTGATTTTTATTTTTACTTCATATTATAACACAAAAAATAAAAAAAATAAAAAAATGAATGAAGTTGGTATCCAACCTGTATAAATACCTTGAGTTATGATTATGCCAATATAAAATAGTGATAATTGTATTTTTGTAACAACCTCAATTAAATCTGGTTTTATAGTTATTCAAGTTGGACACCTAATGGATACCAATTTAT
This sequence comes from Solanum verrucosum, assembly GCF_900185275.1. Taxonomy (NCBI): domain Eukaryota; kingdom Viridiplantae; phylum Streptophyta; class Magnoliopsida; order Solanales; family Solanaceae; genus Solanum; species Solanum verrucosum. Next base: position 264,033 of record NW_026020357.1, read on the forward strand.
TACTAATTGTAAATCATATTCTTTTAACAATCATGGATTAAGTACTTCAAAGATGTATGAAATTGGTATACATTTTGTATAAATACTTTAAGAAACGAATCTGACAACCTATATCAGCAATCATTAATTTTTGCACCAACATCAATTACATCTTGTTTTATATTGGATTCAACATTTAGACTTAATGATATTAATGTGTATTACTAACTAGATTAAAAAAGAATACCAATTTAGAGTTCATGAACCAACTTTGTCTTATAATTATTATTCAAACTGTACACTTATTGCATCCAAATTCATTCATGATTGATGTTTCTTACTACATATTCTAACACAAAAAAAAATTAAAATGAATGAAGGTGGTATCCAACATGTATGAATACCTTGAAGATATGATTATGCCAATGCAAAACAATGATCATTGTATTTTGTTATAAACTCAACTACATCTTCTTCTTTTTTATTCAAGTTGAACACCTAATGGATACCAAATTACTACATCAATTACATCTGATGTTAATTTTATTTATAGTAGGACTTTGGTTGGATACCAACTTAATACTCATGATACTTTATATTAAATACTAAGGATACCAAATGTATACCATAATTACCTTATGTAATTATCACTAATATGAACACTATATTTATATTAAAATGGAATGAATTTTATTTTCAAGAGTATGCAATTTCTATGATTAATGAATGAATCTCGTATAAAATATGAACAGTATATTAAACACTCAGATGTAATGCATTTCATACCAATCCTGTTTCATATCAAAACAAAACACGAGTCTAAAAGACAAAATAAAATAAAATTTCAACATAGTCTAAACAAATAAAATATCATTTTTTTGGCACAAAATAATTTGAACATGTCGTCCTGTTGTGGCCAACTTGACGACATCTACTGCAAGTAACTTTAGACCTTTTGAATTTCACATCAGAAAATCCTTTCCATCGTTCAAGTTGCGGTCTTCCTACAGTTCTCTTTGGACCAGGCGTCATCAATTTAGGCTCTGAAACATACCTTGGTATATCCCATGTACTCTCGTATGTGAGAGGTTCAACAGGGATTACATATACATCTTGAAAATTCTTCAAGCTATAGAAAGGAGAGTAGTAATCTATTTCATGCAGTCTTTTGTATCTAAGAACTTCCATTCCATGCCCGCATGGTATCTCATCATTTTGAAATCTGCCGCAACTATATTTCTTGGTATTTAAGTTTACTATGTACCGCTTTGGTCCATCAACAACAACATGCATATCAACTGTTGATGGTATTACCTAACACACAAAGATATTTCTCATTATAATGCTGTTACAAAAAATAAGCCACAAAAAAGGTTTCAAATATATCTACAGAATTGATATCAAATTAATTCCATCTATTTGTATAATGTACTGTTCATGCTAGTTGGCAGTTTATACTAAATTAATTTAGTAATCATACTAATTGCATATATGAATACCTTTAAATAATAATGAATAAAGGAAAAATCATACCCTCATACTGCTAGACCAAGCAATATTTTTCTGGAGCTTAAGATCATATTTTTTTGTCAGTTATAATCTAGTTTTTACAGCCTCCTTGTTATGCTTATGAATCCATCTTTGAACTATTACCCTCATAAATTCAAGAAGTGAAATCATTGGCAACATCCTTGATATCCTGTCAACATTATTTAAAGATTCGCTATATTTGAAGTCATGGTCCATGTTTGCTTACTTTTTGAATAAGCCCTAGACCACTTGCTATACCCGATATCATATAAATAACTTCTTATTCTTGGATATATCTGGTCTATTCTTTGCATAATTGCCTCAAATTATTGTATTGTATAAGCCTTTGCCATTGTAAAAAAAAGCTTCTTCAAATATTCAGTATTCCTATGAAAATTCTTCAAAACATTACAGCATAAGTGCCATATGCAATCATAATGTTCCAATCCAGGATATACTTTTGCAGTTCCTTTCCATATGCTCTCGTTTCTATCTAACATAAACATATGTTTTTCCTTTCTCCATATGCTTTCCTAAACTGTTCAAAGAACCAGGTCCACGATGCATCATTCTCAGAATCCACTATGGCATAAGCAAGTGGAAGTATGTGACCTGATGCATTATTTTTAAAAAAATCATACAAATTGAAAACACACCTTATATCATATTTATTATTGCATATAAATGTAAAAGATTCAAAAAATATCTCCTGGATCCATAGTGCTTGCAATCAACATTGTACCACCATATGAGCCTATTAAAGCTGCCCCATCAACCACTACAATTGGCCTACAATACTCCCAACCTGTAATACATGCTTCTAATGCAACAAATGCATATAAGAAGCTATCACCTTTAGTTCTTTCTAATTTTAAAATAGAACCAGGATATGTCTGCTCCAATATGTATAGATAACCTGGAAGTTTTTTCGTTGTTACAATTAATTTTACATTTTGATATCTGAACATTACAACACAACAAATATATTAACTGGATACAACCTGAATACAACTAGATACCATTTGGATTCAAATTAGACACATAATGGATATTAATTGGATACACAAAGGAAATCAAATGGATAATGGGAGTTAAATTTGTAAACAGATTGCATGCCAAATGGCCACCAAATTGTTGCATTGCTAAAATTCATATCAATTCAGTTCATAAAATAAAATACAAAATCTAGTTTGAATAAAAACCTGGTAGTTTAGCATATGACTCGATCGGATCTCCACACATCAATTTTATTGCCTTTTGTTTAGCTCTCCAGGCCTGCATGTATGTCAACGTAACATTATGCACTTTCAACATGTCTTCCACTATATCTTTCGGAGTGTATACAGTTGCTGGATTACTAAATTTATTCATTATCAAAACAACTACAATGTCAGTTATTCCCTGACGCCTTGCATACACTTTATCTCTAACGAAACAAGTGTGATCCGCACATTATTTTCTGATTTTGAATAGTCCCGACTGATTCAAACATGATGAATTCATCATCTTGGAACAATTCTCAGAAAGACACTTCAGGTAATAATTGTTTCATAAAACAAAAAAAGATCCATAAAAATTTATATACCAAATGCAAATTGTTCGCAGAACTCTCCTAATTGTTTCCTTTCATTTAAGCGATGTCGCTTAATCTACTGATTCAACTTGATTTCATTACATAAGGATAAACCCTCCTGTACACAAGCACTTATAAGTTTTCCATAAGTATAATAATCATAATTAATGCTATGATTATCTCCTCTGATGGCCTTCCTGACTCTTTCAGCAAATAAAGTCGGTAATCCATTTAAATTTGGATTTCCAATGAGTGCTATTACACTCTGGTAATTCCATAACTCTACAAAGGAAAACATCCTTATAGTACCTGAAAGATGTAAGGGTTTTACATCTCAAGTTTTGGAGAAGAGTTCTAATAGTCTCACTATTATCTGACCATCTTCCTGAGAAATGTTCAATGATATTTAAAACAAGTGTATAAACTGCGTTTTGAGTAACTTGTTCTCCTTCTTGTTTTACCGCCATTAGAACCCTATCTCTTTGTTCTTGGTTGAGATAATTATCCCACCAACCTTTCAATTGGCCAGTAAAACCTGCTGTTATTATATCAGCAATAGTCTTATCGCTATTTTTATTGGTTTTACAGATAGTACTGTACATTAACATCCTATGAACAGTTGTATAAATCTGTCTTTCTGTATAACCATCTATGTTCCATTCATAGATTTCTTTTTCATTATAACTATTAGTTATAATATGTTCATGTTCTTCAAGTAGAACATCTTGGGGAGTGGGTCTAGGATAATAGTACATCCTTTGGACAGGTTTCCTAGCATATCTTTCTGATATCTTATTAAGACTATCATAAAATTCCTTTTTATTGCTAGGTTCTCCTTCATCAAAGTTGTCAGCATTTAAAGGTTGAACTCCACTACTTTTAAATTTCTTTTCTAAGAAATGTTCAAGATCTGAATAATCTTTAATCTTGAAGTCTTCAATCTCAGGTGGTGGCTGTAAACTGCTATGAGCAACTTTCTCTTTACCTTTTAATTTAGTAGGTAACAAAGTAATAAGCTTATCAATTTTCTCATGTAAAGAGATAACATGATCACCCAAAATACTCATCTAAATATTAGCATAATTATTCTGCTTAATCATAACATTAACATGTTGAGCAGTCACTAAAGTAGTGTCATTTTCAAATAATTTTGAAAAAGCATTAAAGTTAACAATCTTATCATTTTTATTAATTTGGAAAGACTGTTATGGAGGAAAAACTGATTTAGTAATTTCTCCATTACTCAAAGCAAAATCTCTTTCAAGCATAGAGATATAATTATGAACATGTTTGCACATAAACCATGGAACAAATGCTATTAAACGATTTATTCCTGAATCTATGAGATCTTTATAAAATTCTTCTTGAAAATCATGTTGTTCAACTTTATTAAAGTTGTTGAAAAACCATTTTCTAAAGAGTTTCCATTTTTTCCGATCAAAATCTTTAGAGATACGAGCCCTTGCCGGAGATCCCGGACTAAAATCAATAATTTTGCCAGTCATAGAAAAACAAGTTTAACCTGTTAATCCATCTGGAAAATTCATTTCTGATTCAGTTATATCTAAATCAGAACTAGTTCTACGAATTGGTTGAGCTATATTATCTTTATCAATTTTTATATTGTCACATCTATAAGTTTCTCTAATTTGAGAAGTAGATGCCCGAGAAGGAATCTGAACAATATAATCAACAGGAGATATATATGAAGAGTTAGATCTAGATATCCTAGAAGACATGCTACGGTTATCAATAAGCATGTTAGACGAATGAAATTTGATTTTAACAGTTCCATCATTCAATTGTTCGATTTCAGAAACTTCTGTATTTATATTATTTTGAGGTTGGGTAGCGTTCTCAATAACCCACTCTTGTGGAAAATCAATTTCTTCTCACTTAATAGGTCTTCTAGTGACTACCTTAGATTTGTCAAAATTAGTTTCTATTAAAATAGTTTCATTTTTAAAATCAATTACTTTACACATAGGATTTAAAGTATGCAATAATATATAATAAATTCTATAACAGATACAAACAACTTCAGTGCCAGACATATAATCATAACCATGAAGTTTAACATTTAACATAAGAGAACTTAGTGAGTTCTCATCCTACAAGGAAATTTGCAAATTAGGATAAGCATTAAAATAAACCGGTCCATAAACAAGACTAGTTTGAATTATCTCTATAAGAGACTTTTTCCAATTATGATTTCTACCATCCCTTAAAACTGCTATAAAGCTTTCTGGTTGACCTCATAAAGTGAGGGGCTTAAAAGCCACCTGAACTAAACCAATATGCATAAATCGATAAATATCCCTATAAGGGGGAATGCCAAAGTGGAGCCCAGAGATCAATCATCTGTCATATGCGGATGATACGATATTGTTTGGGTTGACCGATCGATACTCAGTAAGAAGAATGATGGAGGTGTTGAAGAAATATGAAAGAGTCTGGTCAATTAATAAAAAAGGAGAAAAGTTATTTTTATCTACATGAGGACACACCTTGGCAGTGGGAATCAAGTTGAGAAAATTAACAAGTATAAAAATGGGTACCGTTTCCATTCACATATCTTGGATGCCCAGTGTATTATGGAAAGAAATGCAACTCACATTATGAAAATATTCTGAGGAAAATTGCGCAGAAATTATTAGGTTGGCAGAATATATTGCTAACGTATGGAGGGAGGTACATCTTGATTACTCATGTGTTACAATCAATGTCATTATACCTTCTATCAGCTATCAATCCCACAAAAAGGGTGATAAATCTGTTGCATCGCATTTTTGCGAAGTTCTTCTGGAGTGGAAACAGGGGAGAGAGAAGGAAACACTGGGTAGCGTGGGAAGACATATGTTTTCCAAAAAAAGAGGGTGGAGTAGGTTTTCGAACACTGCATGGAGTAACAAAGGCATTATTTAGCAAGTTATGGTGGAGATTTAGAGTTTCAACTGATTCATTGTGGATCACATATATGTGGAATAAATATTGCAAGAAACAACATCCAGTTATAGCTGGGGCGAGAGGTGCTTCACATGTATGGAAAAAGATTATGGAGATGAGGAAAGAGGTAGAACAGGAGATAGGGTGGCAAATTAAATCTGGAAACTCTAGTTTTTGGTACGATAATTGGACAAGAAAAGGAGCGTTGTATCTAACTAATGAGGAAGATATAGAGGTACAAATGTGTATCAACAATGGAGAATGGGATAAAGAGAAGCTATGTGAGTTGGTGTCAGAAGAGGTAGTGGTTCAAATAATCAAGAATATAAAGTTGAATGTGAGGCAAGATGAAGTTGGTCAGCCATGGTGGATGCTTAATACTAGTGGAATTTTTTCGGTCAAGTCTGCTTTTGAAATAGTAAGGGATCGAAAACCTCAACAAGACTGGTTGGAGAACATTTGGCTGCAAGAAATTCCATTCAAAATCATTTTTTTTCCTATAGAGGGTCGCAAATGGGAGAATTGCAACGGAGGACAATCTAAGAAATATGAGGGTATCGCTAGCTTCAAGATGCTACTGTTGTGAAACTTATGTGCAGGAGACCATGTCTCGCCTATTTCTAACATCCCTAATAGCCCAAAAGCTATGGGGATTTTTTGTTACTTGTGCAGGTATCCATAAGGGAGGACAACAATTACAGCAAACTGCACATAAATGGTGGTTCGAACCAGCCCCAACTAAATTGAGATACGTATACAGGGGCATTCCACACCTACTGATGTGGGAAGTATGAAAGAGGAGAAACAACAAAAGGCATGGAAAAGAAGTCTCCTATGAATATATGCATCAGCAAGTACTGGTAGTTGTGCATCAATTGGTAAAAACGAAATACCCGTGGATAACACTGCCTAGTGAATGGAATGGAATAATACACATGTTGAAGAATTATAAGCCATAGATTCACTGGAAGGCAGTGAGATGGGAACTACTGGAGCAAGAATGGATAAAATGCAATACGGATGGTGCAAGTAGGGGTAACCCTGGAGAAAGCGCATACACCTTTTGCATAAGAAATAGCAGTGGGGATTTAATTAAAGCAGAAGTGGGATGTATGGGCATTACCACTAGTATGGAGGAAGAACCGAATGTTCTCATAATGGCACTGAGAAAGTGTAGGGAATTACGATTACAAAATATAATTTTGGAGACTGATTCGATCATTCTAAGGAATTTTATTGTGAAAGATTGGCAGATACCTTGGAAGCTCAGCGACCAGATAGAGGAGATAAGGCGACACATAAGTGATTTACGGTGTATAATTAAACATATTTTCAGGGAAGCAAACCAGGTAGCAGACAAACTTGCAAACATAACATTGGATTAACAAAGCCCAATAAGTGTGAGCAGTTTTACACAACTTCCTCGAGATTGCAAAATCTTGGTCAACATCGATAAAGCGCAGATATCAACATTGAGAATAAAGACGAGGAGGATAAACATCAACATTCGTTAATGAAGAGGGAGGGACACCACAGTCTTAGAGATCACATAAAAGTTATTTACAGAGATATATTCAGCCAACATCAGGTTTTCAGAAATGTGCATAAACTTAAGCTACCTAGCCTAACCTATGTCAGCTTACAAAAAGGAGTCACCAGCTAAAGTCGACAGCCAAAGGGCTTGGTTTGCCCATCTGGTATCAAATCCCTAGCATCTTTTGGACAACGTTACCACTACATCAGCAGGAGAAAGAAGATTAGAGGTATCCATAGGAATGAGGAGATAAATGAGGAAGTGGCTTACCTCTGTGAGCTGCTGATTGTTGGACCTCTCATCACCTGAAGAAACGACAACTGGGGTTCATCATTCTCAAGGAAGACAGGGTGGCGGAAACAATGGAGGATGAGAGTGCGGATTAGGAAACCTACTGAAGGGTCTTTATGTTAGAACTAGTGGGCTGGACTAGTTTTGTTTCAAGTTGTTTTTGTTGGTCACTTTTGTCGCCCAGTCTGTACAGCTTTATTTGGAAATAAAAAGGCCTCTAACCTAAATTTAACCAAAAAAAAAGAACCTCAGACTCTATATATAATACAGAAAAAGGTCAAAATTACCCTCGAACTATTCGAAATAGCTCATACATACCCTTTATTTATGTTTGGGATCAAAACTACCTTTGATGTCTATGTTTTGGACCACAAATACCCTTAAAACATTATTTTGTCATGTGCTAACATGGCAGTCCGCCTAGGCAGTCCACCATGGCAAAAATCCATTCCTCTCAATTATGTTGTACTTCCTTGTGCATCTCTACCACAATTTTTTTTTAAAATAATATCAAAAATAGTTCTTTTATTGTTCTTGTTTGAGTTATTGTTCGGACTTTGAAATTTCAATTTCGAAGTGCGCTGAAGTTCGTTTGAGATAGTAGTTGTGTGTTGAATGATTGAGTTCATTGTTTGGGTTTTGATGTCATTGAGTCTGAGGCTAAAAATTTAATTCTAAAGGTTGAAAGATGTTGAAAAAATCTTGAAGTCATTTTTATTGTGTTGAAAATCGAAAATAGCTACTCATTTGAAAGCTTGTTGGTGAAGAAATTTCTAGTCTTTGTTGGATTTTTGAAGTGCAAAAATTTGAAGAGATTTAATTGAATGTTACTAAAAAGTGTTTGGATATTGCAATGGAGGCTGTAAATTGACATTTAACAACTGATTTTTTAGTTTTGAGATTTGAGTTGAAATCCCAAAAAAGTATATGAAAGAGTTCTTAAAAGCTTGAAGTTCTAAAAATCGATTTTGTGAATCTATGACCCAAAATCCAAAACAATGAACTTGATCCTTCAACACGCAATTACAACCTCAACCAAACTTCATCACACTTTGAAATTGGAGCTCCAAAGTCCGAACAACAACTCAAACAAGAACAATGAAATAATTATTTTTTGATTTTCTTTTTGTGATAGGGATGAATAAGGAAGAACAACATTATTGAGAGGAAGATATTTTAACCATGTTGGACTGCCTGGAAGGACTGTCATGTTAGATCTAACGGCAAAGATAACGTTTTAAGGGTATTTGTGGTCCAAAACATATACGGCAAGGGTATTTTTTTTTTATCTCAAACATAATTAAAATATATATATGAGCTATTTTGAATAGTTCGAGGGTAATTTTGACAATTTTCCGTATATAATATGTCAAGCTCAAACCAATAAGCCAAGTAGCAGGATAAGCACACAGTTGAAGCTGACATGTTGATGGCCAACTGTGTGCTTATTCCCTCTTCTTAGATAGGGCTCCCTCCGTTTAAAAAAGAATGACCTGGTTTGACTTGGCACAGAGTTTTAGAAAATAAAGAACACTTTTGAATCTTGTGGACCTAAATTAAAATTATGTCAAATGTACTAAATTGCCCTTCAATCTTGTGGCTTTAAACATGTCATGTGGAAAACTGAAATTAAAATATTACCAAAAAAGGAAAGAGGTCATTCTTTTTTAAACGGAGGGAGTAATACTTACTAATCCCTTCATTCCATATTAATTGAATTTCAAGAGTTTTTTGTTCAAAACAGTTGAACTGTTCAAAGTTCAAAAGAAATATTTGATTTTTTTTCATACTTACCCTTTTCTTTAATGAAGTTTGTAATTTTGTAGAAGTTAAACTACACTATTTACAAAGTTATACTCCAATATATAGGTTTATGATTTCACATTTAAGCTTGAAAATCTAATATTGAGAATCAAAGGAACACCTTAACTTCTGTTGTAATTAGTACTCCCTCCGTCCAACAATACTTTACTAAAAATAGATGTTCAACAATACTTGTTCACTTTATGAAATTCATGGATAATTTTACACTTAGTTCCTAATTTATCCTTATCATTAATTAGAGTCATTTCCCTATTACATTTTTCAAGACATTATTGTTCGCATCAAATTTCCATAAGCGCTGAAAATTGACTGCAAGCAAAATAAATAAAAGAAAAATGTAATTTTTATTGATGAATCGTTGTGAGTACAATTATGTTGTTCTCTTGATTCTTCTCTCCTAAGCCTCTCCAAGATTCGAGGACCTCAGTAGCGTACTTCTCGAATTGTTGGATGATGTAGACCTCCTTGAGAAGTTGTTGATCTCCGGGAACGTCGAAAAGTACTTTGTCGTTTCAAGCCGATCTCCGAGAAGAACTTCGTTGACCACTCCTTCGAAGAGCTCTGTAGTTGATGTTGTAGCTTTCTCCAATTGCCGAATGCTTGTTGAAGAGTTTTATTGATCCCCCTAGAATGTTATGTCCATCCCCTATTTATAGTTGTAGGGGTGGATAAGGTTGCATATGATTGGCCAAAGGATGTCATTTTGACACTTGGCATGTTGTGATTGGTTCTGGCACTTAATTGAGACTACCACCTCATTTGGACACGTGGCGCCACCTTATTGGTCTTGGATGCCTAGTCACTATGACATGTGGCATGAGTTTTGGGCTTCAAGGTGAAATGGACCTTGGAACCAAATAAGCACGGATTTAATTCAAATTTCGTATGAATTTAATCCAATAAAATTATGTGTCTACAAATGACCCTTAGTTCGAGACTTGTCGATGTGCAGGCTTGTCAAAGTTTGGCGACATGATTTGAAGTACTCATGAATGTGTTTTCATTTTTTCGAGACTTGTCGACGTATATGCTTGCCGAATTTTGACGACGAGAGTTGAAGTGTTCATGAATGTGTTTTCCTTTTTTGAGACTTCTCTACGTGTAGGCTTGTCGAATTTGATGACGAGAGTTGAAGTCTTCATGAATGCATTTTCATTTTTCGAGACTTCTCGACGTATAGGCTTGCTGAATTTTGACGACGAGAGTTGAAGTCTTCATGAATGCATTTTCATTTTTTGAGACTTCTCTACGTGTAGGCATGTCAAATTTGACGACTAGAGTTGAAGTCTTCATGAATGCATTGTTGAGACTTCAAGAGTATTTGTTTCTTGTCGTCGTATTCTAACTAGGCCACTACAAATGATTTGTTTGTAGTGATCGCAATTTTTTTTTAAACAATCTTGCTCGACAACCACGTGGCCCCTCTATATTGATTTCAAATAGATGGGTCTAGTGAGTGGTAACATTTTTTTTAATGTGATCTTCATTGCAAGGTGTCAGGAAAACAAGAAGGTTGATTAGAATTTTGAGTCAAACAAAAAGAATATTAACTTTCCTTTGGTATCCAAGTCAATAAAGATATTCTTCTTTCCTTAACTCTTTGGCTCATCCTTCCACATTGGTGTGGCTTCAAAATGGATAGTGAATATCTCAACCCAAATCAGATTTTGTTCTTTCAAATTCACTTTATTATGCCTTGTGGAAGGATTAAAAATCTTTCACAAGAATCCCTATATAATCCTCTCCAATGCATAAAAAAATGCATCACACAAAATTTTAGACGCTGCAAAAAATAAGTTATCCGAGTGTATTTAACTGTTCAGTTGCGACGTCGCTTTTTTTTTATCAAATCGAGAGACGCAGCCTCCATGATATCTCAAAAGAAACTTCAACCAAAGTACTCTTGCTACTTTCTCAGGTAACTTAGAATCTTGTTTAACAGTAACCCGTTTTGATGGTTCAGCTTTGCGCACCTGTAGAATAAAATTCATATCTAATTGTAGAAAAATCTAAATGGCCAACCGTTTGATTTTTCCGAAACTAGAAACACGGGGCTATAACATAGAAAAAACAATTGCAGCCAAACTTCTATCCATTGCTACAGTTTTTATCTTCAATGTTGAACCTACTTCTGATTGACAGATTTGCGCGTCCGTAGTGTAAAATTCATTTCTAATTGTAGAAAAATCAAAATCACAAGCCGTTCAGTTTTTCCGAAACTAGAAATATGGCAGTACAACATATAATTCCTCTTCAATTGCTACATTTTTTATCTTCAAAGTTGAACCCGTTTCTGATTGACAGATTTGTGCGTCTGTAGTGTAAAATTCATTTCTATGTAGAAAAATCGAAATCACAAGCCGTTTGATTTTTCCGAAATTAGAAATATGGAACTACGACATATAAAATATTTGTAGCCAAATTCCCCTTCGATTTCTACAGTTTTAATTTGCAAGGTTGAACTCATTTATGATGGTCAGAACTTTTTGTCTTTTGATTACTCCAATTGTGTTTTCGCCAATGTAACTTTTTTTATTCAGAACCACATTGTGAAATCTTGATTTCCAGCAGCGACAATGGACTTTAGTGACCGAGATGCGCCACACCCTTGCCTTGAGATCGTGGAGAATAAGCAACATTCGCGCGCCAAAGTTCTCACCTTGAAAATTCATCCTCCGGTGATCGGCGCCTTCCCACTTGTTAGAAAGATGCTAGACACTTCTCATCATCTCCCAGAGTGGTCATCAACAGAAACGAAGGATGCCACGGACAATTTCTCCGGCAATGTCACAACTGAAAAATTTCTCCTCTTCAAGTCTTCCACTCATCAAATGTTGTTGTTGCGATCCCTCCTCGTCGTTATGAAAATATTAGCAGTTGGTCTGTTCCTTCTTCCGGATTTGGTGAGGTTCGCTATACGTCTGGCTATTGGGAGTGGGTAGAAGATGTGCTTGCCCGCTTCAAGGAGACTCTGGATAACATCAAGACTTATAATGCTATCTTTGCTTCAAAGTTCACATATGACCATAATGAAAATGTTCTCCAGGCTTTTTGCGAGAATTGGCGTCCATCCACCAATACGGTCTCTACCTTCGTCGGAGAGTTATCTATTTCTTTATGGGATTTGAGAACCATTGGAGGTCTTCATGTTCATGTTTCCTTTTATGATGAAGTTATACCCTCAGCTAAGGAGTTAACACATGTAGATTATCAAGGGAAGTCTTTTCTCCCAAGAAGTTGCTCCTTCTTGTTTTCGACGTTCTACCGACTTACCAAAGGTGCCATTGACGAAGTCTCCTTTCGAGAATGGACAAAGTTTTGGTTTAGGGGACCGAGAAAATATGTCGAGCCTTCACTAAGTATGTCTAAGAATCGTACGAAACCAAAGATGAATCATGATCCTTCTGGAAATATTGATATGAGCTTTTTGCCTCGAACCGAAGAACAAAATGTCCCTTTTATTGATCTAGCAAGGCGTAGAGGAACCACTCAGGGATGAGACTTATCTGGCGGCTTTTCTTGCATGTTGGCTTTCCAAGTTTGTTCTTCCTAACAAGAAAGTTGATTGTATTCGTTCTAGTGTCTTCAAAGTTGCAAGCTTGATGGCTCATGGGGAAATAGTTTCTTTGGAGGTTTTGGTCCTTGCAAGCATCTATCGTGGCCTCAGGGATATATCCACTTCTTCAAACTTGGTTTCTTGCAACATACTACTTCCCATTCATTATGTATATGGATGGATAGGTAAGTATTTTGAGACCTACTACCATGTTACCCACCCCCCAACGAGGTGTGTGAATGTGGCAGATTTCTGGAGAAAAAATGGCAAAACATTTTGACCTTGTTGACGCTCGCAAGTTATTTCAACAAGTGAATGTGCATAACCTCCACAATTTGGCCATGCTACAAGGAAAATAGTTACATATTGATGATAATGGAAAATTGTCCACTTCCTGGAGCGATTTCCTTATTGACCTCTGTTCAAGTTTTGTCACTTTGAGGCTAGATGATGAACTGATTGTTGAGCCTTATAGCCCTCATCGATTTAGTCTACAATTTGGGTATGTCAAGATGTTCCTGGTGAACTCATAGAGCACCATTATGATGGTTCACTGCTAGCTTTGGTGCAACTATGTGATTCATGTGTTCATCTTGGAAGCTCTTCGAAGATCATCATACCAATGCGTCCATCCAATAAGGGGTCTTTAATGAATCGTGAGTATTCAAACTGGTGGCCATCCCATTGAGAGATTCTGTTGAGACGAAGTACCCACATAATTTTGAGAGGTCCAAAAAAGGATGGTGCTTCTTTACCAACCAAAGGAGAACAACTTTGTTACAACGAAAAGGAAGAAGAACTTCAGGTCTACAAGGTGTAAATATTAGGAAATAGCAGTTGTAAATTGCTACAGAAAATCTGAAAGTGAAGAAGAAGGCTTAAGTTTTTTTTAGTTCAATTTTTTTATCACTAGATGTTTCATTACATATGGTGTATTATAGATAAAGTGTGAGAATTACAACCACATAGTAAGCAAAATATCTCACACCAAACTATGTACCTATGTGGCTCACTAACCACCACTCATTTTAAATCAAGAGTAACATATCTAGTACAAAATATCTCCAACCTAGGAGTTTGTAGACAATTCTTACTTTTCTAACATATCTAATACAAAATATCTCCGACCTAGGAGTTTCTAGACAAATCTTATTTTTCTAACATATCTAACACAAAATATCTCCAATCTAGGAGTTTCTAGACAAATCTTAATTTTCTAACACTCCTCCTTAAGATTTTTCATTGAAACTCCTTGCAACAACCTTTGAAACTCAAACTTCTTAGTGGAATGAGCCTTGGTCAGAATATCGGCCTGCTGATCTTCATTGATGCAATGCACCAACTTAACTTCACCATTCTTCTCGGCATCTCTTAAAGCATGAAATCTTATGTTGATATGCTTTGTTCTTCCATGCTGCCCCGGATTTTCAGCCATCGCAATGGCTGATTTATTGTCCACATAGATCATTGTTGGTTCTTTTGGCAACAAATTCAATTCCAGCAAGATCTTTCTTAACCAAATTGCTTGATTTGTAGCAGATGTAGCAACCACATACTCGGCTTCTGCTGAAGATTATGCTATAATATCTTGCTTCTTTGTGCTCCAAGAAAAAATGCCTGAACCAAACGAAAAACAGTAACCAAAAGTGCTTTTGTAATCATCCAAACATTCAACCCAATCACTATCTGAATAGCCAATAAGAGCTCCATTCTCCACATTTCTATACCTGATTCCATAATTAATCATCCCTCTAATGTACCTTAACACCCTTTTAGCGGCTCCAAAATGCTTAGTGCTGGGACTTTGCATATATCGAGATAACAAACTGACAACGAACATTATGTCTGGCCTAGAAGTTGTTAGATACAATAGACTTTCAATTAGACTTCTATAAACTTTTGGATCTGCCCTCTCTTCGCCATCATCCTTCATTAATTTTTCATTCACAACAAGTGGAGTTGCAACAGCTTTGCACTTGTCAAGCTTGAACCTTTTTAACAGATTCAAGGCATACCTCTTTTGAGACAAGAAAATTCCTTCACAAAATTGAGATATCTCCATTCCCAGGAAAAACTTCATTTCTCCTAGATCGGACATCTCAAAAACTTTTAGCATTTCATTTTTAACTTCTTGAACCGCAAGAGGACTTTCACATGTATTCATCAATTCATCGACATAAACTGATAGCATAATCAACATCCCATCCGCTTGCCTTTTGAAGTACAAAGTAGGCTCATTTAGGCTTCTGTTGAAGCCTTGAGATAGCAAATGAGAATCCAGCCTACTATACCAAGCTCTTGGGGCTTGTTTAAGACCATAGAGAGCCCTTTTAAGCTTGTACACCTTGTCTTCTTCACCTGAAAATGTAAAACCTTCAGGTTGTTCAACATAAATGTCTTCCTCAAGCAATCCATTGAGAAATGCAGATTTTACATCCAAATGGAAGATTTTCCACTTGTATTGTGCTGTGAGAGCGACTAGAAACCTTACTGTCTCATGCCGTGCAACAGGAGCAAACGTTTCTCCAAAGTCCACTCCAGGCTACTGAGAATAGCCTTTAACTACAAGTCTAGCTTTACGCTTGAAGATGGAGCCATCTGGATTGAACTTTGTTCGATTCACCCATTTGACACCGATAACATTCTTCTCTTCTGGCCTATCAACCAACTCCCAAGTATCATTTTTATTAATCATGGCAAGTTCCTCCTCTATTGCTGAAATCCACACTGTGTGGTTTGCTGCTTCTTCAAATGATGATGGTTCAACAAGAGCAAAATTGCATTGCTCATAAACTTCTGGTAGTGATTTGGTCTTCAAAACAGGAGAGTCTGTAGTCAATTCAACATCTGATTTGGAGTTGCAGCTGAAGTACTCCCACCTTGGTTCTTCACAACAGTATCTCGATCCCAATCATAGTGGCTAGACTCATCCACTACAAGATCTCTACTAAAAAACACGTTCTTACTACTAACATTGTACACTTTGTATCATTTTGCAACTGTACTATAGCCCAACAGAACACACAGTTCTGCCTTGCTATCTAATTTGCCTCTTTTAGCATCAGGAACATGTGCATATCATACCGAACCAAATACCTTCAAGTGTCTTACAGACGGCTTGATACCCTTCCATGCTTCATATGGTGTCATGTCTTGGACTGCTCTAGTTGGTAATCTATTTAGCAAATAGACAGCGGTATTGATTGCTTCAGCCCTTAGGCATCTTCTTTTCTGCCAACATGCATCTCGCCATCTCCATCACAGTTCTGTTCTTCCTCTCAGAAACCCCGTTCTGTTGTAGAGTGTAGCTAACAGTGAATTGTTATTGGATACCCAAATCTTTACAATACTTGTTGAACTGATACGAAGTATATTCAGTTCCATTATCGAATCTAATATACTTCAATTTACAGCCACTTTCCCTTTCTACCATAGCTTTGAATTCTTTGAAAACAGAAAACACTTGATATTTGCTACTAAGAAAGTAGACCCATGTCATTCGAGTCAAATCATCTACAAAGAGAACAAAATACTTGTTTCCACTCAAAGAAGTCGTCCTCATTGGTCCACATAAATCTGTATGAACCAACTCTAGCTTTTCCTTAGCTCTCCAAAGAATTCCTTTAGGAAAGGATCGTCTATGCATTTTACCAAATTGACATGACTCACAAACATCTCTACACATGTCAATTTTGGGTACTTCAAGCACCATACCCTTTGATTGCATATACACCAGTGAGCTAAGATTATAATGACTGAACCTTTTGTGCCAAAACCAAGTATCGCTCAATTCAACATTAAAAGAGCAACTATCAATAGATAGCATGAAATTGGAAAGGAATTGTCAATCATTCTAATTTTAGCTACTTCACATCCTTTAGGATCATAAATGACACATTGTTTGTCCTTAAAATTAAGAGAATAATTTTTATGAAGCAATTGAGCAATAATTAACAAGTTTTGAGTTAAATTTGGCACATAAACAACATCATTAATAATTTTTGTACCTTCGTCAGTAGGAAATTTTACTGACCCTTTACCGTGAGCTTCCACCAATGCGCCATTTCCAAGCTTCACTTTGGTTCTATCAAATCTGTCCAAGGTAACAAACAAATTTTCATCAATCACCATGTGCCTTGCGCACGCGCTATCAACATACCATTTACATTGGTCAATATGTGATGTGTGTGAGGCCATGAAAACCTCCTCCTCTGATTTTCCAACTTGGTGATCATCTGTGAAATTCACTCGATGGGAAGACTGGCCACTTTGATTTTGCTTTTGCCTACAATACTTCTCAATGTGACCATACTTCTTACAATATCTACATTGAATTGGAGACCTCTTTGAATTATGCCAACAATTCTTCTCTAAGTGGTTTGTCTTCTTACAAATGCCATAAGGTGGAAATTTTCCTTTTATCAACAAATCACCTTGGTTTCCACCAGATTTTACCTCTCCAGATTTATCCAACCTGACTTTTCTGCTTTCCTTTTGATGTTTGAATTTATGCCTTGCTTAAAAGGCATCTTCTACTATCCCTTCACTTCTCATAGTGACCCGTTGCTCTTGGACTTGCAATTTGGAGATTAGTTCGGCTATTGTAAGAGTAGTCAAGTCACAAGACTCTTCAATAGCTGAGATTTTTTATTCAAACTTGTCTGGAAGGCTAACCAAGATCTTCTCGACAACTTTCTGATCTGGAAAGGTTTCACCAAGTATTCTTATCTGGTTCACAATCTCCATCAGCTTTGAAGAGTATTCTTTCACACTATTTGAGTCTTTCATCTTCAAAAGCTCAAACTCTCTCTTCAATGCTAAGAGTCTAATCGACTTTACTCTACTGTTGCCTTCAAACTCCTCCTTTAACTTATCCCAAGCTTCTTTGGCTGTTTCACAAGTCATAATCCTCGTAAACATCACGTCTGTAAGACTTGAATGTATGCAGGTGAGAGCTCGTGGGGATCTAGTCACCAACTCATCATACTTCTTAATTTCATTGAGAGTTGCATTAACTCTCAATGGCTGGACAGCAGGTTCTCCAAGCTCAACAACTTCCCATAAGTTGAGAGCCTTTAGATAAGCCTTCATTTTGATGGCCCATATGTGATAATACTCTCCGGTAAAAGTCAGAGGACCTGTCATTGGTTGATTTTCAGGTGCCATGAATTTTTTTCAGCAAGCAAATTCAAGAAGGAACATAAAGTAGATGAGCGAAACAAACAAAATTTGATTCAGATCCCTTAGGAAATAGGATCTGATATCATGTTACAATGAAAAGGAAGAAGAACTTCAGGTCTACAAGGTGTAAACAGTAGGAAATAGCAGCTGTAAATTGCTACAGAAAATCTGAAAGTGAAGAAGAAGGCTTAAGTTTTCTTGAGTTCAATTTTTTTTTCACTAGATGTTTCATTACATATGGTGTATTTATAGATAAAGTGTGAGAATTACAACCACTCACACCAAACTATGTACCTATGTGGCTCACTAACCACCACTCATTTTAAATCAAGAGTAACATATCTACTACAAAAATATCTCCAACCTAGGAGTTTCTAGACAATTCTTACTTTTGTAACATATCTAATACAAAATATCTCAAACCTAGGAGATTCTAGACAAATCTTACTTTTCTAACATATCTAATACAAAATATCTCCAATCTAGGAGTTTCTAGACAAATCTTAATTTTCTAACAAACTTCAAGAAAAGTTTCCTCACTCTTTAAAGTCCACGGTGACACCAAATATCCCTCCGCAATATGTCAAAGTTGTTTCCAAGTCTAAAAATTCGAATTGCAAGGCTACACATGTGGATAATGGAGTTAAGGGTCCTTTACAAACTCCCAAGGCAGCTAACATCACTGATAACGAAGTGATCAACATAACTCTCAAGAGGAAGAAACCTTCCAGCTCATCAGGTAAAAGTGTTGAAAAATTACTTGGCATTGCACCATCGTGTAGCAACACATCAAAAACATTTATTTCACTCCATGAGATTGGCATCAGTACTAGTGCAGCCTCTAGCTCTAATGAGAGCAACGTTAGCCAAGAGCTACATTGGAAGCGTTTGAAGAAAAAACATTAGGATTTGAACAACCAACAATGCGAGTGAATTGGATTCCATTAGTATTGATACTGCAATCTTTAAAGATGGTGTTGCTGGTTCTACAATGACCTTGACAGAATTGGCACATTAGGTGAAAATCACCTCTTGAATATTTCTCTAAACTTGCCTCTTTTTTTCCTTTTTCTCATTGGATATTAATTCTATTTTTTAAATTATCAAGTTGGGTCTTGGGGACATCCCTAGCGATGTAGATGTATTTGAAGATTGTATCACAAGCCCGAACTCCCTCAATGTGGCAAAAAGTTCTCACTTCCCACTTTCTAAAGTTAAGAGTCAAGCTGCAAATGAGATTCAACTAACAAAGTTGACAGTCCCTTTTTCTGAAAACGTTGAAACTTCTCAAAATATCTCAACTACTGATGTGGGGGTTGGAGCACATCAAATTGGATGTTCAGATGTCTCCAAGGATTTGATCCTCCCTTTGTTGGGGATTGCCTCGAATTTTGAACCACAAAAGACTATTTCAAGCTTCAACTTATATTACATTTCTAGAATGTGGCATACCTTATGTGAGCGTATTACTCAATTCTCTGTTGAATCTTTGGAAAACCTCAAAGAGTTGGAGGCAGGTGTTGCCTTGATTCTTAAAGGGCTTCGAGAAGTTAACATCATCAACCTTTCTCCTTTGGAGGTTCTTCTTGAAGATTTTTTCAAGAAACATAAAGATTACGATGTTGCGAGGCTGTCCACTTCTCAAAAGATAACAAGGGATTCTCTTCAAGAGTTGCTTTCTGCTGCACAACAATGTCTTGATACCGCAAATCAGGAGAGAATTGATATGGACAAACAGTTGGAAGAGCTTCAAAAAATCCTTACAAGAGCTGAAAAAGAGCTAAAAGTGTGGACTTTAAAGAAGAACAAAACCATCTCACTTATTAAGGATCATCAACAGAGGTTGTCTGAAAATCAAGAGACTATCACTAACAGTGAAGATGAAATTCGTGCCATCGAGAAAATCATTCCCTTGTCGGAAACAAAAATAAAAGAACTAGCTAAGCTAAAGGAGGATGCTGAGACAAGTCGTCACCAAATCCTTAGTCATAACTTTTTTCCTTAGTCTTTTATCCTGCATAAGGACATTCTCTTTCATTTTCTTGTTCTATTGTGTGTTTTTTTTTTGTCTTGCTTGTTTTCTGGAACATTGTTTTGATGTATTGACAATCCTTCTTGAATGAATAAAAGTGTTGTTTTTTTTTTCTTCTCAAATGTTTTCTTTTAATTCTCTATTTCAAATGCTTGTCATGTAATTTGTAACTTGCTCTACATGCTGGACAACTTTCCCCAAGATTTCAGCTTTGAGCTCTTATGTTTGAAATTCAGTAACTCGCAGAAGCAACATTCAAATAACTAGTGTGTCATTTCATTGGAAAGATAACTCACACAAATACAATATATGTGAAACTCATGACTGAAAGATTTCCAGGTTAGTACGACTATTATTCCAAAGTTAGCTCTAATGTTTCCTTGATCGACTTTTCAGCTTTGAGCACCTACAGTAGAAAACCAATAAATCGATGTGGGAGCATCGAAATAATATGATTCTTCTTTCATTGGAAGCATAACTCACAGAAATACAACATATGTAAAAATCATGGTCAAAAGATCTCCAGATTAGTACAGATGTATTTTTTAAAAGTCTGCTCAAATTCTGCCTCACTCAACTCTTCAGCTTTGAGCAACTTTGGGAGAAGATCAATAACTCGGCATCGATGTGATTCTGGTTCCGTTGGAAGCATAACTCATAGATGTACAACATATGTAAAAATCACAATCAAAAGCCTTCCAGATTAATACAGATGTATTTTCAAAGTTAGCTCAAATTCTGAAACTATGAAATTATTGTTTCAATGTGACGAACACGTCTTTTGTGTGAAGTCCAAATATCGATGTAAGAGTGATAAACTATGAGTTTCTTATTTTATTGCGACGAGCGCATCAAGAACAACACTATTTATAGAAGTTACAACAAAATTCATTCCAAATTGATAAGAATAAATTTTTCAAGTTGACTATACGCCCAGAATGCCAATCCCTCAACATTTTTCGCTCTTGACAACAACAAAAAAAACTTGTCTCTTGAGCTTGGAGTGATCACATCATGATCTTTGCGGGTACACCATTTGAGCTTGGAGTGTTCACATCATGATCTTTGCAGGTACACCATTTGAGCTTGGAGTGTTCACATCATGATCTTTGCGGGTACACTATTTCAACATAAGTAGGGATTTGATCTGAAGGGTATCCCGATTTGATGTTGTAGGTAAAGATGCCCCTATATTTGAGTAACTTATTAAAGCATCAGTGAATTACACAAAATTATCTCTACAGCAAGCAAATAAAACTCAAGTTGAATCGCAAGTCACTTCATCCAATACCAATGGAATTCATCAGTCTGTCGCATATCAAAAATTCATATAAATTGATTAGATTAATACCCGAAGTTGACTTCCAAATCTAGCATGTTTGATTTGCAACTTTGAGCGATCATAGTTGAAGATCCATGACTCGATGTAGGAGTTTTTGTATTACGAGCTTCTTCTTTTGTTGCAGAGAGGGCTTCAAGAACTTCAATGTGTGTAAAAATGATGATCAACATCTTTATGAATTTTCAAAAATAGGCCTTTGAAGTGCTCATATCAACTCCAAAATACGATGATCTCTTTTTTTTCCAACTTTGAGTGGACGTGGTAGAAAATTCATAACTTAGCGAAAAAATGTATAAATCACGAGCCATTTTTACGTTGCGAAGTAGACGCCAAGAACTGCAATATATGTAAAAATCATGGTCAAAACTTTTACGGATTCTTACAAATACGCCTTTGAAGTTAGCTACGATGCCTTGCTTAACTCTTCTCCTCTGCTCATTTGTGACGCATTAGAACTCACGTGCTAGTTATATAACTTTTAAAGAGCTAGTGTGATGATCATGCAAGGCCACCAAACCCTTCTTTTTACTCATGTGACTGAGCCTAGAGTGATTACTCCAAGCGCTTGCGTACCTCGATGAAGAGGATCAAGTCATATCATAGTTCAAGATGATGAGTTTTATTTATTTTATTTCAGTTTTTTTTGGGCCATACAAATATACTCTTGAGGGCCAGGAGTAACATGAAATTTATGCTCATACCTTAAGGAGCGTAGGCAACCTTCATGGGAAGTATTGCTTCAGAAACTTGGCGTTGATTGGACCAACTCTTACACCGTCTTGGTTTACAATTTTATAAGTGCCACTTGAATATGCTTCCTTCACAACACACAACCCATCCCATTTTGATGTAAACTTGTCACCGATGCATTTGTTGAGGATTATGGGTCTCCGGACTGCTAAGACCAAGTCTCCCACTTGAAATGATTGAGGTCGCACCTTCTTGTTGAATGCTCTCGCAAGTCAAGCTGGATAACACTCCAACCTTTGTTGTGCTTCCAATCTCTTCTCATCCAATGCCTCCAACTCTGCTAGATGAAGTTGAGCGTTACTTTCAGTTGTAAGTCCCTCTTGGACTGCTATTCGCAATGATGGAATTTGCTTCTCCAATGGAAGGACTGCTTCTACGCCATACAACAATGAAAATGGAGTCACTTGCGTAGCCGTTCTAAAGGTTGTACGATATGCCCACAAAGCTTCACCAACCCTTTCATGCCAGTCCCTTTTATTCTTTGCAACTACTTTCATCAACAGGTTACCAAGTGTCTTGTTAAAAGCTTCAGCAAAACCATTGGCAGGTGCATTGTACATTGAAGACTTATGTTGCTTAAAATTGAACTTCTCGCACAAACTACTCATGAGTTTATTGTTGAAGGGTGTTCCATTATCAGTAACTATACATCTTGGTATGCCATATCTAAACAGTATGTTTGATTAGATAAAATCAACAACATTTTCCTTCTTTACCTCTTTTAATGGTACAACTTCAGCCCATCTAGAGAAATAGTCAGTGGCAACCAAGATATACATTTGTCCTTTTGACGACTTTGGAAGAGGTCCAACAACATCTAGTCCCCATGCATTGAAGGGCCATGAGGCTACAGTTGGATGCAGAGCCTCTGGAGATTGATGAAAGTAATTAGCATGGAATTGACATGATTGCACTTTTTAGCATGCTCTAAGCAGTCCATCACCATTGTTGGCCAATAATAGCCCATCCTCTTGATGCGAAAATGAAGTTTAGGCCTTGATTGGTGTGCTCCACATGTGAAGAATATGCCTCCTCCATTGTTTGTTGAGCTTCTTCTTTGTCAAGACACCGTAAGAATCTCATAAGAACGACGAAACAATATCCCCTCATGAAAGATGAATTGTGGTGCCCTCTTAATGTTTGCTCTTACTCGTGGATCCTCAGGCAGCCTTCCATGTTCAAGATACTCAATCAGTGGTTTTCTCCAATCTTCTTCCTCAACCACTCGAATAGATATATGGTGGCTTTCATTGATTTTAAGATCAAGACAACCAGGAATAACCCATTGATGACATACGCGCACCTTTAATTTGTTGTCTCATTTCCTCCGAGTGCCATTGTTGTGGCCAAGTTAGCAAAAGCATCCGACATGCGATTCTCTTCTCTTGAGACGTGATTTAAGAACACTTGATCAAACCTTTCAAGTAAGAAAGTAGCATATTGGTGATATGAATAAAAATCTTCCTTCTTTTTAGTAAAGAATGAAATTCTTCCGAATTTGAATTGTGTTGATCTTGATATATGTTTGGATTGCGTTAAAGGAAAGCAAACCAAACATACCAAGAAAGATCCCACAAGGAGCACTCAGCTTCTTGAAATTATACACACTAATACTTGCGGACCCGTTGGTGTTCCATCTTTTGGTGGAGAAAAATATTTTATCACCTTTATCGATGATTTTTCACGTTATGGATTTATCTATTTGTTGAAAGAAAAATCTCAAACAGTGGACGCTCTCAAAGTGTACGTTAATGAGGTTAATAGACAATTAGATAGAAAAGTGAAAATCATTGGGTCAGATAGAGATGGTGAATATTATGGAAAGTATAACGAATCAGGACAGTGTCCAAGTCCATTTGCAAAATTCCTTGAAGAACATGGCATATGTGCACAGTATACTATGCCAGGAACACCTCAACAAAATGGTGTTGCAGAAAGGCGTAATCGAACACTTATGGATATGGTTAGGAGTATGATGAGTAATTCCTCATTACCCAAATCATTGTGGATGTATGCTCTTAAAACCGTTGTATATTTATTAAACAGGATTCCTAGTAAGGCAGTTCCAAAGACCCCTTTTGAACTGTGGACGGGAAGGAAGCCTAGTTTAAGACACCTGCATGTTTGGGGTTGTCAAGCGGAAGCTAGAGTTTATAATCCACATGAAAAGAAATTAGATTCTCGAACGGTAAGTGGTTACTTTATTGGCTATCCAGAGAAATCTAAAGGGTATAGGTTTTACTGTCCAAATCATAGTTTGAGAATTGCTGAAACCGGTAATGCAAAATTCATTGAGAATGGTGAAGTTAGTGGGAGTGTTGAACGACAAAGTGTGGAAATTAATGAGGTAAGGGTAAATATTTCATTGCCCATAAATGTACCTACTTCCACACTAATAACAAATGTTGTTCCTCTTGTTGAAGAACACTTTAACAATGTTGAACAATATTTGGGTGAAACACTTCAAGAAGGAACTAACTCACAAATATCTGACGTAAATGAACCACAAACAGTGCCATTAAGAAAATCTCAAAGAGAAAGAAAATCAACCATTTCAGATGATTATGTGATTTATATGCAAGAGTCAGATTTTGACATTGGAATTAATAAAGATCCGGTTTCATTTTCACACTGAGTCTGATAAATGGATTAATACCATGAATGAAGAGTTAAAATCCATGGAATACAACAAAGTCTGGGATCTTGTTCAATTACCAGAAAGTTCTAAAAGAATCGGATGTTGATGGGTCTTGATCAAGACCAAACGCGATTCTAATGGTAATATTGAACGATATAAAGCCAGACTTGGTGCCAAGGGATACACTAAAAAAGGAGGCATTGATTATAAAGAGTCCTTTTCACCGGTCTCAAAGAAAGACTCATTAAGAATTGTTTTGGCTCTGGTAGCTCATTATGATTTAGAGTTACATCAAATAGATGTGAAAACTGCCTTTCTTAATAGAGACCTCAAGGAGGATGTTTATATGGACCAACCAGAGGGTTTCAAAATTAAAGGAAAAGATCAGATGGTGTGTAAACTAAAGAAGTCAATATATGGACTCAAACAAGCCTCACGACAATGGTATATAAAGTTTAATGATACCATAACATCTTTTGGATTTAAGGAAATTACCGTTGATCAGTGCATATACCAAAAGATTAGTGGGAGTAAGTTTATATTTTTAGTCTTGTATGTTGATGACATTTTACTTGTTGCTAATGATTTAGGCATATTGTGTGAGACGAAAGACTTTCTCTCTATGAACTTTGAAATGAAAGATATGGGTGAGGCATCCTATGTGATAGGGATAGAAATATTCCGTGATAGATCACAAGGATTATTGGGACTGTCTCAAAAAGGTTATATCGAAAGAGTTCTAGAGAAATTTAACATGAACAATTGTTCAGGAATAGTTCCTATTCAAAAGGGGACAAATTTAATCTCATGCAATGCCCAGAAAATGATGTAGAACGAAAAGAAATGGAAACAATTCCTTACTCTTCTATTGTTGGAAGTTTGATGTATGTTCAAACTTGCACAAGACCGGATATTAGTTTTGCGGTCGAAATGCTAGGAAGATATCAAAGTAACCCTAGAATTGCTCACTGGAAAGCTGCAAACAAAGTCTTAAGGTACCGAAAGGAACGAAGGATTACATGCTCATGTATAGGAGATCCAATCACTTAGAAGTTACTGGATACTCGAATTCAGATTTTGCTGGATGCGTTGACACTAGAAAGTCCACATTTGGTTACTTGTTCCTATTAGCTGAATGAGCAATATCGTGGAAGAGTGCTAAGCAATCTGCCATTGCTACATCCACAATGAAAGCAGAATTTGTGGCATGTTATATATGAAGCAACAATTCATGCATTATGGCTGCGAAACTTCATTTCAGGACTTGGGGTTGTCGACACCATTACCATGACGCTGAAAATTTATTGTGATAATACTGCAACAATATTCTTCTCCAAGAACGATAAGTATTCCTAAGGTGCCAAACATATGGAATTAAAGTACTTTACTATCAAGGAGGAAGTTCAGAAACAAAGAGTGTTACTTGAGAATATTAGAATTGATCTTATGATAGCAGATCCGTTAACAAAAGGCTTACAACCAAAGACATTTAAAGAACATGTTCAAAGAATGGGTCTTGGTTGTACTTATGATTGATACATTTATGATTTTTTTACACTCTGAGCTCAAATTATGTGTTTCTGATATATATTAATGAATTTCTTGTTTCTCATAATGGTGTATACATTATTGTTTTGAGATATTACAAGATAAGTCTCTATGAGACATTATTGTGGACCATAATGTTATATGTTTTTGTAGCTTATAAACCTAGTATGATGAGTTCCTAATGTAGTAGTATATGGAAGGAAGTATGTAGCTTAAAATTTATGTACAACCGCCATAACTCGCATTAGTAGTTTGTTATATTGTGGTATGTATGATGGACATTATAGAAGAGATTTATTATATGCGCCACTAATGTTTATGAAATATTAATGTTATATGGTCATTGGGCCAAGTGGGAGAATGTAAGAATTATTATTAATTATTATTAATTATTTCTTACTTATGTCCCAAGTTTACTTGTAACCCAAGTAATACCATAAATAATATTTAATAAGGAATAGATCTCGTCCGTACATTGGTTACTTGATGGACGTACCAGATTAAGTCATAACCTCTATAAATTGGTCCTCCCTCCACCCATTAGGGTTACCACATATACTCTACATTAATTCCATCGCTGACGGTTGTGGTAACATAAGGCTAGGGCAAGGAGGTAGAAACCAATTTACGATTAACGTTTCCGCTTCTCTCTGTGATAATGTCTTCCGCATCATGTATGTGCCTCTAACATTCTCTATGTAAGATTATTGTGTTCAAGATCCTGAAAGTATTTAATCTAACACAAGATGGATGGAAATGGTTATTGAACATTTGCAACTTGCCTACTAATTTCCATGAGTTTGTCTCACAAACAGAGATCTTGCATCTCACAAAAACTGGTGAAGTTCTCCTTCTAGGGTGTATGAATTTGGTTAGCATATATATTATCCTAAACGACAACAATTTGTTACAGTATTGCAAGAGCGTTTTTTCTTAGCTTCAATATGTTTGGATACTTTGCATTTTTTTAAACCTACTCTCAAGCGCAAGAGGAAGCAACCAATTATCCAGGAACACATCGCGTGATTAACTTATTTTTTTGCATGATTATCTTATTGGTTTTCTTCTCATTTTGTATTCAACACTCAATGAATATATGAGTTTCTCGATTTAAAAACCGAGTTTTGGTTTATACCATGATTCAAACTCATGATGTATGCCTAATCCACCCACACACGTTACAATCTTATTTATGTCCATCTTACTTGTTATAAATGTACATTGCCTAGCACATTACTATAATACTACTCGCGAAAATGGTCTGTGTCAGCACGGCCCAATAATATATATATATATATATATATATATATATATATATAGTCAAATTTTAGAAACTAAAATAATGACCACATTGAATTGTGCTAAATCAATTATTAGGTTTCTTTAATTAAAACTATAGGTTGGATAGATTTTTATTTTATAAAAATAAATTATAAAATATTAATAAAATTGACCATTAGTATTTCATATAATTATTTAATGAAAAAGATATATTATACGATTTTTTTTTCTTAATTTGCTAAAATGAACAAGTGTAAGAGAAAATATTTTAATATAAGATTTAAATTAAAAAACAATTATACATGTTATTAATTATAATTAATTGATATGAATTGATTTCACATAAAAATCCCAACAAATTGGAGGATAACATTTTCATCGATTCGTATTATTGGTTCTATTCCTTATTTATTTATTTCCACAAATTACTTTCTCAATATAACTTTGAAGTATATATTCCCTCAATTTTATTTGTCACATTTATCTATTAAGGATATAATGATTAACATGATTATTTTTTTCACAAAATACTCCTATTAATTAATATTTAATATTAGGTGTTGAAAAATAATTTAAAAAATAAGTAATTAATATTAAAAATAAAATATAAGAAAATAATTGTCCTCACTTGGCATTTTAATAATAACAAGTAAAAATAAGATCTATCTTTTAATAATGAATAACTAAAAATTAACACACAAAATAATATTTAACTTATGCCCAATACATAAAAATAGTGTGCTTCTATTCGCCAAACAAATTTTAAAATATTCTATAAAGACTAATGGAACCCATCCTATCTTCAGCTTCCCTGAAATTGTAGGGGTATGCTTTATAATTAAGTGATAAAAGGATGGACATTTTTAGAGCTCTTGATGGAGTCCAATTAATAAAGCATAAAAGATAACTCGGTTAAGCAACTTTATTTTGTACAACTTTGTAAAGACTTTAATATTCTCAAACTTTTATTTAATACTCATAAACTGACATGTTGAAGCTCTCTTTTCTACTATAAAACAAGCTATTTCTCAATTATATGTGAATAATTAACAACTGACATACTGGCAGGTGTACTTTTTAGAAAAGTGCTTATGAAAAAAAAACAATTCTTGTTTGGCTAATTCATTTGAAAAGTGTTTTTGATAAAAAAAAAAATTGTTTAGCTAATCTTTTTTTTTAAATGCTTTCAAAAGTCAAATTATGAAAAAAGGCAACTATCAATGTACTTTTAATATTAAGATTATTTTATAGAGACAAACTTTTTTAAATATCTATTATAATTTTTATTTTATTTTTTAAAAATTATAATTTACATGTTTAAATTTTCAATCAATATTATACCTTTTTTGGGAGGCTGAAATCTTTAATTGTTATTTTTGTCTTCTTTTTCCTAATTTTTTGAAAAAATATTGTTGTTACCTTTTTCTTGTCCTACAAAAAACTACATAAAATATATAAAATAATAATATATAAACGTACATAAAATATAAAATTTATTATCTAAAATAAAAAAAAAATCTTTAATGAAATTTAACCAAATTTATGAAATATGCTAATTAATTAAAAAGAAATATCTTGGTAAATATGTATAGATGAAAATAATATTTTAGTCTTGAGAAAAAAAATTGTTTCTGCTTCTACTTTCAGAAATTTTTAGCTTCTTCCCAACAACAAAAAAACTGTTTATGCTTTCATTTATAAACACTTGTACTGATTTGCCAAACACTTTATTTTTCAACAAAAGTATTTTTTTTTTCTCAAAATAAGTATTTCTAGCCTCCCAATAGTAATGTCAAACAGGCTCTAAGTCTTATTTCAGTTTAACACATTAATTCATAATTAAGTGTTTCAATTAGACTCTTTTAACTAGGAATTCAAAAAGATAAATTTTGAATGTCATATTAACTCAATTTCAAAGACGCGTCTTAATAAATAAAACAATTTCTTTTCAATGTCGTCTTCAATTGAAAAAAAAAAAAAAAAACTTTTCTTTTCTCTTAATAAAAAAGTCTCATGTGTCACAATGCTTAATACTTTATCATGTACCACCTAATTTTATTTCCTCACTACTTTTAAACAAGACATGATAGATACTATGTTGCCTACACTAATCTCTCTATGTAACCACTCTTTAAGTCTTTATCTAAATCACAATTTCCACAATAAAGCCAAAGAAGACATCGATGTATTGCGACCATTTTGTTAGAACAATGGAATTTATTCACTTAACGGGCACTGTAACAAAAACAATTATAGCGGTAATAAATATGCATATTAACAAAGAGTATAAAGTCTTTACCAACATTAGTTAATTGTCATTGGATCCAATGTCGCAATAGGTTTTAGGGACATTTCAAAGAGTGCTAATTGCCTCTAAATATACATATTTAGCGGTAATTAAACTATTTTTTTTAATTAATTGCCGCCAAAGATTACTTTGATGTAATGGAAGAAGATTTTGAGAAGAAACTCATGTGAGAAAGTAGGAATTTGTAAGTTGCATTGTAAAGTTCACCTTCTTTGTAACAACACTTTCCTAATGCCTACAAATTTCTCTTGAATATGCAGTTTACTTGCAAAGTATAAACGTGAATACAAGTAATTTTGGAGAGATCAATAATAAACTTCATAAGACCAAGAGTTTGGTACATGATCAGCATAAACATGGAGTAAATATTTCAAAAGGTCATTCAACTTTGAGGAATTATGTTGTAAAGTAATTCAACTTTATTTTATATCAATAAAATCACTTAACTTTGAATATTTCTTTTATAAAATTGCTCAGTCAAACTTACCATATAAAATAATTTTACAAGATAAAGTTGAGTGATTTTATTGAAACAAACAAAGTTCAATCATGCATAACCAACTATTAAATAAGTAATTTTGGATCGATCAACTCTCGTTGAAAGTAATTATTTCAACTATGTTACCACCTTTAACCAATGAGCTAGACTATAATCGAAATGGTCCTATGGATGTCCTTAGACCTTAATGACTGAAGTCCTTTAATGCAGATCACCATATATGCAAACCTTTAAATGGACTTGGCTATATAAAGATCAGACATTTTTATGTTAAATAATTGAGTCCAAGATTTCTTGATACCATAACATTTCACTATCAACAACATAAAAGTACCCAACGCAACAAATACGATGATGCCACATTGGATCTAGTAAAGGTATCTTTTTCATATACCTCATCTTAATGAAACCAGATAAGGCTCATAATAGCCAATAACCCAATGAATTTGACCTATATACTTCATATAATTTTCTAAATAGGCGTTCGATTGACCACCCTTCACTACATGTGGCTACACCATTATCCCCTAGAGGGATAGAGACAAAAAAAAAAAAAATAGGTAGAGAGATTAAAAACACATAGAATGTCTAAGTCCAACCAACAACAATTAAACTCAGAACTCACATTATAATTTAGTAACATATTATAATATACTAATTTAAGAGTGAAGGGTTAAAAACACATTTCGTTGCCTTCACATATGATTTTAACCTCACAGGATTCTGGTACATTCAACAAATTAGATCAATTCAGAAATGACAAAATAAAATTTAGTACAAGACCAAGAGTTTGTTACGTAAAAATGTTTCAATCAAATATTAAAGAAGTGATTTTGGAGATATTAAACTCTCCGTGAAAGTAATTACACGAAAGGTGTTACTATATTCATAAAATGAATGAAACCAATCAAACCATAATTGAATTGGTCCTTTGGATGTCCTGAATGACCTAAAATACCCTCCTTCGTCTAAAGTGTAGACGTCAAATAGTACATCACCATCCGGAAACCTATAAATCGATTTGGTTGAATCAGGTCCGATAAAGTTAATTTTAAATAACTGAATCCAAGATTTCTTGACGCCATAGTCTTTCATTGCCCACAACATAAAAGTAGTATCCACCCCACAAATCCTTCTCCAAGAGGAAGATTAAACACAAAGCATTCCTTCCAATACTGAAACGCTACATTATTTGATGACAAGGTTGGGAGGCCGCCGATTATAGCACATTTGATCTGGAAATGGTATCTCTATAAGTGTCTGATTTGAAATACTTAATGAAACCACAAGAAAACAGCAAGGAAGCCAATGAAATGCTCCATGTACATATACCATACAGGTACCAAAGCTATCCCTACATGGGCAAAACAACTTAGGTGTCTTGTTACAAACTTTTCTCCAAGAAGCACTTTTTAGGGCAAGAATTCCACAGTGTGGGTCTACAGGGGTTAGTTTCATGTCATCGTGAATTGTAAGTACCACGTAGTTTGATCGTATCCCAATGCAAAAATGGAATTGAATATTCCAAATTCCGGAGGGGGAAGTAGTATTGATTCTCTTGTAGAGGGGTTCCACAATAGAAGCTGATAATTAGAACGACTAGAAACCCCGATAAGAACCAAGCCATCACAAGAACCAAAGAGTATGTGACTCTTTGGAGGGAGATCATCAAGTTTTTGTACATCATCAAGGGAGGATAGAGAAGAAGTAGAATAGAAATTATTTTTCCTATTGAGGTTGCAATGGTCAAGTAGAAATTTTGTGGAATCGGCATGATGGCATTGATGCTTCATCTTAAAGTAAGGATCAAATGTTATATCCCAAGATTTTGCAACACATTTGAATCGGAAAAGATATCGCACGGGTAACTAAGGATCTCCATCATCAAGTCTTGTTGAAAAAAATTGATCCCTAGACCAAAAAAAAAATAAAAAATATATATATATATATAAGATAAATAAAAAACAACAATTAAACTGAATCACAAGTAGTGAATCACCTGAGAATGAGCAACAATATAAATCTCTGCAACGCTCTTCTCTGCAGTTTAATTTTCAAAAAAATAAAATTAGCCAGCTTCATCCAACCAACTAGTACAGAGTATAATAAAATTAGAAGAATGGATACCTTGGCAAGTACGAAGTGATTTCTTCTGATTGAACTTTTTGGTATCGCTAATCCGAGTGGTATTTGCATTGAACTTCTTCTTTTTCTTTTGTTGGCATCTGGAAACATCGCTAATCTGATTCCCTTTTCTGATATTTGCATTGGATATCTTCTTCTTCATCGATGAACAGAAAAAAAAACCTACAGGGCAAGGCTACGGTAGCGGCAACGGAGTAGGGTTTTGCAAAGCTTAAATGTGGTGACTGAAGATGGTGTTGGGCCAAGTTTGGAGATTGGGCTAATTCGAGCAAAAGGGAAAGGGAGCCCACTCAATTGAGAGAGTTACTTTTCAATAAATATTGATTTACAGTTTTCTTTTTAAAATAGTCAAACGTCATAGGAGACGTACACTAATCATTCAATATAATTTGTCAAAAGTTATAAAAAACTATATACTAATTATATGATATAGCTTATTTATGCATGAATTATACACTGATTATATAGTATGATACACTCCAAAAGCTTTATATAGCTTAATTATACATGAAGTATACATTAACGAATGGAAGAAGAAGCAATAGCCAATTCGGTCAATTTTGGTAATTTTTACAAATTGAGCCAACTTTTGAATTATGCAAAGGGTGGAGTGATATTTTGCATAATTTGTCCGATTAACAAAGGCAAACCCCACAAATCCAGTAATTTAAGGGCATTGATAGTTTCAATAATTATATATTTTGTTTGAGTTACCTCTAGATACAACGTATTTGCTTCTATCTAGCGAATGTATCTCGTTATCTCACGAAGCATCTTTTTAGCTCTAATTACGTGTGCCTCTCTCCTATCTTCCTCTCTCTCACACACCTCTCTCCTCTCTTATACATATACAAATACAAATTATACATATACAATTATATGATAGATATACAAATATAATTCACCTCTATTTGCTCTCTTCCTTCTCTCACTCGCCCCTCTCATCCCTCTCCCAATATACATATGTATACCAGTTATGTATATACAATTATTTAACATATATGCATATACAATTCGACAAATATACCAATACAATTCACCATTTCCCACTCTCTCGCTCACCTCTCTCCTCTCTTTCCCAATTTCACTCGTCTCTCTCCTCCCTCGCCCAATCTCTCTTGCCTATCTCCTCCCTCCAACATGTAGCTACAAATCATAATTAACAAATTATAGCTATGTGCCCTCATTAAGTTATTTTTAGTGGCTATTTACGAAATTCCCCATATTAAATCTTGGAAAAATTACAGAAATCCCACATTTTAGTTTACTTATTACCATTATCCCTTATAAGTTTTACAAATCTCCAAAATCCCTCATTTTCGCGCATCAGATTAGTGTATCATGTATAAAATGTACATCAAATTAGTGCATCATGTATAAAATGTAATGTATCTTACTTAACGATTAATGTATCTCGCGCATCAGATTAATGTATCAGCACTTATATTATTATATCCGTTTGAGGGATTTCTGTAATTATAAACTTTTAAGGAATAGATTGTAATTTTGCTTAAAAGTATGTGATTTCTGTAATTTGCCCTTAAATCTTTCAAGTGGGCCTAATCAACCCAATTTAGGCCCAGTAAGCACAACCCATTAAAGGCCAGGCATCAGTGTGACTCCGACTGACTTCCTGGACTCAATTCAGAATAATCAATTAGGTTATCATCCTGTCGATTATGTTATCATCCTGTGCAAGTCTCGAAAAGACTTTGATGTTTGCACTGATCGAGAAGACACAAAAGGAATTCATCCTCCGTTTGTAACTAGGTATCGTCTTATCGATAAGAAAGCATAGTTATATATCGAATAGCTAATCTTACTTTGTAACTCAACAAACTAAGTAATTCAAAGGCTCAAATTAAGTAGGAATGCAATTGAATATTGATGATAAACACCAATCAAAATTGATATGTACTCGTAATTCAAATATATCCAATTAAGAACGCCAAACGGCCAAAGAGTCAATTTAAACCAACCGTTACAAAGGATTTAGTCGAATAGTCAAATACCTTTTTTTAAAATTTAAGCACTAAACTTAGCTTGGTATTAATTGTTGTGCCGTAACTTTCCTATCTTTAGAAAAATCACTTTTTGAAATATTCTAAATATAAAACAATTTGAGAAAAATACTTAGAAAAGAGTCGCCACTTAATTTTTTAAAGAAATAAAGAAAACTTATAATTTTCAAAGATTTAAACAGAAAAAATCATTTGAAAATATCAAAGAGGGTTCGGGGTTCAATTTACACTTCGAGAAGGGTTTAAACATTCGAAGTGCCCGCTAACATGCGGTTGACCTACGACTTGACTAAAATATATTTGATTATTTTTAGGAAAATAATGATTTAACATAAAAAATAATAACTAATAATATTTGATTAACTTTGAAGAAATAATTAAATAAATGACACATTTTTTTATTATATTTTAGAGAAAGGGACACAAAAATGAAACATTTGACTAGAAATACAAGTGATTAGAATATTAATAAAAATAGATTAATTAGAATTTATTTAATTCATTTTGAAATAGTAATTTAACCCAATTTAATAAACTAAAGCATGAAAATCGTTTTAAATTAATTGTCTATCCTTTTTGAGAAAATGACTAGGTAAGTGTATATTTTATTTTTTTTAATTAATTGAAAAGGTTTTAACTAACATTTTGAAGTTTATTTAAGAAAAATACTTTAACTTAAAAATAATTTTAAAGTGAATAAATGTGATTAAGTGAAAAACATTAAAGAACGTCTCTTTTTAAGTACAAAAAGGTTTAACTTAATTGAAGATATAAAATTTTGACCAATATACTTGATCACTAAAATAAATGAACACAAAACATGAAATGTATAAACATTAAACCAACACGAAGAAAATAACTCATCTTTTGGGGAATTTAATTAAGCTAATTAACAATCCTAAAGTTAGAGTTAATGATAAGAAAACAAACAATAAATAAAGACAATTAAATAATTTAAAGGTAAAGGAGAAATGACTTGGGCCCCCTTTTTGGGCCAATTTTGCAGAAAATTTTCTGGGGTTAATACCAAACCCGTTTTTGTATACACCTGGTGTATATTAGTGTATATGAGCGTATATATTAGCTCTTTTCATGTATCTCTTGCTTCCAAACATCTGTATCTCGCCTCATCCCTGTATTCCCACATTTTTGAGCTGTATATCAGTGTATACAGCTGTATATGACCGGTATACAGTCCATTTTCGGACTTTCCGTGGCCTGTTTCAGCTTCTCTTTCACCATAAATATGAGGACGACTCGAAACGACTCAAGGATATGTAAGAGTGGAGTCCAAAGTGGACTCGAATTGGTATCACATGCAAAGAGGAAGATAAATTTTCATAAGATAAGAGATCATGATGAAGCCATGATAACTCAAGACAAGTATCAGCAAACCAAAGACTAGAATGATTACTATTCATATATATATATATGATAAAAGGAAAGCTAATTGGGTTATGAACTAGTAACGGATAACATTGCCAAACCAAAAGATATGTGCTCCTTATAACTCTAGCTTATTCATGATCAAGCCAAAAATAATTGAACTATAATAATTAAAGCTCAACAAATGATCTATTGCAACACCACCAAAAATAGCCAAACGCCATACAAGTCATACTATAGAAATATGCTTCCCAAAGAAACCAACAAAATGGCAAATCTCAAGGAGCACATTGGTGATTTCAAACCCATGTTTATTAAAATTACCTTATTACAACTCTACTATCAATATCCGATCTTAATTCACAAATAAACTAACATCATGTAATTTCTGACTCTAAATCATGTTGAAATCTAGCTCGAACAATAAGCACGAGTCACAACATAAACCCAACATATATGACTCCCAACATGACAAAGTGTGAGTTCATGAAAAGAGTAAGGAATCTAACACCAAACAAACAAAGGGACAAAAGTTAACTGGGAAAAAGCAAAAATGAAATGAGTTGAAGAGAAGCTTCAATAATCACAAAGACAATTGGATTTGTACCAATATTCTATATTAAACAAAGAAGGATAAACAACTACCCATATCAAGACAAGGAATATCAAGATTTTTGGGGGGAAAAGACAACCGTAGCTTTATATACATATATACCAACAATAATATAAGAAAAGAAACAAGGTAAGATAACTTTTGGCTAATATTAGCACATGAGTCACAATCACGAGCCAATGGTTTAATAAATCACAGTAATCAAATTCAAACAAGCTTAAACTAAATTTATAGCGCAACATATTACTTCGTCAGCGAGAAGAGTAATACTTAGCTATATTCAGATGCCAAAACGACAACTCGGTATCATCATTAAGGGAACTAGAAAGAAAACAACAACAACATGATCAAAATCAAAAATTTCAAATAATGGGAACACGAGATATAGAGGAATTTAACAAAGGAAAAATGATATTACCTTTTTCTGGGCAGCGACTGGGACGCGAACTTAACCACGAAGAACTTCCAACACTGTGAGATGAGTTTCGGTGAACTGCTCGAAAGTAACAAAGGGAAGGACGTTTCCCTTGAGAAAATCTTAAACCTAAAGTGTTATTTCAACTATTCAACACTCCTATTTCTTGATGAAAATTCTTTGTTTTTTTAGAATAGCAAATTAGTCAAAATAAAATCCAATTTTTGATCCAAAGAAACAACCAAAAGAAAAAAAAAACCCTCCCAAACACTGACTGGTCGAGAGTTTATATAGGGGAAAAGAACAATCATTTTTGGGGGGGAAATCGAATGGAAAGGAGAAATTTGAATTTGAAATTGAATTTGCCTTTTGGATAAGGTTGCTGGATTTCTGCAATTTGGTGGGATTTTCAGGGATTTTTGCTGGATGACGAAGATGATATTGGGATAGTGGGGTCGCATGCTGGAATTGGGAATGCTGATGGGATTTTGGTTTCTGGGTTAGTTTTGGAATTGTTGTGTATTGTATGTACGTATGGTATTGCTGGAAATAACTTGGGTGGGCTGGGTTTTTATTGGAATGGGCTTGGGTTGCTGTTGCATTTGTGTTGAAGGGTTTTGTTGAATGTATTGTTGGTGTTGGAAAATAAGAGTGATAGGGATGGGCTGGAAATGAATTGAATGGATTGCTGGAAATTGGCCAAAATAAAAAAGCTAGATCTTTTAAGAGATAAACATATTTAGTTTAATTTAGACAAATTAATATTATTTAATTAACGAGCTTCTTAATCTTAACGAAATATAATAATTACTTCTATTATAAAATAATTAATTACAAACTAATTAACTCGAAATTATAACTATAACTTAACGTAAACTAATAAAATATTAACTAAAATGTATAATCTTTGTGATGATTTTTAAATATTTATAAAATAACGTGATTGTGAAAATATACATATTTATTATTTAAAATTATTAAAATTATTAAAAATGAAAAATTACTCTAAAAATAACTTGAAAGTATTTTGAATTTCATAAAATTTCAAAATTATGATCATCTCTAATAAAGTATTTAAAATATAAAATCTTTTTGAGATGATTTTGAACACTCATAAAATACATTAATTATATACATAATTATATAAAACATATATATTATTTTTAAAAAAATTATAAAAAAAAATGACAAAACTATTTAAAATAACTTGCAAACTATATTTATTTTTTCTTGAAGCTAATTATTTTAAATCGTTTAACATTGAAGAAGCTTGATGATTAATTTATATTGTAGACGTCCAAAATTGGGTGTCAACAGCTGTCCCTCGTTTGACTTGGATTGATGAAAGAAATTCGAGGCAAATAAAGTCGACGAATCCAATTTTGACCGACCATATCTTCATTCTTTCGGAAAAGGGTTTTGGTATAGACTTTAGGAACTATAGCTGAACCCCGTAATTGGGTTTCCTATATATCTTAGGCTATATGAGAATTCAGGTCACTTGTAGTTCGATACGCTTTATTTGACGCACGATTATGAAAGAATTCAAAAGCTATCCCGATATCGAATTATGAAGAGACCGGAATGGTTGAAAATAAGATTTGAGAGAGGATGTCGGAATACAGCTGAGTTTTCCACATTGATCCCGCCTGCATATCCTTGGACCTTAGGAATCAGATTGTTTGTAGTTCGACTCGATCGGTTGAAAAAAGGAATCTATTATGCTAGATAACCCTTGGTTCTGGAAGAGTGACAAACAAGTCGAGTATGAAAAAGAGGTTTGCAACCTCTTAACCATGAATGTGGATCTCTTCACATCCATAAGTAAGAACTTACACGGACATAATTTTCAAAGCTCTTGGTGTATTGTCACTCAGATTAGAAAGTTGCTCCCGGTGAAAAAATCAAAATTTTCTAGATACGAAATCAAAACCGATAAACTTAAAGAAAAACCCACATGCCTTCTGATAGGGTGTGGTTTGATTGTGGTGGAAGTCGCTCCTCAGCTCGTGTCCTAAGAGTTTGACACCCCTTTTTTATGTCGGCCGCACCTGTGGTTTGCTTTGAGAATTCATCATTTCGGATGCTCTCGACAGAGATTGAGATAAAACTTATTAGCATAAAAAAATGCAATTAAAATGGGAGATAATGTCTTTTTACCACGTTGACACTTAATTTTTCTCCTTGAATATATGACGTCAACTTCCTCAGGTTTGACGTAAAGCAAATAAAGCTCATGACTCATATTTGTAATATAATCTTCAATGTACTCTTCATTCGATGTCGAAGTAAAATAATAGGCTGATGTAATATGTCGATAGTTCTCTTAACATCGTTGTTGATGGTTCTCTTGATATTATTCTTGCAAATGAAAATAATGTAGCTGATGTTGATTTTCTTGCGATGCATGAGGATAATGCTTCCTTGAAAAATGCAGATGATGCTTCTTTGAAAACTGTAGTTGATTGTGTCCTTTCTGTGATGCATGAAATATATATATATATATATATATATATATATATATATATATATATATATATATTATTTTTTTATTTTTTTTTGTGATGCATGACTTTCTTTCTCGCGGCATGACTTTTCTCGCGATGCATGACTTCTTCCTCTTGCAATGCATGATTTCCTTCTCTTAGTATGCATAATTTCTTTCGCGATGCATGAATCTTCTCTTGCAATGCATGAATCTTCTCTTGCAATACGTGAATCTCTTCCCGCGATGAATGACTTTTCTCTTCCTATGCATGAATATCTTTCCACAATGCATAAATCTTCTTTTGCAATACATGAATCTTTTCTCGTGATGCATGAATTTCTTTCTCGCGATGCATGACTTTTCCCGCGATGCATGACTATTTTCTCTTGCAATGCATGATTTTCTTCTCTTGCTATGCATGATTTCTTTCCGCAATGCATGAATCTTCTCTTGCAATGCATGAATCTCTTTCCACAATGCATGAATCTTCTCTTGCAATACATGAATCTCTATTGCAATGCATGAATCTCTTTTCGCAATGCATGAATCTTCTCTTGCAATACATGAATCTCTATTGCAATGCATGAATCATTTCCCGCAATGCATGAATCTTTTCTTTGCGATGTATGATCTATCTTTTGCAATGCATGACTCTTTTCTTTGCGATGCATGATTTTTCTCTTGCAATGCATGAAGATAGTGACAATGCCTCCCGATACCAAATGAAGATAATGCCTCACTGAACAATGTAAGTGATCTTCTAGGTATCTTATGGTGGCGTTATTGTCTCTTTTGACAATACAATAAAAATGGCCTTCGGAGTAGTAGTATCATCTCATTTGACAATACGATATAGATGACTCTCCAGGTAGGAATATTATCATATATGAAAATATGACGCAGATTACTTCCTCCGAGTATTTTTAGTTGCTGGAAAAAAATAAGACTGCTTTCTTCGTGGTTTTCGTGTGCTCCATCTCCTGAACATAGTTGCAACATTCGTTGTGAACCTTGCTTTGTTGAGAATTGAATGAAATAATGTTATTCGTATTCTTAAATATTTGATATAAGAAACATAAAATATTTCCTGCATCCATAGAAAAATTATCAACTTTGGGAGCTCTTCGCCCTTCGCCCTTTTGACTTTTATATATTCATTTAGTGGAGGAATATGCTGATTTTGAAGTAAACCTATAAACCTGTATCCACAGAAAAATTATTAGTTTAAAAATGAACTGATTTGTGTCGATCTCTTCGATTATCTGTTCCTTGTCTTGCTGTCTCCGATTTCCCACATCTTGATAGATAAGACAAAATATTTTTATGCAAATAATTGAAATACGAAAGAAAAGATTTAAGGAAAATAGATTTTCAAAAAGTAGCATTTGGAAAAAGTCACTGCCAAATGTCATGTCACATCACGTCAAACTTAATGAACGTCTTTGAAGTTGATGTCTCGAGGTCTATCCGATCGCTTGTTGAGAAATATTCAAAGTTGTTCCAACTTCCCATAAACCTTATTGAAATTTTTGAGGTGATTCTCAAAAATTTCTTTCCAAGTTAACTGTCTTGACTTATCTTGAACTGCTGGCAAGAAAAATCATGGAATTTTTGAGATCCTCTAAACAAATTCTATCCCAGTTACAATTATCAACGCATTCTCAGTCTTGGCTTGTTGGAGAAATCCTCTTCTCAAGAATTTTTTAGTCCCTCTAAAAAATTATGTCCCAGTTTCTATTGTAAAGAAAAATAGAACTCTTTCGGGAGATATGACCGAATCGCGCCTACACATCCCGTTGACGCAGGAATCAGGTCAAACGTAGTTCCCTCTCCTGAGAATTAACAAAAATAGGAAATTGTCAAAGAAACTGACCGAGGCTGACATAGGCCGCCTACGTATCTCATTCTTGAGAATTCAGGTCGAACGTAGTTCAAATATAAAAGAAAATATTGAAAAGGATAAAAGGGGCTGACCAAGGCCGACATAGGTCGCCTACGTATCTCCTTCTTGAGAATTCAGGTCAAACGTAGTTCATTACAAGAGGGATAAAATTCTAAACGAAGCGATTACAAGAAAATAAAGGCGGTTACAAGGAAAAGATAGAAATTGGGTCTTCCAACATGGTATCTTTTGACAACATTTAAGTAGATTGATGACTTGTGAGATTCAATGCTCATGCTCAACCATGTAATGTCGTTATCAAACAAATGTATCGATG
Organism: Solanum verrucosum; assembly: GCF_900185275.1. Taxonomy (NCBI): domain Eukaryota; kingdom Viridiplantae; phylum Streptophyta; class Magnoliopsida; order Solanales; family Solanaceae; genus Solanum; species Solanum verrucosum. Next base: position 306,132 of record NW_026020357.1, read on the forward strand.
TGTTCTTTAAACAAACTGATGAGTTCTTTCTCCTGTGCTTTTGTTTGATGCGCACCAATTTTGATTTCTTTGATGCATTCATCATTTTCCTGATTCACTATTCTGATCTCTTCTGAATTCGACTTATCGTGATTTTCGAACTTTCTAAACTCCTCAACCAGGTGTTTGGGTACCATGATCTTCTCATTGTAGTCCCCAAATTCTTTCGTATCTACTCAATTTTGTTCATTCAGCTTGTTACATGACATGATATTGACATATTTGAAAATATTTCCACTAGAATCATAAACAGATCTTGTTAGATAAATATAAAGCAAGTAAATCAAATTTTCGTAATAAGGGAGTTTTTCATTTGAAATAAGAAAATAAGAACTCTGGCAATGACAATTAATCATTTTTCCCTTTTTCAAAATATTAGAAGGAAGATTAAAACATATTGAGGCAAAAATAGAGTAAAGGATGGGTCTCGAGTTTCATTCGGAACGCCACCAATTTTAAAAACAGCATAGAAAATTGTCTATTTCTACCAAGACGAGTGAGAAATCAAGAGCAGAGTGGATGTCCAGTTAAACATTTGCTCCTTTGGCTCGTTGTCTAGTATGACTGGCGTCTCGATCATCTTTTCAAGCACTATATCACCTTCTTTGACCAAATTTTTTATCCTTTCTCCTAGACCATTTAGCATTGGAAAAGACTTATGTGAGTGAGGCAATGATGTTGAAAAAACTTGATCGACCTTCAGCTTGTTCTGACCCTCCTTTGGCACTAAAGCAAAAGCTTGATGATGTGTCATGATCCCGAATTCAGATTTTTCCCTTTTGGTTGGAGAGACTACAATTTTCTCAAGTTTTTCAAGGTTGGCTGAGATTATAACTTTCTCCACATTCAAATTTTCTTCGACTTCAATCATATGAATAGTCACCCCTCCATGATTCGACATGGGGTTACTATTGACATTAGGAGTGGACGTCTGCAGAGTGACGACCTTTTGATCTATCAAGTCTTGAATTTTATGCTTCAAGTCGATACAATCCTCGGTATTATGCCCAGCACTTCCTGAATGGTAAGCACAGTGAAGATCAGGTCTATAAAACTTGGAGTTGACATTGATGTTTTTTGGATCAATTGTATATATCAGGCCAGCTGATTACAATCTCTCAAAAAGTTATGTTCGACTCTGAATCAATGGGGTAAAGACTCTAGAAGGTTTCTTTTCAAGATTTAGGCGAGGAGGGTCGTAATTATTTCCTGCATGTGAAGGTACTTGACGGTAGTTTGGAGGATTTTGGTGAGTTGGTGTTGGCGTTTGGAAATTTGGATATTGTGAAGCTCGGTAGCTAGGAGGGATGTTTTGGTATTGCTGAGGTAGAGTTTCGTAACTTGATTGGATATTCGAACAATTGATTGATGGAGTTTGGTAATATGGATGGGTATTTTGGTAATGTGGAGATGGAGTTTGGAAAACAAGAGATGGAATTTGGTGACTCGTACATGGAGTTTGGTAATTAAGAGGTAAAATTTGGTAACTCGATGGCGGAGTTTGATAATCTGATTGGGTATAGTAAGCTGGATATGAATTTTGTGGAGCTCGAGGATAACTTTTGTAAGGTGAGGATTTTCTGAAGTGTCCTTTTCCATCAGATGCGCAGGAAATAGAAGATACATCCTCTCTCTTCTTTTTCAACAATCCTGAAGATTCAGTTGGGGCGGCAACGCGAGAAATCTTTCTGGTTTTAATCCCATTTTCAATAGCCTCACTTACCTTGACTATCTCCGCAAATTTTGCTCCAATGAGCAACATTATCCTGTCATAATACTCCGGCTCTTGAATACGTATGAACACTTCAACGATCTCCTTCTCAGACATGGGAGGTCGAACCCGGGCAGCCTCTTTCCTCCACCTATACGCATATTCACGATAGCTTTCAGTGGATTTCAGCTTAATTCTCTCTAAAGAATAGTGATCATGAACGATCTCCACATTGTAAGCGAACCGTTCGACAAAATTTTTAGCTAGTGCATTCCAGCTACACCACAGCCTTATATCATGTGAAGTAAACCATTCCAGGGCTTTTCCATTCAAACTTCGACTAAAGAGCCGCATTAATAAAGTTTCATTCCTTCCAACTCCCACAAGTTGGTCACAGTAGGCCCTTAGGTGCGCCAAGGGATTCCCTGTTCCTTCGAAAAGTGTCAAATTTTGGCACTTTAAACCCTTCTGGGAGGTCCAAATTTGAATGGATGCACAGATCCTCATAACTCAATTCATCAACTTCAGGAATACAGTACAACTCTTTCATAGCTTTCCTGATCTCTTCTTTCATATTCAGCTTGACTGCCTCTTCCTTTGACCTCCACTTTCTCTCTTGTTTCTCATAATGATCAAGCTCGGAACAATTGGCATAAGGTTCATTTGGAATTGGAATTTGGAAAGTAGTCTTTTGGGGCAATGACGGAGCAATGAAGGGATTCTAGGTATTTTTAGTGACTTGGTAATTTTGGGGAAAAGTCTAGGGGTTGGTATGTTGATTTTGGTGGTGGGTGAAAGTTTGCGGACTGCTAACATTTTGATTTTGAGGGGGAGGGCAAACTGGCGGGTTGGCATTTTGATGAGGAGGGAAGGTTTGGCGGTTGGTACCTTGAGGAGGAGGTGGCGCTTGGTAAGAGACGGAGGCATGATGGGAATTTGAGGTGGTTAGATCGATGATTGGGGGATTTTGAGTGGGGTTAGAGGGTGGGTTTTGATGTTGTTCCGCGTTTGGAGGAGGAAAGTGAAGTGGAGGTCTTCCATCTCCTGGAGCATTGAAAACAAAAGTCGGATTGGGCAAATCTTGCCTTCTCTGTATTTCGACCCTCATTTCGGTAATCTGTTGCATCAACAGTATAATTAATTCATTTTGATCAGCAACAACAGACTGAGCCACTACTACATCAGTCAGGCCAACTTCGTCATTGTTATCACCCATTACTACTTTTCTTGTTTGTAAACTTTGATCGAGGAAGGAATCTTTGGGGGCCTTAGATCTTGTGAAATAAGGATGACCAACCAGCTTATCAACACAAATCAGTTCTAAGTTCCTGACAAAGAAAAATAACTCAAAAGATAAACGTGTTAGTGTATGTAGATGATAAATTATACGAAATATCACACATATGACCACAAACACATAAAAGTTGCTCCATTTGAAGATAAACTAGCCCACATAATTAGAGGAATGACTAAATAGATAGGAATTTGTCTATTTGATTTTGAGCTTGGTGAGTCAGAAAAGTCGACTTGAGTCGAGACAAAGTCGATTGTATCTTTTGTTGTCGTACTTCTGATTTTCGATTGAGGGGAAACTCTATTCTCTTTGCAAGAGTTGGAAAAGATAAAATTTCTCAAAATAGGGACCGAGCCTTGAAATGTTGTCTACGTATCTCACGAGAGAGAATTCAGGTCCTACGTAGTTCGACTCTTGAATCTGTTTTGATTTGAGATGGTGAATCTTTTTTTTTATATGAGCGAGTAAAATTTGAAAAATGAAATTCAATTTTTGTTGGGAAACTAAAGACTTGAAAAATATTTGGACGCACTTTTGATAGTGACTTGATATGTGCTTAGATGTTCTAAAAACGAATTGAAGAAGAGTGAACTACAATATCTCCAAATAAAGCAACATATTCACACAATCAGTTATAACACATAAACAATTATTGCGCGTTCTAAACAAATATGTGACCTTTTTGTGTCAAGAGTAGGCCTAACGATTTGAAGGATATATAACATCATTTGAAACATTCAATTGCCCAAAACCCAAATTTATACAGGTTTTATGAATAAACTGAATGATGATACATAACAGGGGAAATGGGATACAAAATAATCATTCTCGTGCAGGGGTACAATCCTAAACTACGCTTCCAGGAAAAGATCCTTCGTTCTTGATTTTTTTTATTTCCGAATGTCCATACTTTTGTTTGCGATGATAACTTGATCCTTCTTCGGCTCGAACAAAATACTAAACTCCTAACCCCAAGAGACAATGTTTTGCCAAATGACGTATACATTCTTCAAATTCAAACACATTAGTATGATCGTCCATTTAATCTGTGGGCCGTTTTGAACTCAAGCTGATCTTTCTAATGGGCCCAACACGCCTTGGGTGTTGGGTCATCTTAGGCCAATGCGCTACTTTTCGAGGGATTTGGTTTTGCTCTACCCTAGTTTGACTAAGAGTGAGCTTTGTTTATAGTAGATATGTGACCCAAGCCAACTACATTCGTCATGGTGTCCCGAGAATAATTTGGTTAACGAACGACTGCGGCCCGCATAATCGTCCTTTAAGTGGAAGATAAAAAATAAGCACCGTTTGATGAAATATGTCATGCCATGAATGCAACAGTTTATAACAATTTAAACACATTAAGCACAAATAAAATATTAAGCAATTAAATACAATTAGTCAAATAGTCAAATCTTATTGTTAGAACTTAATTAACTCCCCAGCGGAGTCGTCATTTCTGTTGTGCCGTAACGTTTCTATCTTTAAACAAATCTGAAATGTTCTAAGTATAAAACAATTTGAGAAAAATACTTAGAAAATTGTCGCCACTTAATTTTTTAAATAAATTAAGAAAACTTATAATTTTCAAAGATTTGAACAGAAAAAGTCATTTGAAAATACCAAAGAGGGTTCATGGTTCAATTTACACTTCGAGAAGGGTTTAAGCATTCGAAGTGTCCGCTAACATGCGGTTGACCTGCGACTTGACTAAAATATAATTGACTATTTTTAGGAAAATAATGATGTAATATAAAAAATAATAACTTACAATATTTGATTAACTTTGAAGAAATAATTAAATAAATGACGAATTTTTTTTTTATTTTTTAGAGAAATGGACACAAAAATGAAACATTTGACTAGAAATACAAGTGATTAGAATATTAATAAAAATAGATTATTTAGAATTTATTTAATTCATTTTGAAATAGTAATTTAACCCAATTTAATAAACTAAAGTATGAAAATCGTTTTAAATTAATTGTCTATCCTTTTTGAGAAAATGACTAGGTAAGTGTATATTTTATTTTTTTAATTAATTGAAAAGGTTTTAACTAACATTTTGAAGTTTATTTAAGAAAAATACTTTAACTTAAAAATAATTTTAAAATGAATAACTGTGATTAAGTGAAAAACATTAAAGAACGTCTCTTTTTAAGTACAAAAAGGCTTAACTTAATTAAAGATATAAAATTTTGACCAATATACTTGATCACTAAAATAAATGAACACAAAACATAAAAATGTATTAACATTAAACCAACACGAAGAAAATAACTCATCTTTTGGGGAATTTAATTAAGCTAATTAACAATCCTAAAATTAGAGTTAATGATAAGAAAACAAACAATAAATAAAGACAATTAAATAATTTAAAGGTAAAGGAGAAATGACTTGGGCCCCCTTTTTGGGCCAATTTTGCAGAAAATTTTCTGGGGTTAATACCAAACCCATTTTTGTATACATCTAGTGTATATTAGTGTATATGAGCGTATATATCAGCTCTTTTCATGTATCTCTTGCTTCCGAAAACCTGTATCTCGCCTCAGCCCTATATTCTCACATTTTTGAGTTGTATATCAATGTATACAGCTGTATATGACCGGTATACAGTCCATTTTCAGACTTTCCGGGGCCTGTTTCAGCTTCTCTTTCACCATAAATATGAGGACGACTCGAAACGACTCAAGGATATGTAAGAGTGGAGTCCAAAGTGGACTCGAATTGGTATCACATGCAAAGAGGAAGATAAATTTTCATAAGATAAGAGATCATGATGAAGCCATGATAACTCAAGACAAGTATCAGCAAACCAAAGACTAGAATGATTACTATTCATATATATATATATGATAAAAGGAAAGCTAATTGGGTTATGAACTAGTAACGGATAACATTGCCAAACCAAAAGATATGTGCTCCTTATAACTCTAGCTTATTCATGATCAAGCCAAAAATAATTGAACTATAATAATTAAAGCTCAGTAAATGATCTACTGCAACACCACCAAAAATAGCCAAACGCCATACAAGTCATACTATAGAAATATGCTTCCCAAAGAAACCAACAAAATGGCAAATCTCAAGGAGCACATTGGTGATTTCAAACCATGTTTATTAAAATTACCTTATTACAACTCTACTATCAATATCCGATCTTAATTCACAAATAAACTAACATCATGTAATTTCCGACTCTAAATCATGTTGAAATCTAGCTCGAACAATAAGCACGAGTCACAACATAAACCCAACATATATGACTCCCAACATGACAAAGTGTGAGTTCATGAAAAGAGTAAGGAATCTAACACCAAACAAACAAAGGGACAAAAGTTAACTGGGAAAAAACAAAAATGAAATGAGTTGAAGAGAAGCTTCAATAATCACAAAGACAATTGGATTTGTACCAATATTCTATATTAAACAAAGAAGGACAAATAACTACCCATATCAAGACAAGGAATATCAAGATTTTTGGGGGGAAAAGACAACAGTAGCTTTATATACATATATACCAACAATAATATAAGAAAAGAAACAAGGTAAGATAACTTTTGGCTAATATTAGCACATGAGTCACAATCACGAGCCAATGGTTTAATAAATCACAGTAATCAAATTCAAACAAGCTTAAACTAAATTTATAGTGCAACATATTACTTCGTCAGCGAGAAGAGTAATACTTAGCTATATTCAGATGCCAAAACGACAACTCGGTATCATCATTAAGTGAACCAGAAAGAAAACAACAGTAGCATGATCAAAATCGAAAATTTCAAATAATGGGAAAACGAGATATAGAGGAATTTAACAAAGGAAAAATGATATTACCTTTATCTGGGCAGCGACTAGGATGACGAGGTTAACCACGAAAAACTTTCAACACTGTGAGATGAGTTTCGGTGAACTGCTCGAAAGTAACAAAGGGAAGGACGTTTCCCTTGAGAAAATCTTAAACCTAAAGTGTTATTTCAACTATTCAACACTCCTATTTCTTGATGAAAATTCTCTGTTTTTTTAGAATAGCAAATTAGTGAAAATAAAATCCAATTTTTGATCCAAAGAAAAAAAAAATACCCTCTCAATAAGTGACTGGTTGAGAGTTTATATATGATCATTTTTTTTGGGGGGGGGGGGGGGGGGGGGGAAATCGAATGGAAAGGAGGAATTTGAATTTGAAATTGAAGTTCCCTTTTGGATAAGGTTGCTGGATTTCTGCGATTTGGTGGGATTTTTCGGATTTTCTGGGATTTTTGCTGGATGAAGAAGATGATATTGGGATAGTGGGGTCGCATGCTGGAATTGAGAATGCTGATGGGATTTTGGTTTCTGGGTTTGTTTTGGAATTGTTGTGTATTGTATGTACGTATGGTATTGCTGGAAATAACTTGGGTGGGCTGGGTTTTTATTGGAATGGGCTTGGGTTGCTGTTGCATTTGTGTTGAAGGGTTTTGTTGGTGTTGGAAAATAAGAGTGATAGGGATGGGCTGGAAATTGAATTGAATTGAATGGGCTGTTGGAAATTGGCCCAAATAAAAAAAGTTAGATCTTTTAAGAGATAAACATATTGAGTTTAATTTAGACAAATTAATATTATTTAATTAACGAGCTTCTTAATCTTAACGAAATATAATAATTACTTCTATTATAAAATAATTAATTACAAACTAATTAACTCGAAATTATAACTATAACTTAACGTAAACTAATAAAATATTTAACTAAAATGTAAAATCTTTGTAATGATTTTTAAATATTTATAAAATAACGTGATTGTGAAAATATACATATTTATTATTTAAAATTATTAAAAATGAAAAATTACTCTAAAAATAACTTGAAAGTATTTTGAATTTCTTAAAACTCATTAATTCAAAATTATGACCATCTCTAATAAAGTATTTAAAATATAAAATCTTTTTGAGATGATTTTGAACACTCATAAAATACATTAACTATATACATAATTATATAAAACATATATATTATTTTTTAAAAATTATAAAAAAAAATGACAAAACTATTTAAAATAACTTGCAAACTATATTTATTTTTTCTTGAAGCTAATTATTTTAAATCGTTTGACATTGAAGAAGCTTGATGATTAATTTATATTATAGACGTCCAAAATTGGGTGTCAACATTAATTATTCCTTTAAATACAGATATTAGCATAGGCAGATTCATGATTTTTAGAGGATGGGTGTACTATTATAAAGAGGTAAATTTAAAATATAAATTTGTCCAATTTAATCTTGAGGTTTTTATGGCTGACTTCGTTAAACTTTTAAAAGTGTTGATACAAAATTAATTTTCTCTTCTAATTTTTTTTTTTTTTACATATATAGCTATATTAGGTAAGGTATGGTGATTAGTGAACCCATTAACTGTATGTTACATCATTCGCTATATTTGGTTTAGTCCTATAAATTTTTGCGAAGATAAAAGAAAATATGAATTTAAATGTGTCAGACTTGAAAACTTTGAAAGATTAAAGCAAATAAAGAAAAAAAAAGTATTAAATAAAACGCTTGAAGTATTGTTCAATAACTACTTAGAGATGTGTTATCAAAATTTAGAAAGAAAAAAAAATAGTAAAATAAACATAAGATTTGAGTTTTTGGCCTTATTTTGAGTGGTGCACCTAATCATTATCACATCATATAATACATTAACTCTGAATTCACACATTTATATCTAAGCATTTTTTTTTCTAGAAAAAATATAACATTGGAGTATTATATATGATCTAGAAAATAATATATGCAGACCTTTACGTGAACCCAAAAACCCCTACCTAAATATGCCCCTGACATAAGTATATTATGGATCTTGAAATCATCTCAACTCCATGTACTTGACGTCAATTTCGAAGCCTTCTCTATAGTAGGTTCCTCTCATGCATACATTTTGAATATATAAGTATGTATTTGTAATTGAGTCATATTATATGGTGTTTAGTGTAATTTATTATCTTTTAAAATAAAATTTGATTATGAAAGTTAAATAAATATTTTTAAATAATCACAAATTTGTTTTCTTGTTAGTTTTATTATTTCAAGGAGTCGCAAATCCAAGCAATACATGTACAATGGTTGTGAATCACCAAATACTATCCACTTTACAGAAACAGCATTCACTTATTATTATTTTATGACCATATCTTTGAAGAATAGTTATTGCGTTGAGTTTCAAGTTTCACAAATTAAACAACCATTTTTTTAGAATTTTAATTTTTATCGATGAAACTTCGTGATAATGTTTGGACTTATATCTGTAGAATTTGAAATTTCATGATAGTGGTGATCTTTCAATTATAGAGCTGAAAATTTAGTGACCCCCCCCCCCCCCCCGCCCCACCCCTCTTTTGTTCTAATGATTTACAAAAGATATTGAATTTTAAACTCCCGTTTACCTCATAGATAAAACTTCAAATTAAATAAATTTTAATTTGTTATTTTAAAGATTTACTGGAATAAATGGAGGTCAAAATTCAAGACTATCCATTTTCAAGATAATTAGAATTAAAAAGGGCTAAGTGCAAAAGTGAGCTTAGCCAAAAGTGCTAAACCCCAAAAGCCAATTAGGACTAATTTATTGAGAAAATAGTAATAATTTTTTTAACTTGATTATAAATGAATATAACTTGATTGATATAAGTGGAACTATAGGATGGTATTGCATGTATTATGAGATGGTTTGTTTATAAAGCATCTTCAACATTTAATTTATATGTTTCAAAATTTTCAATCATATATACCTAGAGAAAAAAGTGGGATTGAAACTTTTAAATGAATAATGTAGAAAACTTCTCAAATGGTTCCTAGTTAATTTTTAAGTTATATTATTACATTAAAAATTAAAATTAAAGAAAAAAATGTTATTTTCTAAAATTGAGTAACTTCTATATCAACTTGATTTAGACAAACAATGGCGAGAAAATTGAAAATAACTGAGTATGAGGAGAGAAAGACTATGATTACTATCCCCACTATCATATGAAAAATATATATTGTGAACTATGAGTAAGATGAAACAAAAATAGACTATCTTGATACACCTAAGACAAATGAGTTTTTTCTTTTTCATAATGCCCTAGCATTTTTTTTTTCTTCATTTATCCCAAATATATCAAGATAATCATTGTCCTTAATAGTATATTTTTTTCTCATGATAATAGGGGTAGCAATCATAATTTTTGTCTCCTCAAAACTTTATTTTTATTATAAAACTAGTCACTCTTATGCAAAGAGTCAATTTATAAGTTCTATTCTATATGCAAAGAGCCAAAGTAAATAATTATATATGTAAAAAGCCAGTATATTTTATTATATAATTTGAGAAAGGTTCCTCTAAGTTAATAAAATGTTATCCATTTATTGCAATGGAATACATTGGTTCTTATTCTTAAAAATTTTATTGATAGACAAGACATTTTAAGTAGTTTAATTTTAAATTCTAAAATATTAAATAAAGTTCTACTATCTTTAACTAAAAACCTAAAAGTTAAAAATAAGATTTATTGCACTCCTAAATATTAATTGTAACATATAGTATATTTTTCTGGTGATTAAAGAAATTTTTTACTGAAGAATTGAAATTAATTGTAACTTATAACATTGAAATAAAGGCTTGATAATGTGGAAAGAAGAATGCATTCTTATGTCACTATACAAGAAAATTTATAATTAAAAAATTAGGAATAATTTCAAAGACCTTCTTCAGGTTTCGCTCTATAATACTCACATTCCCTATAGTTTATGATATTACGTCTACCTCCTTGAGTTTTAATTTTTTTTAACCATTCTTTAAATTTACTTAGAATAAATATAAATTAATTATGACTTGACACTTTTTCCCTTCTTTATATCGTTTTCTTCATATTAATCCATATTATTAAGAACATGAATTATTTAATAAATACTTAAAAATAAGTTAATATTATATATATACACGTAAATAAGTAAGTTAATATTTATTAAATAAGTCATTTTTAATAATATGGATTAGTATGAAGAAATTATAAGGAGGGACAAATTTGTCAAACCCTATTTAATTTATATTTATTTTAAATAGGTTTAAAGAATGATTACAAAAATAAAATAAAATAAGGGAGGTAGGCATAATATTGTATCCCATAGGGAAGGTGGGTGTTATAGAGCGAAACCTCGAGGAAGTCTCTAAAATTGTATTAGGTTATATCACGAATACAATTGATATTACTGATTTGTATCAAAATGAATACAAAGGAGAGATGATGAATTGTCACGATACAGACCATCGTGAGTGACACCCACACTAACCCTCCGGTGGAAGAACCATTTATACTAATTAGTTAAACAACTTAATCAAAATACTAAGGCATTGAAGTTACGGAAGCAAGTTAAATGTTAAGGAAAGAAATAGGGAGTTCCCATAAACTCCAAACAAAAGTCTAACAACTAAACACATATGTGGAAAATACGCCTAGAACCTGAAAGTCAATGTACCAAAACATCTAAAGTTCAACCATAAGTCTAAACAAGAAGGGGTACAACCCTATACTAACATGATAATAACTAACTAGAAAGTCTAAGTCTGAAATGAGGACATAGACGAAAGGAGAACTCATGGCAGCCGGAAGAACTGGCTCACCCTTGAATTCGAAACGATCACTGATCTTCTAAGCGAGGTCTGTCAATAGCCGCCTGAAGATGTCATGTACTTAACAAAGAAAGAGCAAGTGTAGTATCAGTACACAACCACAATGTACTGGTAGTTAGGATCACGCGGCTATCCCACTAAGTGCAACATACATAAGTCAATACAACATAGTAATAACATGCATATATCGAACATATACAATATTACCATCATTTATGAACAAGGTACAATTTCACATTTCTCAAGAGACACAGTTACGACAAGTCATTGGTCCTCTCATGGAACCTAAACCCAAACAATTAACATACCGGAACGTGGTACCCGATCTAATGTTTATGCTGGAACGTGGCAACTGATCCCATAATTATGCCGAAACGTGGCAACTGATCCAAGTTAGTGTGTCGGAATGCAACACCCGATCCATTCAACAAGCCGCAATCACAATCACAAAGTACATTCGCATAATCATACAATCAAGTCATAATTCATGACATTCATCATTCATATATCCTCATTTACAACTAGTGTGATCAATAATGCAACATTCACATACATACAAGTATTATAATGAAGCAAGAACAAACATACATGACACAACATGAAATCACAACCATCACTTACTTCGAAACAAGCTTGAACCCCTATGAACTTGATTCTTCCCTTTCCGAATTCGTTCCACTTGTTCTTGGTCTACAAACGATCAATATAACACGAGAATCAATACATAATATCTAATTACCCGAATTACTTACAATTCTATCAACCCTAGATCATACTCATGATCCTCATACCTTTCTCCACCATAAATTCCAGATAAAAATCCTTCTCCATCGATAGTTACCCATTAGATTACGTTCTACGGATCGAAAAACGGATTTGGGGAGTTAAAATCTTACCTTTAGCCTCAAGAATGGTGAAAAACTGTCAAGAAAAGTCCTGGATTCATTCCTTAGCTCTAAAGTTTAAAAATTGCAGAATAAAATGATTTTGGGGTTTATTTCCGACTCAAGTCACGACTGTCCTGCCACAGCGGTACTCACCCCGCTACAACGACCTCGCCCTAGAGGTAGAAATTCCTCCCCAGTGCCTTTCACGGAACTAGTGAGTCGATTTAAGGAATTCTAAACTCCCATTTCACAACACACCTTCCACCAACGACACTCAAAAACTATCTGTTCACGCTAAGATCGATTTCGAGAGTTCTACTAGCCCGAATTCAATTCTGTAAAGTCGTACGGGTTCCTTAACGTCTTATCTATCTACTAATGTGATCAAATTCATAATTAGATCACCCAATTGTTACCAGATTTCCCTAGACTTTAATGACTTTGATTTTGTCCAAATCTGGACTAGGTTGAGAAATTCTAAGTTACTACGAAAAAGCTTTCCGACCCAAAAATTTTCCCCATTGGCTTTTCTCTGACGACGAAACCCAATCGTTACATGAATACATCTTGTATTCGTTGTACCACAAATACAATTGACAAAATACAAATATAGTTGATACAATTACAAATATAATTGTTTAAATACTCCACAAACTCTTTATTATTGAAGTCATGGATTCTATGGATTTTCAAGTCTGTTTTTGAATAATTGATGATAATGTGTTGTATCTCTATTAACTAATCATTTTTGCCATAGACGATGACAAAGATACAATGGAGAGTTGTCGTGGATGATGACCAAGATACAATGGTGAGAAAGATTAAACATGATTTCTTCTATATGTATTTGAAATTTAATGTTATGTAGCTTAGTCTCAAAAGTTTTGAATTTTGTTTTATTAGATATATTCGGTGTATTTAAACAAGTTAATGTATCTTTTTGTTTTCATTATATATATGCAACTAGTCTTCATATGTCTATTAGGTATATACATGTTTTTGTATCTAATGAAGAATTTATCAACATGGAAGACATTGTTTTTATATACAAATGTATCTAAAGGATATAACTCAAATATGATCACATATAATAGATACAAATGTACTTATGGAAATCATTTTAAATAAAATAACCTCAGATATATGCATCACTATTATTGTAGGTATGACACATCTTAGATAAATGATTATATATATATATATATATATATAAACATATAGATACATGTAATTAAGGAAAGAAATGAAAACTATTTACTGCCAATAAGATGAAATTTACAATTATTTTGATTTTATGAATTCAATATTTTTTTAAAAATTGATATAGTTGATACACTGAGATGCTGAAAATGTATTAGAGTAGTCAATTACTCCTTTAATTAAGGAAATCAGTTACAACAATTTGATTCAAATGAATAAAAGATGTATCTCATTTTTTAAATTTGTCGGATACATGTATCTATCAAGTTAAGATACATGTATCCAAAGAACAAAATATGATATATTAAGTAATATTCGAAACTAACGTGAATCCTAGTAATTAGGACCTACACTAGTGAAATTTATGTAGTTTACTCTTTATAGTATTTTTACATAATTTTTAAATTTTGAAATTGTATTTTATATCTAATTTAGTGATCATACTTTTAACGAGATTTTTTTAAATTTTTAATAATTTAACGTCGAAATTTCTAATAAATTCGAGAAATCACAAACCCAAAATGGTTTATCCACATCATACCAACATATCGTGGTCATTCTTTTGCATGCTTCTTCCGTTCTTTCATGGAACTTAAATGATGTTTGGAAAATAAAAAGAACATCTAAATATATGGAAATTTCATTTTGATAAGGAACTGTTTTTGATGTTCATTGAACCTTTGATTACATGGATTGAAACATAATAATATAATACTAAACCACAAACATCCCATAGATGATTGAAAATTTTAGTGGTTGGAACATAATGCCCTAGACTCAGATAATGTTGTACATTAATATGTATTACTGTGGTACTTAGAATAATAACCTTGCAGAACTTTGTAGAAAACAATAAAGTTTAAAGTATATTTTCAAAATCAAAAAGTCAAAATATATTCATGTGCGTATTTGATATTAAAATATGAACATCAATTGCCTTTACGTGCCATCTCATAAAGCATAAAGAGCGAAGAGAGGAAGAGGAAGAGAGCGATAGGGAAGAGGGGTAGAGCGACGAGGGGAGAGAGCGAGGGAGGGGGTGCAAAAAGAGGAGAGAGAGCGAGTGAGAGAAAGAGTGATGGAATGACAGGGGAGAAAGCTAACAATTATTTTTCAAAAAACTAACAGATCCCGCAAAAACCAAGTCACTCCTTCATATTTATTATTTAGAGATATGCCAAAAATATTATCGTGAATTTTTTCGGCAATTAAATTTAGCACTGCAAAATCTTTTAATCAGACATTTAAAAAAAAAAATTATTTTTCATATGATTTACTATTAAAAAATTATCGGTTAAAATATGTTTCTTCTCAATTGAATTTGCTAGAAGCGGTGTTTCTTGGCAACTTCCTCTTCTAATAATGGAGAATGAAACTCGAATGCGAGATATAATCATAATTTTGATCAATTCAATATGAGACTTCCTCGAAAAGTTATTGATCTATATACAATTTGGCTTTGAAAAATGTGAAGATAATTATGCTCCAGCTTCTTTTCATTGGTAAGTGAGAAAAAGAGTAGATCATATATCCTTAGTCCTTCATATTCTTTTTTTTTTTCAGGAGATTTTTATAGCATGCAATGAATTATGCAGGAAAATTTTTGTTGATAGTCACGTGAGTTGCTCGTGTTTTTGTAGGACTCTTTAGTTTTTTGACAATATATAACAAAAGGATGAAAATTGTTAACTTTCAAATACTTGGATAATGTTTCCTGTAAAAAAATAATAATTAAGGATGTAGTTTAAAGTTTGGGGCATAGTTTAAGAATGTTTTTGGCCAAAAACTTGATTTAATAGATATGGTATGATTGTCTAATTAGGTAGTTTTTCCATTTAACATAGCAATAAAGTTTATGTAATAATACCAATATGGGTTGTGGTATAACGGTGAGATCATGAGCGAAATTTATGTGTTAAATTTGGGTCACGAAAATCCGTGATCATTCGACTAAACTTGATATATTACTTGTATAATTATTAAAGAATATAAGATTATTAGCTGACGAAACCCATTTTTAAAATAAGTAGATGATCTTCAGTTCGATCCCAACCAATTTGCCCCTTTAATATTTTATATTAATTATAACTCATTTTTTAAAAAAAATAAAAAAATATAAACTCTAAAGCCCTAAAGTCAAAAGACTCAATATTTTTTCCCACCCACTTGCCAACAATATATTTTTCTTCCATCTTTATATTTTTTCTTTTTTTTCCACACAAAGAAGCTCCAACTTCAAGTCATTGAGAATTTAGAGTGTTACGATGAGAAATAACTGATTTTCAAAAATCAATTCAACTTTAAGAGAAAAATCAATTAATTAATTTTTAAAGAGTAGCCATTTATTTTTTAAAAAAAGATTAAGAAAACTTGAGTTTAAAGACTTCAACAGTAAAAGTCTAAAAATTTTAGAGAAAAAAGTTCAAGATTCTCATTTACCCTTCGGAAAAGGGCCAAAAATATCCTTATCCTTTGAGAAATGGTTCATAAATACCCTCTTTCCACCTTTGGGTCCAAAAATACCCTTAATGTTACTTTTTTTATCAAACTTACCTCTCAAACTAACAGAACTAAGGTCAAGTTTGACTCTTTAAAAAAGAGCCACGTGACATTTTCTAATTGGTCCACAAATTTTAATTTCAAAATGATTATATAAAAACCCACCGCCCAATTTTTAAGACCCAATCCACTGACCCATTTTAAGGAAGCGTGACCCATTTTAAGGAAGCGAACGGGTTCTGCATCTCTTTGAGTCTTTTCTTCTTCCTTCAATCTATTGACTCATTACAAAAATACATGAGAAATACTGAACTATTGAACACTTAATTGCTAAAATATGACGACATTGATATTGACATTTCACAATTGTTGAATCCAATTATTACTTAACCAACATACAAAAGCAATTTATTATCGTTAATAACTCAAATTCACCATAAAAGCATAGTCATTGCCATAACATTTGGCTGAACTTTTCTTGGATGGGTGGGTTTTTATAAAATTATTTTGAAATTAAAATTTGTGGACCAATTAGAAAATGTCAGGTGACTCTTTTAAAAAAGTCAAAACTTGACTTTAGTTATGTTAGTATGAGGGGTAGGTTTGAACCAAAAAATAAATATTAAGGGTATTTTTGAATCCTAAGGTGAAAGGAGGGTATTTATGAACCATTTCTCAAATAATAGGGATATTTTTGGCACTTTTTCCTTTACCCTTCAAGAAGAGTCTTAAAACATTTGAAGTGTTAACTAACACACAGTTATCCTAACACTTGAAAATTATTTTTATTTTGACTAACTTAGAAAGTATTTAAAGGAAATAATATATTTAAATTATTTAAAAATTTAACTTAAACACTTGAATGATTTTGAAAAAAGGTAAACTTTGTCAAAAACGACCAAATAAAGAGAAATAATTAAATAAAATTACTCAAATTGAATAAGTGATAATAATAAAAATGGTTCATCATTAAGAGATTTAATTAAGTTAAACCAAAATTAGAGTTAGAATTAAACAAAATGCAAAACAAACTATACACAAAAATAATCAAAGAATTAAGGGAAATAATGGATTTAGGCCCTCTTTGGCCCAAACTCTTCCTGCTAGCAAATCAAACTGCTTCTGTAATTGGGCTAGGGCGGATGGGGTGAGTTTAAGTCTATGCGGGACAGAGCGAGTTTATGGTTATGTGGGGCGGGTGGGATGCAGTGAAGGTTGAAGGGAGTTTTTTTAAACCTAATGTGGGGCGGACAGTTTGTGGGTAATGTGATTTTATGTATGTTCAAACTTAATTTTAAATTTTTACATGTTATTAGAGTGATAAAACATTATTGATTAACATATTTTCTTTAAAACTAGGGATAAGGCATAAGAACCCCCCAGACTATGACTGAAATCTCAGAGACACACCTTAACTAAACTAAGGTCCTATTACCCCCATGAACTCATTTTTTTGTAATTTTGTACACCTTTTTTCTTACGTGGCACACTCCGTGACTCCACACAATTGAGGCGCGTGAGAGATATTTGGATGTCATGTAAGCCAAAAAGGTGTACATATTTACAAAATAATGGGTTCAGGGGGTAATAGGACCTTAATTTAGTTAAGGTGTGTCTCTGGGATTTCAGTCATAGTTTAAGGGGGGTACTTGTACCTTTTCCCTTAAGATTACTAAAACATTCAAGATAGTAAATGAAAATGGTTCAATAAAAAATAATACAATTTCTTACATGTTTCCCAATTGATCTCTAGATTATTATTTTTAAGTCACTATCCTATTAAAGTAATACAACTTAATGAAAAAATGAATTTATTTTTATAAATTTTATTTTTAGTATCAAACTTAACTAGAAAAAAAATATTAAAAAAACTTAAGGGGGGCGGGTTGAAAATGAAAAAATTTTGTTATGCAGGGCAGGGCGGATTAAAAATATTGAGGGTTAAGCTCAACCCGCCCGGCCCCCGCCCCCGTCCCCATCGCTGTCCTGCACCGCCCCATTGCCACCCTTAAATTGGGCTTTTTGGGTCATTTTTGAGTCTGCTGGAACATATAGGTTTTGCCCATTGGCTGTGTATCAGTTGTATACAACCGTTGTATGCATCTGTATATCGTTGTATCTGTTGTATATCACCATCTGAAACATGTATATTGTATGTATACTAATTTATACAATCCATTTTTCGGATATCGGGGCCTGTACACTTGCTTCCAAGACTTGTATTTCAGCTTCCCTTTCACTCGAACATCGATGAGGCTGACTCAAAGAATTCAACTCAAAGAAATGTAGGATGGAGTTCAAAGTGGACTTGAATTGATGTCACATGTAGCAATGAAAAGAGATAAAAATTAATATGTGATCTACTACATATATAATGAACATAAAACATAAAACATAAAACATATAACACAAAAGAGTAGGGGTAGCTTCAACAATTAATTATTAGTTGGACAATGAGCAGAAGAGGATCACATTCTAAAATCAAATTGAGATAAAAATCCATCTTTATGGCAGTTTAATATCAAATGCAACATTAGTCAATGCATATTAAAAAAAAAACACACCACATATTATTTTAAAGGAACTAAACTTTTTGAGAGCAAAGATAAACCAATAAAGCCAAAAGATGACTATATTTCCGAAAGCCTAAACAAGACAGAAAATCAATTTGACACACATTTGCTAGGCTATGAACCTCTAAATTAATCAAGCTTGTTATTCATAACATATGCTCATACAAAATCTCATAATTTATATAACAAACTAAAGCAAGAATGTTTTCAACAGTAAGGTCCAATTAACTGAAACGAGTTGAGACATACAATAGCACGACTGCTCCAGTAAGCTATGGCAGAATAGACGAGCCAACAGACAGAGTAAAATCAATCTTAAACTATCACATACAGGGACATGTCGAGGAGGACGATAACAATGATGCAATCAAGAGGTATTTAAGCTGACTTTCAAGCCCTAAAGAACATTAGCATGCCGATGCTTATCAGTAACAAAACAGTGAAGACTCACTGAAATCAAAACATGAATAAAACATTCAATTCATAGATCGGAGAGCACATTCTGGGAGTCAATAACATGTAAACTTGGATGGAGTAATAACTTATTTCAGGGAGGAACTTTGAACTTCACAAAAATCTTTGTAAATTCTTACTAATGCTCTCAGATTAGAATGTATTTAGAGAGATAAATATCCAGACAATCCCAAAACACGTTAATGAGAATACTCAACCAAGTGAATATGAACTGCAGAATTTACAGGGCGTTCAACTAATAGAGTAAAATCTTAATACTCGAAACAGGGAAGCACAACCTTCTAATAAGAAAATATCACAGCGAGAGAGCAAATTTCATGATCAGAAATAAATTAATACGTAAAAAAATGAGATTAGGTTGTATTACCATCCAGAAAGTCAAACAAATATGGATTCTAAATAGCATTCAAGTCAAAACCAGCAAAACAGAGACAAGATTAAACTAATCAAAGGAAAATAATAAGTCACCTCTTCTGGAGAAGAGAAATGACTGAAACGTGAGGACAGCTGAGTGGATTTCTATCACGCCCCGAGCCTACATCCTAGACGCGAGTGACACTTGAGAACTATTGTTGGCCCCAAGTGAACCCTTGGCCTGACTCAACTCTCAACAAAAGACTTACTCAACAATAACAGAACTTTAAAAGTAAAGTTTTAACTCAAATGTCTCAAAAGATAAACTCAGAATATTTTAGAAATAAAACATTCAACTGACCAAAGAGGCAACTCAAGTCTAGAACATTAACAACTGGAAATGAAAAAGACTCATGAACTACTATTGTCTATCTATGAAGCCTCTAATACTATGAAGGATGTCGGTACAAGACCCCCGATCATCCTAAAAAAACTGAAATAACATGACAAAAATAAATGAGGGATCCTCCAAAAGCAAGGAGGCTCACCAAAGCTAACTCGAACTACTATGGTATCAACGAATCGCCTGTTGATGACATTGATCTCCTGTATCTGTATCATGAAACGATGCAGGCCAAATGACATCAGTACATTGAATGTACGAGCATGTAAGGGGAACACTGAGCATAACATAAAAGCTTGAACTTGGAAAGAAGGAAACATACTCTCCTCAAATCTACTCAACTAAACCTCAACTCATGGATACTCAACTCAATGCAGTATAAAAACAACAATAAAGATGTAGTTTATATAAAGCATTTAAAAGAGTAGATAACAACTTAATGTATTTAAAAATAAAATAAATACTCAGTTTGTATGTAAAGATACAAAATAACTCACTTTGGGATATTCTCTAATCGACAACCATTACTATGAGTTATGTGATGATACAACGTCTCGCCTACGTTGCCAGAACTGTCATATACCTTGCCGGGGTATAAGACATCCTCAACTAAGTGGATCCACTAAGTTATGCTTAAAAAGCAATAAAGAATCATCTAAAAAGTATGGCTCTTTCTACCCACGTTGGCTACATGGTTTATGAGGACTTTGAGTTGTATGAACTCGTCCCCATATCGGTGCTCAATACTACTCCCAAAAATATAACTCAGCTCATATGTTTAAAAACATTTTCTCATTCTCAAGCTTTGAGATTATTACTCAAAAGGTTCTCTTAAAAGAGATTATACTCAAAAACTTCTCATGAGCTCATTTGGAAATCAATGTTTCCTCTCTTTTTAATTGTGAAAACATTTACTCTTAGAAATACTTAGTTTCCATATATTCTTTTTGAAAAAAGTGAAACTCAATTCTCCTCATCCTCAAACTCAAGTACTCATGTATTAAAATAAGTTTAAAAAGATTGTAAAAGACTTCTCAAAATGACTCAAAAGAACTCTCAAGACTTTACTCTTAACTGTACCTTGAATTTGAATTATGAATTCAAAGGTTATGATTCATGTAGTGAAGGATCTCTCGATGTTCAGATGTAGTTTAGAATAGTTAGAATCAGAAAGGAGTAAAAGTACAGTTTAAAAGAACTCAGACGGATCAAACGACTGAAAACAGTTCGGGGCAGGCGACCCTGGAGGCCTAAGTGGCACAGGGTGGCAGCCCTCAAACTTCAGAGGGTCACTTCTGGTGCACTGCCGGTGCGGCGCGTCGGCCTTTGCCTAGAAAACCCGATGAATTTTGTTCTCTCATTTTCTGACCCTAATTCGCCTAGAATCAAATGGTTTCTTACGAACACCCTTAGATTTGTTTACCCAACTTAACTACATGAAAATATACTCGAAAATCCTCAAGAATAATACTCATAAACAAGATCCTCACCTCAAGAACTCAACCAAACATCAAAATTCAAGAACGAAGGGCAACACTTCAAGAACACTCATCAAGAACTTAAATTCATCAATCTTTATGGATGGATTTGAATATGTAAAACATGATTGGCATGTGGGTGAACGAACCCATCACTATGAAAGGTTACATACCTCTTAGGATCGAAACTTTGGGGAAACCCCTCGAAGTTTGCAAGAATCTTGGTCGTTTTTCATTTTTCTCCTCTTTTATTCTTCTTGAACTCCTCTCAAACCCTAAGCGTAATTTAGGATTGTGAAAAATCACCCAAATTAGTTTAGACCCCTAAAATATTACTAAAAATGTTTAAAGGTGATGGGTAAGGAAAAGACCAAAATACCTCTCACTAATTCGGGTAAAATTTCCTTAACTGGACCGGCTGATTTCAAACGGGCATATCTCCCTCATTCGAACTTGAAATTTAGAAAAATCAGTGGCGTTGGAAAAAGGATTCAAACACCTTTCATTTGATATCTTATGGGACACCTAACTCATCATGTTCTAAAAGTTATGACAGTTTGAAGTTGACCCAAAACTCACAACTGAAGCATAACTTGAACAAATCTCAAATTAGCTCTTTCCAAATTTGTTCTTTCTAAATTTAGCTGTTTCTAAGACCGAGGTGTTACAATTTCCACACCTTCCATGACTCAAGAAGCAGAGAGTCCTTGACAACAAAACTTAAAAGAGTCTTTGACTCAAAACTCCCACGTTTGTGTTTTACCCCTCGGGTACAAGAGAACATGATCAAACAATGGAACCCATAGATACATACCCAGGAGATAAACCCATTATTATCAATGATGATGCACACTCCATACATGAACACACTAAACAACATGGTCTTAACTGCCTGGATACCAATACAGAAATAAATATCATCCCCGTCCCTCTTAGTACCAACAATTATGGAAACTATGAACACTCAATAAATAGAAGAAGTGCTAGAGTTAATGATAGAAATAATAACAGAAAAAGCAATCTTAAAAGGAATAAAGGTGAAAATATTCGAGGGGAAATTCAAAAAAAACCCATCATTATTTGTCCATTAAATCTGTTAAAAAACTCAAAGATTATAAGACATATGTGGAACCCAATGACAAGAAACTATGTACTACTGACGAACCCAACCTCGAGGGAGATAGGGATCTCACCACTTTCAGAGATAAACTTACCAGGGATAGCATCACCAACTCTAAACATTTAAATGAATCAAATAATATGGAATTGTAGGGGTCATAATAATGATGATTTTAGGAGGGATTTTAGAACCCTATTGGACTGGCATAAACCTCCATTAGTTGCTCTCGTAGAAACCAAAATGCAAGATCATCAGTCTCTTGTTGATGATTTCCCTTTTACAAAAATGAATCAAGTCCTGTCAGTTGTTATGAGGTTGCATGTTGTATTGTGTTGTCCCGAGCTTAGGTTGAGGGGTTTAGGGGTTAAACGTCAAGGTAAGACTACCCAAGGACCACCCTAGGGGTCCTTGAGGAGTACCCTAAGCCTAACCCCCAAGACCCCAAATAAACCAAAAATCTGCCAACTTGGAGTGACCTACGGAAGGGGACCTACGCCCCGTAGGTCCATCCACGCCCTGTGGATGGCCTCCGTAGTTCAAGGGCCTAAATGAAAAGTTGCAGCCCCAAACCACGGACCTGCAGGATGGGGCGCCACCCAACCTATAGTTTGTAGGTCATGGGACAAAGTTTGCACCTGCATGCTGTCCATTTACGAACAAGTTGAAGGGTAGGTTAGCAAATTCCTTATTAAGTTACTTTGGTTAAGGTAGGGTTAGTATTGGTTTATTAATGTATTTTAAGGGTTTTTAAAGTATTAAAACACATTTACAACTCATTATTTCAAAACCCAAAATACAATCCCCCCCCCCTCCCCTCCAAAAGTTCTCTCTCTAGAAACCTCCATTGGATGTGAAGGATTCAAGCTTCCAAGGTCAAGACTTCAAGTTTTTCAAGGGATTTTCGTGGGATTCTTCCATTAAAGGTATGTTAGTCTTAATCCTTGACTTAGTTTCTTTCAAGGAGCCAATTTCAAAGTTGATTTCAAGTCTCTAATGTTTCCCCAAAAACCCTAGTTTTCAATCTATGCATGGGTTCGATTCCAAACGTTTTTCAAAGGCTTTATTGCATTGAATTATGAATGAATTATGGATTTAAATATGAATTAATATTGTTTATTTCTAGAACCCATGTTTTACCCCAAATTCCTAAGTTGTGATTTGTGATTGGGAATTGATTGATCATGAAGAATGTGAATTGTTTATGTTTATATGGATATAGAATGTTGAAATTATGTTATTACTCTTGCCTAATTGAATTAATCTAAGGTGTGTGTGTGAATGTGATCCATGGCCTTGAAAGGAAAGGTATGAAGGTTTAGGTATGATTATGATGTGAAGGATATGCATGTGATTTCAATGATAGAATGATGATCATGTATATAATGTAATTGTATTATTGTTGATAGTGTATTCTCAATTGACACTCATGAATGATGATGATGGAATGTGAAAGGTTTCTTCTATGTATTATTGTATCTTGAATTGGTAGGCTTAGGCATCCTTTTCTTGTACAAATGAAAGTAATGTGAATGTTGACTCTTGAATTGGTAGGCTTGGGCATCCTTTTATTTTATAATGAATATGTCTTGACTTGATGAATATGAATCGATAGGCTATGACACTCCTTTCATATATGAGTAATGAATGTGTCTTGACATGATGGATATGAATCGATAGGCTTAAGGCATTCCTTTCATAAATAATCTAATGTAAAGATGACTCTTGAATTGATAGGCTTATGGCATTCCTTTCCTAAAGAGTTAATGAATGAATGTAATGAATAATTTAGAATCGATAGGCCAATGACATTTCTTTCTTAATGAGTCAATGTACCATGAATTGATAAGCATATGACATTCCTTTTATGAGTATACAAATGTAATGAGGAACCATGAATCGATAGGCTTATGACATTCCTTTCATAAGGACTCTAGAGCTATCCTTGAATATACCATGGATCATAGGCTTATAACATTCCTTCCATGTGTAATGATGTAACTTGGTTCGATAGGCCAATGGCATTCCTCCCTAGTACAATAATGTAATGTGAATGAAATAATCTATGGGAATGTAGGCTAAGCACCGAGTGGACATGGTTGGATGGAAACTCTCCCAATGTTAGGTTAGAGTTCCAATAAACATCTTCCTATCCCATAAACTATGTGCCTACATAGGTCCTAGCTAGTGGATCCACTTAAGCTAACATGTACCGATCTTACCTTAGGCAAAGTAAGACCACCTCTTTACGGTGTGGGGCAAGACACCAAATTCCATGATCTAGCTCTCATGGTCTATGTCAGTTAAACGCTTATTCCCATCATGTGAGATGTGAACTATTGTTACTTGAGAGGTTCTACAAAGTGTGGGTAGTAGTATGGGATCCATGCATTGCACGAGTACGCTTTGAGAGGGCCTTAGTGAGTTCTCTAATGTCTTATGATGACATGAATATGCTCTTAATGAAGTTAATGAAGAAGGTTGACTTATATGCTTTTAAATGAGATGATGCATGCTATACTTGGATTGTATTATGAGTTACTTCCTTGTCATGACTTATTGAGTATGAATGTGCCTTGTCTATGGTGGCTTCAAATGAGTACTTAGTATGAGTAGTAGTATGGGATGCTACTCATACATTGCACAAGTATGACTTAGATTTGCCCTAGGTTATGGTCCTTATATGTTGATATGACTTACGAAAGGTTTATGTCTCTCATGTATGAATTTTGTGTAAAGATGGAAAAGATGAATGGTAAATTCACTTTTGGTGGCCTTAATGTGGTACTTTAGTGTGTATGGTGGTATGAGACATTATTCATACATTGCACAAAGTATAGCTTGAGGGTTATTTCAGGTGAAGGCTTAATGTGAAGGAAATGGTTTACATGTTGGTTATGTTTGAATATTATGTCTCTTTTACTAATGTTTATGAAGTTTTCTCAAATTGGCATAAAAGCATGACGTTCAAATAAAATGTCCGTTTAAGCATGGTTTTTCCATGGCTATCATACCTAGTACTTTATGTGCTAACCCATATTTTCTCCATTTTTACTACAAGTGTAGGTTCCGGCAAGTAAGTTGCTTTCTCTCTAGTTGAAGCTTGGATTCGAGATTCTCCAAGACTAAGTGGTATGTCCTCATAGATCGAGGACAAGTACTTTGAAGTTTTCTCTTTCTTTCATGTAAAAGACTAATGTTAGACTTTCGATTGTAAAAGGTTGTGATCCTACTTTTGTTTCAGGTATTGTTTTTAGATGGCCATGTGAGACAATAGACTTCCGTTGCGTTTCAAGTGTTTTAAATGAGTATTTTCATTTTTATGGATTTAAAGAAAACTTTTAATTCAGTACTATTTCTAAGTATCTTATGCAATGAATATGCTATGAGGCTTCTATGAGACCCCTTCGGGGTCGAGTACACCATGTCGCATCTAGGGTCTAGACTCGAGTTGTGACAAACATGGTATCAGAGCACAAGGTTTTGGGAATGGTTTAGAGGTTGATGTCTCACAAACCACGTCTAGTAGAGTCTTTTTCATCGGTGTGAGTCGCGACACATCTATGAGCGAGAAACTATAGGACGTTAGGAAGTTACACTTCTTTCATTATTCTTGAAGTCGTGCCTTAGAGTTTAGCTCTATAAGTGTCATTTTTCTAATCCTTCTCTTGTGTTTATAGGATATGAATACAGGAAGGACTACCGCAAGGAGAGTGGAAGAAGAGATTGTGAATGAACGAGTTCCTCCCCAAGGTCTTCGAGGTGACTAAGTTCCTCAAGGCAATCAAGTTCCGGTGGATCCCCCGGCTATGTTCAATAAGGAAGTTAGGTTGATGATGGCTCAAGCCCAAGCCATAAAGGCTCAAGCTACTAGGGATGTTGAGGCTAATATGAACCCCATTGTGAGTACTATGGCTTATAGATTGAGAGACTTTGTAAGGATGAGTCCTCCGGTATTTCTTGGTTCCAAAGTGGGAGAGGATCCCCAAGAGTTTTTGGATGAGGTGTACAAGGTAGTGAGTGCTTGAGGGGTGACTTCTATAGAAAAAGTGGAACTAGCTTCATCTCAACTGAAGGATGTTGCCCAACTTTGGTTTACTCAATGGAAAAGCAATAGGCCTATAGAAGCGAGTCCTATAGAATGGGAAAAGTTTAAGAAAACATTCCTTGGTAGGTACTTTCCCTGTGAGAAGAGGGAGTGTAAGGTGGAGGAGTTTATCAATCTTAAGCAAGGTAGCATGAGTGTGGAAGAGTACTCCTTGAAATTTACCCTCTTGTCTAAGTATACTCCATCTTTGGTGTCAAACCCTAGGGATGAGATGAGTAGATATGTGATGGGTATATCCGACCTAGTTGAGGAAGAGTGTCATACGACGATGCTCCATGATGATATGAATATTTCTAGGCTTATAGTGTATGCTCAATCTATTGAGAAGTCCAAACTTAAGAGGAAGAATAGAGAGTTGAAGAGGGGTAAGTCCGATGAGCAAGGTCAACCTAGGTTCAAGAAGACAGATCCAAACCAAGATTCTTCTAGTGCTCCTAAGATTAATGAAGAGAAAGGTGGTGGACCTCCATTTTCTAAACCTCCTTGCACCACTTGTGGGAAGAGGCATCATTGGAATAGCCTAGCCGGTACTAGTGGGTGCTATGGTTGTGGAAAGCATGATCACCAAGTGAGAAATTGTCCTACTCTTACGGCTAAAGAAAGGGAGGCCAAACAAGTTTCTTATGATGGTCGGGATCCCAATGCTCCAAAGAAGAACCGTTTCTATGTGCTTCAAGCTAACAAGGACAAAGGAGCTCATCCAGATGAAGGAATCGGTATGTGGTAGTTCCTTATAGTTGTGAATGTCTTTTTAAGGTCCTTGTGTTGTTTTCATGTTAAGCCTTAGTTGGGTTTACTCCTAAGTAGGGGATAGTATGTTGAATAGTAAGGTTGTTGAGAGTTCCGATATCCTTATCTCTTTCCTTCTATTCCTATTTAAGCTTAGACCAAGAGCTCCTTGTAGCTTGTTTCATATGTTGGAGTCATGCGTGATTTTGAGTTTTCATGGTCTCCTTATGTTATGCATGTTCTTGATAAGTTTATGTTTAAATGAGAAAATGAGTTTCTATGCTTTATGGTCCTCATGTTGATGTGCATTTAGTATAAGTTGTTTATATGTTTCATGAGGTTAAATGATTGAACATGCCTAAATGTGCTTTTGAGCAAAGTTGCATAATGTGCCTAATGATGTTATGATGAGAATGATATGAGTGGAGAAGGTAATGCCTCTAATGAAATGAGAAATGTTGAAGTTATGATGCATAATGAGTTGGTAGATGTAGTTCCTACTTCTTGTGTTGCATTAAGCATGTTTGAAATGGAGCTGATGTTTCCTCCTAAGTTTTGTGCATTGTTTATAATGTTGCATGCATGATGGCTTACTAGTCTTGATTCGTTAATCCCTTAATGTGTTTAAGGTGTCAATTGAGGACGAATGTTCCCAAGTGGGGGGATAATGTAATGACCCGTAAAACGAATAGGTGAAACTAGAGCCTAACTAGTGTGTCTTTGAGTTTGTTATGAGGTTGCATGTTGTATTGTGTTGTCCCGAGCTTAGGTTGAGGGGTTTAGGGGTTAAACATCAAGGTACGATTCCCCAAGGACCACCCTAAGGGTCCTTGACGAAGACCCTAAGCCTAACCACCAAGACCCCAAAGAAACCAAAAATATGCCAACTTGGAGTAAGGGACCTACGCCCCGTGGATGGCCTCCGTAGGTCAAGGGCCTAAATGAAAAGTTGCAGCCCCAAACCACGGACCTGCAGGACGGCGCGCCACCCAACCAACGGTCCGTAGGTCATGGGGCGTCGTTTGCACCTGCATGTTGTCCATTTTCGGCTAAGTTGAAGGGTAGGTTAGTAAATTCCTTATTAAGTTACTTTGGTTAAGGGACAGTTAGTACTGGTTTATTAATGTATTTTAAGGGTTTTTAAAGTATTAAAACACATTTACAACTCATTATTTCAAAACCCAAAATACAAACCTACCATCCCCTCCAAAAGTTCTCTCTCTAGAAACCTCCATTGGATGTGAAGGATTCAAGCTTCCAAGGTGAAGACTTCAAGTTTTTCAAAATATTTTCGTGGGATTCTTCCATTAAAGGTATGGTAGTCTTCATCCTTGACTTAGTTTCTTTCAAGGAGCCAATTTCAAAGTTGATTTCAAGTCTCTAATGTTTCCCCAAAAACCCTAGTTTTCAATCTATGAATGAGTTCGATTCCAAACGTTTTTCAAAGGCTTTATTGCATTGAATTATGAATTAATTGTGGATTTAAAGATGAATTAAGATGATTTCTTCCTAGAACCCATGTTTTCCCCCAAATTCCTAAGTTATGATTTGTGATTGGGAATTGATTGATTATGAAGAATGTGAATTGTTTATGTTTATATGGATATAGAATGTTGAAATTATGTTATTACTCTTGCCTAATTGTATTAATCTAAGGTGTGTGTATGAATATGATCCATGGCCTTGAAAGGCATTGTATAAAGGTTAAGGTATGATTATGATGTGAATGATATGCATGTGATTTCAATGATAGAATGATGATCATGTATAAAATGTAATTATGTTATTGTTGATAGTATATTCTCAATTGACACTCATGAATGATGATGATGAAATGTGAAGGGTTTCTTCTATGTATTGTTGTATCTTGAATTGGTAGGCTTAGGCATCATTTTCTTGTACAAATGAAAGTAATGTGAATGTTGAATCTTGAATTAGTAGGCTTAGGCATCCTTTTCTTGTATAATGAATGTGTCTTGACTTGATGAATATGAATCGATAGGCTATGACATTCCTTTCATATATGAGTAATGAATGTGTCTTGACTTGATGGATATGAGTAGATAGGCTTAAGGCATTCCTTTCATAAATGATCTAATGTAAAGATAACTCTTGAATCGATAGGCTTATGGCATTCCTTTCCTAAAGTGTTAATTAATGCATGTAATGAAGACTCTAGAATCGATAGGCAATGGCATTCATTTCATGAGTATACGAATGTAATGAGGAACCATGAATCGATAGGCTTATGGAATTCCTTTCATGAGGACTCTAGAGCTATCCTTAAATGTACCATGGATCGATAGGCTTATAGCATTCCTTTCATGTGTATTGATGTAATTTGGGTCGATAGGCCAATGGCATTCCTCCTTAGTACAATAATGTAATGTGAATGAAATAATCTATGGGAATGTAGGCTAAGCACCGAGTGGATATGGTTGGATGGAAACTCTCCCAATGTTAGGTTAGAGTTCCAATGAACATCTTCCTATCCCATAAACTATTTGCCCACATAGGTCCTAGGTAGTGGATCCACTTAAGCTAACATATACCAGTCCTACCTTAGGCAAGTAAGACCACCTATTTAAGGGTGTGGGGCAAGACACCGGATTCCATGATCTAGCTCTCATGGTCTATGTCGGTTAAACACTAATTCCCATCATGTGAGATGTGCACTATAGTTACTTGAGAGGTTCTAAAAAGTGTGGGTAGTAGTATGGGATGCTATCCATGCATTGCACGAGTAGGCTTTGAGAGGACCTTAGTAAGTTCTCTAATGTATTATGATGACATGAATGTGCTCTTAATGAAGTTAATGAAGAAGGTTGACTTAATGCTTAAATGAGATGATGCATGCTATACTTGGATTGTATTATGAGTTACTTCCTTATCATAACTTATTGAGTATAATGTGCCTTGTCTATGGTGGCTTCAAAGGATTACTTAGTGTGAGTAGTAGTATGGTATGCTACTCATACATTGCACAAGTATGACTTAGAGTTGCCCTAGGTGGTGGTCCTTATGTGTTGATATGACTTATGAAAGGTTTATGTCTCTCATGTATGAATATTGTGTAAAGATGGAAATGATGAATGGTAAGTTCACTTTTGGTGACCTTAATGTGATACTTTAGTGTGGATGGTGGTATGGGACACTATTCATACATTGCACAAAGTATAGCTTGAGGGCTACTTGAGGTGAAGGCTTAATGTGAAGGTAATGGTTTATATGTTGGTTATGTTTGAATATTATGTCTCTTATACTTATGTTCATGAAGTTTTCTCAAATTGGCATAAAAACATGACTTTCAAATAAAATGTCTGTTTTAAGCATGGTTTTTGCATGGCTATCATACTTAGTACTTTATGTGCTAACCCATATTTTCGCTATGTTTAATACAAGTGTAGGTTCCGGCAAGTGAGTTGCTTTCTCTCTAGTTGAAGCTTGGATTTGAGATTCTCCAAGACTAAGTGGTATGTCCTCATAGATCGAGGACAAGTACTTTGAAGTTTTCTCTTTCTTTCATGTAAAAGACTATTGTTAGACTTTTGATTGTAAAGGGCCGTGATCCTACTTTTGTTTCGGATATTGTTTTTAGATGGTCATGTGAGACAATAGACTTCTGTTGTGTTTCAAGTGTTTTAAATGAGTATTTTCGATTGTATGGATTTAAAGAAAAGTTTTAATTTCGTACTATTTCTAAGTATCTTATGCAATGAATATGCTATGAGGCTTGTATGAGACCCCTTCGGGGTCGAGTACGCCGTGTCGCATCCGGGGTCTAGACTCGGATCGTGACAGGAAATTAGGTGGTTTAGTTGTTCTTTGGGATGACAATTTGCTAGAGCTTGAGGACATTGCAACTACTAGCCAGGAAATCCCTTCCATGGTTAAAATTCGTTCTACAAATGAATCATGGTTATTTAGTTGTATTTATTCTAGTAATCATAGGAACATTCGTAAAATTCTTTGGCCAAATCTCAAAACTATCAAAGATAATTATAATGGTAAATGGCTTATTAGAGGGGACTTTAATGAACTTATGAGTAACTCTGACAAATCAAGGGGGAAATCTATTAGTACATCCCGTATGAATGATTTTTGGGATGTAGTTAACTATTGAGAGTTGATCGATATGGGTTTTAAGGGAAACCGATACACATGGTTAAATAAACGTTTTAAAAATAGGTCAAAACTTATTTTTGAACGTCTTGACCGCTTCTTTGCAAATAATGAGTGGCTCCTTAAATTTCCCAATGCTCAGTACATCATCTACTCGTACTCATTATGACCTCTGTCCTTTATTAATATCCCTATTCCAAGACTATCGAAATAACCATCACAAAATATTCAAATTCGAATCAATGTGGGTCTCCCACCCTGACTTAACAGTTGGAAAAACAAACTAAGCATCACTGATGCAATACCTAAATTTATTAAAAATGTTACAAGGTGGAATCTCGATGTTTTTGGAAACATTTTTTATAAAAATACGAGAGTTATCAGGCGCATACATGGAATTCAAAATTCTCCGAACTACACAACAAGCTCCTTTCAAAACATGAAAATGACCTCATTAATGAATATAATAATATCTTAAAACTGGAAGAAGATTTTTGGAAGCTTAAATCCAGAATAAACTAGCTATACGAGGGAGACTTGAACACCAAAAAATTTCACACTACCACACTTAATAGAAGGCGAAGAAACATAATTATTGCCTTACAAGACGGATCTAGAAAATGGCTCTACGATCACAATAACATCAAAGAGCTTATTTTCTCCCATTTTTCCAATCTGTTTAAGATTACTAATATAAGGCCCCTTAACACTTCAGTTGAAATAGGTCTGAATACACTAGAAACTAAGTATATTCCCCAATTAGGATAAACTCCCACCGAAGGGGAAATCGTTAGTGCTATTAAGTCTTTTCAATCTTTTAAGGCACCAGGGCCGACGAATTACACCAATTCTTCTACCAAAAGTATTGAAATATAGTTGGAAAGTCAGTTATCTCCTTATGTAAAAATGCTTTAAAAAATGAATGCATTCCTAAGGAAATTAATATGACTCATATATGTCTAATACCCAAAAATAAAAATGTTTGTACCCTAAAGGATTACCGGCCAATTAGCCTTTGCAATACTACTTATAGGATCATAACAAAAATAGTTGCAAACCGCTTGAAACCATTAATGAACAAACTTATCGGGCCTTACCAAACAAGCTTTCTAAAAATTAGACAAGCCATTATCATCCAGGTGTCGCATTTCAGATAAGTGAAAGGAAAACATGATTTTAAAAGTAGATCTAGAAAAAACTTTTGACAAAATTGAGTGGTCCTTTATATGAAGTACCCTCCATTATTTCAACTTTCCCACCAACATAGTAAATCTAATAATGTATTGCATCACAACTAGTAGTGTGGCATTACTAGTAAATGGAAATCGTATTGATTATATTGAACCTACTCGGGGAATAAGGCAAGGAGATCCTCCATCACCATATATCTTCATAATATATATGGAAATACTGTCTAGGAGAATTGAGTCAAAGGTGCACCAAAAAAGCTGAAAACCATCAAAATCTCCAATAAAGGACCTAATATATCACACCTTTTCTTTGCGGATGATTTGACCTTAATGACCCGTGCAGAAGACAAGAACTGTCGTAATATCAAGAAAATTTTGTAGGAATTTAGTGCAGCCTCTGGAAAAACAATAAATCATTCTAAGTCCAAAATATTTTGCTCTAAGAATTGCCCTAAAGAGACACAAATTCACATATCCAGTGCTATGCAAATTAAAAGTGGCCGTAACTTTGGCAAGTATCTAGGTTTTCCAATTTTTCATAAGAAACCAACTAAGAGCAACCATCAGTTTGTAATAGACAATTTGCAGTCTAATTAGTTGGTTGGAAGACTAAGTTTTTAAATATCACGAGACGAACGACTCTTGCAAAGGCATGCTTGAACAATATCCCCACACATGTGATGCAATATATAAATTTACCATGTAATGTCACCAAAAAAAATTGATCAAGAATTTTATTTGGGGAACAACTGATTCTTTAAAAAAAATACATCTTATCAAATGGGATATGCTTACTCAGGATAAGGCACAAGGGGGAATTGATGCACAAAATATAAAAACCTAAAACCTTGCTCTTCTAACAATACTATCCTAGCGCTTATTCAATAAACCCCAATCACTTAGGCATTCATCCTTATAAATAAATACACTAAATCTGGTGTCTTCTCAAGCCATGAACATAACGCAACCATTAGAAGCGGGATTTGGAAAAATATTTGTTTAGGATGGGATATTTGTAAATGTGGAATGGAATGGATTCTAGGAAATGGATCATCAACATCATTTTGGCTAGACAGATGGCTCCCAAACTAAAGAACAATTAGGGATATGATTCATGGTCCACTATCCATGAAGGAATCTACCATGACGGCAGACGATATAGTCATCAATGATGGTATTTGGGATTTAGAAAAAACTATATTTTGAACTGCATGCCTAAAAAGATTATAAATCTCATAAATTATACTTACATATCCCAAAATTTAGATAAACCTAATAAACCAAGTTGGTTTTATGATTAAAAAAAAGGTATCCTGACTACCAACTCAGTTTATCATCTACTTAAAACAATAAAATCGTTCCCTCAGGCCAAACCTAAATTTTCAATTGGATCTGGAATCTACGATGTCCAAATAAAATTAATTTTTTCTGTGGCTATCCAATCATGAAAGACTTCCTACTTGTAATTACTTGAGCTTAATAGGAACATACATAAATAAAAAATTGTTATTACTGCAATATATCAAAAATCACCAAACATATTTTTCTAGAATCCCCCAACGTAAGAAACCTTTGAGAAAATATGAGAATCATTTACACCATTAACAAGTTCATCAACAACCTCGATAAGCATTGGTTGGACTTTCTAAAAAACCTTAGCATCACGATCAAAAAGCAATTACAGTGATGTGATGATTTTCCTTTTCACATAAGGAATATTTGGTTGAGCAGAAATAATAACTATCATAATAACACAAAAAATAACATTCAAATTAATACTCCTTTTAACCATGCTATAAAGTACATGTATTTGACTTGAAAAAATCAGAAAGTGAATAAACCGAAAATTGTTCACGTACAATGGAAGCCTCCATCCATGGATACAAGTTGAATATTGATGGATCATCTAATGGAAACCCAGGAAAGGGAGGAATTGGAAGAGTAATCAGAGATAAAGACGACAACATGATTGTTGAATATATGGGTAACATATATAACACAACTGCCACCAAAGCAGAAATTATGGCACTACTAAAAGGCCTTGATATTGCTCTCTCAAATGGGTTAATACCATTGGAAATCAATAAGGACTCCATAGAGGTCATTAATTGCAACTAACCGCTCATCTTATATCAATATTTTGAATGATTGCAGGCATTGTTTCACCAACTAGGGAACCCCCTCATCCAATATGGTTTTCGAGAAGAAAATCAAGAATTAGACACATTAGCTAAAGAAGGATGTAAGATGGAACAAGCAAACTCTTTTGTGCAATGGACAGTTCCACCTTTCTTTGTACTTAGTAAAAAAAATTTTACAAAGATGCAACAAGCAAATTTTCTTTTACCTTTGAATCAAAGAAACTAGAACATGAATACACTTGCTACTGAATTTGAAAAATGTAAACTATTAGTTCTAGAACTGATAGAATCTTTGTGAAATCTACAACTTGATTTCTTGGATTGAAATTGGACAAACTCTTCAAAAATTGTTGGCTGACTTGAATTGAAGAGATATAGACCTCTTTGTTCTTTACCTAGCACTAGATGGCTCTTCAGTGAAGGGCCTTGCAACATGAAACAAGTGTTAGGAGTGAAAAGCGTGAATTTCTGAAATTGTTTGCACAATTTATGAATAGAAACAAGACTAAATTTGAAAGAAGGAATCTACAACATTATGAAGAAGTAGTGTAGATAACAAATACACAGATCCCAAATGAGTGACTTTTACTTTGTGAGAATTAGAGAGAGTCGCCATAATAGGTTTAGGCAAAAGACTGAAACTATAGAAGCAATTTTTATTAAAAGTCATATGCTCAGATGCTCCACTATCTAGGATCCAAGAATCACTGACAACTTTACACAAACAAGCATAGGAATTAAAAAAATTGGTCATACCTTCACAAGTGAAGTTTGTCGATGCTTCAGCAGTTCTTATAAATTTCTAGTTCATTTTCTTTCAAACGTTGCATAAGTTGTGCAACATTCTCTTAACTGAGAGAAACATGATCAATAGAATTGTCTAGTGTCTGTTGATTAGCTTCTGCAGTATTAAAAACATTGTTGACCATAGCTCTTTTATGTTACCTTTTCGTTTTAGTGAATTTGAAATCCGTAGGAAATCCATGAATCTTATAGCATTGATCAATAATGTGTCCTATTTGCAGTAATTACATGTCAAGTTTTTTTTATGGGATTGTTTTGGTGATTGGTATACTCATCAAATATCCTACCTCCTCTATTACCAACAAGAAAGGATGTTGATTCTCCTAAATAAGCAGGAATAACATGAATTTCTCTTTGTTTTTCATCTTGGATCATGAGGGTGTATGCTTGGCCAATACTAGGGAGAGGAGAAGACAACAAAATATTACTCCAAGCACCTATAAAAGTGTCGCTCAACCTTTTAAGAAACTGGAGTAGTCTCTCATCTTAATAGAATTTCACTTTTTTTTTCCTTTGCACCACATTCACACTCACAACTATAAGCAGAAAAAATGTTAAGAGCATCTAACTCATCTTATAAACTTTTCATTTTCGTGTAGTAATTACAAATACTTGAATTTCCTTGAACTACAACATTTAAATCCTTTTGTAATTGAAATATTTTTCCCCATTAGCCTGACCAAATCTTTCTTCTAGGTCAGACCATAAGACCTTGGCACTTTGGAATATAAGACAAATTCAGCAATCTCTTTTGAAAGAGAATTCAAGAGCCAAGACAAGACCATATTATTACATCTTGCTTAAGCCTTTTGAAGTTCTATACCAATAGGAACAACTACGGATCCATTAATAAATCCTAGCTTGTTCTTAGCTAAAAGAGCAATGATAACAGCCCTTCTCCAATCACCATAACTCCTTCCATAAAAAATAGTGGATACAAGTTCATGCCGAGATAATTAGAAGGGTGAATGTAGAAAGCATGTGAAGAATCCACTGCATTAGTTGCGGGGATTCCATCACTTTTTTCAGTAGTTTGGAGTTGAGTACTTTGATTATTAGTCATTTTCAGGAAAAAAAAAAGGAGAGAAAAAAAAACGCAGTGAAGTTTAGATTAACACTGCTCTGATACCATGTAGGAGTAAATAGAGAAAAGTAAAGAAAATTCTTCTTGTATTTTTGAATGAGTATTTTGTACAAAGAAACCTACTTATATAGAAAAAATAGCCGACCTATATGTTAATGACTCAACCCTAAACTAATTACATATAAACAAATAAAGGAAGTAAATTATTTTCTATACCTCAAAAAGGAAAAGAAATACTTTATATAGGATCCAAACATATTGTGTAATTGAAATATACCCACAATAGATGTGGGCCTTCAACAGTGGTGCAACATATATTGGGATTTTTTCTGAAATCGATAATCACCAAACCGATAAATGTATATTATATTTGGTTTGGTTTGGTTTTGATAATTTTAAAATCAATTAAGTTGGTTTGGTTTTGGTTTTGACCAATAACCGATCCAAACCAACCCGTGAACATCCCTACCTCCAACAATTGAGTAGTACTTTTTGGGGTCCCATTTCAAGACCTTGGAAAATATTCATAATCATATTTTCTTCAATTGCTAATGTGCTTAAAGATATGAAATAAGATTCTCCACATGATCTTGATAAACTCATAGCAGGAAACCTTTAAGATAAAATTCAAAAATTTGAATTTATCTTTAATTGGTATTTGATGTTCAAGATGTTGCTTCTTACAAATGAATTGAACTAAACTTTACAAAAGAAGATTAATATATCGCCAATGCTATGGGATTGATTAATTACAAACAATGAGAAAGAGTAGTTTGGAGTCTTTGACAGATGAGGTTTATTCATTTTGTGATAAACATGATATTTTAATTTCCAAAATGACGGAAGACTGTCTAAGGTCAAAGTGTTATAAGTCTGACGTTTCATATTTACATCACTTTTATGTGGAAGT
The DNA here is from genome assembly GCF_900185275.1 of Solanum verrucosum. NCBI lineage: Eukaryota > Viridiplantae > Streptophyta > Magnoliopsida > Solanales > Solanaceae > Solanum > Solanum verrucosum. The sequence continues at coordinate 343,898 of NW_026020357.1, forward strand.
GTTTTATGCAATCATTAATTTGCAATTTTAGGAGTCTAATAATCGTCTTGATGTTATGAGTAGTGACTTAAGGATATGACGTGACTTACTCCTTGGTATGACTAGTTTGAATCCGGCTGATTCATTTGTTAATTTTAACAAGAGTATAATGATGTTGGTTGAGTATTACAAAAGTGAGTTTGGTGGTAACCAACTTTGATATCTCAGTTATGAGCTTGATCGTTTCATTGTCTATGCTGGAAAGGCAAGTTTCTAAACTTGAAGGGGATTAAGAATCTTGCCACGATGATGGCAAAAATAAAATTGGGTCAAACTTGATCTCTTGTTTATTTACTTGAAAAGTTGACGTTAATTTTATCTTTTGCTACTGCCAAGTGTGGAAAGAACATTCTCCTCAATGAAGTTCATCAAAAATGATCTACATCGCATTTGTGAAGAATTTTTGAATGATTGTTTAGTTTGTAAGATAGACCGTAAGATATTTTAGTGATGTTATTATAGATCGTTTTCAAAATATGAAGTCACGTCGAGTACGATTGTAAACTGATAATATTTTTGTGATAATGTAATTTATTATCTTTTGCTCGCCAAGTTATTATTATTATTATTATTATTATTATTATTATTATTATTATTATAAATTTTTAGATCTTATCTTAAAAGCAATGGTGCACCCCTTTTCTTGAAATACTGAATTCTCCTTTGGGTGAGATTGTCTTACCTTTAACTAGAGGTCTCGGGTTCAAACCATTGGTATGAAGAAATTCTATTGGAAGCGTCACTCCCCAAATTGGTTAGTGCGCGATCTGAAATTAGTCAGACTCAAATACAAACTTCGAACATCGGGTGAAAAATAAAAATTATGTAATAATGAAAACAAAACATTATATTTAACAATAATCATTACTTAGTACTTGTTGCTTGTGTCCCCTAATGTGAATTAATTATGAGCACATATATAAGAATAATAATAATTTCTTATTAATAAGAGAAAAGACATAAAATGACACCTGAATTTTCGAAAAGACACCTAAAGTTTGCGGGTGTTCTATTACCCCTAGAACTATTTCAAATCACAATAAATAAACAGTTTTGACTCATTTTCACAACAGTTGTGTTCTCACATTTGATAGGCGTGTAGAGGAGTAAAAATACACCCCCAAACTAGTGTAAAAATGTTACGTGGCACTGACAATTTAAATTTTCTTCTTTATTAAAAGACCCACTTCTCATCTTCTCCAAAACCTCCATTGATAAATGTTGAAGAGCTTTCCATCTACAACCACAAAAAAAAAAAAAAAAAAAAAAATCTCCATCCTCAATGAAAAAAACATAAATAAAGGGGAAAAATATATTAAAAGGATATAATAAAGTAATAGATAACATAAATAAAGGGGAAAAAAACAATAGACAAGAATGAAAGTATGATGGACGACCATTGATAGTTATGGGCGATGATAGTGACAGTTAATGATGTTAACAAATATGATAATGGTTGGTGATATGTAATGATGATGATTGATGATGATTGTTGTTTGTTATTTTCATAATAATTGACGATGATAATCAGGAATGGTAACGATCGTGTTATGAATTAACAAGTTAATAAAATTAACAATATTCTCTATTGTATAAGGCAACAACACCAAGGACGAACACTGCATCCCAATGTTGTACCAAAAGCAGTCAAATATGTACAATATTGTTGGCCCACTTTGATTGGCCATAAAATCCTGGAAGGACTCTTAGGGTGTGTTTGGTATGAAGGAAAATATTTTTCAAATTTTTTTTTTCAATTTTTCCATATTTGGTTGGGTTAAATATTTTCCAAATCAACTCATTTTCCTCAAATTTAAGGAAAATGACTTTCCTTCAAAAATTAAGGAAAACATTTTCCAAAACTCTCCTCCAACTTCAAATTACAATTATTTTTGTTTGAAAAATAAATTTAAAGCTTATTTTTAAGAAAATATTTTCAACTTCAATTTTTTTTTACCCCACCCTCATCCCCTACTACCCTCCCCTGCCAGCCCCCTACCCCCCCCCCCCAAAAATAGTTTATAGTTTGTTTTTAAAAAAATATTTCCAATTTACAATTTTTATTTTTTCACCCCACTCCACCCCTACCCCCCCCCCAAAAAAAAATAGTTTATAGTTTGTTTTTAAAAGAATTTTAAGTTTGTTTTTAAAAAACATTTTCAACTTCAATTTTTTATTTTTTTTACCCCACCCCTCAAAAAATCAATTAAGTTTGTTTTTAAAAAATGTTTCCAATTTCAATTTTTTATTTTTCACCCCACCCCACCCCTACCCTCGACCCCCCTCCCTCCACTAGCCCCCCATCCCCCTCACCCCACCAGCCACCCCCCCCAAAAAAAAATTTAAGTTTATTTTTTAAAAATATTTTCAATTACAATTTTTTTTTTCACCCACCCCACCATTACCCGCGACCCCTTTCCGAAAAAAATTAAGTTTATTTTTAATAAATATTTAATTTTTATTTTTTTACCCATCTCATCCCTATCCCCCGTGCACCAGCCCCCCTGCAACCCCCCTCCCCCCAAAAAAAAATTAATTTTTAAAAATATTTTCAATTTCAATTTCAAAAATTATTTTAGCTCTCTAGTAAAAATAAAAGATATTTTCTCAAAATATTTTTCATTCATAAATCAAACACTAAAAAATCTTTTTCGAAACACCAACCAAACATTAGAAAATAAGTGAAAAATCTACAGAAAAACATTTTCCTTCATACCAAACACACCCATAGTCTCCACGTGTGAATGTAAAGTGAGATCAATTGACTTCACAATTACTGCTCTCCAATTCTATCTCATGTCTCTTCCAATTCACTCTCTTTCTACATCTAAAGGTAAATGTAAACATTTTGATTTTTTCTTTTGAAAGATTTTTGTTGTCTTATTTTTCTCGTCTCTGTATTTCCTGATTTTCATCTGTACGAATGTAGTTTCTGTTGGAAATTTTGAATCCAAAATTTTGGAGATTTTCTGATTTCTTATTAGTTTGGGAAAATAATTGTTTTAGTCCGCCTTATTTTTGTTTTTGATTTCTATGATATCTTACTTCCAAGGTTTAACCTTTAATTAATTATAATCAATTATTTTAATCCTTCTACTCATGGTGATAACTAATAGTAGTAAAAAAAGAAATTCGGATTCACGTGACAAACACATTTCAGAAGAAATTGTTCTGTCAAAGTAAAAGTGTTGCATTGTAGAAGTTAAACTCACTCCATCTCTTTGTAGATTTTTAACTTGTCTTCAAATGAGAAAATTCAATCGATGAAATTTCAAGAGAAAAATCATAGAGGAGTGAGTTTTGCTCAAATTTTGATTTTTCTTCTCCATTTTTTCATTCGAGCCAGAGGTATACTTTCTTTCATTCAAGATTAAGGTGGGTAAAATTGCAGTAACAATTAGGATTGGCTTTTCAACTTTAGAATTAATCATTTTCTGCAATATGAATTGTGAAATCTATGAATTAATCATAGTCTTCTTTATAATTTTGAATTGTTGTTGGAGCTGAAAGAAGTTAAACAAGTGACAACCTAAATTGCTCTTTTGTCTCTTCAAAAATGTCAATTAGAATCTCCTACAATCATGTTAGTTGACCAAGACCTGTATGCTGTATACATAGCTAGTCATAAACCTCAACCTATACTATGTTTCTCCTTAGTTACTCATGTAATTAAGAGCAAAATGAGACTTGGCGTATTGAGAGAAAGGTGGGCCTTAAAAAAACTAAATTGTTATTGGCAGTGAAATATGAAGGTACATCCAAGAATATGTTTATTGTGAAAATGTGTCGTAATACCAACTCATTAAAGTGATGAGATGCCGAGATGAACTCACTTGGAGTCGATAGGCCCTTGGGTAACACACCCAAACATGTTCTTTGCTATTACAAGCTTCCCGAATCTTATATGCAAAAATGGTATCAAATGAAAGTTGTGTTAGCCTTGATAAATGATATGGCCGATAGAGTCGTTTAGAATTCTTTCGTATTTTATTTTATTTTTCAATTATCGGTGCGCCCCTAAGAATACTCCCTCATACTACATTGAAATGGACATGGACGGAATCACTATCCTGTACACTGAGCCTTCTTTTGGAGAGTAAGTCTTGAAAGAGATCGTGCCCCTTCCCTCCATACTAGAGAGACATGATTGTACTTCGTCATGGAAGGCTGCATCTTCACCAAAAGCTTAGTTGAAATGGGGTTAATCCAGTTAACATGCACCTATTGTTTGAGTATATATTCCCAAATGATGTGATGAAGGTAAACGTCAACTTAATCAATTGTTGGGTTTCTTGTTATGGATTGTATCAATGTCACATGAAGTGCAATTTTGGTTCTTATTCTTGATTGACATAACTTTTTTGGTTGCTTCTTCCTAACATTATATTCAAGTATCTGATCATGTTGGGCTTAATTTTGTTGGCAATATTGGTGTTCACCGTTTTAGCGTAAGGAATGCCTCATGGAATTTTGTTAAGAATTTGGTTCATTATATGTATGTTATTGCTGATAGACCGGCCATTTGTTTTCCCTCTTTTTCTCGCCTCTGTATTTCAATACCCAAGATCAAGTAAATTATCATGAAGATGCGTGATACAACAAATGTTAAGCGACAAGTTTATGAGTTGATTTTTTTTTTGTTCAAAAGGGATCTTTATTTAAACATAATTAGGTAGCCCTTACATTATGGTTAGGGACTAATCCAGGAACTGGATGTCCTATAGTAATAGCATCTCTATTAACTTCTACATTAGCTAAAAAACTACTAGTTAGTACATTTGTCCTTAAGATACTAAGATTGCCCAGTTTGGCTAGGTAATTACAAACTGCTAGATTAGACTTTCTACTAATAACTCCTCCTTCTTTATCTTGTAATAGGGCTTCTTCAGTCCACGTTGGAGAGAGCTGCAAAACTTTACTTCATTTAGTGTGGCTCTTTTAGATCCTTCCATCGCTAGTATGTGAGCCACTTTGTTGCCTTCCCTAAAGTTGTGTAGGATGATTGTATAGGCTGATTAGGTTGAGAAGATACCATTGGGGTTAAAGGACCACGTGATGAAGTATGAGGGATTAAGGTAATCTTGAACAATAGCATTACTGATCCTATTTTGGACCTCTTGAGGGAAACCAAAGGAGCGGTTTGTGAGTTGATTATCAATGCACACGATAACTATATGTCTACTTTTTTATTATACATCTTTCACTTGCTTTTTTCCTCTGATCATATCCTGGATTAGGCGATGACTATTTCAAGCTAATTGTGTTGTTGTTTTTAGGTTTGGTGAGTGTTTGTAATTACTTTTAGAGAGAATTGCAACAGAGATAAGGTGGTTACATCTCTACATAACATTTTATAGAGATCTCCACAAGCCTGCTCTCGTAATTGAAGGACGCTTTGTATTAGTGGTATTAATCCTCTCTCTTCTCTTAATTTTTTTCAGCATCTCAGATACTATTCTAATTTGGTAGTGAGTATTCAATTTAGGTATACGTTGAGAATCAATTGAGATAACCTGTGAAATGCACTTAGTTTTTTGAATTGTTAACTGAGATTTATATCAAGGAAATAAAGTTCTAATTAGACATAAAATTATATGATTTTGCTGCTCTTTGAAATTAAATTGATAGGCTAAAGCAACTTAGTAAACTAATTATTTTTGAACTTAAAGCTGATCCAAAGTTTCTAAATTAGTAACTTCAAATTCTCATGAGAATTAAATGAATTGATTCTCTTGTGTTTTGGAGATTTGGTTCTCGTGATATCCAAACTTTTTCCTAGCCTGCAACTTATTTGGGAACTGTTATGAAGACTGACAATGTAAAGATAAATATTTAAGTTGCATAGAGTTTAAAAAGGAAAAACTCAATCATCCATGAGTATGATTAACTTTAAAGTCACAGAGAAAGAACTAGCTCTAAACTCAAGTACGTATTGTCATCAATTTTCTGTAACTTCTTTGTTCAAGGAACATTTTTCTTTTTGGCTCGTGGGTTACTTCCCACTCTCTTGCTACTTTGAGAAAGTGCTTCTTGTAATCTTGATGGTGGGACATATTGTTTTCCCATTCTCTCGATGAAAAGTGGCCTTGTACCTTCTGTAGAATGGTCACCGGTTTCTTCTAAAACGAATGCAGAACTCCTCAATTGATCTTGTGATACCCTTGGTTGTTTGTTAAGTTGATTGACCTACAATATACAAAGAAAACAAGTCAGCTCGTAAGATTTGATACAAACAAAATAAGTCGAGAACAAGAAAAGGTAATTACAATTTGTTCAGTAACAAATGAGGAGCTGGGCTGCATTGATATCACACTCTCAATAATGGTGTTTGAAACCTACAATAAGTAAATATGTTTAATGTTATTATCCTTGTGAAGTGAATCAACTTATTTGATTACTTACTTCTATTGCTGCATTACTAAGTGTAGAAGGGACTTCTTTTTCGACTTGTTTATGGACTGGTTGTTGTTGAACTTCAGAGTGGTTACTTCCCGTAAGAATAGGGCACTTTTTGCTATTGTGCCCTAATTTTCCACATGATCCACACTTCTTTTTTCTGCCTTTTCTTGATGTTTTTAACAAGGTATGCTTTCTCGAATATGATTCTTTTTGAGTTGTCTCATCAATTCCTCTCTTCCTTAGTTTACTTGGTCTGCCTGGTTGTGCTTTGTATATGGGTGGCAGAGGTGGTTCAATCCCTGTCTTAGGCCATTGCTCAGTGCTAGCAATTGGCAAGATGGATGGACTATAACTTTTCATATACTGCTCAACTGTGTAGCATTCATGAACATATATATCGGGCTCATCCTTCTTAACCCATATAGCTGCAACAGCATGACTACAAGGAATTCCTGTTAAATCCCATCTCCTACAAGAACGGGTTTTCTCCTTAAGATCGACAGAGAATAGTCTAAGAGAGATATCCTCAATTTGATAGTGGAATTGGTCAGATTTAATGGCAATACATTCAGCAGCTTTAGCCTTATTTTTCTCTAGCTTTAACATGATTTTCTGGCAGATTTGTTGGCAATACTTTATCATTCTGTCTCTGTTCTTTTGAAGTCTCGACATCATATAGATCCTAATTAATTCAAGCATTGTCCAAATATACTTATCTCTTGCATGTAGAAGTACACTGTTGAATGACTCACACAAGTTGTTTAATAAAACATCACATTTTGGAAAAGAAGAAAAAAAAGCCCTTGACCAGTGAATGGGAGGTTTATTAATAAACCATTCAGGGGCCTTTGAATCTAATTTTGCCATCTCTTCCATATGCTTGGAGAATTCAGGTTCTGTAGTTGCCCTGGAAGCTTTCCATAGGATATCTTTCATTGTTTGTCCTCCAAAACCTTCAGATTTGAAATTATTGTGTAGATGCCTCACACAAAATCTATGTGCAACATCTGGCATTATCTCATCAAATGCTGGCATTAGACCTTTTTGCTTATCAGAAATGAAAGTCCATGCAAAAGGATTTTGTGAGATTCCTAAGTCTTAATCAAAAAGTGTAAGAACCCAACTCCATGTTTCCTTCAGTTCACCTTCCACTACTGCCAATGCAATAGGATATATGTTGTCGTTTCCATCAATGCCTACTGCTGTCAATAACTGACTCCCTTTTTGGTGCCCTTTCAAATGACATCCAGCAACCCCTATTATGGGTCGACATCCAGCTAAAAATCCCTGTTTTCAAGCTGCATAACATATATAGAGTCTTAAAAATCTTTTTCTGCTATTGACCATTGTTTCTGGACTTTCATCCAACTTCAAGATACATGTAGTCTCTGGATTACTCCTCCTTAGCTCAGCACAATAATTCCATAACATATCAAACTGCTCTTCTTTAGTTCCTGTTATTAGATCTAATGCCTTCTTCTTTGCCATATAAGCTTGTTTCCGAGTAAAGGTACAATTATGAGCCCTCATCACATGAGTTTGAAATTCTTTTACTCCCCAACTTGGATTAATTCTAAATTCTTCTACGTACTTCTTAGCTAAAAAACCAGAGTCGATAGTCTTGTTATCTCTTTAATTGCCACAAGAATGGTCAAGGCCTATTGTCTTGATCTTGAAAGGTTCATCTTGATTAGATTTTGATGCAAATATGAACCGTTTGCAATTTGACACCTTACAAGTTGCCCTCGATCTTGTACTTTCATTCTTTTTGAACTTGATGTCTTTTTTTTGTAACACAGCTTGTACCTCAACCGCCCACTTGAATTCTTTGCTATTACTGAAAATCATATTAAGCGCAAACTTAAATTTTGGATCCTCCAAATCCCTAGTTGGATTAAAAACAATGGATCTTTTAAGATTTTCATCATCTGAATCTCCATGTAAACTCATTAACTCCTCATCTGATGTTGCACAATCATCTTCTTGAGTGTAGTTAGGAAACATAGCCAACATGTTTGAGGCAACTCCAAGCTCTATAATTTTTCCTTTATCTTGGTTATCTTTATTTTTCCCATTGAAACCAACCCATTCTACAGTAGAGTCGATGGTTTTATCAAAAATCACATCATCTTCCTCCATTGAATAATTAGAATCATGAAATGACTCACATTCTTCACTTGTGGCATCACTCTCATCACTTTTCTCTATTATATTCACATCTATCAAACCTTCTTCGTCCTGTAATGGGCTCCCCTCTGAATCAACCACGTCATAGTTCCATTGGTCCTTATCTGTGTGCTCGACAAATATTTCCACCTCTCTACTGTCAGGCATTTCATTGACAAGGTTATATATATCTAAATCAGTTGATAAATGCCTTATATTTGTCTCATAATAAGGTCCAGACTTGAACCAAAATTTCACTTTCCTATCATTAACTTTCAGCCTTTTCATACACCTTCTCCTTTGAATGATGGAATTTTCATCTCCCCTGCAATAATCATAATAAGCGATTTGTCCATCAACAAGTTCATCACTGGCTCAAAAACCCACCAACCCTTATAATGTAGTTTGATAGTGTACATATTTGAATCTTCACCTTCGTCTGTTGTGTGGAAAAAAAAGTAGAATATATTAGAGTTATTATAATAAATAGCTCTAACAAAAAATGTAAATGATACAAATCCAACAGAAAACCAATACAAGTAGAATCATCACTGTATTGTGTTTACAGAAAACCAATACAAGCATAAAATTAGACCCAACATGCTAATGACAATAACAATATATTCATAATATAATCTAGAATATATTTTTAAAAATGATTGATTATATAGAATCCAACAAAATTATATTGTTGCATTAGTAATCTTATAACTAAATTTACTTGAAGATTGCCATGTAATCTAAGGTTTTTATTTCTTTTTATCAATTAACAGTGAAGATTATGCTAATTAATAAATTGATCAAATACTTACACGTTGGTGTGAATTGTAGCCCACTCTTATAACGGAGTTTCATTGTCTAACTAAATGATTTTGTTTCTCTTCAACAAGTGCACTGAATTATTGTAGGTGTAACAAGAGGAGTTGCTAAATTGTGTTCTCACATAAGAGGGGATGCAACTAAAGAGAATAATTGCTCATCAATCAACAAATAGTATGTCACTGTCATCATTGTATTAGAGGATTGACATCCTAATGGAAGAAGGGAGGAGGGCTGAATATGATTGTGTATGAGAAAAGTTGTTATGGAACGATTTGTGAACTTCTTCATATGTTTAGGTTTTGCTTTCCGTATAAAAGTGTTTCTTATTGTGAAGTGCCATAATTGCCCTTGACAGAACTAACAAATCTGTTTGTATTGGTTATCACCGTTAGTAGAAGGAATAAAATAATTGATTATAATTAATTAAAGGTTAAACCTGGGAAGTAAGATATCATAGGGATCAAAACCAAAATAAGGCAATAACACAGGGACTAAAACAATTATTTTCCCTATTAGTTTGTTGTGACTTGCATGTTCTACCTTTAGATGCCTCAAATTGAAGGGACTAAATAAAATTCAATAGGGAACTCTGCTAGTTTCATTTGATCATGATTCTAAATTTCAAGATGGAGCCTGTTATATTGAGATTTTGGGAGTTCGTTTTCATTTGTTATCAGAGAATATTAAGCTTTGCTCATTATTTGAGATGCTGAAGGTTTGAATTGAAGAAATTGTGGATTTGTTATACCACAAAAGACATATGCTCTCATGCATGATGGTGCCCAGAATTTTTTGCCTTTCTTCACTGGTATTATACCCATTACTTCTGAATTCTTTGAATATTTGTGCCTTTTTGCTTTAATTTTAGTTTTTTAGTCTTTCAGATAATCTCCTGCTAGATATATACATTATGCCTGAGTTGCACAACATCCCATTTAGTGTCTTTTCCCCACTTTTTTATCTTACAATCTGCTCTTTAAGTTTGCAACTCATTCTACTTAATCCTAAGATACTTGCAATGCTGCGGAGGATACAACCTTTTGTAACTGAATTCACTTCTATAATATAGAAAAGAACGTTCTTCTTCACTTTTGTGATGCGATCCATGAAGGCAAATGGCTAAAAGCTCAAATCTTTGCAAAAAAAACTTGTTGCTTGGGTTTTCAGGTTTGTTGATGTCACCTGCCAAATTGTCTATGAATTCTTGTAGAGAAGACTAGAAGTGCACATGTTTGCAAGTTCTCAAATTAGCTATTTGAATTGGATGCTTAGTTCATCAAAGTAGACAGTTGGAAGGGGTCAGTCCACCCATTTTTTTTCAAAGTCACTTGTAATTGATACCATTTCATTGTAGCTAAATTTATCAAAATACATGTCCCCTCTATTATATTTTTGCATTTTTTTTTATTTGTTGCGATGAAATTGTCGCTGAAATGATGACCAAGCAATCAAATTGCAAAATCAATGCCTTTAGCTATGTGAATGGTGGAAATCTTATTAAAGAGAGACCTTGTAATTTGATTGATGTACCTTACATTACCGACATTGCACTATATTTTCACATTGTCTGGTATCTACAACCATCTCTTGAAAATTCTGGTACTTGTGACAATAATTGATTATATTGTTGTGTAAGGTTGTTGTTGTTGTGCTTACTAATGAGTGATTATGTGTCATTTCCTTTCGAGTTATTTCAAACACGTGTTTTCCTTAACCATATGGGATTAGTTGATTTTTGTACATATTTAGATTTGATTGGGTTTGATATTCATCTTTTTTTTTTTGACAACTTCATTTTTATAGTCTTATTATGATAGAGAAGACACTGACAATTCTGTGTTTACTAAACAAGAGTTTCTGCTTCTTCTTTTTTTAATTTCTTATTAATTTGACAAAGGTGGATTTGTTAGTTGGTGGTTGGATACGCATACATTCTTTTTTTCAACTTTTGGTGATAGAATATTTTTCCTATTTGTTGTCACATATGAAATTCAATATTGATTTGGATGAGTGGGATAATAACTTTTTTTGTGCCTCTATCTCGACAGCAACATAATCCTGTTGTATATCAGTTTCTTACCGCTGTTAAATGGAAACCAAAAATTACAATAATGAGTTTTGTGTGTTTTTCAGTATTTGATGTGGTGTATATTACGGAGAGCGTCATTTGGAGTACACCTAATATGAATCCCAATATATTTGGAATCTACAATGATCCTGGAAAATAAAGCTTACATCTATATTACTGTCTGTTATGATAAGACCATAGAAGAATGACACAACAACACTTAAAGTGAGAATAATCGATTGAAGTAATAGCATGTGTTCGACACTTTTTTTTAATAACCATCACCTGGAGAAACAGGTGATAACAAAATACTCTGACTAAAAATACTATTTCTGTAATTTTCCACTATTTTCTTTATTTTTCGTCCCCGTACCCCAAAAAAGTCCTACTATCAACTAAAGGAGGTAAGTTATATAGTTGTAACGGTTATAACATTAGTTTCGAAGTTATTACGTTTATTTTTTTCCTTAACTTGATAATGCAAAATGTATATTTCTATGCTTGTCCAACGCAATATATAGGAGATAAAAGAGGAAAGGGAGTGTTCTGGGGAGAATATGGAGAGTCTCAATTGGGATTAACATAATTCATAAGCCATCTCTGTTGTTTCTTGACAAACTTATATGTGATCTTCATTATCAAGTGCTTTTAACATTGTTGAAAAGGGAAAGATGTTTCTAAAAGTAGTAGCATAGTCCTCATGACCATCCACCAACGGGTTGCACAAAGCTGGCCTGTGAGGTGCAAAATCCGCTTTTCTTAGCAATAGCTGGGAGAACTACAACAACCTTGTAAGAAAGGTTGATCTTGTTTTCTCGATTTTCAACTAATGTGACTTTTTCAGTCATGTGTATTGCTTTTTCTGGTTATAAGATATTTAAATATCTTCTTCATAAAAAGGTCTGTGATTTATCTGCCTTTTGTTGATCCAAAAGAACAAGAAATTGCTTACGCTTGTTCAAAAAGTTGATGGAGAATGTGGTCCCTAAGAAGAGTCTCTACTTGAGAGGGATTACCGACCTTTGATTTTGCTCGATTTCATCTTGGGAGCCATATTTTACTTCTTAAGTTCTCTAGGCTTTATACATTTTTCATTTTATTTTGACGTTTCTGGATAAGATTTATTCATATTGAATTTTCCTCTTCATGTTTTATTGGTAGACTTTATACTTGCATTTTGAACGTGTGTTCAAATGCTTTTATGAGATCTGAATCTGAAGGAAGAACTTTACACAACCAAGGTGTTTGATGAAATCTCCCCTTAACAACCTACTCATGAGATATGAGTATTCAGAATCTTTTCGTTGGGCAGTTTTTTCAATTGCTTTTTTCCCTTCTCAGTGTGTAATCTTGAGCTTAACGTTGTCTAATACTCATATTTTTAGAATGTAATTGAGGATTCTCAGAATTACTCTTGGGATTTTCTCTTTTGCTAATTTGGAGAATAACAACAGATATGTCTATTATGTCTGCTTCTCTTCTTCCCCCACTTTGGACTAAAGACATTATTAAAATCCTTATTTAGTCAAAGCAGTTATAATGATACTAAATAATAATAATAATAAAATGACAAATTAAATAAGGTAAGTAATAGTTGGACTTTGCTTAAAGGCCGTAAGTTCCTACTAAGTAATAGGATGTTGTATGTGAACTTTTCCCCTCTGCTTCCAATATCTGCTGTCTTTTTTACTGTCTAAAATTTTAAACAGCTAAAGCTTCATTTTTTTGGTTAACTAATTGTATATGGTCTTTCCTCGTTGTTCCAAAATAATCATTGGAAGTGTATTTTTGTACATGTTTTGCTCTTTATTTTACTTTTACTATCTTTCTTTTTGCAATTTTGGAGTTGCCAATTGATAGGTATGATTTAAAATTTGGGAAGTGAAATGCTATTGCACTGCCGTATTATTCTGAAGAGCTATTACATTACGACATTATTCATGAACTTACAAATAATTTCTCTTATGTTTATTTTCTTCTGGTGTTTGATTGTCTTGTGATTTTGTGATGACCGCTTTATGATCCAGGTTCAGATATTAGCTATTAGAAAATCAGAAAGCCAGGTCTTCTAAAGTAAGAAAAGAAACATTTTACAAAAATAATAAAGAAGGTTGTTTGTATGGTGAGACATGGTCTTTCTGAAAATCTTGATCTTTTAGCCCAGTTGGTACAACAATGTCACAAGAAAGAGTGCTCAAGATGCGAGACTCTTCCTCAATTTTCATACAAGGTTAGTATGATGTATGCTAAAATTGTCTGTTTTTATATAGATATACAAGCGAACACCATAAGGTTTTTATCTTTAAAAAAATTATGTTTTACATGTGTGTGTGTACACCTTTCATAGAAGGGTCAGCACTATCGAAAAAATCATAAGCAAAATGTATATGTCGAGCTGCAAAGTTTGAATAAAGATTATGCTTAGACAAGATAGCCTATTTGAGAAAGAAGAGGAGAGAAACATAAGAAGCTTTGAAGGTAGTAAAACTTCAGATAGATCTTTCCTCTACCTTCTGGTACTTTAACGCAAGTAATAGAAGAACCTGAGTTGTATGGGTATATTTATCTTTCACTAAAAACATTTCACAAGTTTGAAATGGTACATCTGCTATGATAATTAATGGGTACCAAATGGTGATGGCCAAGAACCATGGTATGTTTTTTGTTGTTTTGCATCTTGCTCACTATTTTAGTTGAACATAGCAATGGTTAACTGGTATATGTGAAGAGCGGGGAGAAAATCTAATAAGAGTAATCAAATTCTATGAGTATTATAGCCTATATCTATAATATTTGATTCGTACATGGACGATTGGTTATTGTTATCTACAAAAAAAAATTGACACTTTTAGTTTACTTGATCACTTCATAACAAACCAAACAGTTGAGATGCTGACACAATTTCTACTAATTTCTGATATTTCATTCGTTTGAAGTTGTCAACTATTTCATTTATCTGAAGTTATCTACAAATTTGCACATTCTCTCTGTCAATTTTTTTCCTGAGTAAGACAGATGCATCTTTTGTTTTAAAGCTCCCTAATTTCATTTTTGCTGCCCTCTAACAGCTGATTGGCTTTTACTAGCTTTTTGAAGGTACCTCAAAATACCTCCTTGCTATGTTTTTTTTTGGAATAGCCAAGGTTGGCTAACAAGCCGTGGGTGTACTTGTATCTTTTGCACATCGTGGAGATATAGTATCTTATTAAGCAAAATGATGTGCACAAAAGATATTTTTCACATGTAATTAGAATGCTCAATTGTTTTGATTTGTTAGGAGTGTTTCTTTAGCCTATAGCTAGCTGTTTTCATTTTGAATGACATAGTGCACTCACAGATAGAAACTGCTATTTAGTGTAATAATAATAATAATAATAATAATAATAATAATATAATAGTGACCTAAGTGTAAAGACTGAATATTTTCCGGAATATGATACTTTATTAATGAATGCAAGAAATATATTAAATAGACTTATAGAGAAATAATAAGACTCCTAAAAGAACTAAACTAAAGTAATCTAAATAAATAATGATGACTGATATAGTAATGGAACATCTCAAATAAGCAAGGATTATTGAAACACTAATAGCGATTAAACTACTACCTAATGTATTTGTGATGCTCTAATACCCAGAAGCCTCGAGCATTTTGATATGGTTTGATATGATTTTCAGTTTCACACCACAAATTTGACAATGTTGGGCCCGTATGTTCCTTCTAGTTTAATAACAATGGTTAAGAAATTAAATGATAAATAACACATTTTGTTTTTACAGAATTCCTAACAACATTATTGTTTACAGTAGAAGGATTTCATGAATTGGATTGGAAAAGGCTTTTGAAGCATCACATGCCAGATGGTTCATTCTTAACATCCATTTCTTCCACTGCCTTTGCATTTATGGAAACAAATGATCAAAATTGTTTGAGATATATGTCTTCAAAGGCTTGTTAAAAAAATAAGTAAATAATATTCTTTTCTCCCTCTCCACCATCATGGAAATACCAGATCCCACAACTAGTTATAAGTTTTAGAGGAATTCAAAATTTAAACGTAAAGTGAATTGGAATAGAATTGAGTATTTCATGTTTGTTATCATTTGTGTAATGTCCAAAGACTAACCCAACACCATATAAATAAAACCAAGTTTTAGCACATCAAAAAAACAGTTTAGTTACTAGAGAATTGAGTCCCATAAACTCAACCCCAACCCAAAATGAATAATGCTTATGATTAACAAAAGAGTGTTGACCAAGAGTTTGTTCTAGAGGATTTTGCCCCAATCTTAGGGAATATCCAGTTAAATGTCCATGTGTCTGTCTACAAATGGGAGTATACTCAAATTCTATTAACCATTTCTCATGCTTAATTCACCAATTTCAACTCTTCTTCTCCGCCCCGTGTCACTGGACAACACAACAAATTTGAACTCTCGGGTGAGAAGCTTCCTCTTGGTCAATTATCATAAGATAACATGCTCATATCTACATTTTGATCTTGAGCAAATAGTAGATATTTTTCCCTTCAATTTGGTAGTGTTGTGGATGCTTGGGTTGATACTGGGCAGCCAAGTGATTCCTTGTCTTATGTGGCCGAGACACCTCACAGGTTTTCTAACATATTAGAAAGATATCCTTACGTGTGGAATCAGTCCTCTCAACAACTATTTGATAGTATGGTCCAAAGCATGCCACTCTTCCAAGGTGTTAGCTGAAAATCCCCAAGGAGAGGCAATTGGTATGCATTGTCAATTTGACTTGATGAGATCAACAAGAAGGAATTTGATAATTGCTTCTTCTTTTATACCATCAATGTTCGAAGGTGTCACCCATATGTTAGATAGCAGTCTTCAGTTGTGTCTCTCATTTAATGTGTTTCATGCGATACCAACAATGAAATTTGCAGAAAAATCTCTTGTTTTTTACATTAGAGTTTGAAGATGCTTTCAATCTTACTTTCTCTATATTCAGAGCTTATGACCATTCCACACTAGCATCAGTGTATTCACAAGTCTAAAATCATGGTTCTTATTTCAGATGCATACGACAATGCCTTCACGAAACTTCTTGATGTAGCATATGCTAGAGCTCGATAAGAATTTTTCAATGCGTGTCTCAGACAAGACACTCAAGTTCTTCCAGCTGAATCCAAGCTCCTTTAATTTGCTGGGACACACTTGATAGCCATTTGGGTGAGAACATTGCTATTGCCTGCTATGGCACCCCACCAGTCTGATCCCACGTGTTTGCAGGTTGAGAGCCACAACACTCTGGCATATTTGGCAGAAAACGTTGGCCATTATAAGCACGGAAATTGTTCTGATACTTCTGAGATTCTAATTGTTCTGAATTAGGGAGAATTTGTGGGATACTACTATGAATTAGATGTGTCCAGTTTTGGGAATTCAACTTGTACCTGTGAGTCATTTGTTGTTGCATAGCAATAATCAATGCATTTCTCTTGTTCGTGCAGTTTGATCATTTCTTATAGAAGAATTGAATTTTTCAAATCATCTTTATAGTTTAGATCACATATTGCCAGGGTAGAGGACAAGAAAATATGACATGCTAGTAAAGTTCATTGCCGTGTTTGAGGAGCTGGTTACGATTTGGTGCAATAATCTGCAGGTAACTTGATTTCGTAGTTTTTTTCTGAACCGCTTTGTTCATGGTACTGTAATTCTTCAGCAACAATAGCATGGGCACTCAAAGTTATCAATTTTGCCGTGCATGCTTTGTGTAAATAAATGGACCTTGTCTATGATTGAAAGTGAAATTTCATTACTTTCTACTGAAGCTAAATTGTTACTGTTGTATGTGAGTCTTCGATTTAGCTATCACTGATATTTTTGTTATAAGTTTGAGTTGTAGAATGTATGAGTGATATTTTTGTTATCCAAATGTGTCAATTGATATAATGGTTATTTTAGAAAAAAGAGTTCGGACTCCTCTAGAACAATCAAGGGACCAAGAAAATAGAGAGGTGAATATTCATTTAAAACCTCAAAATTAAGATAACTTGGAGTAGGATACTGACACTGAGAGACGAAAGCTAGGGGAGCAAATGGGATTAGATACCCCATAGTCCTAGCCGTAAACGATGGATACTAGGCACTGTATTACAATATTATTTGTGATGATGAAAATGAAAATACTACAAGACCCAAGTATTAATTAATCCGAGTTGAACCATAATGTAGAGAAATAGGTAGGTAGACCAAAAAACAGGCAAGAGAGAGCTCACAAAAGTTGGGACTTAATTTGGCGGAAAGCCAACACCATGGTAGAACAACAAACTCAACCTCCTTCTCCCTGACCAAAACAAACAAAAAGAATTACTATTAAATAAATTATAGTAGGAGGAGAATAAAAAATTAAATGTAAGTGACATCACCTTTTTTTCCAACTTATTATTACTTGTCCTCGTCACTTGAAGCTTCAGATTCAGTTGCATCAGTAAACTCATCTTGTTGTGATTTTAAAGGATCAACAAAGTCTTTCAATTTCTCAACATCAATGGGCTCCTCTGATGAACTAACATCTTCTATTGCCCTTAACCCAACATTGGACGAAGATCCTGAACCACTAGAGTCTGCAGAGCCATCTCCAATAATAACAACATCATCATCAGAATCAGATATTTCCTGGATGGACTCACAAGTGAACTTCTTCTTACCACTATCCACCTTTTTTTCCATTTTTGACTTCTCACCTCCCCCAAAACATGTGTTTTTTTCTTCAAACTTAATTATTTTCCTCCTAGTGTTACCATTTTGAGTCGACTTGTTCCTCTTACCACTGTCCACCTTCTTTTTACCCGTTTTTGGCTTCTCACCTCCCACAATACATGTGTTTTTTTCTTCCAACTTAGTTGTTTTCCTCCTAGTGTTACCATCTTCAGTCGACTTGTTCCTCTCCTCAATAAACTCGAGACAATATTTTAAAAATTGTTGTCTAGTCCTCCTCCTTGGAACAGAGGACCCATCGCCTGAATCCATATTCCACCTAACTCAAAATACACAACCTTGAATAAAGAAGACAGATGGATTCTTCAAACTGTAAAAACAGAGGAATTTGAAGTGTTTATTGTTTTACAGCTATAAATAATAATGAATGGGGTACTCCACTAGAAAATAAAAATCCAATTACTAATAATGGTAGGTTACAGTGTAGGTTAATCAGTTTTGGTGGCCTTATACACTTCTTATCTAGGGAAACTAAATTAGAACTGTGTGGAAGATGAAAGGTTGCTTTTATGGGTTTGCTTCACCTCCATTGGTTGGTGGCTAAATTCATACTCCTCCGTTTCAAAAATAATTACCTAGTTTGACTTGAAATGAGTTTAAGAAAAAAAAGAAATTAATTTTGTAATTATAAATTAAAGCTATGTTAAATATATCAAAATATTGTTTAATTTTATGACTTGAAACATTTCATTTGGAAAGTTGAAGTTAAAGTATTGCCAAAAAGAGGCAGATTAAAAAGAAAACGAATATTTTTTAAGGGATAAAATACTTGTTATTGATTTTTGGTTAGCCATTTTTAATGATTCGATTTTCTATTTAACTGATAAAAAATATTTTTGACGGATCCAAACACCACACCATAGTTATCATAAAAGAATGTGTTTGGATACAATTTGGTCTTTTTGCAATCTTTTCTGATTTGAACAAGAGATATGCTGACGAGGCACTACACTGAGCTCTGCCTGTCGTCTACTGCCTATGTAGAATGAAACGCAACCACGTGCTATTGAATTGGCTAAACAGTATCATTGACGTTTCTTATTCACAAATTACGAAATAAGAAATTTTAATGATACTAATACTATATATATATATATATATATATACTAGTAAAGAAAGCCCGGGCGCTGCCCGGGCCCAACATTAATAAATTTATATTGTTACTCTCTCCGTCTCATATTAGATAAGAATCTTACTAAAAATATTTTTTTCATATTATTTGAGCACTTATTAAATTAGGATATAATTAATTAATTCTTTTCCATTTTACTCATACAATTAATATGATCATTCCTATATTATATGTGTATTTTTTGTAACTCATTTCAATGTGCATTGATATAAACAAAGGGCAAAATGGTGAAGTCTTCCAATGTATTAATGATTTCTTAATTACCGTGTAAAGTTGGAAGTGCCCATCTAATATGTATTATTATAAAATTAGTAAAGATTGTTATAATATATTTTGCTCATAAGT
Organism: Solanum verrucosum; assembly: GCF_900185275.1. NCBI lineage: Eukaryota > Viridiplantae > Streptophyta > Magnoliopsida > Solanales > Solanaceae > Solanum > Solanum verrucosum. The sequence goes on from NW_026020357.1 coordinate 363,619, forward strand.
GAGCTAATATAGAAACTTATTTGTCATTTGTCTTTTTAATTTCAATTTTAAATAGCAAATAAATGTAGCGATAAGATTGAGGGTAGAAATGAAGCATATCTTTCTAAATTTAAGTAAAAATAAACAGAGTAGAAGTAACATTAGGGTTATCGATAGGACGATTCATTCGGTTATTTTTTTAAAATTATATCATTCAATTTTTCGGCTATTTTATAATGTATAACCAAAATTTAAATTTTAAAATCATCCCAATCCTAATTTATGTGACAGAAGCAGTACAAAAATTAGTCTTTTTTTTGTTGTCTTGTAGATATTTTAAGTTATTATTTATTGTAAATTATAGTACTTTTTATTAAAGATTTTAATAACATATGTTACTTTTTATGTTTGAGAGTTAAACCAACTTTTTTTTATATGTCTTTTAATTTTATATGTGTTTTGTCCTTTTCCATTTTGAAAAACCAATACTCTCTCCATTTTATTTTATATGTCATTTCTTTTTATAAATATATTGGATATTCCCTCTTCTTATTGGAACACATGTTGACTTGTGGTGAATACTTATTCCCTCTTCTTATATAGTAATATATATATATATATATATATATTGATTTAATATCAATTAAATGAAATTATCAGTTTTAATAATATCAATATAGTGTATATATACTGATTTAATATTAATTAAGTGAAATTATCAGTCTTAATTAGGAGTGTTTGCGGGTCGGTTTAGACCGATTATTGGTCAAAATCAAATCAACTTAATCGATTTTAAAATTATTTAAATCAAATCAAATCAAATACAATATACATTTATCGATTTGGTGGGTATTGATTTCGATTTAGTTTGGTTTGATTGTTCAGTTATTAACCATACAAAAAAAAAAAAGTTATAATGACTGAAATTACTGAACTTTCAATCACTGAATTTACTTTGAATAAAGTTTTAAAATTCACAATTTTGGCCTAGAAGGAACAGACAATAATATTTTCAATCCCACAAAATATCATACTCGTATACATTAAATCAATAAGATAAATGTTTTCACCTCGGATATTTTTGTTTCCAATAAGTAAATTATAAAAAAAAAATTATGAAAACATATATAAGATCTTTAAAATTGTTTATTAAAATAATATATTAAGTATGTATATTAATAAAATATATCTATATAATTTATCGGTTTGATTCACATATTTCTTCGATTTTTTCAAATAAAATCATAACCAAACAAAAGACTATCGATTTTAAAAAATTTAAAACCAAATCAAACCAAACCCAAATAAAATCGATTTGTGTTATCGATTTTTAGCCAAATTGTGAACACTCCTAGCCTTAAGGATATATATATTGATTTAGTATCAGTTAAATGAAATTATCAGTCTTAATGATATCAATATAGTAGTTAAGCGAAATTAGTTGAGGAGGTATATAGTGTAATTATTTAGTGGGGTATAATGTAAGGGGTATATATTCGGAATTATTTTGTTCTTATGCGTATTTGCTTAATTTCTCCATATATATATACTAGAAAAGGGGAAGCCCGTGCAAAATCATCATTATTTGAAATTCATAATGTTTATTTATGGTACTTTTATTTTTTCTTAAATTTAATGATATTTGTTTTCTTTCTAATCATAATAATATTAACGATCTAACATTAATATTAAAAATAAAAGGTAATGGTTTACGTCATATAGAGCCTCATAAGTTGTCCATATATTTCACTTAGACACCTCAATTAAGTCTTGTACATGTTGAACACCTTATATATTTAAAAGTGATTCATATTAGACACAAAAAGATGACATGGCAAAAAAAAAGTGTATTTCATCTTCCTTAAGCCCGTAAAATATTTAGAATTTTTTTTTCTTTTCGACTTACACCTAATTAGTAAATAATAATTATTATTATTAATTTTTAAAAAAGGAAGGAATATCTTTTGTCTTTCTGCAACTATTCATTCCATTATTCTTTCCACACACCCCACCCCTTCACCTCTCTCTTACTCACTCTTTCCAATTCTCTAATTCTTTTCTGCTTTTTCCCTTCATTATTTTTTCATGTAGATTTAATTGAAGTCTCAAATAATTCAATAAAGCTCCATTATTTTCATTGAAAATAATATTCCAGCGAGTAGGGATGGTAATGGGGTGGGTGGGTTTAACGCAATGCGGGGAAGGGCCAGTGGGATGCGGGAACTTTTTACATATTATAAGAATAATAGAACATTATTTATTAAGATATTTTTTAAAGCTACTAAAATATTTAAGATAGTAAATGAAAATAGTTCAATAAAAAATAATACAATTTCTTACATGTTTCCAATTGACTTCTAAAAAATAAAATTTTAAGTCATTATCCTATTAAATTAATACAACTTAATGAAAAAAATTATTTTTATGCATTTTCTTTTTAATATCAAACTTAACAAAAAAAGAAAATATTAAAAAAGTTATGCAGGGCGGGTTCATGGGGGCGGGGTGGGTTGAAAATGAAAAAAGTTGTTATGCGGGGCGGGGCAGATTAAAAATTATGCTGGCTAAACTCAACCCGCCCCACCCCCGCCCCATTGCCATCCCTACTAGTGAGGTTGATTATTTTTTCTCGACAATTTTTTTCTTGTAATTGTAATAAATGATTACTAGTGGAAAGAAGATGAAGACAACGGGTGGAGATTTTAGCATTATTAGATTGAAAGGTGACTAATAGGTTAGCTTAGATAGACAACAATGGTATATTATCGGCGCCGATGAAAGGAATGAGATTTGAGAATTAAAGGGGTGGTGATGGTTTACTGACGGTTGAAGCATAGCCCATTAGAAATGAAAGTAAGGTTCGACGGAGAAGAAGAAGAAGAAGAAGAAGAAGAAGAAGAAGAAGAAGAAGAGTAGAGGCAATGATGTACTGGTTACTGAGGCACAATGAAAAGGGAAATAAGTTCGTCGGAAAAAAGAAGAAGAGGAAGGGTGGAGTGGGGTGGGGGTGGGTTAATTTAAACTTTTTTTTTTGTTTTCTTAAAATTCCTTTGGTATTATTTGAATAGAGTTTATAAAAAAATTAATTCAATTGCCCCATGTCATCATTGCATTGGTCTATTTTCTATGTATATACGTTTGAGATGCACGCATGTTTGTATTTTTGTTAATTATCATTTTGTGTCAAATAGGTATAAATTTGTTAAGATTTAAGTGTCTGATATTGGAATCAAATGGACTCCTTAACTCCTATTAGTAGTAATTATTAAAGTCAAGATTTAAACCTTTTTTAGAAATTGATTTAGGAATAAACAAAAGGGTAATACAGAAAAATATGGTTCAAATTTTGTACTTAATATGTGTGCATTACCTTAGAAATTTAGTTAATATGGAATAGAGGGAGTATCTTATAAGAGTGAGTTCAAAGTGTCAAAGTGGGCAGCAGGTCAACATGCCTTCTTTGGCACTTCAAGGGCATTTCCGTAATCTTTTTGACAGTTTTTCTACTTTAGTTTGTTTGTCTTATTTTTTAGTTTTTTATATATTTAAAAATTGTGTATAAATATTGAAAATCATAATAACTAACAACTTAAAATATTTTTAAAAACATAAAAAAATACTCTTGAAATTAATTTATCAACGCCACATAAAATGGGACAAAAAATAACATGATTATTTGAAAACTGCGTAAAAAGTATTGTAAATCTCAATAATTAAGAACTTGATTTTTTTTAAAAACATATAAAAAAAATTGATCTGTAATGACTTGTTAGGTCATTTTGAGCATTAGTCCTCTCTCTTTCATAAAAAGATTCCGTAAATTTTAAATGAGAATTTTAAACTATTAGCTTAACTACGGTAAATTAATTGACGGATATTCTTTTAAATAATTAATTTAGTTGGTGGGTAAAATCCATTATTTTTTTAATACTCTATACCACTTGACCCATGTGTTCAATAAGTTAGTGAGATTATCATTTTTAGTACATTTTTGTTTTAGAAAAGAAAATAAAGGAAGGAAGAAGTGTGTGTTTGGTATGAAGGAAAATGTCTTCTTGGAAAACAAGTAGGTTTCTAACTTATTTTCTCATGTTTGGTTAGTGAATAGAAAATATTTCTTAATGTTTGGTTGGTAAAATGAAAAATATTTTTTAGAAAATAACTTTTATTTTTTGCTTGAGACTAAAAAATGTTCTTTAGGAAAACAATTTCTTATCTGAAAATCAACCCCAATAATTAATCTGGTACCTGACTCCGACACCAAAACTTGGATATGATCCAGATGACCGTTCCAAAATCTGACCCTGAGATCTGACCCAAGACCTAACCCTGACTTTTGACCCAAAACCTGAGCCAGGATTTTTGTTTTCCTAAAACAATTTTTTTTTAAAAAAAATTAACTAGGTCGTGGGAGGGGTGGGGGTAGGGGTGAGGATGCATAAAAATGAAATTATTTTAAAATTTGAAATACTTTATTTTTTAAAAAAAATTATGGGGGTGGCACGGGAGGGGAGGGGGGTTGGGGCTAAGGGGGGTGCTGTAAAAAATGAAAAAAAAATTGAAATATTTCCCAAAAACAATTTTTTTTTTATGGGAATGGCTTGGGTGCGGGTAGTAGGGGTGGGGTAGGGGTAGCTAGGGAGGTGTCTGGGTGTAAGGGGTGGCGTAAACATGAAAAAAAATTGAAATTTGAAATATTTTCCAAAAGAATTTTTTTTAAAAAAAAAAATTGACGGGAATGACCTGGATGGCGGGCTGGGATGGAGGTGGCATAAAAATGAAATTTTTTAGAATTTGAAATATTTTTCAAAAAATAACTTTTTAAAAAAAAATATTGATGGGGTTGGCGGGGGAAGGGGGTGGCATAAAAAATATTAAATTTGAAATATTTTTTAAAAGCAATTTTTTGGGAGTGGGAGGTGGGGGTAGGATTAGGGGTGGAAGGGTTTGAGTGGGGTAAAAAAATCTTAAAATTTGAAACATTTTACAAAAATAATTTTTAACTTTTTTTTTGCTTTTTGTTTGAGGGGTGGGGGGAGGGGGAAATGTTTTCCTCCATACAAACAAACCCGAAATTACATGTGCAGAGTAGGGTTTTCGTTCTTTGGTTTTTTCTTCTTTCCCTCCTTTAGTGTGGAGTAGTGTCTTTTTATAGATGTTCAGAAATAATAGTGGCCAAACGTGGAAGAATACTAGTGGTCAAACGTGGCCGACGCACTAAGATAGTGGGATAAAAAGTAGTGGCCTAAACTTGGCCAACACCTTTGAAGATCATATATTTGGGCCCCATCGTCACATGCATTATTATCACTTATTGACACGGACTTTGACGCGTGCTTATCAGTTTTTTCCTCCTTAGAGGATAGTGATAAAGTAAGCACTCACATGACAAATGTGGACATACCCATATGACACACTTTTATTCCTACTTTAGTTTATTGTCTTTGCCTTGTTTTGTCTTGTTCGTCTTCAGGTATCAGTTCGTCTTCAGGTATCAAGATTGTGCAGAGCTATGGAATCAAAACTCATTCCTGAATCATCATCTTCATTAGGATCTTGAGCATCTTGATAATATGAATGTTCTCCATAGTCTTCTCCTCCGGAACTTAGGAATCTGGTTATATTATTACCAGAAGTGTCTCTCCTTGAGCTTGTATTAGTTCTGTTTCGTTCTGTATTTATACGTTCTATATCTGGTACCAGTCTGTCTCCACTTAGATCTGGATTTTGTGTAGTAATTACATGTTTATCCTATCTTTATTGGAAAAACTTTTCTAAAGTCTTTTTTATTATGCTCTCTATTTTATCATATTTTTTCTTTTTATGGAGCATAGTTTTCTTTGTTATTGTCTCTACCTGAGTAAATGATCTCGGTAACCTTCGTCTTGATGAAGAACCTTCATCATCACTTTTTAGCAAAGTGACAGCCATAAACGGGTTTGAGGTGTCTTTACCGGCTACCGTTTGAATCGGACTAGCTGTATCTTTATTATCTGATATATATATATATATATATATAGATAAAGATGCATATGAATTGTGTTTCTGATTTCTGGGAGTGGCAACAATTTTTTGGGGGTTGGGGAGACAGTTCTGTATTGGGTAAGAATGGATTAGATGAACAGAGGGTATAGAATTAATAAATTGATAATTTTGAATTTGTAGTTTTTGCAGCGATTAACGTATCATCTTACATTTTGCGTTGACATTTCCTTCTTTTCCAGTTCATTCTTATAATTATCACATTGTGATTGAAGTTAGGCATATTGAGACACCTAATTAATCATTATGGGGTCGTTTGGTACAAAAATGAGTAATGCAGGGATTAGTAACGCAGGGATTAATAATGCAGGGATTAGTAATGCAGGGATTAGCAATGCAGGGATTATTTTTTATCCAGTGTTTGGTTTATTGCTTATTCAAATCTTGTGTTTGGCTTAGAACTCTTAAAAAAGAACTTTTTTCCAATTTTACCCTTGAATTATTATGTTATCTATTTCATGTAATTACCATATTTATTACGTTTAAAACTTGAATACGAAGTGCTTAACAAATTTAATTCACTTGAGAAAGTCTCAAGTCATAAACAAGAAGACGTTATTTTAAGTACCCCGACCAAGGCGTACCTCCCTCCTCTCTTAAGAAAACAAGAAAATATAAAATAAAACTAATGTTCAAGTAGTGTGGACAGCAGCAGAAGTTTCTAATGTTAAAAGAAATATAGTTTGATCACAGCTTCATATAAAGTTAGTAAAATTAAGCAACATGAGCAAGCCACCTAAAGCTTTCCTGCTACATAGTCTCTATCCCAAATATTGAACATTGTAAAACTTCAAACATTTTCTTTGCCAATCTATCATAGACAATGCTGCATAATCCAAAGACGAACCCCTTTATTGCAGGTTTGAGGTTTCTTTCAACTGTTTCAAGCGAATCCAAAGTCTAGTTTTGGCTGCACATCAAAGTGCCAGTTTTGTCCGAAAGGACTGTATGAACCTACCCCAACTCCTCATTTAAGTTCCTGTCTCATCATCGTACATACTGGTATCCTGATTTATGAATGATGCATGTAGGACTTCCGCGACTTCAATAAAGATATAGAGCGATATGGAAATTAAATAACCACACAAAATAAGTGCAGTGAGCAAATACTGAAGGCCAGACAACTCAGTCTCACTTATATCAGCTTGACTTTGAAGTGAAGCACAACAAAGGAAAAGAAGCAAAAGAAAGAATATACATATCGAAAATCCATTCATTTCACATTTCAGTATATACTAAGAAAAGGAGAAGCGAGAATCATGTACATCAATTGACAAAAGCAAGCCAAATAAACACATTTACATACATCATTTGAGTTTATCACAAGTGACACCACATTCAAGTTTTTCCATAGATTCTAGTTACACAAAAGCTATGGTCCTCGTGTCCGTCTTACGCCAATCATTTTCAATATAGGACATAATTTGAGGTATCAGAAAGTGACACTACACTCAAATATTTAAAGGTCTTCAATTAAGCAAAACTAGCAAAATGAACTTTCCACTTATCTTGCAGTCTACCATACTTTAAAGTTTATCATTGATGATCATAAACATCATAGTTTGACGCTCAAGTTCACCCATGCGTATAAATAATTCCATCTTTTTGACGTCATCACAAAGAACCATTGTTGCTTTGATGCGTTGCTCTGTGGAGTACAAGTCAAATATAGGGAATTCAATGATGGAATAAATTTGATCACGAAGATCAGATTGGTCACGATTTCCAATCTTGTCAATTAAGGAACCCATTCGTTTGTCTTGACTGTCAGTAAAGTTTTTTATAACCTCAACCATACCCTTAAGAAATATCTCAGAATCATTCTCCAGGATCTTTTTTCTTTTCTTGCATTTCTCCTTTTCATTGACATTAGACGACCTTTTGGTATACTCACCTTGTTTATTGGTTTGTTGAGATCCAGCTTCTTCAGGTTCAAATGCTCCAGCATTTTCATTTTGAGATGCTTCAGGAAATGTAGTAGCTCCAGTAGCATTTCCAGCTTCTCCCGTAGTCACATTAGGTCTATGACTAGAACCAACTTCTTCATCGCCATCAAGATCAATAGGAAATCCCAAACTCATATCGTTAAACAGTACTGAGGATTGACTCATTTGAATTTCCTCAACAGCATCTACTGGGCCTTCTGCAAACTCCCCTGTTGCTCTATCCTTGCCAAAGATTTCCTCCTAATCCACAAACATCGGCCATTTTTTCTTATTCATGTTTTTGGCATTTGGATCAACCTAGAAAATAATCACAAAATAAAACAAAGTGATATAATATTACTCAGTTAATAACTCTTTCAGAGAACACATATATAAATACATAACTATAATCATGAACAACTAAAAAGCTCTCTAAGTTGTGCAATCGGTATCTTTGAAATCTAAATTTATTGGACATAACTTTTCAGTATTCAAGCTAAAAGACTTATTAATGCTCACTGTAGCAGCTATGTTTGGGTTGACACTAATTCATATCGAGAAAGGCTTTGGTGGCCCGGGACAGGGTGTGCACTCCCAAAACAATAGTTGACTTGAACCTTACCAACATTCAACTCTGGAACAAGACAAATATAGACGAGATTGGTGGGTAGTTATCCCCTATCAATGTTTATAGTTGAGGGCAAATCGAGGATTACCCGCAACCTTTGTCCATAAATTTAGAACACAAGGAGTGTAAAGTCTGAAACAAGATCATTCATTTGTTTATCCGTGAGAACACGAGGCTAGTATGATGGATATTATTGAAGTGGATGCAGAAGCACGCTTACTTTTCTAGTGATAGTCGTGGACAGTCCACATGAAACATATTCAACAAATTCACTCCCTAGTGAAGAAGTGCAGATCTAAACAATTAAAAGCATCAGGCAAATAGTGTAAAAAATTATAATAACTTTAATAAAGTATTAATTACCTTTAGGAAGTCATCCCAAAATTTGGGATCATCAACTATTATAGCTCCATCACCGTATTGAAATCCCAATCCACTTCGACTCTTTAGCATAGTTATACTTGCATAGCATCTCTTCCAATATCTTATTCTAGATAAGACATGTGGTTCACCTTTCAATCCGTTGTTAGGATGATGTTCACATAAATAACATTCTAATTCCTTTAGGTATCCTGGCTTGAAAGTTCCATTATCACCTCTCTAACCATTAACACATAACTTTTTTAATCCATCTATAAGAGTTCGTTCTTCTGCTGCAGTCCATGTCCTTCTAGTCAAAGGAGTTGAATTTCTTGATCTTTTTGATGCGTGGGAAGATGTTTGACTGCTCATTTTGCCTTTATATTCTTGTGGAATAGATTATAAAAATAAATAGAAAGAAAATTATAATGATAATAACAATAATGCACACATTAAATAGTTGAACAAATCTATAACCTTGTCATGAACTTAAGAACTGATTCTAGAAACACTTTATATAATAAAAAAAAAATGTAGGAGAAACTGATATATTCAGGAAGTGGTTGGCTCTCCAGATTAGTAGCTTAAAAGATATTGCATTCAACAGGTGGTCGTGCAAATATTCACAAGTGGAATTATGTCGAGAAACTGACTAGCTTCATGTGGATACATTGTCTACAATACATAGGTAAATCCCTTTCTCTATATCCTTTTATGTAGACGTTATCAATTTGTTCCTTTCTCTAATGACCATCTTCATGGTTGCTGGAAATCAAATATAGGAAGAGCAATACTAATTCCTTTCTCTCTATATGCATATTTATCATTTAGTTTTCTTTTCCTCTATTAGCTTTCAAAAATTATAATCTGCACTAGTGTTGCAGGGTTCTTTTAGCTTTAGGAGATTGGAGTTGTAAAATAAAGTCAAATTTTACTAGTAGAGGAAGTGATGAAGAGTAATAATTATAACATATTAAGAAAACCACAAATTTCATAATAACATATGCCAAAAGTTACAAAAAGGATTCAAGACTCCCAATTAACTTGTATAAGATCACTAGATCACTGAAACAGAGGAGAGATTCTAACTTTTGATATAAGGTTGACCTTAAAAGCCCAAGTTAGCTAAATTCATCGCAAAAAAAAAAACTTAACATGTCATCACTGATTAGATCTTGCATTCCACATTGATTGAGCCAACTCATCCCTCCAAGTGGTCCACTCTTCAGACGATTCAACAACATCAATATGTTCAGGTTGATTCTCAACTTGTTCTTCCATATCCATGTCTAAAGGATCCACATCCATCTCTCTACGGATATAGTTGTGAATCAAACAACAAGCACTTATAATTCTGTTATGAACTTTAATAGAGTACCACGAAGAGCTCCTAAGAATTCCCCAACGCCCTTTCAAGAGACCAAACGCCCTTTCGATAACATTACGAGCCCTAGCATGCTTCATATTAAAAAGTTCTTCTCGACATCGAGGTGGGGGGTTGTCACCTTGCCAATCCCTTAACCAATATCTATACCCTCGGTAAGGTGAAAGAAAACCTTTTCCATTTGTATATCCTCCATCACATAAATAATAATTACCTATAATATAAACATAAAATTTAGTTACCTTTTTATTCTTTTCATGTACAGTTACCTTCTCAAAAAAATAAATACATCATTCTTTTTGTGTTCTTATATGCATATATACATGGCATACCCTCAGGAATTTTTAAACCATTGCGCCGCACTACAGCGTCTCGTAATACACGACCATCAGCAGTTGATCCTTCCCAACCAGGTAACACATAAGTAAAATTGAGATTTCTATCACAAACTCCCAATACATTAGTAGTTATATCTCCCTTCCTTGTCCTGTATCTTGGTTTGTACTCAGATGGAACTCTAATGTGAATATAAGTACCATCTAGTGCACCTAAACAACCCTATAAAAAATATAGAGTTATCTCGCACTAAAACGAAGTCTTAGTAAAATTACATTATTTAGTCTTATACAAATGCTAAATTAAAAATCTCACCTACCTTAAACCATTTCCATCGATCTTCAATCTCATCTTCAAGGATCGGTTTAGGATTGACAAGGAACAATGAAGTTAGTTTGAGTATAGCTCTCAAGCATTCATTAAAAGCTTGACTTACGCTCCATCCAGATCTAATATAATCGACCTTGATAGATCTATTCTTCTCGTGATGAGCCAAGATGTTTAAGAACATTGCTAGCTTTTCACTACTTGACATATATTTACCATCAGTCAAACCTCCGACATCCTTAGTTAATAGAACTAAATTATGAAAGGCATTTCTATCCATTCTTAACTTGTCGATACATACAATGTCACTATCATTTATGATACAATTTAAGTGAGAAATAACTTTTGGTATTCAGACACTCATACGGTACCTAATCTCATGCACATTTCTGTATTGCCTTCTTAGTGAATGACCATGAATAGCCATAAAAAGGCAAATAAGGACTACAAGAAATTGTTGGCACATTATCTCCTCAAGAATAATATAATCAGTACTCGAAAGATGTTGAAGATCCATAATAACACCTAAGATTTTCATAAAAATTAGACAAAATCAATACACACAATATGAACAGAAATCTATAAATTTTATGCATAGATACTAATAGTGACGATGTTGTTCAGAAACTTTCAACCCACAAAATACTAATTAATTTGCAAGCACATTTCAATTCACCTATTTACAATAATTTGGGAACAAGAACGAAAGAAAAGAAAAAAGTTCAAACCTATATAAACCCTACACGGCTAATAGTGACGATGTTGTTCAGAAATTAACCCTACACGCTACGCCTTCTCCATAGCCAAAGAAGAGAAAAGACCGCGAGAGAAAAAGGAAAGGCGCCAAAAAGCAGAATAGCGTGAATTCTTTACCAATTCTGAAGGATGTATATAGAAACTGATGGGCAATTCAGTCATTTCGTTTCCTTGTCCAAGTATTAGTAAACCTGGGATTAGTAATCCCTAGATATCCTTGGTATTAGATAAGACCACATATGATGTATTAAGTTATCCATGTATTAGGTATGTTTGAGTTGAATTGTGTAACCAAACATTGTATTAGGGGGATTAAATTTTAATCCAAGGACTATTTTAATTAATACATCCTACCAAACGGCTCCTATGTGTATTATATTATTTAAGTACAATTAAACTTATGATATTTGGAGGAATCAAAACTCAACCTAGACTTAAAATTTAAAAAATATTAGACTTACATATTAATTGGCATAAAGATTAAGTACTTGATTATAGATTTGATGAGTTTTTGGGTCTATGCTAGATATATAGTACTATAGGTGTCGACGGACTTGTTTGCTTACAAATATTATACATTTCAATAGATTGTATTGATTTGGAAGCCCAGCGAAAAGAGAAGGCTCAAGTCCCAGAGTAATTGATTAATTATTTGACGCAAGTGCATTTCTCCACTCTCGTTAAGTGTATAGAATCGTGTATTTCTTTGTGGTATGTGTTGATGAGTAATGAGACTTGGTGATGAGTTAAATTGTTCATATTGAATGATCATAATGATGAAAAAGGGGCAATAAAAGGCAACTTGAATTATATTATGATGTGAATGATTTGAAAGGTTTATTGATTCATTGTTGATGTTGTATCACGATTGTGGTGTTGTGAATTATGCATTGATATGGAAATGGTCATCTCCTCATTAATTTGTGAACATGTCATTTGCATTGGGTGTGAGACATAATTGTGACAAGTGTTACGTGAATTGAGGAAGAATAAGGAATTAAAGAGGATGTACCATTTCGAGGGACATGCCGTGCGTCACGACGAATATTATGATTCGAGGGACGTGTCATATGCCGTGACAGATTCCATTATCGAGGATTGTGTTGCACGCCACGATAAATACATGGACATATATGTACCATGTGAATCCCGGACTGAGAGACAACGGGTGTGTATCACTATGTCACACATGCATTACCATACTTGGCATTGCATTGCATATCTTTATCATTTGTGAAACTTGTGATTGTTAAACTTGATCGTGTGTTATTGATCTATAATTGTTGGAGTGTTGTACTTATCTTGAGCTATGTGTTATGTAAATTGTGATCGACTAGGTTGTGCTAGTTTTATGCAGATTATAGTTGTGGAGATTCGGTTGGAGTAGAAGTACATGTATCCTATATTAATTAACTTTGTGTTTAGGAGTTTGCTTGTTCAGTACCGCTTTGTTTGGTACTCACATTTTGCTTCTACACTTGTGTAGGTTACGAGCCTATATCCGCATGATTATTCTATCTTCTCTCCTACGTCTGAGACTCAATGTGGATATTTTTTGAGGTAGTTACTTGTTATCTCAACGGATCCTCTTGCTCCTTATTTATTGTTCTATTCTAGAAACAATGTCATTTGAGACTCGTATTTTCTTTCAAATCAATTGTAATACTTTAGAGACTTATACACGTGACAATTAGGTTTTGTGGTTTTATTTGAGTTGATTGTGATTTATGCATTATTAGTCATTGTTAGTCTATTTTTCTTATTTTACTTCCACATTTATCGTTTTAGTTGAATTTTAAGCTGACTTGTCTTGGTGGAATAAGACATGTGTCATCACGTCCATTTTTGGATCGTGACATTGACTCTTGAAATTCTATTTGTACCACATAAATTGAGACCAAGCAAATAATAGAAAGTCTGATTGACCCTCGAATCAGTACCGCATAAATAGGGATATATGAGTAACATATATTGTTTAAAAATTATGTAGAAGTAATATAGATCACAATAATTAAAAAATTCAAAGACATGTATAAAATTAAGTTAATTCTCAAAATTTTATCAGCGTCACATAAATTGGGACAAGAAGAGTAACATATATTATTTTAAAATTAAGTAAAAAATACTAGAAAATCACAATAATTAACTACTTAAAATATCTAAAAATCAAATTAAAATTTAATTAATTCTCTAAATTCTATCCGTGTCACATAAATTAAGACAAAAAAAATAACATATATTAGACCAGTACTAGCACGAGCACTTGTGTATAGTAAATACATAATTTCTTTCATTTGTTCATTATTTTAAAAATAAGTTTTTATTTTTACTTGTTACTTTTTTCATATCAAGAAAATACAATTTCTTTTTCATGTTTTACATTCCTATTTACATGTCGTCGTTACTAAAATAGAAATTTCTTAATACTTGTCATTTCGCAAAATCAATACATAAATATCACTATTCTTTCTATTTTACCCTTGAGAGTTATTGGCCTTGAAAGTATGATTGTGGCTAACATAAGAAAACTAAATGATTAATTCATGTTCATTGGTCAATTTAATTAATCAAAATAAATTAATTTATGTTCATTTGTTGAAAACTTGATTTTAAAAAATAATAATTAAATAATGGTACGATTATAAACTTATTTAGTTTCTTAAGGAACGAAAATATTTGTTATTTGTGTCCAAAATAATTCTTAAATAGTAAACTTTAAGCTAAAAAAATGTGTCAATGACACATCACATTTTCGCCCAAATAATTTTGACAAAGGAATTTAACCACTTTAAAAATATATAGTTTGCAGAAGTCCTCCCCCGCCACATCTTCTCCATCATACCCCTCTTTTTTTTGCAAACAACCGCGCCCCCCTCCATTTTCTTTCCATCCAAACTTGATAACCATTCCTCGAAATTCTTTTAAGAAAAATTATTTAATCAGACAAACATTTTGATCATAATTATTAATTATTCCTATAGTTGAAATAAGAGAAATGGTCTAAAGCATCCCCAACCTATACCCGAAATTCCAACTACATACTCCAATTTCACGAGTGTCCTATCACCCTCCTGAACATTTTATTTCCCTATTTAGTGCACACCTGAGTGCTGACCAGTACACATAAACCAAATATATTGACTAATGTGATTTGCACGCGCGGGCCCCACTTCAACCTTTCATTTCCCCTCCTAAAGATCGAATGACCTCACCCCTTACCCCCATTTCTTTCTTTTCGCTTTTCTCATTTTCATCTCCCTCACCAAAGTCTGATTACAACATCTAAATACATATTCCTGGTGATGATCCAAGCCTTCTTGTGTGTATTTTCAACTTGATTACATAGTTTATCAACTGATTCAGTAAAGGTTAGTTCTTTGTCCCTTATAAAGAGAAGCAATAATACAAGGGAAAAAACATACACCATAGCAAGTGCAAGACCAAAATCTGCTTTCCGAATTTAATTTCAACCAAGAAGTTTACAAATTCAATAAAAATTCATGTTTGCATCTCACTACAACGTTGAGCATTGGGTTTGATTCATCGATACAAACCTTATAACAAATTTAAAGAAATTTTGAAATTCAAATTAGAGAACCTAAATAAAAAATTAGAGCAGATTACAAACCCTAACTTCAAGATTTACAATAGAAATGAACATAAACAACTAAAACGTAGCCATTTTTTAAAGAAAATCGTAAAAATATTGAAGAAGGAACAAAGATTATGGTGGGGAAGAAGGAACAAAGGTTTATTTATTTTGGGGAAGATGAGCATTGCTAATTTATTGCCTCTTTTGACGTGTACCAGTTTATTTCCTCTTCTAATGCGCTTAGAGGAGGTGTTTTCACCTCCTATGACAGGTCAGCACCCAGGTGTGCACTAAATAGAGAAATAAATTGTCCAGGGGAGGTAATAGGACACCCGTGAAGTTAGAGTGTGTAGTTGAGATTTCGGATATAGATTGGGAGGGCTTTAGACCATTTTCTCGTTAAAATAATTATATATTGTCTTACTAATTAAACTAATAATTTCATACCAGATTTTAAGTCAATACATATAGATTCTTTTTTATTACCACATAGATTAAAGTAGGAAAAGAGATGAGCGAGAGAAGAAAAGAGGCAAGCAAGATAGTCTACATATCCAAGTTACATGTGAATCACACTAGATACATGTATCTAGGATACTAAATATATGAATCAGAGATACCTCAGAGAGGAGAGAGAGGAGAGTGGCAAGCGAAAATTCATATACATGTAAATACACTTAGATACAATATATTTAGAATAAATTACATTGAATTTTGAGCCGATATATTCAAGATACATGCATGTGGATGGGCCAACAGATATATGTATCTAATGTCCAAATTTTGGTAAGTTTTGTAATAATGAAAAAGGAAGGGAGGTAATTAGGT
This sequence comes from Solanum verrucosum, assembly GCF_900185275.1. Classification (NCBI taxonomy): domain Eukaryota; kingdom Viridiplantae; phylum Streptophyta; class Magnoliopsida; order Solanales; family Solanaceae; genus Solanum; species Solanum verrucosum. The sequence goes on from NW_026020357.1 coordinate 379,776, forward strand.
ACTAAATTAGTGGGATTCTATAAGTTACCCATTCTTTATACCTTTCAATAACCAGAGAACAATGGCATTACGAGGTCGTTTGGTACAAAGATTAGTAATCCAGAGATCAGCAATGCAGGGATAGCAATGCAAGAATTATTTTTTATCAAGTGTTTGGTTCATTTTTTCTCACCTAATCTTGTGTTTAGATTAGAACTCTACAGAATAATTTTTTTCCAATTTTACCCTTGAATTATAATTATATTTCAAGTAATTACCATATTTATTACGGTTTAAACTTTGAATGCAAAGTGCTTAACAAATTTAATTTGTTTGAGTAAGTCTGATGCTATAAATGAGATGAAGTTATTTTAAGTACTCATGACCAAGGCTTACCTCCCTCCTCTCTTAACAAAACTGGAAAAAACAGTAGCTAACAAGATTTACTTTGCTTTCATATGTAATCTTCTAAAGAATTTGCAGGTTTATAGACAAGAAGAAATGTTAAAAAAGACTACATTAAACAAGATTTTGGGATTTGAATAATTGAACAAGTGTGTTGAAGTATTGGCTATGAAAATCAAGTAATTGATGCAAAAACAAGCTTGAGAAAGAACAATCATAGCATCAACAGTACAAGATCAAATCTTGACAACTTTGTATTGGGATTCAAGCTTACGCCTAGAATAGATCAGATCATCATACAATAGTAAGGAAGACTACTGATAAAAGCATCAGAGAACCCATTGTCCATCCTGTTTTCTTGAAGCTGTAAGGAATGCCAAGAACACCAGCTCCAACTACTTCTATGAAAACATTAGCAATAGTTTTGGATAGAAAATTTATTTTCAGTTAAAATTTGAATATCAACGAAATCATATCATTTTAATGAAAACAAGACAAACAATTTCAAATAGCAGAACAGTGTGACTATCTTTGCCAATTCTAAAGGATGTATAAAGAAATTGAGGGCAATTCATGTAAGTTTTTTTTTGAGTCGCGGGTCGTCCATATGGACCGACTCAATTCGATTTGACCCGACCCAACCCAATATATTTTTTCTAAAAAAAAAAAAAACTACAGAAGAAAAGGGGGAGGAGTAAGTTACAAAGTAACTGCTCAAACGTAAAGAAACTCTTTTTTATGGCTTTATCTAACGTTTCTCTGTGAAAAAAGAAGAGGGTAAGAAAAAGTGAACAGAGAAAATAAAAAAATACTCTCTTTCTTCAGAAGAAAATCAACAAACAAAATTGACATTTAGTTTGTGAAATGTAGTCACGCAATTCATTTTTGATAGCAAATCAAGGACATTCGTTGCAAGTATAAGGTACACAACTTGTTGTTTTTGCTCAATTTATCTTATATTGGTATCAGAGCCAAGATTAATTGTTTCATGTTTGAATAATTATTGAAATTCTCTGGTTGAATGAATCGAAAAATTTGAAATCTGATTATAAATATGTTTATTTTTGTCCATTAACGATCTGTTTTCTTTAGGTTACTCGATATTCCATTATGAGTAGGAAAAAGAGAAGATTTTCTGACCTGAGTATTTTTTTTCTTCCTTATGGTTCTTTCATGAAATTTTTGTTGAGATTTTTTGTTGTTGTTACATGCTTTTTTTCTCCATGAAAGTAATGGGAGAAGTTGAGTAAAATTTCTAATGAGTTATATATTATATGTTGAAAAGAAATAGACTTTAAGTTGGATAAAGACTTGAAAAGACCAAGTTCAGATTTTTTATAAAAATAAAAATAAAGAATTGGAAGAGAGTTTAAGGGACATAATCATGTGCAAGCCTTTTTTTTTTGTTTAAGGATTAATAAGGAAAAATAAAATGGTCCCACAATTTTTTTTTAAAAGGAACGTGTGAACCATTCCTCTCTTTTTTTTTGTCCTTTTCTTTAAGGATTAAGGAGAAAAAAAAAATGATCCCACTATTAAAATTTAAAAAAATAAGGAAAAAGAAAATGGGAGTTTCTTTTTGTTCTTTTCTATTAAGGATTAAAAAGAAAAAAATAAAATGGTCCCATTTTTTTTTAATAAAATACTTGTACCCTTTTCTTTGGAATCATAAAGTACTATTGTTTTTTTTAATGAAAAATAGAAAATGGATTTGTAGTATTTTTTTTATATTAATAAAGTATTTATTTTTTATTTACTTTAACATAAGATTTTTCAAGTGGTCAAATCAGATTGTGGTTGACTTTGAATTTTTTTAAGGCCATGAGTTATCTTCTTTACTTAATGAAGAATAGTGACCACTTGTTTTGACTAGATTATAATTTTAATTATGTGTATTAAAATTGATCTTGATAAATTCACTTATTCCTTATGTTCTTTAAACGGTACCTTGTCTCCTACGAAAAATTTGTGACATACGTTATCGCATTAAATGATATTAATCGTATTTCCGTTTTTGTTCCCATTTCAGTTATGACTAAACGGGAACATGCTCAAATTATTCCAAGTGAGAGTTCTCAAAGTAGAGCAAAGGGACAAGGTAGAAGAGCAAGTCGTCGTAAGACACAGAGGGTGTGAAATAATACAAATTGATGTCCTAAGGGTGACACAAAATTTGTCGAGGAATCAAAGGGTCATTCGAAGGGAAAAAGAGAAAACATTTAAAGAGTTTAAGTCTTTGAAGATGTCCCTTAATATTTCAGCACGTGATTTTATTCACCTTTTTGAAATAAAATGGACTGAACTGGCTAATTTTAAGAAAATTTCAGATTGGAGAGGCGTAGCTTATTTAACAGACGTTCTCCGTGAACCTTGGGGCAGTATATTGACTGATGTTTATGATGACATTTGGCCTAGTCAGCCTTTTAGGGTGTATAGTTGTTGTCTTGAAGACTTGTGGGAGGATTTAGTCTTTAAAAAGATTAGTAATTTGTTATTGCTTATTTGTTTTTCAATATATGAACTATGTTGTTTGTTTTTTCTCAATTTATGTTATTAGACTTAAAAAAATCTTATTTTTAAAGTCTTTACTATATTAGGATACACATTAAGAAATTAGATTTGAATATTGGTTAAATGTTTAGTTTGTAGATGATGATTGGATGCATCCGTGTCTTTTTTATTTTGCATTAAATATGAAATCTTTATGATAATTGATTTGCTTAAATGTGTATGTCGCATGCGTAATTAATTAAAAATTCTTGCCTTATTACATCTTAATAACATACATGACATCAAAAAGTATCATTGCTGACTTAAACAAAGGTGAAAAACTTAACAGTGACAATTACGACATCTTGAGCCATAAAATATGGTATGTACTGGAAGATGAAAATGCTCTGGAGTGTATAAATCATGTTTTGAATCAACCAGAAGAGGATAATTCTGCACAACATATAAGGGATCTTGAGGCTTACAAAGCTTGGAAAAAAGATAATTTCACTGCACGTGGAATAATAGTTAGTTTTGTGGTTGATGACCTCATATATAAAATGTGAGGAATTCCCTACTGCTCATGCTATGTGGGCACATTTACGAGGAACGTATGGGGGTACGTCTGTAACCCGCCTCCGACAGTTGACTATCAAGTTTGACACTTACAAAAAGCATCATGATCTGAATATCAAACAACACCTAAGGGTGATGTCAAACATGATAGCTCAACTCAAGAGTGTTGTCCATGTTCTTTCAGATGAGCAACAAGTTCAGGCAATGATTCTGTCTCTTTCTTATAATTGGAAATATTTGAAGGTTAACTTGACCCATAATGATAGCATCAACACTTTTTCTGCCCGTCATGTTGAACTCGAAGATGAACGGCTTGGTGCTGCTAAAGTTGTTTCTAATGCCTTTGTGGAAGAGTCAAGTGATACAAAATCTTCAGATTTCAAGCGCAAGAAGAATTGGAAAAGAAATGGAAAAGACAAGGAGACTAGAGAAGGACCCTCTAAGAAAAAGAAGAAGCCAAATTCCAAGAATGAAAAACGTTTTTTCAAGAAGAGAGACAAGAATAAAATGAAGTGCTACAATTGTCAAGTATTGGGGCATTTTACTCGTGAATGTACCGAGCCTAAAAAGGTAGCATTTCTAAACGTGTCTTTAAGTGCTATATATGTTTCTAATACTTCTTTACTAACTGAATCTTATCCTATTTGAATTGTAGACTAAGGATCCACCGACCACGTGAGTTGAGATAAAGAGGTGTTTGTGGAGTTTCGTCGAGTTTCATCTAAATCAAGATGGATCTATGTAGAAAATAATGCTAGGCTGGAAGTCAAAGGTATAGGCACTTGCAAAGTGGACTTGCATGGTGGTCGTTCCTTGATGTTACATGACGTCCTATATGCTCCAGAGATTTGACAAAACTTAGTATATGTGTCTATTATTTTAGACGTTGGTTTTGATTTGATTTTTAGTCGTAATGGTGTTAGAATAAATCTAGATAATGTTTATGTGGTTTTGGACTACGTTATGATCGTTTTAGATTGTAATCCTTTGACTTATGACTATTATGTTGATCGTTGTGTAATGGCATGTTATTCAAGTAAAAATGATATTGATGTTATTACATGGCATGCAAGATTAGGTCATATAGGGCAAGATCGAATGAATAGGTTGGCAAAGGAAGAACATTTAGGTTCTTTCACCAAAATTGATATGCCAACTTGTGAAATTGTCTTGTTGAAAAGATGACGCATAAATCATTTGGAAAAGCTAAGAGAGTTGAGTTCCCACTTCAATTAATTCATTTTGATATTTGTGATCCAATGAATGTAAGGGCAAGGTCTGGTGCTACATACTTCATTACATTTATTGATGATTTCACGCGCTTTAGTTATGTCTATTTGATTTCTCATAAATCTGAAGCACCTGAGTGCTTTAAAAGATATATGAATGAAGCTGAAAATTAATCAGATAAAAACATATAAGCTTTAAAAATCGATCGAGGACGTGAATATTTGTCAAAATAATTTGAAGAATTATGTACTGAAATAAATGGTATTATCAGACAGTTAATTATTCCTTATACACCTCAACAAAATGGTGTAGCTAAAAGAAGGAATAGAACATTGTTGGACATGACAAGATCAATGATGACGCAGGCAAATTTGTCTATCTCTTTCTAGGGAAATGCATTATTGGTTGCGGTTTACATATTGAACAAAGTGCCTTCTAAATCAGTGTCTTTCACTCTTTATGAACTTTGGACTGGTCATAAAACAAACCCGGATGATCTACGATCATGGGGTTGTGCATCATACATTAAAGATCATTTTGGTGAGTTTGGTAAACTAAGTCCAAAAAGAAAGAAATGTATCTTTATAAGATATTTTGAACGCCCAAAAGTGTATGTGTTCATCAATAAACTGGAGGATGAAAGTATTATTGAACTTATATCACGATATGTCAGATTTTTGGAAAATGATTTTTCCAAAAAAGATGAAATAGATGAAGTTGAGTCTCTCTACGAAATGTTGAATTCAGAAGATCTGGTAATGTTGTCAGACATACTTCATAATTCAATGGATCGAGAAATGATTCTTGGTCCAAGTGGGAGTTATGAATCCCGAAATCCTATAGAGGAATCTGAACTTCAAATACGTAAGAGTACAAGAAAAGGTACACCTAAACTAAGGCTGGGCACGACACCGGATCGGACTGGAACCACTGGACCGGAACGAACCGGTACAAAATCGAAACGGGATGGATTAACCGATTTGTTGATCGGTATCGGGATGAACCGGATCGAAATTATCGGGATGGATACTAGGTTCCGTCCCGTCCCACTATATACCGGAATGGAATCGGACCGGAACAGAACCAGAACAAATCGGAATGGGATAAACGGGACGACACATAGCTATTTCAAAAAAATAATAATTTTTTTTAGTTATTTTGATTTTTTGAATTACGAAAATATGATTGTTTGTTTATTTTTCTAAGTTTAAATTAATTGTTTTGAAATTTATAATGTAATTTTACTTAAGTTTATTTAAAAGATATTTTTTTTAATTTTTACTTATTAAATTTGCAATTTTAAGTTTAATAAAGTTTTTTTGTTTTAAAGTTTTTGAGCTTAAGTTTTCAAGATTTGAAATTTTGAATCTTTTGAAGTTTATAAGTTATTACTTACTAATATGTTACAAGTTATACTTATAACTTATAATTTAAATAACTTAAGTTTGTAATTTAAAAAATTAAACAAAAATAAGGATAAAACAATGACACAAATTAAAAAATATCAATCCAATTTTATTTTATTTTTAAAAAAATATGCCTATACATAAATTATAAATTAATTAATAAAAAATAATTAATCGGAACCGAATCGGAATAACCGGGATGAATTGATACCGATTCGCCGATATCAAATCGTGATACCGTTTCGTTTCGAGTATCGATTCACGGTGTTCCATTCCGTCCCGAAGACTACCGGATCGAAACGGATCGGAATGGTACAAAGTAACTGCTCCAACGAGCCATAAAAGGGATGAAAGAAGAATTAGAATAACTACTTCAACGTAAAGAAACTCTTTTTTTTATGGCTTTATCTAACGCTTCTCTGTGAAAAAAGAGAGGGTAAGAAAAAGTGAACAGAGAAAATAAGACTGAAAAAACAAGAAAATACTTTCTTTCTTCAGAAGAAAATCAACAAACAAAATTGACATTTAGTTTTTGAAACGTAGTCTTTGTTTCCTAGTGATTCAAAGTGTGACTGTGGAGCAATTCATTTTTGATAGCAAATCAAGGACATCTACTACAAGTTTAAGGTACACAACTCGTTTTTACTCAATATATTTTACAATTCAGTCATTTTGTTTCCTTTTCCAAGTATTACAAATATTTGGTATTAAATAAGACCACATATAATGTATTAAGTTATTCATGTATTAGGTGTGTTTGAATTGAATTGTGCAATCAAAAATTATATTGGGTAGACTAAATTTTAATCTAAAAATTATTTTAATTAATACCGCCTATCAAACGACTCTTACATGAATTAGAAATTGATTATCTTAATATTTGTCTTGATTTTCTTGCCTCCAATTTTGTGTAACCTCAATTATGAACATTTTGAATTTGAAAAAAGAAAGATATATCTCATTCAAATTTCACATAATTGAATTTTTCTTTTACTAAACAAAATACAAAATTTAGCATAATATTTTTAAGTCTCGAAAGCAAGTTGGCGGCTGAGAAAATTGAAAAGGTGAAAAAGATTGATAGTTGAAGGTGCCCAGTAGGACTGCATCAAGTCAACTGACAACTGCGGCTCCTCAAACTACACTTTAATATTCTTCAATTTTAGTTTCTTTTAGTGATCAATCTAATAATAATTTACCGAAAAAAATTATCATCGTAGAGGTAAAATCAACAAATTAAAAGGTGTGAGAGGCTCCATTAACTTTTTCACACGTGGATAAGTGAGTAATTTATTTACTTTAAAGCTAGAATGTCATCACTAACAAGAGATAGAAAGTATATTTACACAATAAATTGAGTAACAAATATAAAAAAATACAAGAAAAATTAAACGTTTGATGCTTTTTTTTTTAATATTTGAAATTCTATTAAAAATGTTATGAAGCTGTACGTTAGTTTTACGGATTTATTTTGATGTGATTTTTTTTCTATGTAATATAATTTATATTTTCGTTTTTATTATTGTTACTTTTTTACTATTATTTTTTTAATAAAATAGTACTTAAAATTTTTGTGGAGTACAATTTAATTTACTTTATTTTTGTTGAGTTTTCTAAATAATGATTTATTTAAGTTAAAGATGGCCAGATTTAGAGAAAAAAACAAGTTTTGAAAAATTAATTTTTTATTTCTTTCTAGCATCAAATATAACTTTTTTTCTCTACCATCAGCAAAAACGTTAAAAAAATAAATTAAAAAATTACATATTCAATTTGAACATCAAAATATGTAGTTTTGATGTACCATCATTTGATTCAATTAAAATATTACGAAGAAAATTCAAAATTTTATTTTTCAACAAGTATAAAATGTGGATCCACAATTATTTATTTTATTTTATTTTAATATATTTAGCGAAATGTATTATTTCTGATGGGATTTATATTAATTATAAAATTTATTTTTCTTTTTATTATTTTTATTCTAGATTTATAAATATACATCTAAGTAACATACCACTACAACAATAATAACATATCCAATGTAATCTGAAAATTGATATAATATTAATAATTGAAAAAGAAAAAACAGCAAACGCATGTTTTAATTTCTCTTGCATTTTTTATATTTGTTTAACTAAATTTATTGTGTAAATATACTTTCTCGCTTAGTGGAGACATTCTAGCTTTAAAGTAGATAAATGACTCACTTATCCACATGTCAAAAAGTTAATGGAGTCTCACACACCTTTTGTTGGTTGTGCCTCTACCGTGATAAATTTTTTCGTAATTTACCTATTATTACATAGGCAAAAAAATTGGAGTTAAAAGAGTTAAAAAACATCACATTTAAGCTATTCTAATTTATTGAGTTTTACATCTAAACTAGCGAATTCATCTGCGCTTCGCGCGGTCATGAAAAATACAAATAATTTACTAAATATTATTTACATAGAAGAGGTATTATATATATATATATATATATATATATATATCTTATGTATATTTAATATATTTGAATTTTAGGTGAAATTTTTAAATACTTTTTGAGAATTTCTTCTTACATAAAAAGAATATAAAATAAAATAATTATATTATACCTTCCTATAAATGTATAGATGTATAATTTGGTTCCTTAGGAAAAATAAATAAATTACATGTAATATCTTCTTTAGATGAAAGAACATTCTTATAATTTATAACGATTTAAAATAAATAACATAAATACACTATTTTTGAAAGTGAAAAAAAATGATAGAAGAAGAAATAAATAAATATAGTTTTAAAGAATAGGTGATATGTATTGGATTTGGTAACTATAATTAATATACTTTTACTGTAAATAAGTAACATTTACAATTAAATAATGAGTAATGTTTTAATCGTGGAACTTCTACGTACCAATTAACTTTAATGTAGAATAATAATTTTTATAACATGAAAAAAATATAATTAGTGTTCTTGTTCTTAAAAAGTCAAGTCAATTAATTATTGTTATTATAATTTCAAAACATTATGAGCATATAAGCCAAAATGAACTCAAACAATGATGACCCAAAATGTCCTCTTCTCATAATTATTCTATATTTAAGTTATTTATCCCGATACAATATACATTTGACTAAATATACATAAATCATCTTCTAATTTTAAATATTAGAGATAAATCTAGCACTAATTTATAATACTAATTGGAACTAAAAGAATTTATAGATTTACAACAATAAAAAGTTTGTACGAGAATTAAACTTAAAAGTCATCATAAAGATACACAAGAAAGAAAGAATGAGAGAAATAATGAGAAAAGACATAAAGTCACCACTGAAGTTGTCTCGAATTTTCAAAAAGACACCTTAACTTTGTGGATGTCTTATTTCCCCATTGAACAATTTAAGAGTATTATAAATATCCCACTTTTCACCCAACTTCAGTTGCAAGAAAAGAGGTGCAATCACGCACCAATTGTTGTTTGACACGTATTAAATTCTTTTAATTTTTAATTTTTAGTTTCATTTTCATTTTTTCTATTTTTATTAACTTTATTTTCATTTTTTCCCTCTTTCTTCTTAAATCTTCATAACTCAAATCCTTTGTTCTTTATTGTAAATCCTCCAAAAGTAGCAGTCATTGTCGCCTTCAACGTAGCCTCCATGATGCTTCCGTGTTACAACACTATTTTCGCCACTAAAACATCACTAAAAAAAATCAATTCAACTCTCAAGTTACTAAAGCAAGGTAATGAGACAAAAAAATGGAGTTTCATAATACTCTCTAATCAATGGAGTTCACGTTTGTTTGTTTTTTAAAAAAAAAAAAGGACAAAAGAAGAAAAAGAAACAAAGAAAAGCAAGAGACAAGAAAGAAAGTGATAAAAATGGATGAAGTAAATGATCTTCTAAGTTGAAGAAGATGAAGAAAAGATAATTGGATTTTGAATTTGGGTGAAGAAGATAATGGGGAAGATGATGTAAATTAATTAAATAATTAATAATAAAGAAATAAAATGACACATGACACTTTAAAACTGGTTAATGGCAGTGAAAAGACTAGGTCACGTGCCTCATGTGCGTGGTAACAACCACGACGAGGAAATGGGTCAAAATGGCCCATTTACAAAGATATTAAATAGTTTTGTGGGGTGATAGGACACTTTCAAAGTTAAGATGTCTTTATGCAAATACGAGACAACTTTAGTGGTGACTTTATGTCTTTTCTCAAGAAATAATACAATACATATATCATTGCGACTTTAATCATTAAAATAACAAAAATAGAAGGAAAAATAAAATCAATACATATTGTCTAAGATCTTGTCATATCCACTCCACAAGCCTATCAATATTCAAGAGTTTTCTTCTTGTTTTTCAAGTCAAACAAAAGTAGAGAGACATCACTCTTGTTGATATCCCCTTCACAAATTTATCACTATTCAAATGCTTCCTTCGTATAAAAATTAAATTTAAGAGTCATCATAGAGATATATATAAAAAAAGAGAAAAAAAAAGTAAAAAAGGAATAGTACAATACACATATCATTAAAAATAGAAGGAAAAAAATCAATACATATTATCTAAGTTGTTGTCAATATCCACTTCACAAGCCTATCAATATTCAAGAGTTTTCTTCTTCTTCGTTTTCAAGCCAAATAAAAGCATGAATATAATTCTATAGTAAAAATGAAGGATAACTTTGGATAAAATCTCATGACACAAAAAATATGAATTTATATAGAAATAATAGAGGAATATCATAAGGTATCTTAACTTTCATATTTAATATTTAAGGGTTATGAATATGAAAAGTTGTAAATTATGAGAGTTATAACTATATGCATATTATGTCTAATAAAGAAGATATATTATGGTGGGAGAGGGTTATGATTATGAAAAGGTGAAAATTATGAGAGTTATGAATATATGCACATTATATCTAATAAATAAGATATATCATAGTGGGAGATGACAAATTGAGTAATTGAATATAAAAACTTTATGAGTTATTAAAATAAAATAGATAATTAAATGAAGAAAAATGGTAAAAAAAGAAGAAGGAAAAAGATAAATATAAATGGAGGTCATAGAGAGGTGTCACATCACCTTGTCTATGTTCCTCCTTTATATAAATATATAGATTATTTGGTGAGTTTCCTATTTGAATCTCGACTAATTTTGATATTGTATTTGCACTACTTTTTGTATAAAAATTCTGCTAAGTGGCATTTCACATAGAAAAGCTATTCTACTGTGCCAAATCTAAATAAATTAGTATAGGTTAAAGGATAAAATTATCATTATATAAATTAATTTAGTTATTCCAATTGTTACATCCATTGTCTTCTTCTTCATCTTCTTAATCATGATCTCGTCTCTGTTATGACATCGATATCTCCGACTTGGAAAGGGAGTGTTTAGAGTTTTAAAGAAGTCAATAAAAAATATATTTAAAAAATTAATGTGTCAGCAAATAAAGATGTTATATCTGTTAGGTGGACGAAAATTTCATGGACAACCACGTCTAGAAGCATTCTAAACTAACTTGTGATCTAGTCGATGTTGCCCAATCTGCGTTTAAAAAACAGTACTACTGATTACAAAAAACTTTGCAGAAACACGAAGTTACCAAGTTTCATTAACCAGTGAAAAACAGAAGAATATAATTTAATTCACAAAACTAAAATCTGTAAAAACATACCAAAATCTTTAAAAAAACAGAACAGGAAGAAGATCAAGCCCACTGAATGCACAGTGTCCCCTTAAGTAAATTATTCCCATCTAGTATCCGATGTTTGATTTGGAATATGTCCTCCCAGGATAGAATGATCTCAATCACTAGTGTATTGATACCCAAAACTCTGGTGTCAGCGAGCCACTCAACGACAGTAAAGTACACGAAAAATATTTGTGCAAAAGAAGAAGAAGAAATCTGAAATTTTAGTAAGTAAAAAGTCTAAAGAATTAGAGGTATTTATAGCCAAGAGGAACTGGTTCCGAAAGGTTGCAACCTTTCAGAATTCACACGACCATTCATGAAAGTTTGCAACTTTTCAGAACACTCATTTCCAACGGCGGGAAATTCAAAATAAAATGGGAAAGAATTTAATTAAAACGGGTCGCGCGAATTCGAGTCGGATCGAAATGTTTCGGTTAATTAACTAATTAATTGAAACGTTTTGGTCATTTAATTTAATTAATTAAATAAATAAATAACTAAATAATTAAAACAAAACTTTGTCCAAAAAATAATCTCTCGATCGATCATTTTCCAAAGCCAAAGTCGAGCGACGACGACTGCGCGAGTGGGGTCCCTCTTTCCAACCCTTTTAACAACTAATAGAAGTGTTTCTCTATTTAAACACATCTATTTTCCTTTCCACCACCAATGAGGGAGAAATGCCTTTTCTTAAAGCATAAGAGAATCTTTTCCAATTACTCATTTCATCTTCCCTCCATTTCCCATTAACTCTTGCTATACCCAATAATTGTTATACCCAACAATACCCCACATTAATGGGGAATGGTCATAACATAAAGGAATGCACGTACGAGTGTGTACTTTACAAGAAAGGATCAATTGCATCTGGATAAGTAGGTTTCCCCTTGAACTTTCTCTAGTGAACATATGTCGGATATAATCGGTCAATCGGGAGATGTGATATCTTTGAACCGTCGAGCTTTGGTGTATACCTAGACAATCAAACGTCACACAATTAACCTTTTACCATTTATGGTTCTTACGATTGTGTTCATTTCTGCCATGAACACCTCCTGGTTTCATAAGTGTATAGAGAATAGGCTTTTGACATAAAATTCTCTTTGAAGCGGCTTACACTTCACTCTCACATAGGTGATTTCTAACGGTGTCATCTCGTAGATACACTATTTGGTCAAATCTGCCAAACTTAGCAAATCATTAAAAACTTTAAGCTTTATTAACTCATTAACAAGCCTTAAGGTCTTAACCTTGTTCCTGAACATTGTCTTCATCGTGAGAATGGATTGAGTTGATTGACAATGTCGAACCGTCAGTCACAACTTTGTTTTTCTCCTTGAATCTAGCTCTTGGGATCTTCGGTCTGCTAGATAGAGTTACCGCCATGCTGACTTGTCCTAAGTCGTAAACCCATTCCCTTAGATGATCTTTCATTCACTTGACTTCACATAGTCAATTGTGATAATTTCACTAGAGAGTAGTTGTCTTACGGTGTTATGTCTTCATCGTATATGACAAGACTTTTCGTTGTACATGACGCTCCCTGCCCTACCTATTGTTGCTTGACTATCACAATGTATGCAAATAGGTCCCACGGGTTTGGGCCAGAATGGAATATCCTTTAGGAAATTTTGGAGCCATTCAGCTTCTTCACCGACCTTATCTAAAGCAATAAATTCAGATTCCATTATGGAGCGAGCAATACATGTCTGTTTGGACAATTTTCAAGAGACTACTTCTCCACCAAGTGTAAACACATAACCACTTGTGGATTTTACTTTATTTGACCCGGTGATCCAATTTGCATCACTATATTCTTCACACAGCATAATATTTATTATAATGCAAAGCATAGTGTTGTGTATGTTTCAGATACCCCAACAAACGATTCATTGTCATCCAGTGAGTTTGATTAAAATTGCTAGTGAAACGACTCAATTTGTTAATAGCACATGTTATATCTGGTTGCGTATAATTCATAATATACATCAAACTTCCCAACACTCTGGCATATTTCAATTGAGAGTCACTTTCACCTTTCATTCTTTTGAAAAAAGCTTAAATCAATTGGAGTTTTGATAACATTGAAATTCAAGTACTTGAACTTATCCAATACTCTTTCAATATAATAAGATTGAGATAATGTTAGTCCCCGAGGAGTTTTGAGAATCCTGATCCCTAAGATCAAATCAGCAACTCCTAAGTCTTTCATATCGAACTTGCTGGATAACATGTGCTTAGTAGCATTTATATCGTCAATATCTTCACTCATTATTAACATGCCATCAACATACATACAAACAATGACTTCATGATTCGAAACGTTTTTAATGTAAACACACTTGTCACATTCGTTAATCTTGAATCCATTTACCAACGTTGTTTGGTCAAATTTAGCATGTCATTGTTTGGGTGCTTGCTTGATGTCACGACCCAAATTGAGTCATGCGTGACACCCACACTTAACCTCCTAAGTGGGCGAACCAAGGAATCTAAACCCCAACACATATCAATAATTCAACTACGAATAACAATAGTAACGCGGAAGCTCCAAAACTTATTTAAGTAACCAATCAAATAAACCTCTAAAGTCTATTACATATTATCCCCAAAATCTGAAAGTCATCACATCAAGGACATCTAATCTTCAAATACTAAGTCTAAGAGTATTAAAGACACCAAAATAAATGAATAAAATAGTTTATGTCCGAAAACTAAGGACATCATGCCATGACCAAGAGAATCCAACACAAGCTCGAATAAATAGCTCACCCTTAAACCTGATATGTTGAGACTGGCTAGAGCTGAGGGCGAGTCAAATTCGCCGGTACACTCGTTGCACTCCATAAAAGAAAAACAAAGAAAAATACAAGTAGGGCTCAGTACGGGGCAACATGTACTGAGTAGGTATCATCGGCAAACCTAAAATAGAAACTAATATATAATGAATAATAGTATAAAGTCAACTATAGCACTTAGCAAGTGATAAGAAACCACAACATGAACAAGTGACAGTTGAAGCAAGTACGTAATCAATCACAATGTCAAGCACACACACGAGGACTCATGCCTCCACATCACACTCGTTTGGGAAATGCGTTCATTGAGATTGAGTACATTAAGTTAATTCAATATTTTTTTCCTTTAATGTTATCGTGTCGGAACGTGACACTCCGATCCAATTATACCGTGTCGGAACGTGACACTCCGATCTAATAATACTGTGTCGAAACGTGACACTTCGATCCAAAAATACTGTGTCGGAACGTGACACTCCGATCCAAAAAATACTGTGTCGAAACGTGACACTCCGATCCAAAAATACCGTGTCGGAATGTGACACTCCGATCCAAAAATACTGTGTCGGAACGTGACACTCCGATCCAAAAGTACCGTGTCGGAACGTGACACTCCGATCCAAAAATACCGTGTCGAAACGAGACACTTTGATTCAATAATATTATTAATTTATCATTTATTATCACCACTTTTCAATTCATTAATAATATTACATCAAACCTTCTTTATTCAAGGCATCACTTCGATAGAGAGGTTTTCAGATTATAAATCTCACGGTCTCAGGATTTTAGACCAATCACCAACCACACAACCAAGCCACACAATCACACAGTCAAGTACATAGAGAACTTCACAATATCATTCAATGCATATCAATCGCTATTAAGAGTTTATCTATCAAATAGAATAAACCATAACCTACCTCCACCGAAGAACCGAAGTCAAGCAAACTACTTCTCCAATGCTTTTCCTTTCCTCAATGCCTCGGAACCCTTTCAATATATCAAGTATATGCACATAATTTGTAAGTTAACGAATCTATAAACACTCATATTATTCTATTTCTAGCCTAGACCCAAAAACTCACCTAATTCTATAATCAATTTCCTAAAGTTCAAACCTATGAGTAAATCTTAATTCCTCCGATTAGCATAATTCTAATGGTATTCAACTAATACAATACTGCTAATATTTAATTACTTATCTCAATATATTGAAGCATAAATTTATAATATAATAATGTAAGAAACATTCAAATCCCATCAAATTATACGATCCCAGTACTCAACTTTCAACATAGAATAAGCAGAACCTTATTTCTCCTAATGACCCATTCATAATTGCCCCATTATGTTGTCATCATTACTTATAGTAATTTTGCCCACTATCTTATTCCATTCCAGAATTAACACCACACATATGGTAAATATAACAACAACAATATTTAATTGAGAGATTAGTTAGGTCCTAAATTAAACCATGAATTCGACTGAATTGAACTACCGCAATAGGTTGCAACGGCAGTAAACACAGGCCTAACAACCATAAGTTAATTCTCTCACCCCAACATATATGACGATACTAGAAACTAAAGTCATTCCATATTCATAAATATATTATACCCATCAGAACATTACGCCATGAATTTCCACTCAAATTTGTCCGTACTTCTTAAAATAATCTCACTGGAAATTAACAGATTACTGGGAGCCAATCTTGTCTCCAACCCAACGCCACTATCTACACTCAATTCCAACCCAACCTTAATTATATAATAATAATAATAATAATAATAATAATCACCCTACTATTAATGAAGGACATGAAAATTACCTGGATGTCGTTCTTCCCAGGTAGATGCGCCGCAGGTATTACTTCCTTGCCTGATTTTGTTATTACCCTAATTATTAAAAGTCTAATTATAAAAGTGCCAAAAGTGAACCCCTACTAATTTTTATATTATTTTCTTTAACCATCAACTAAATTAATTATTAAAACTACCCCACTGAATTCATTATTGTAGTTACGAATAGTCCAAACTACCATTTAAAATCTATCGAAAAGTATTTTATGAAATAAAAAGCTCTATTACTCAAAACGATCAATTGGGTCGTTACACTTGAGCCCATAAAATGACTTCACAAGTCTGCACACTTTCTCTTCTTTACTAGGAACCACAAACCCTTCAGGTTGTTCCATGTAAATTTCTTCCTCCATTTAAGAAGGTTGTCTTTACATCCATCTGGTGGATTTTAAGATCATGCACTGCCGCTAGTGTTATGACCATCCTAATTGATGTTATCCTTGCTACTGGAGAGTATGTATCAAAGTAGTCCAGACCTTTCTTTTGTCTGTATCCTTTGATTACAAGTCTAGCCTTATATTTGTCAATAGTCCCATCGGCTTTCATTTTCCTTTTAAAGATCCACTTTGATCCTAAAGGTTTATTTCCTGGAGGAAAAATCAACCAATTTTCAAGTATGATTACTTAAAATTGATTCGATCTCACTATTGACTGTTTCTTTCCAATAGACTGACTCAGACGAAGACATAACTGCTTTAAATATTGGACACTCATTTTCAAGCAAGAATGCCACAAAATTTGGTCCGAAAGAAGTGGATTTCCGTTGGCGATTACTACTCCTAGGATCCTCATTAGGTAGTGTACTTTCCGTTGATTCTTTTTGTGGTCGTTTAGGTCTTTCACTTGTCGACTCACATTCAATTTTATATGGATAAATGTATTCAAAGAACTCAGCGTTATCTGACTCAATTATCGTATTCACATGAATTTCAGGATTATCATATTTGTGAACCAAAAACCGATCGGCCTTACTGTTCACAACATATCCAATAAAAACACAATCCACTATTTTGGGTCCAATTTTCACCCTCTTGGGTAAAAGAACCTCTACTTTGGCTAGACACCTCCACACTTTGAAATATTTGAAGTTGGGTTTCCTTCCTTTCCATAACTCATATGGAATCGATTGCGACTTGCTACGGGTTACCATTGAGTATCTTGTTAGTTGTAAGGATGGCTTCCCCCCACAAGTTTCGTGGTGAACCAGAACTGATTATCATCCGTTCCGCCAAATCATTTGATTGTGGTGTATAAGGTGCAGTAGTTTGATGAATAATACCATATTTCAAACATATCTCTGCAAAAGGAGATTCGTATTCTCCACCCATATCTATTTTTATCTTTAGATTCAATTGATTCTCCACTTCATTTTTATATTGCTTAAATGCATCAATTGCTTCATCATTACTATTAAGCAAATATACATAACAAAATCGAGTGTAATCGTCAATAAAAGTTATAAAATATTTTTTCCCATCACGAGATGGTGTCGACTT
The DNA here is from genome assembly GCF_900185275.1 of Solanum verrucosum. Classification (NCBI taxonomy): domain Eukaryota; kingdom Viridiplantae; phylum Streptophyta; class Magnoliopsida; order Solanales; family Solanaceae; genus Solanum; species Solanum verrucosum. The sequence goes on from NW_026020357.1 coordinate 397,730, forward strand.
CATAATGCATATATCTGTGTGGATTAAGTCTAAAGATTTTGAATTTCTGTCAACAGACTTGTAAGGATGTTTAACAAACTTACTTTCCACACAAATTTCGCATTTCGATTTATCGCATTGAAATCAGGCAATACTTCTAAAGTAATCAATTTTCGTAAAGCTTTGTAATTTACATGTCTCAAACGGGCATGCCATAAATCATTTGACTCCAATAAGTAAATAGAAGCAGAATTCTTATTAATATTGTCAACAACCATTACATTCAATTTGAAGAGACCCTCATTGAGGTAGCCCTTTCCTAAGAATATCCCATTCTTACTTATTACACCTGTGTGACTAACTAGGACACACTTAAACCCGTTCTGAACGAGCAGTGCAGTAGAAACTAAATTCTTCCTAATAGTAGAAACATGCAGAACGTTGTTCAAAGTTAACACCTTGCCAGATGTCATTTTCAATATTACTTTCCCAGTTCTTGCAATCCTTGTTATTGTTGTGTTCCCATGAACAAATCTTCATTGAACTCAACATGAGTGTACGTTGCAAAGGCTTCTTTCGCAGAGCAAATATGTCGAGTGACACTCGAGTCAAGAAACCACTCCTTGGGATTTCCAACTAAGTTACATTCCGAGATCATTGCATAGAGGTCATCTTCATCTTCCATCTCTTCCACGATGTTTGCTTGACTTTTGCCTTTGTCTTTGTCTTTGTCTTTGTCTTTGTCCTTTCTTGGAGCACGACAGTCAGAAAACTTATGACCAACCTTACCACAGTTGTAACAGTTGCACTTGAATTTGTTCTTGGCCTGTTTTGACTTCTGTCTGTTGGACTTCTTTCTCTTCTTGCCTTTGGTAGGAGCTTCTTCAACAATATTAACTCCAATTATTGTCAAACTCTTATGAGACTTCTTTTAAGTGATTTTGTTATCTTCCTCAATCTTGAGCCGAATCACAAGATCTTCAAGCTTCATTTCCTTACGTTTGTGCTTTAGATAATTCTTGAAGTCATTCCACGAAGGAGGTAACTTCTCGATCATTGCAACCACTTGAAAAACTTCATTTACTACCATATCCTCATCAATTATATCATGGAAAATAAGTTGAAGTTCTTGCACTTGTGATCTAACAGTTTTACTATCTGACATTTTATAGTCTAAAAACTTTGCGACCACAAACTTTTTCAAGCATGCATCTTCTGTCTTATATTTATTCTCAAGTGCATCCCACAACTCTTCCGAAGTTGTCATTGCACTATATACATTATATAAGTCATCCTCTAAAGCACTCAGAATGTAGCCCTTACATAGGAAGTCTGCATGTTTCCATGCTTCAATAATCATGATTTTTTCTCTGTCTGGCATTTCAGCAGCAGACACCAGAGTTTCTTCACTGGTAAATTTCTGCAGACCAAGAGTGGTAAGACAAAAAAATACCCGTTGCTACCATCATTTGAAATTCACACCAGAGATTTTTTTTTATTTCTCTGCTGGTGGTACAATAGTTCGGGTTGGTGCAGCAACAACCACTGTAACATTATTGTTTGCCCTTTCTGATAAACAAAAATCGATACAAACTAAGTAAGCAATAACTTAAATTGCAAACTTAATAGGAGTATAAAACCACAAAGGTTTTTGTCTCCACCAGAAATACAGATTAAAAATAAATAAATAATTAATTTCCTTAAAGTTGTTGCCCAATCAGTGTTTAAAAAATAGTACTACTGATTACAACAAACTTTGCAGAAACACGAAGTTACCAAAGTTTCATTAACCAGTGAAGAATAGAAGAGCATAATTTAATTCACAAAACTAAAATCTGTAAAAAACAGAACATGAAGAAGATCAAGCCCACTGAATGCACAGTGTCCCCTTAAGGAAATTTATTCCCCTTTAGTATTCGAGGTTTGATTTGGAATATGTCCTCCCAGGATAGAATGATCTCAATCACCAGTGTATTTATACCTAAAACTCTGGTATCAGCGAGCCACTCAACGGCAGTAAATAAAATGGGTCGCGCGGATTCGAGTCGGGTTGGAACGTTTTGGTTAATTAACTAATTAATTGAAACGTTTTGGCCATTTAATTTAATTTAATTAATTAAATAAATAATTAACTAAATAATTAAAATAAAACTTTGTCCAAAAAATAATCTCTCGATCATTTTTCGAAGCCGGAGCGAGCGACGACGACGGCGCGAGGGGGGTCCCTCTTTCCAACACTTTTAACAACTAATAGAAGTGTTTCTCTATTTAAACACATCTATTTTTCTTTCCACCACCAATGAGGGAGAAATGTCTTTTCTTAAAGTATAAGAGAATCTTTTCCAATTCCTGTTTTCATCTTCCCTCTATTTCTTATTAACTCTTGCTATATCCAACAATTGTTATACCCAACAGTCGATGTCTATGTGTTTTGTTAACCATTGAGTAATAATTTAGATAGAAAATTCACACTTTCAAAAATTTAAATAATATTCAATAAAAAGGGTAATTTAAATATATTTTTGATCGTTAACTTTAAAATTTACTAAATGTTTAAAAATTACACTATCAATAGGTAATATATAACTTAAAATGCATATTAAGAAAAGTTATACCATCTTTTATTCTATTAAAAAACGATAGTACTAATTTGCAACCTTTGGGTGACTGGCGGCTAAGCTTAAACTTCAATAAATTAAAGTCCTTAAGCTTCTTTTTTTTTATATTTATATATAGAAATTTCTACTATATAGAAAAGCCAAGTGATGGACGACCACTGGCATTTTTGAAAATTCAACTTCAGTCAAGGGCAAAATAATAATTACATCACTATGGATTGGAAGTCTAGAAGGATCGCAAGCAAGTCTCTTCTCTTCTCCACTCTACTAGAAGAATCAGTTCTTAAGAACAGAAACATCTAGAGCTCATCCAAATATTTTATTCTATATATAGGTAAGTTTGATGCATATGTCTGTAGAATTTTTGCATTTTGACTTTCTCCACATACCTCATATACTTCAAAATTAGACCCAAATTCATTTGTAACAACTCAATCAGTTATTACAGTTTAATTCACTTCGTTACAAAATAATAAGATCATTCGATTTCTGATTTGTGTTTTTGATTTACCATAACTGTTTTTTAATTTTTAGTTTCTACTTTTGAGCTTTTAGTGTAATTATACTTTATCATGCATTTTCTTTTGATTTCAATTCTTATTTGGGTTACATATATCACTATCAGGAAAGAATGGTGTCGGACAATTGTATCTAGACTTTTTTTCTCCGTTCTATTTGTCTGCTTAGTGTTTCATTCGTGCCTTCTCTATACTACCCTTACCAGTAGCTTCAACATTATTTTGCATATATGCATGCTCTTTGGCTTCTTTTTTTAGGAAAATAATCTTAGAAACTTCCTTATGTAACATGAGTGATATTGTTAGAGGATTGCATCACATATCAATAATTGATTAATTGTACTTCATGATTGTGGCCTTCTATTTGATTGTTATTTGTTTCTTACATTGATCTTATATAGTAGAAATTTCTAATGCATGCTAGATGTTTGAGAAACTGTCACAATAAGAAAGTGGCCTTTGTTTTCGTTGTTGAGAATTAAAATCTCAGTTTTATATACTTTTAAGCTAAGTTGATTGCACTCTTTACTTATCTGTGTCGACATGACATAAGTGTGGATGTGGATTTGTGTCCAATTTGGTCAACTAATTTTGGATATTTCTATCAAGATTGATAGAGAAAGTCTGGACAGTATAATCGATACAAAAGATAAAGTGAAGTTTGAAGAAAATAAAATATCTTTTATATAGAAATTTCTATGTTACTAATTTTCTTTTATTCTTCTTCCAAGAGCCTCCTCCTCCACATAATATCTCATAATGTAGGTTTTATGATCCTATTTTTAGATATTTTAATTATATTTAGGCGATTTTTCGAACCCATATCCATGTAATTTACGGTATAGTAAGAAAAGCATTTAACACTTGAAAATATTATAAAAGCAGAAAATATTCACACAGCCAAATGAGAAGAGAGGACGACCAAGGATGTATTTGTAATTTCAAAACTAAAATAATGACTTCTACAGAGTGGCAGGTAAGTAGCAATTGAAATGAGGGATCCACGTGTCTCATCTTTGCACCTATATATTCTTCTGATTGCCAATATAAAAGATGACGTGAATCATATTGTTTTTTCTTTTTAAAAAAATTCTTTCCCCTTTCACAATTATTTTATAACTAAAAATTCATTTTTTTCTTTTTAAAATAAACAAAGTTAAAACATTTTAACCCATTTTTATTTTATTTTAGGATATACAAAATTGTGATAGTGTGTGTGATTAAAAAGAGAGCAACTTTCGCAAACATAATAATCATATTTTTATGTTATAGTTATAGTTTGCATAATTGCGCTCCATAACAAATTTTATGTTTGCTATGGAGCTTTTGATTTGTATAATTTGCTATAAACATTCAATTTTACACAAATTGTTCAGTTTTGTATAAATTTTACATTGTAATTTGTATAATAAGATTTGTATTTGTATAATTATAAGTGTGTAGGATGATAATATATGTATTTGTATTTGTATTTGTATATATACTTTTCTCTCGCTTTATACAAACACAAACACATTTTATACATTTTATATCGAAATGTATAAAATGACTAATTGTATACCGAAAATGGCTAATTGTATATTAAATCAGATGGCGAAAAAAGGGGATGTTTGCTGCGAATTAGAATTAAAATAAACTATGGCTATAACATTTAATTTGAATTAATGGTTTGTTATTTCATACAATTTTCCCTTAAAAAATGTATTTGCTAATGAAAATGTGATAGTGTACGTTAATTAGATAAAAATAATATTTCTCTATCTCAAATTAACTGTCATGATCGTTTTTCAAAAATCAATCATATAAACTTTGATCTACAATGTAACATATATTTTTCATTAAATTGCTATGAGAAAAGGTTACAATTTGTATTTTTTTAATAGTTTTGAAATATCTAGATATATTTTAAAATATAAATTATTGAGTTGATTCAATTCAATATATAGTTGTGAAGATTGTTTAATCCACACTCAAGGTGAATAAAGATAATTAATCTGAAACGATGGGGTATTATATTTCTATACAATTTCACAATGAATTACTAATTATTTTGAATGTAATGCTTAAATTCAAAGGTTTGAAATTTTACATTTAAATTAATAATCCCTAAAATATAATTAATGTAATATATCATATGATGATGAGAATCAACTCTCTTATTCTTTATAAATAAACACTTATGAACATATTATATCAATGTGATTTTATATCTAAGCCATGCGGAAGTTTCTCAATGGACTTCATATTATTTGAAATTTAAAATACAAAATTTTCGTAAATTTTTATACTTTATTTATTACTCTCTTCGTTTATTTTTATTTGTCACTGTTTGACTTGACATATTTATTGAGAAATAAAAATAGTTATTGATATAAGCATCTAACCATACTATTTCTATTACTTGATGTTTAGTATTAGGTGTTAGAAAATGATTTGGAAAATAATATTTAATGCTAAGGATAAAACATAGAAAAAATAATTATCTTTTAAAAATATGTTAAAAGTTATATGTAAAATAAAAATTTCTTTTTAGAAATAAGTGATCAAGTAAAAGTGAACGGAGGAGGGAGTAAAAAACATTCACCCAAATAATTACGTCTAGAAGGTTAAGACGATCGATAAAATTGATCCAATAGAAGCCCAATGTTCAGAGTTCATTGTGTGATGGACCAAGCTAGATTTATCCGGAATAATCTACACATCTGCTTCTGAAAGTATCTACTTAGCTCTAAAAATATTTTAATGGATAGAACTTAGAAGTATGGAGAAAGTGTTAAACATTCCTCTAAGAAGCTATAAATAACCATCAGGTCCTCTTCCATCAACCATCAAAATTGAAAAGCAAGTAAAGAACCAAGCAAACACAAAAAAATCCTCAAAAGCTCAGTGAAAATGTCACTAATATCAAAAATCTTCGGCGATGAACGAAGTAGCAGCATGTTCAATCCATTCTCAATTGATGTCAAATCCATTGAGATCTTTGGTTAGACTCTTTGGCTGAAATATTAATTAAGGTTTGTATTGTTGAAGATTTGAAGAAATCAACGACCTTATAATAATACTCTTTTCTTTTTAAAAAAGAATCTTCTACGTTCCTCTCAGTCTCTTTCGAACAAAATGATCAAATTTCCTTTTTTAACATATTTAAGATCATGAGATTAAAAAATATTTTTATATATTTGATATAATTTTATTTTAGGACCATAAGATTGAAAAGATATATTTTTTTTAAAAACGGATGGAGTATTAATTAAGGTGTATGTCGACGTTGAAGAAGTGAAGAAGTGAACGGTCAAGGGTAATAGGGTATAATGATTTATGATATATTCATGAGAATTGAAATGAAAATATTTTTAACGTTTTCTATGTGGATATTGTATGATTTTCTAAGTTTGTTGTTGTGAAATGGAAGTATTGAAAATTATTACCCATGTCAACATTTTTGTTTGTTGCTGTTCTCTATTCTTATGTGAATTTTTTTATATTCTCTTGTGAGGATGTTGGTTTATTTGATGGAGAAGACTCATCATTGGAAAAATGCTAATTCAAAAAAACGGTGCCTTATATGAATGATATAATCAAATAGACATTTATATTAACATAAATACATAATGCTCTCGACAATTTAAGAGACACAATAAAAATATCAAATTTTGATTTTGTCAAATAAATATTGTGACTGATTTGGAAAATTTACATTGATGATTTGCTTGATTTGCTTGCTTTTGTATGAATACATGTAATACGTACAATAAGTATTCAAATATATTTTTATCAAGCTTGGCAATTTTTCTACCAACATTATTGATCAAAATGATAATGTACTCCAATTGTTTTCTTCAATAAATGGCGGAAGTTATGCTTATTTAAAAGTATTTATTGCTATTTCAATTTTTTATCACATTTCTAAAGTAAATATAAATAAACAAAATTATATCAAAATTTAAAATGTTGGGCCCTTGCTTAGCACAGACAAAAACTATCTAGTATATTATAGAAAAGGGAAAACCCCGTGTTGGGGCTCAATCACTATATATTATTTAAAATTCATAATTTTTATTTACTATACTTCTAATTTCTTAAATATAATGTATTACTTTTTTTCTACTACAATATTAACTATCTAAGATTAACATTAGAAATAAAAGATATATAATTTATAATAAAAAAAGACCGAGAAATTATAAAATACTGAGTCATATTACTTAGTTAATAACAATAAAATATGATAAAATTTTGGACAATTAAATAAAAAAAATTAATTTACAACATCATGGATAATACATATACATATATATTATTTTATAAGACAGAAAATGAAATCACTAAAATATGAATAACTAATACATAAATAATTGAATTTTAATAACTAACTATACATAAATTATTTTATAAGAACTGCATCACTAATTCTAATCAACTATGAATGATGAGTAAATGAGTAACAAAAAAAGATAAATGATGAGATATACACTTAAATTAATGAGAGTGTATAAAGGAAGGAGAAATTTGAACTGAGGCGATCAAAAAACTACAAATGAGTAAATGAGTTGACACACCAAAAGCTATATATCACAGAGTTCTCAAAATAATTTACTAAAAAGGACTTAAAATATACTAATGAATTTATAGCAAATTGCGATAACAAGTAAGGTAATGAAAAGATAAAGTAGGGATAAAAAGTCCAGGCTTCAGATAAAGCAAAAGACGTTAAAAACAATAATAAAAATAGGATGTTGCCTAAGTTCGATTTAGAGATCTTTCACATAAAATGCCAACCTTTAACCAATAAGCCAAGTAGCTTACTATGAAGGAAGCATACATCGACAGACGATATGTCGACGCTCAACTTCAGTTGTATTAATCTTAATTTTGAAAAAAAAAATTGTTGAAGCAATTGTTAAGAGAAAATATTAACTTCATTCAATAGATAAAAAATTGGAAAAGAAGAAAGTCTTTTTTAATCTAATTAAATGTTACGATTATAATATTCTCTTTTATGTGTACTATTTTCTTTATTTTAAATTCAACAAATAAATTTAAATCATCATTATCACATTGATTATTATATGTTTGACGAACATTCAAGGTTAAATTAGGTAATACGTAATGTTTTTCAAATTCTTATCATATACTAGCTAATCTCAATTTGAATCATTAAATAGGAAACAAAAATATTTGTATACGTATCAAGTTATTCAACTATTTACTGAGAACATAACTTTAAATAGAAAGATGTGGAGATTGAAGATTAGTATGTAGCTAAATGTTGTCACCTTTTAATTTGGTGGAGGAGAGACTGGGACTAGCCAGGCCATATTCTTCCTGCAGTATTATTAGTATAGTAATCGCGTAATTTCTTATTTTTCAGTATGCCTGCTATCTATTGCTTCATTTACTTTATGCTTTGATACTTTGCGTTTATATTTTCTTACAATTTTGCTTCGAATTAGTAACTTCTTGTTTAATCCCAAGATCTATTATAAAACAACATTTTTAATCTGTATATAAAAATAAGATCTACATATAATTTTTCGGACCCAAATTCCATTATAAAAAATTACTGTGGTGTGTGGGGTAATTTTTTCTAACCTGCCTAACACAGCCGCTTGGTGTGCGTTAGACAGAGAGGGCAGCTTCATTATAAGGTCACTCATTTATAATATGCTCAATGACAATAAGTTATTCAGCGTGAAATACTATTATTCTTTTATTTATTATCGTCATCAGGTTGATGTCATTATAAATTTATATGGTGTGGTACAATTATAAGATTTTTTCACTTTTTTTTTTTTTTTTTTTGCATTTTATGGACCTTATAAGGTATATTCTAAAAATCCTTTTGAATGTACCAAAAACCTTAAAAGAATTAACCTAAAGAACTATTTTTTTGGAACCCCAAGATAATCCACAGTCACTATAATCTTTGTCACAGTTTCTGTCCTTTGGGTGAGCACTGGATAAATTCTTCACTGTGTAATAGCATGCAAATCATACATGAGATGTAAACAGTACTAGGCAAGCCTTATGTGACATGCTCGACTCAGAAGACATTGAGGGGGATCTATCCCGAATCATCTGTGTGGATGACCATCCTCCAAGCCAATTAAGTCATCCAAAAAGACTAAAGAACTGTTTATCCAACTAATTTATTGTTGATCTATTTTTTTTAAAAAAAATATACATAAAATATACGACAAAAGGACACCAGTATAAATAAAAGAATTGTTTTAATTATTGGACATATTTTCTTAGTTTTTGTTCTCATATTTGTATATAGCATGAACTGGCTAGATGTGCATAGATACCACCCAATTTACAAGTTTTAGCACTTGAGATATGTATAGAGATTCCTCTTAATGGCCTTTTCATTGTCTTCGAAACTATTTTATATCGACAAGGAGCATCATGCAAATTAAAGGCCATTTGCCATATTATTAGAAATAGGCATTATGGTCTTTTAACGTGATCTTATTTTACATTTATGTCCTTCAATTTTGGGGTCCATAAGTAGACAGATAAACTTGTATAAAATTAAACAAATGGACACACACGTCCTACGTGACAATTTGTGTCCTACACAGGAGCAGACTCACATGGTCTTCAGGGGTTCACCCGAACGCCCTTAACAAAAAATTACACTATGTATAAAGTAAATTTTTTGAATATATGTAGATATTGTAATTTTGAACCTACTTATAAACAAGAAGTAAGTTGTAGTGTATTGATAAATAGCCTCTTAGATTGATCCTCACGTTCCAGATTTGAATCCCATTGTGGTCATCTTTTTTTCCGGAAAAGGGCCAAAAATACCCCTAAAGTATAGGAAAAGGTCTTAAAATACCATCCATCCATCTTTTGGTCTAAAAATACCCTTCTACTCATCTTTTTTTTGTCTAAAATTACCCTTCCATCCACCTTTTTGCTCACTTATACCCTTACAACTAACAACCTTCTCTCTTTTTTTAAAATACTTATTATGTGTCATTTTCTTATTGAATGAAATAAAAATCCACCTCTATTAATTTTTTCCCATAATTTATCCAAATCAAAACAATATATCTTTTCAAGATCCAAAAAATATATATTTTTAAATCTAGTAATTTATATTTCTATAGCTTTTTTCCAAAAAAAATTAGATAATTAAAATATTTTAAAAAATACTAGTCATGCTACAATTACAGGGACATAATATATTAATATAAATCCTAAAAAAATATCTATCTTCTTTTTTTTTTTTAAAAAAAGATCATTTAATTTTTTTGACTAATAATCTTGTCGTTCGCGTCATTAGTGATCAAATCTTGGACTGGTGCACCAACTGGAACAACCTTTTTTTAGGATTTATATTAATATATTATGTCCCTGTAATTGTGGCATGACTAATATTTTTAAAAATATTTTAATTATCTAAAACAATTTTTTTTGGAAAAAAGCTATAGAAAATAGAAATTACTAGATTTAAAAAAAATAAAATTGGATCTTGAAAAGTATATCGTTTTGATTTGGATAAATTATGGGAAAAAATTAATAGAGGTGAATTTTTATTTCATTCAATAAGAAAATGACACATAATAAGTATTTAAAAAAAAAAGAGAGAGGGTTGTTCGTTGCAAGGGTATAAGTGAGCAAAAAGGTGGATGGAAGGGTAATTTTAGACCAAAGAGATGAGTAGAAGGGTATTTTTAGACCAAAAGATGGATGGAGGGTATTTTTAGACCTTTTCCTGTACTTCAGGGTTCAGGGGTTTTTTTGGTCCTTTTCCGTTTTTTTTTACCTTCTCTTCATTTAGTCCAATCTTTCACGCTTTTTTTTTTCTTTTCTTTTTTTTAAAAAAAGAGTAGATTTTTAAACCCAAGAAAATACAAACGTGCTAAAAGGTCTCCGCTAACCGTACTGATTTTTTGTACTTATAAACTATATACTAGTACTTTCTTGAAATTGTATTTTGTTAGCTTATTCACACATTTATATTTTTATCGAACCCCCTGAATAAAACATAAGACTCGTGTGTACTTGTTCAACTTTATACATGTTTACGTGTTTATTTTTGCACACTCAAAGTTTGAGGTTATATATGTATAATGAGACTAAATTAAATGACACATTTATGTGTTATGCCTTAGAGCTATATCAACTTTACTTAATATTTTAAACTATTTTTTAACCATATGCCCTTTAACTTGGCTTTAACTGACATTTATGCCTTCTGATTTTTGATGTGCACAAGTAGATATTTAAATTTATATAAAATTAAACAAGTAATACATGTGTTCTACATGACATAATACACGTAGGATGCAAAATTACCATGAAGGATGTCATATATGACAGATATGTCTATGTTCAATTTTAAACAAATTTAAGTATCCACTTGTAAGAATAATTTTAATTTATAATTTTTTTAATAATTTAATTTTATAATGCTAGAAAAACGGTGTGTATTAAAAAAAAGACAAAAATTAGAGCATCGAAAAAAATACCCACGTTTGTCTTCTCCCTCCGGCACCCCTTTGTTTGTATATAAATAGTCTCCCGCTTCTGTTGGATTTGCATATCATACTCTTTACTCTCTTCTGTTTCACCTACCAAACTTTAATTATACAGGTATTTTTCCAACATGCAATTTCATTTCTTAATATTTCTTCAATTTTTCAATTCTTTATTTGTTCATTAGATCTGATACCTAAGGTATTTTTAAATCAATTAACTTTCTGTTCATCATTTTTTGGATCTAATATCTTATTTCTTTAGATTTTTTTTTTTTTTGAATTTGTTTCCACTTTTCTATTCTCAAGCTTGTTTTAGCTCATGTTATGCCTGCTACATTTTTGATAAAATTGGAACGATACAGAGATGATAATAAGTAGTAATATAGATCCTGTAGAAAGAGGACAGGCATAAAGAAAGGCACAAATTTTTAAAAATAAATAGGAAAATCAATTTAGAGTGTCATAAATAACGTTTACTATGACAACATATGCGGTGTAATTCCATAAGTGGGGTTTGGTGAGGATAGTGTATACATAGATTTTAAACACCTAAGTTGTGAAAGTAGAGAGGTTGTTTCTGATAGACATCAGTAACCTTTACTATAGAGTATATGATAATAATATTGGCTGCAATGGCGGAGCTAGGATTCTCATTGAGAGATTCAAAATATAGAAGTTAAATACAAGAAGAAGCTAAAGGGGTTCAACGTCTATTATTTATTACATAATGGTGCAATTTTCTGCCAAAAGGGGATGGCCCTAGATATCAGGCTGCTGAGGCGAGAAGATATTGGAATTTAATAGCCTTAAGAAGTAGCTAAATTTTCTGTTCCACCTACGCCCTATTTGTGGGATTTCATTGAGTATGTTGTTGTGTTTCTTTACATATTAATAATTGTGTATAGAGAGAATTCTTATTTGTTTTGGGTGAAAACAGATTACTATTCACATATATCACTCACGATGGCTCCAGCAACTGCAGAATCAATCAAGCCTAGAGGTAACGCATTTGTTCTTTTTGCTCATTGCTTAGAAAATATAACTCATTTCTTTATATTTCAGCATCGAACTATTGTAATTTCAATATGAGCCACTTCTCTTGTTGCTTTTGTTTACCGTTGTTAAAAGATCGCATGATAAGAAATAGGTCTTCACTCCAGTCGAGGAGTGAAGCACATGTAGATAGATGAGTACTTTGTTCAGTTTTTGTTGTCTGAGCTTTTCTTTAAAACTAAAAGTAATTGTTGGATGTAACTTTAGTTTTATATTTATGTTTCAAGAATATTATTAAATCAGTGTTTACTTTTGTATCATAAATGTGGAAATTTTCAAATTATGCATTCCTAGTTAAGACCTTTAGAGTGGAAATGCCCTTTTGATGTTTGTTATCTTAGAGAGTCAAAATTTTGCAAGTACATCTTTTTCTTTACCTGAATTATGACGTTTCTACTGGAGATCCAATACCTAGAAACAGCTTCTTTTTCATTAAGTGTTTTTCCTCGTACCATTTGCTTGTCGTTTTCCCTTTTTCTGATAAAATTGACACCAAAAGCAGGCTTATTTACATTTTTGCTTTCTGTTTCAGGACCACAACGTTCCTTAGATTTTAGTTTCTCATTATTGCTTAATTTTTAATGCTTTTGTTGAACAGATGTTTGTGTTGTTGGTGTTGCCCGTACCCCGATGGGTGGCTTCCTTGGTTCTCTTTCATCAGTTTCAGCGACTAAACTTGGATCAATTGCAATTGCTGGTAAAACTCTACACTAATTTGACATAATTTGTTCATTATAGAGAATCATTGTCAAATGGCATAGAGTGATCTCTCTTTTTAATGCAACTTTAGGTGCTATCAAGAGAGCAAATGTTGACCCGTCACTTGTCGAAGAAGTTTTCTTCGGCAATGTCCTCAGTGCAAACTTGGGGCAGGCTCCAGCTAGACAAGCAGCATTGGGTGCAGGACTACCCAATACAGTGATTTGTACTACCGTCAACAAAGTTTGTGCATCTGGAATGAAAGGTGTGCACCGTCGAGTTGCAATAAGTAGATCATTTCCTAGAGAACCCTTATCCCCATTTATATAAATGTTATAAGGGCCAAGAGACGTGACTTGTTTGTAACTTAATGCTACTATATATATCTTTGCAGCAACTATGCTTGCAGCACAAAGTATACAGTTGGGCATCAATGATGTTGTTGTGGCTGGTGGAATGGAAAACATGTCTAATGTCCCCAAGTATTTTGCAGAAGCTAGGTTTGTTTTCTTCAAAAGTTTAGCACCATTCAGACTTAAGGTTTCCACCCTCCTCCCCCTCAGCGAAAGAGAGCAAGAGAGGAAAGAATTTACTGAATTCACAACTATAAGGAGATTAAATGGCCTTTTCCTAATTGTTTGTCGTATACCAATTTGGGGACGATTCATTGTAATGTTAATGCCCATGTTCCCTTTGTTTGATCTTAGCATGAATATGTCCTATTCTTACGTGTAACGACAAACTTAATGAACACTCAAACAGCGAGCCTGTGTTGCTGTTTTAACTTTCTTTTCCTTTCACTTCTAATATTCCATGTTTTCGCTTTGGTCATTTCCAAGATCTTCTCTCTTTCCACCATGTGCATTTTGGATCTTCCTCCCAGGGTCTTATATTGTATATGGTTTGTTCCATGTGGTAGACTTGTCGCTCCCCACTTCTGTTCTTGTTTTTTACTACTTCTGATCAACATTGTTCTTCAATTCATTAATGGCCTAAACTGGCACCCTTGCAGGAAGGGATCTCGTCTAGGTCATGATAGTCTTGTTGATGGAATGCTTAAAGATGGTTTGACGGATGTCTACAATGATTGTGGTATGGGAGTTTGTGCTGAAATATGTGCTGAGAATCACAAAATCACAAGAGAGGACCAGGTTTGTCTTCACATTTCTTTTTATGTGAATAATATAGCTTCAATAACCATTATTTGACTTTGATGTACACTGGCATACTGTTTTTGGCATTTCGTTGTCGATTCTACCATTTAAAGATGTTTTTGTGACAAAAGATTCAAGTGATACACTGCATCTCCTCCCTCTCTCTCTGTTTCATAAAGTTGGACAATTCCGACTTTATGTTCTTTTGTCACTTGTTTATCACACTATTCGTTTGTGGAAAAACTACCATTCTCTCATTTCTATGTTCCATCCTTTTGTTATCAAGTGTTTGCATGTCTGGCCAATCTTTTCCTTTCCAAAAACAAAAAGAGGAGTTAAGTGCTTATGTCTGAACAATATTTTTGCAGGATAACTTTGCAGTTCAAAGTTTTGAACGTGGCATTGCTGCACAGGAAGCTGGTGCTTTCACATGGGAGATTGTGCCGGTAAAACAACTAAATCTTCGATGCTATAGATAGCTCATAGCTAAAGTAAAAATGTTCCGTGCACCCTTTTAAATGATTTTCCGGGCAATTTCAGGTTGAAGTCCCCTGTGGAAGAGGAAAACCATCCACCATTGTTGATAAGGATGAAGGTCCCGGAAAGGTGAGTACATATACTGCAAGCAAGACTTAAATACCATAGATGTCTTTGTCCTTTACATCTTCCCTTGAGGTGGTTCAATGAATTTACCAACACAAAAACCTAATCAAGTATGACGAGCGCATGGGAATGCAAACAAAAGGAGTTATTTTCTGAAAATTGAATGCCAAATTTTGTATCAATACAAGCATCATTTTTTTGACCTGAAGAAGGGAATGAATTTATTTTCGAGTGCAGTATGCCAGTATATGCCTTTCAAATACCCGAGGATCAAAGGGACGACTTTGTTTTCTTGGTAGTTAAAATAGGTTAAACATACATCAACAGAGATTTTACAACGCCTATATATCCAGCCATAGAACTTCAACACTGTCAGCTTTACATTTCTCATGTATTTTGTTCTGTCTTGCCAGTTTGATGGCGCAAAATTGAGGAAACTCCGACCAAGCTTCAAGGAAAAAGATGGTACTGTGACTGCTGGTAACGCTTCTAGCATAAGGTTTGTGAGTTACATGCACCATTTCCTTTTCTTTGAATTCTTTCATTTATAAATATGTTGTGTGTTACCCTAAATTTAAATGCATTTTATCCTTTTGTAATTATAGCGAAAGTAGTATATCTGTTACGATTATAGGTTCCTCAAAAAAAAAAAAGTACAGTTCTTCATTGCATCCTTAGGGCTGTAGCGATTGGTAGTTTTATGTCATCTTCGACCTGCCTCAGGAGTATCTGATTTCTTCAATTCTTATAATCCATTAGAAATAACTGGTTTTTGAAATTTTTTCAAAATTAATTGGCAAGTGAATTATTTCCCTTTACAGTGATGGTGCTGCCGCACTGGTCTTAGTAAGTGGAGAGAAAGCTGTAAAACTTGGACTAGACGTGATTGCTAAGATCTCAGGATATGCAGATGCTGCACAGGTACTTTTATCTATGAATCTGGAGAATGTACAAGTTTTTGTTTTCACTTGGGCTTGTCTGTCAATTTTACAATCTTGACGCGTAAATTCAACTAACCGTGCAGGAACCTGAACTATTTACAATTTCACCTGCTAAAGCAATTCCAAAAGCCATCAAAAGTGCTGGTTTAGAGGCTTCTCAAATTGATTACTACGAAATTAACGAAGCTTTTGCGGTATGACTTTTTTTTTTTGTATTTCTTTTAAACTTGCTTTCTTTCTTTTGTCTGAATACTTCCTTAACAGACACTGCTTGCAGGTAGTAGCTCTTGCAAATCAAAAGCTGCTTGGTCTTAATCCAGTGAGCGCTCTCTCTCTATCTCTACCTCTAGCTTCTAAATATCTTAATTTCTTCAACTTTGAGAAAATTAGACTGGATCTGTTCTTTAGAGAAACTATTTGGATTTATCCATTCATACAAAGACAGATCAAGTTTGGCGGATCTTAAAACATTTCTATTATTTGCTTAGCAGTACATAATTTAGCGCAGAAACAATGATCATGGTGTTGAAGTATCCTTTCAAATTGTTCTTTCAGGAAAAAATTAATGTACATGGTGGAGCTGTTTCTTTGGGGCATCCTCTTGGATGTAGTGGAGCTCGTATATTGGTTACTCTACTTGGGGTATGTACTACTAGACGGAATACTTTACTATTACCAAAGTTAAATTCAAAACCTTAGGAACACTGGCGCCTTCAAATGTTTATTATTGCATCTTTCCGATGGAATGTTGCAGGTATTGAGACAGAAAAATGGCAAATACGGAGCTGCTGGTGTTTGCAATGGAGGAGGCGGTGCCTCGGCCCTTGTTGTAGAACTTATGTAATACATTTCTTTGGTCCTTGGTAAGTCCTAAAATAGGAAATTCATTTGAATGAAGTCTTACCTATATGATTCTGCATAGTGCATACCATACTTCAAGTGAAATTTATGGATTATATAGGGGATGTAGTTGATAGATTGGACATTAATGTTTGAAAAGTGTCAACGGGACAGCTGTGGTGTGAGAACAAGAAGAATTTATAGTGAATATAAGAGACTATCACTGAGATGACTATGCGACAAAAATGTTAACTAGATTGTTCATGTGGTTCTGTAATAATCGTATGTAACTCGATGAATATATTTGAAAATCCAGCAGGGGAATCTGCTCAGGGAGAAATGCTAGCCGATAGCTAAACACCTTTAGCATCAACAATACATTTTTTAACTAGGCACCTACAAATTAACCACCTCTATTAGCTAGCAATTCTCCCCTCATTCACCATGAAACATTAGTTTAGCTCAGGTGCAAAGCTTAACGATTCACACTTTGTTCGTTCTTCCACATGCATTGAGAGTTGTTGCTCATATCCTTAGTCGTTGTCAAATGTTTGATGCTTCTCAAACGTTGAAATTTCACTATTTCAATCAAATCATAGAGTTAGACTTCTAGGAAGGAAAATAGTGATTGTGCACTATGATCATATTGCGTTGTGCCATCTCTATCGTTTCCCCCTCTCATTTCTATACGGAGCAATAGAACGATAAGTAGAATTTTGCTTGCAAATGTTGTCTTATGTAAGTTGCTAATTTGATTGCAGGTGAGTATTGCAAGCTTAGTTACAAGAGGTGGAGCTTCAATGGATTAATTAGATTGAGTGGTTGGTGTCTTCAAGTAGCGAAAGATTGTGAAATTTTTCTGTCTTCTTTCAAGCAATTGTACTCTTCACATATAAATAAATGCAATAGTGATTACTTCCCTAAAAGTTGTAGAGTTTCCAAAGGTTGTTATAGAGTTTGTTATTCAACTTATACATTAGGAGTGGCAAGCAGCTAGTCGGATCGAAAACGGGTTAGATAAAATATTTGATACGTTTATATTTAACATGAATAAGATATAGGTTAATTGGTGGCTTCCAAATCTTATGACAAGACGCCTAAAGTTGATAAAAATTAATTTTATAAATAAATAGTTGTGTATTTTTATATTTTTGGATAAAAGTGTTGCTTTTAACTATACAGAGCAATGTCTATTGACTGAAGTGAGAAATTGGACTTGTTTGTTTGGCCAAAGATATTTTTTCACTTCTTTCTGGAGTTGCATGTTTGACCATAAAAATTCATGATTCAACTTGATGTTAAATTTCAAATTTTTTAAGAATTTGAAAAATAACAACAAAGTGTTCACTTTTTTCACATCAAATTACTCACAAAAAATATCATTTTCACTTTGAAAACAATATATATATTTTTTTCAAATTTCACATCGAAATATGGTTGAACACTTCAATTTGAATTTTTCAATTGGCATTGTGTTTGCTCATATTTTTTGAAATACATATTTGAAATTTGAATGTACTTTTTAAAAACATGAAATATATTTTTTATGGTCAATAAGCTCATTTTCAAATGGAAAATCACTCCACACATCGATTTAATGGTTAATATTACAACCTTTATATTTACTTTTTTTTATTATCAATTATAAATAATTACAAGTATTAACAAATTATTTTAATTTATTAATTAATTAATCAATTATATAATGTTATTATAATTAATAGGTGAGAGAAATAACATTAATGAGAGAAAATCAATTGACTATTATTAATTAAGACTTTCAAGGATTTTCTTAACTTACTAGATATAGGACCCCGTGCCAGCACTGCCAGCACGGGGCCCAATATATATATTTTTTTATTTTAATTTATGTCATATTATGGAATTTGAGAAGTTATTGAAATTTCTATATGATTTTAAAAATATTTTAAACTTTTAGCTATTGTGATTTGTAGTACTTTTTTTTAACATAATTTTGAAAATAATATTTATTACTCTCTTTGTTCTAATTTATGTGGCACACGCAGAATTTCAAATATTAACCCTTTTTTATATGTCTCTTTAATATATTAAGTTGTTAATTATTGTATTTTATAGTACATTTTGAACCTAATTTTTTAATAATATATGTTATTTGTTAATTGATAGA
Source organism: Solanum verrucosum (assembly GCF_900185275.1). Classification (NCBI taxonomy): domain Eukaryota; kingdom Viridiplantae; phylum Streptophyta; class Magnoliopsida; order Solanales; family Solanaceae; genus Solanum; species Solanum verrucosum. Next base: position 416,776 of record NW_026020357.1, read on the forward strand.
ATACTTTTAATGTAATTTTTTTAAAAAAAAAATATGTGTGGCTCTCCATGTCCCAATTTATGTGGCACATGTAAAGTTTTGACAATTAACCAAAATTTTAATACATTTAAAAAAATATTTTTAAGTCGTTAAATTTTAAGTAATTTAAATTGTTGTATTATTTATTACAATTTATAATACTTTTAAAGTAGTTGAAATATTGTACTATTTATTATGATTTATAACAGTTTTTTTAAAAAAATTTATGTCATATAATGGAATTTGAGAAGTTATTGAAATTTTTATATGATTTTAAAAATATTTTAAATTGTTAGCTATTGTGATTTGTAGTACTTTTTTTTAACATAATTTTGAAAATAATATTTATTACTCTATTTGTTCTAATTTATGTGGCAGATGCAGAATTTCAAATATTAACCTTTTTTTATATGTCTCTTTAATATATTAAGTTGTTAATTATTGTATTTTATAGTACATTTTGAACCTAATTTTTTAATAATATATGTTATTTGCCATGTCCCAATTTATGTGGCATTAATTGATAGATTTGTTGGAGTCGAGAGATTTATTTTGTTAATTATTGTAATTTATAAAAAAAAATTCGTCAATTTCGTCGACTATTTATTTTATTAATTATTGTAATTTATTGTTTCTTTTTCGTCAATTTCAAACAATATATGTTTATCATATAATCCATTTTATGTGGTACCAATAGAATTTAGAGAGTCAATTAAATTTTGTATATAAGTTTTAAATAATTAAGCTGTTAATTATTGTAATGTATAGTATTACTTATATTATTTTTAAATATATTTAAATATTATATGTTAGGTTTTTTATCCTAATTTATATGGCATTGATAGAATTGAAAGTGTCAAATAATTGTTAATTATTGTAATAGATAATATGGAGTATTTAAGTCATTTATAGTATAGTAATTAATATATAATATGTAGTATTTAAGTGTTATATTATGGAATTTGAAAAGTTATTGAAATTTTTATATGATTTTAAAAATATTTTAAATTGTTAGCTATTGTGATTTGTAGTACTTTTTTTTTACATAATTTTGAAAATAATATTTATTACTCTGTTTGTTCTAATTTATGTGGCAAAGGCAAAATTTCAAATGTTAACCCTTTTTTATATGTCTCTTTATATTAAGTTGTTAATTATTGTATTTTATAGTACATTTTGAACCTAATTTTTTAATAATATATGTTATTTGCCATGTCCCAATTTATGTGGCATTAATTGATAGATTTGTTGGAGTCGAGAGATTTATTTTGTTAATTATTGTAATTTATAGTTTCTTTTTCGTCAATTTCAAACAATATATGTTTATTATATAATCCATTTTATGTGGTACCAATAGAATTTAGAGAGTCAATTAAATTTTTTATATAAGTTTTCAATAATTAAGTTGTTAATTATTGTAATGTATAGTATTACTTATATTATTTTTAAATATATTTAAATATTATATCTTAGGTTTTTTATCCTAATTTATATGGCATTGATAGAATTTAAAGTGTCGAATAATTGTTAATTATTGTAATAGATAATATGGAGTATTTAAGTCATTTATAGTATAGTAATTAATATATAATATGTAGTATTTAAGTGGAAGGTGGTTGGGCCCACTTATATAGTTTGATAAATATATTGGATATTAGTAGTGATTTATAGTATAGTAATTAATAATATATAATATGTAGTATTTAAGTGGAAGGTGATGGGGCCCACTTATATATTTTATAAATATATTGGACATTAGTAGTGATCTTATTGGCACAATGGTAGTCATTCCTAGAGTCTTCTATAATATAGTAACGGAAAAGGGTCAAAATTGCCCCCGAACTATATGAAATAGACCATTTATACCCTTCGTTACATTTTGGGATAAAAAATGCCCCTGCTGTTATCCTAAGAGACCATAAATACCCTCAAGAGTTAACACCCCAAATTTTTGTTGACGTGGCAAGCCACGTGAGACTAATCTTTCCACCTTAGCGTTGCCAACTAGGATTCATTACAAAAGAACTAGACCTTTAGCGGCAACAACAGTCGGCCACAAAAGCCTAGAAAATCGTCACTAAAAGTTTTTAACATTAAATTCTAATTTTGTTTTTTTTTTCTTCATTGTTTTAAAAAAACCAAATATGATATCGATTAAGTAGGAGTTTGAAGACACTATATGTTTTATTTTTATGTCTTATGTAAATGTATAAAATGTACAATGATGCATTATATATATATAGTAGGAGATTTGAATCGAGAAGTAATTTTGATTATTTTTCGTAATAATATTGGATGTTTTTAATATGGATATTGCAAGTTATTTATTTTAGAAAATTAGGTCGCAATCGAAAATTAATTATCATATTTTTTTGTTGAAAAAATAGGTTTTATTAGCGAATGGTTGTTGAAGCCTTAGTCACCACTAAAAATCACTCATAACCTTTAGTGGCAATATTTTGAGATTTTGTGGCGACTTTGTAAACACTCTTTAATTATAAATAGACTAGTAAACTTGTTCGCGCTTCGCGCGATGTGAATTGCATTTTATAAATTTGTTATTAACTGAAAAGTCAATTTATAATTATAGTTTTTTTTTTTTTTTAAAAAAACACTTTTAAATGTTATAAACTATATTTTAAAAAATGCTCCTATTTGATTTGATTTTCATTCAACAATTAAAATTACGTTCAATAAATTTTTAATATGTTAGCTTTCATATAAAATGTGGCTTACAATAATATTTGAATTTGACTTAGTGGAATGAACAAAAAATTAAAGGTACTTTAGATAAGTCGAAAATATTACAAATTTATAAATGATAACAATTTCTCAAACTTTTATCACTTGTTAATAAATCTTCTCAAATGGTAAATGATGTGTCAATCGTGTTCATTATCTTAGTATACTAAAAGTATATAAATAATAATATGGTTATATATGTTATATGAAGTAAAAAATAAATATATTTAGACTTTTTGTTTGTTGTTCTGTTTTCCTTTATGTTTTCACCGTTAACATATTAATTGTTAGTATAAGTTCTTATTAGTGTCAACATAATATAAATTGCATACACATTCTTATTGTTAAAATTAAATGATATGTAAATAACTTTTTTAATAACTACAATAATTTAATGTGAGTTATGACTATTATTAATTAAGAGTGAAAATAATGAAGATGGAGAAGTGTGAATTCTGAGAAATATGACTTTTTAAAAAAAATAAAAAATAAAAAAGGAGGATAAAATTCTTGATGAAAGAGAAATGTTACTTATTATTTTCCTTGTTATTTCTCAACTTTCTAAATATCTCTCATATTTTAAAAGCTAAAAACATCAAACATTAATAAGTAATACCATCATCTTCCTTGTTCAATAAGTATATTTTTGATTTATTTGCTGGGTCTCAAGTAACCCTAGTTACACTATTCTAAAATTTTAATTTATCCAAATATTTTTTTTTCCAATTTCAAAAGGATCTATAATTTAATTTATCTTAATTAAATTATGCATATATAACTTCGATTTTAAATTAAATTTTGAGTATTTGAGAGGTATTACTTATTATTTCCCAATTTTATAAATATATTTCATATTTTAAAAGCTAAAAGCATCAAATATTAATACCATCCTCTTTTATAAGTATAATTTTGATTTGTTTGTTGTGGCTCAAGTAACCCTAGTTAAAGTATTCTAAAATTTTAATTCATCCAAATATTTTTTCAGTTTCAAAAGGATTTATATCTAATTTATCTTAATTAAATTATGCATTTATAACTCCAATTTTAAAATAAATTTGGATATTTGTAAAAAAAAATACTATAAAACGTAATAACATTTTTCTCCCCTTTTGATTTTTCTCCTTATTTCCTTATTATATTATTGTTAGAATGACTATCCTAGGTAAAATAAAATATGTCTTACTAATTATATCCTTTTTGGGGATATTAATTCAATTCTCCTTTCCTTTTTGATTATTTTATCCATAATCTCTAAAATCATGTTTCGAAAATCAATTTCTCCTATCACTATGATAACTCCATTAGGTCTCTATAAATTCAACAAAAAAAGATAAAGAAAATCAATTGATTTATACTACACCAAGAGTTCTTATATTAAAGAAATCTCTCTTTTGTCAAAGAGAAGAAAACTTTGTCAAAACTAAAAAATTTATAGGAAGTGTGAGGAGCTTCAAGAATATTCTTTAAGATTTTATTTATATTCATATATCATTTGTTTTGGGATGAAAGAAATAATTATATTTTTTTAATATGTTACTTATTTTGGGAGCATTTAGAAATCGTATAAGGAGAGGTTTTGTTTGCGAATAATAATAATAATAATAATAATAATAATAATGATTATAATAATAATGATTATAATAATAATAATAATAATAATTTGATGTAAAATTAATATTTTTTTCTTAAATTTAAAACAGAGCATTTATCGTAGAAAAATAAAATTTGTTACATTTGAATTAACACTATAACTATATACAAGCATACAACAGAAAAATACATGTAGATAAAGTTTGATATATCGCTAATGATTGATATTCTTCAAGCTTGATTCTGACGAGTTCCTTTCACAAATAAGGTCGTATATATGTTGCTCTCTCCCATATTCTAACAAATAAAAATCAGGCATGAAAATTACATACAAAGATAATAATTGTGGAGACAACAGTAATAATGCTAAAATAAATAAAAAAACAATTAAAAAAAAGGGAAAAAGAAGAAAGAAGCTTCTTGGAAAAAGAGTTTCAAATGAAAAGAAGCAAAATAAAAAGAAGAAAATTGAATTCACACTATAACTATATACAAGCTTGCAACAGAAAAATACATGTAGATAAAGTTTGATATATCGCTAATGATTGACATTCTTCAAGCTTGATTCTGACGAGTTCCTTTCACAAATAAGATCGTATATATGTTGCTCTCTCCCATATTCTAACAAATAAAAATTAGGCATGAAAATTACATACAAAGATAACAATTGTGGAGACAACACTAATAATGCTAAAATAAATAAAAAAATAATTTAAAAAAGGGAAAAAGAAGAAAGAAACTTCTTGGAAAAAGAGTTCCAATTTCAAATGAAAAGAAGCAAAATAAAAAGAAGAAAAATTGAAAGGAAATTATGAATGAAAAAAGACAGAATGTTGTGCAGTGTATGCCATTTGCTTTAGTATTTATAGTTAGCAAATTAGTAACATACGAATATGAAAAGATAGATAACGTACATTAGAGTAATTATAATTGAATGACTTTAATTGTGACTATCTTCAATATTTAAGTGTTTATTTTTTTTGTATTTTAAAATTGAAAAATGGTCAAAAAAACCACAAAAAAGATAAATATTTTTCTAGCCCTTAGAGACATGCCACATCAACGATTCTAGATTCAGATTTATATATATATAGATTTGACTTTTTAGACTTCAAAATTTTAGAAGATTATCCACTGCTAATAGAATGTTATGCAGTTCTTTTCGTATAAAATTAAAAATTGTGCCTTTTTTTTTTCATATTATTTTTACCGTTTTGTTGGTATAAAATTAGGAGGACAAATTCTATACAGTGATGATCACTGTTTTGAGTTGAGAAAGAAAAATAGAGAAAATATTGAGTAAGAAAAAATTGTAAAAAAATCTATTTTGAAAGACAATTAACAGGTGAGAGGAAAGACAGATGTAAACAAGGAAAATAAATATTCTTTTTATTATGACTCTCCTTATTTTATGTCTATTATTAATTATCATTACTATTTTTAATTTGTTTGTTAATTTATATTCTGCTTTTTCTAACTTTTTTTTATTTAACAAAATGTTATATCCCGTTTAATGTTAAAACTTGAAAGATAAAGAATAATGTCATAACTAATAATAATTAGTCTTATATATATATCAATTATAAAAATTTCACTTTTCAAATAATGTATTTTTTATTGAAAAAAGTGAATTAACATGTCCAAACAAACCTAGGTGTGATATCTATATTGGAGTCTATTTGACATTACAGTTGAAAATTGCTTATTTTCAGAAGCATTTTTTTAAAAAAAAATAGTTTTTTCAGAAAAGTGTTTTTGAAAAATGCAATTTGTGTTTGACTAATTTATTTGAAAAGTGTTTTTCATGAGTAAATTGTGTTTCACTATTTTTTTTTTTTAATTTTAAGGAAAAGTGCTTTTGAGAGTCAAATTACGAAAAAAGGCAACTATGAATGTACTTTTAATATTAAAATTATTTTATAGAGAGAAACTATTTTAAATATTTATTAAAATTTAATTTAATTTATTTTTTATTAAATTAAAATGTACACATTTAAATTTTCAATCAATATTTACCTTTTTTTGGAGGGCTGAAATCTTTAATTGTTATTTTTTTTTTCTTTTTTCTAATCTTGAAAAATAATAAATAAAATAATAATGCATAACGTAAAATAAAACATACAATTTATTATATAAAAAAAAAATAAAAAATTCTTAAATAAATCTTGACCAAACTTATGAGATATGCTAATTAACTAATAAGAGATATATTGGTAAATATGTATCTATGCAAGAGATATTTTAGTCTTGAAAAAAACATTTTTCTGCTTCTGCTCCTGCGTTTTTAAGAAGCAGAACTTTTTAGTTTCTTCCTAATTATAGAAAAACTACTTATGCTTCCATTGAAAAACAATTTTATGGTTTGCCAAACACCTAGGTTTTCGAAGATTTTTTTTTTTTTCAAACGACGAATTTTTGAGCTCCCAAGTCCCAACAACACTGTCAAACAAGCTCTTAGTCTAATGTTTATGTAATTAGGTGGTTTTCATAACCAAACAAACAAGTATAGATTAAATTAGTATATACGGTATGAATACTTTAACTACAAAGCTACATCTATTATTAAAAAAATGATTATCTTTCAATAAAAGATATAACTCAAAAAATGATGATTTTACTTAAAAATGGTAAGTCATTAGACACATGATTTACTTCTAAAATTTTGACATATTAATTACATTTCATTTTCAAGTTCAAATAATTACATTATTTGTTTCACATATATCCGAAATAAATGTATCTAAATACGTCTCTCTCACACACACATTATTTATCGAATTATGGACTATAGTTTTGAAAACACAAAAAAAAACGTTTGTTTGCCCTTTTTAAAAAAATAAAATAAAATGAGAAAAAGGAATTTGAAAGTTGAGTGTGGGCCCAAAGAAGAGTGGCCCAGTTTTAAAGCCAACTGTACATCTTTCTCTTCACCTCTTTTTGGTTCTCTCTTAACATTTTCCATTTCCTTCTTTACATACAGAGAGAGAAAAATTCTTTCCTCCTTTCTATACACAAACGAATCAATCCAACAAATAAAGGGATTTTCCTCTCTAAACCTTATACTCATGGCGGTATGATTCTCAATTTTTTCTTCTTCATATATGTATATGTTGGGTCGAATTTTAATAGCTATATCCGTATTATTTTGTTTGATTTTTGTGTCTTTGTAGAAAGAAACGAAACAGACTTCTAGGTTTTTTTTCCGGCTACAAATTTATTGATTCTCCATTTTGTGAAAGAAATCCGAGTCAATTCATCTAATTTATTATTATTTTTTGTGCCCTGCAACAACATATATCTGTCCATCCAGACTAGGAAATATATGGAGAAATCACCTTGTTTTGAACATGAGACGTTTCATTGATCACTGTGCCACACCCTTTTGGGGTGCTATATTTATATGTTTTTAGCTATATAAAATACTTCAAACTCGAGGCTTCTTATATGCTTGTGGAGTTGTTGTGCAAGTGCCCTTTTTGAACTTCAATTGTTTTCTAGTCATATTGTTGTTCACCATAAATTGTTGATATATTTGGTCTATTGTCATTCTCAACTTCTCTCCATAATAATATGAATATATGGTTGTTCTGTTTTTGATCTCTATTTTAACTAGGAAGTAATTTGTGGTGGTGGTAGTGGTGAGGCTTCTTTTTAGCTTACAAATTATTACTATTCTATGCCTTTGCCTTAGCGCGTCTTGGATGCTCTTCCCGTAGTGCCCCCTTCTTCCTCCTTGTCTCTTTCTCTGCGGCCTGCGTGGAACTGATCCGGACTGATAACCCGAACCCTTCGTAGACTGAACTCTCTTCTCTTTAGGCTCGCGTATTATTCGAATATTAGAGTTAGTGTATATTAGGTTTTTCAAACAAATTTTTTATATATTTAAGAATTGCATAAAAGAAACACAACTCCTTGTGCTTTGGTTCTCTTGACTCTGGATTAGTCAGGCCAGTGGTTTTCAATGGTTATACTCAAAAGAACTCATTCTTTCTCTCATTTTCAAGTTCCCCTTCGAAGACAACTTTCATTTTCTTGTTCTTGAGTCGTTGACGGTTGAACTTCCATCTTCTACACTTTCTTCTTCTCTAGGCTGAACCATAAACTGACGAGATCACGCTTCATCAAAAAATAAACTGACGAGATCATTTCTTCTTCTTCATCATTCTCCTGATTTTCTTCAACCATTATTTGATTTTCTTTTTTTCTTTTCTGACGTGTCAGGATCCCTTTTTCCTCTACCACTTCATCAATTACTTGATCATTTATTATTTGTTTTTCTTCCTCTGTTAGCTGAGCTATTTGGAGCCTATATGCATCTTCGACCAGAGGAGACTCTTCTTCTGTTGTCCTAGCTTTTTTTTTCAAGGCCTTCTTTTATAAGCAACAAATGACTGTTTTTTCTTTGTCATTTTATCTTCATACATAAATCATCTCAAAATCGTCAACAACACAACAAATGAATAGTGTTCTCTAAGTTATAAATAACTACAGGTTGTTTAAACAATATTTACTTGTTTACACAAAAACTAATACAACCAATTAATATTTCCCCCAAAGTTAAATGTCTTTATATATTGTTGTTTACACATGAAACCCGTGCAACTTCCATTTCAATATGTAAACAACATGTTGTTTGATAAATATGTTGTTATTTACACATGAACTAGTAAATATATGGTATAAGTTATAACTTGTAGTTGTTTACAAATGAAACTTGTGTAAGTCAGTTTCAATGTGTAAACAACATGCTTTTAAAGAAAGATTTGGTTGTTAATGCATGAAGCCTGTGCAAGTCAATTTCAATGTATAAACAACCACATGTTGCTTAGGAAATACGTTGTTAACAACAACATACCCATTGTGATCCCACAAGTTGATCTGGGGAGGGTAGGAAATACCAAAGTTCATCCCTACCATTTGTGGGGGTAGAGAGATTGTTAGGAAATACGTTATTGTTTACATGAAATTGTGCAAGTTCTGTTTCAATATGTATACATCACGAGTTTCTCCAAAATCAGATGCATCACACTTGAAGATTTGTTTGGTTCCTTGTCACACCAATAAGAATAATAACACAAAAAGGGAACAATTGAAGAATCTATTGGCTTCTTCATTCTCACCAACACAAATAATAACACAACAAAGGAGAATGATTGAAGAATCTATTGGGTTCCTTCTCTACGCTAACAACAGTAATAAGAGAAAAGAGAAATATACTTCAAACCTAGAAAATATGAGAAAATAAAATGAAATTTCCTTGAAAATAAAGTTGTCTTTGAAGGGAACTTGAAGGTTGATAAAATAATGTTGATTGCACCTTCGATTTTCGAAGAAGGAAGAATATAGATCATAGAAGAGAGAAGAAGGCAATGGGGACCTATATATGAAAAAATGACGGGAAGACTTGGATTGGGATTTTGGGTTTATTAGAAGTTTTGCCTTTCAATTCTTTGCACCAAGGGTGTGCCCTAGTGGTCAATGACTTGGTTGTGAATCCTGAGGACTCAGGTTCAAAACTCCGTGGAGACAAAAAACACTAGGTGATTCTTTCCATCTGTTTTAGCCTTGGTGGACAGAGTTACATGATACCTGTTGCTGGTAGGAGGTGGAAGGTATCCTGTGGAATTAGTCGAGGTTCGGTGCACGAAAGCTGACCCAAACACCACGGTCATCAAAAAAAAATTCTTTAACCTTAATTTTTCAATATTCTACTTCGGCCCCATATCCCTATAATTAAATTGTTGTAATAAAAGAATTGGAAATCCCTTATCCTCCGTTCCACTCTTACAGATTCCTTCTACCTTTTTTTTCTGAACTTCTTACCTGAAATTTGTCACTTCCCTTACCTCATAGTTAATTTCCTTTTTCCGTCGGTAAGGGTAGGTTGTCCATTTGGATATGGCTTTTAAATATTCAGATATTCATGTAAGACTAGACTATTCTAGCATCTATCTTACTGTGTGATTAGATAGATTAGATAGTAACAGTGATAAATATTCATTATTTTATGATTGTAGCATTTAGATAATGCAAATAGTAGACTTGTAGTTTGAATTTTGTTGCGGAAACATGACAAAAAGTATAAGCCACATGCCTGGTGTAATCTCACAAGTGAGGTTTGGGGAGGGTAAGATGTACGTAGACCTTACCCTACTTTTGTGGATAGAGAGATTGGTTTTGATAGACGCTCAACTCAAAAAAGAGAAGATATTTGGAGAAGGGTAGCAAGAAAAAGATAACAACAAAATATCAAGACATAGAGCAAAATGAAGCAATAGATAGTATCATTTCTTGTCTAATCACCCCTCACCCCACCTAGTATTTTTTTCGGGTTACCTCTACCTCTCCTAACTCTTGTTACAACTAATCTCTCAAATCTCCTAATTGCCACATCAACACACTTCCTCTTCGCATGTTCGAACCATCTCAGTCTCTCTTTCTTCATCTTGTTCTCCACGGATGCCATCGTTCTTGATCATGTCTCTCTTAGTGTGTATATACATCCATTTGAGCATCCTCATTTCCACTACATTCATCTTTCGAACATGGGTGTTATTGATTGCCAACACTTTGCCGCATACAACAATGTTGGTCTAACCACCACTTTATAGAACTTATCTTTAAGTCTTATCGACACATTCTTATCACATAGTACCCCAGATGCAAGCCTCTGTTTTTCTGACCTCGCTCCAATACGATATATGTCATCATCTTTAATCTCCCCATCTCCTTGGATTATGGACTCAAGATACTTGAAGTTTCCTCTTTTGGGTATGAATTGTGCATCGATCTTCACTTCCACATCCGCCTCATGTGTCATGTCACTAACTTGCACTTTGGGTACTCTATTTTAGTGGTGCTTAACTTAAAACCTTTAGATTCTAGCATTTGTCTCCAAACTTCCTTTCTGTCATAGCTTTGTTGTGCGTCTCATCTATCAACACTGTGTTACATGTAAATAACATGCATCATGACACCTTCCTTTAAGTAGGTCATGTCAATTCATCCATCACTAAGGAAAATAGAAATGGGCTAAGGGATGACCCCTGGTTCAATCCTATCATGACATAAAATTGTTCTGAGTCACCTCCCACTGGTCCAAGTTCTAACTAGGGTCTTGTCTCTCTTGTACATGTCTTTAATCGCCCTAATATAATCTACCGATACATCTCCGGTGGACCTCCCTAGGAACTTTATCATATGTCCTTTCTAAGTTGATGAATACCATGTGTAAGGCTCTTCCTATCCCTTTATTGCTCCAACAATCTTCTTATAAGGTGGATGGTTTCTATAGTCTATCGTCCCAACATGAAGCCGAATTGGTTTTTGGATATAGACACACCCGTCCTTATTCTTATTTTGACCACCCTTTCCCAAACTTTCATAGTATAACTTAGCAATTTGATACCCCTATAGTTGTTGTAATGTTGAATAGTGCCCTTGTTTCTTGTACAACGACATCATTGTACTCTACCTTCATTCTTCTGACATTCTAGCCGTTCGAAAAATGACATTAAGCAACTTAGTGAGTCGGCCACTCCATACCTGCCTCACTTTCGTTCTTCCAAAACTCCATTGGGGTCTTGTCTAGCCTAGTCACTCTTCCCCTTCTCATCTTACGAATAACCCACTTAACCTCCGAAGCCTGTATGTACCTACAATACCCAAAATCTCTATGAATCTCGGAATGCTCCAACTCCCGGAAACGATATTTCTATCCCCTTCTTCATTCAAGAGCTTGTGGGAATACATATGCCTAGTGGCGTAGCTAGAAAATTCGTGAAGGGTGTCCAAAGTCCAAACTATGGATAGGTAAATTAAAGCCAAAATAGAAAAAAAGTGGCCATGAGGAATAGAACTTGAGTGACCAACAGATTTTTGTACAGTATTGCCACTGAGCTACTGCTCTATCCACATCAAAGTATCTCGTTTTTTTAATAACTTTAAAATTTTAAAGCAGATCACATTAAACAAAATGTAGGTGCGAGGATTCGAACTTGGACATCCTGCACATGTTGTCGCACCTTTGCCCTATGTTTCTCGGACTCTTCAAAAATGTCAATGGGTGCGTGTCGGATCCTCCAAAAATAGTGTATGTTTGAAGGATCCGACACGGATGTGGCAACATTTTTGGAGATTCCGAGCAACTTAGCTTTGCCACTGAGCTACTGTTCTTTATTGTTTTGGAGGGTGTCCAAAATTCTACATATATCAATATAAAGTAAGATTTGACCTATATATATATATATATATATATATATATATATATATATATATATATATTTTGTAATTTTTCTGGCGAAGGGTGTCCGACTAGACACCCTCTTCGACCAACACTTCACCATTATCGTCCTTGATACACTTTACTTGGTTCAGGTCAGCCGTCTTTTCTATATATGAATCCACAAAAATACATTAGATTTCAGTTCCGCATTGTATACCGAGGGGAGGTGGGAAAGCAAATAAAAAGAAGTGATTGTTTGGTAGTTAAGAAAAATCTATTTTTCAGGTTGCTTCATGCTATCACACATTGCAAGGCATTTATGTGTAATATATATTGTTGAAAGTTTGTTTTTGCCTAAATGGACTTCTGATATGAAGGTTCCAATCAATTATTTTATTAGATGACAAATTAATTTTTGAGTTCCAGATATTCTGTATAGAAAGGTCCAGCACTAGCTCCTTATTAGTTTTTAAAAGAGTCACCTATAAAATTGGTAATTTTGACCTCTTCCAAAAGAAAAAAGAAAAAAAGGCAGCCCGGTGCACTAAGCTCCCACTATGTGTGGTGTCCAGGGAAGGGCCATACCACAAAGGTCTATTGTACGCATCTTTACCCAGCATTTCTGCAAGGGTCTATTCTATTTTTCACCTCCACTCCTTAATTTAGTGCTAAACTGTTATCATTCTTCTGTAATCTTTTATATATATATATATATATATATATATATATATTTAGGAATTCTACTTGGCAAAAGATATTTATACCATTGCTGATGTTTCTTTATCAGTAAAATGTTTTGCAGCCTTTTTCATATTAACATAGAATTGCAGCTCCGATAGTTATCTTTTGACCTCTACAGGAAAAAGGCCACCCACTTCCTAAGTTTGGTGAGTGGGATGTTAATGACCCAGCTTCTGCTGAGGGTTACACGGTCATCTTTAACAAAGCTCGAAATGAGAAGAGAAGTGGTGGCAATACAAACTCTCCACCAAAGGGTGACCCTACATATAAGCATGGAGCAACTCTTGGAAAGCTTCAATCAGTAAGTTGTGGGCCTTGTCTATGAGTCTTTGTCTAGCAGTGTGTGCTAGACATGCATTTGTTTAAGTATTTTATGCCTCAGTTTTGATGATTGAGGAAATTGTTTCACAAAGTTTATACAAATATTAACATGTTGTGCTATTAGATTATCACTGAAAGCGTGATGTTTTATCTGCTGTTAGATTATTTGAAAGCATGAGCTTTTAAATCTTATGTCCTAACAACTAACTGGCACGCGAAATATCATGTCATTTCCCTTGTAAAGTATGTGCATAAAGCAACATAGTCATTTTCTGAAACAAAAATGACGAACATTTGTTTGGGTCCTTGGCATTTTAAATTGATAATGTGTGGATTATTTTTTATTATTGCATTCTAAGCTTTGCATTTTTATGATTTGCATCATAACGTGTTTGCGTTTTTATAATTTGCATTATTGTTCTTTTCTTTTTGGTTTCCCAATTTCCTTCTCAATGTATCAATTTTTTTTTTGGCACCCTATCCTTTACAAAAAATCATAAAATAAATCATATGTGAAGGGTCAGGACATGAATAATATTTGTCCACGCCAGCAGAGCAACTTCTAGGCGTAATTGCTTGAGTACTTGTTGGCTAGTTGCTCGGACTCTCCAAAAATGTTGCCGTACCCGTGTCAGATCCTTCAAAAATACGCTATTTTTTGAGGATCTGACACGCACCTCTCGACAATTTTTAAGAGTCTGTGCAAATAGCTTGCTGGCTTTACGAGTTTGTCTCTTGCATTCCTTTTTACTAATTACTCCCTCTGTTTAAAAAAAGAATGACCCAATTTCCTTTTTAGTCTGTTTAAAAAAGAATGACCCCTTTCCTTTTTTGGCAACACTTTAACTTCAACTTTTCACCTGGCATGTTTAAGCCCACAAGTTTAAAGGACATTTTGGTACATTTGACATAACTTTAATTTAGAACCACAAGATTAAAAAGTTTCTTTCTTTCCTTAAACCCCGTTCCAAGTCAAACTAGGTCATTCTTTTTGAAACGGAGGGAGTTTTTTTTTTCTTCAACCAACCTATCACATCATTTATTTCAATTACATATATGCTCTTTTTTGTGTCTTTCACTGTCAATTAGAATTGATTATTTCTTTTAGTTATGGTGCCAAAGACTATAGCCATTATTAAGTTTAGTATTTTTCATGTTATCGTTGGGGTAGTATTGGACTTGTTCACCTTTTGTTCATGCAATTGTCTCCAATTCCAAATATTCTTTTTTTGTGGCTAATCAACAGTGTATTTTTTGGAAAAGTAAGTCGCTATTACGAAACAAGCCAAAAGTCTTTTTTTGCTCACTTGGATTACCATAGTCAGATCGACGTGCCACTAACCTGTGTTGTTGTCTGCAAGCAGGATAAGTACCTTACACTTTGTTGGAAAGATGCCTATGCCCCCTTGACAAATGAATTATTTCCTTCATAGTGATATAATGGTTTGAAATTGTATTACTTTTATTTTGTCCCATCACAAATGTATCATATGATGTTGCAAAGGATAGGATGTTAATTAGAAAATTGAACACATCATAAGGAGCAAATCATGGAACTAGTAAAGGGTATTTCGCACATTAAGAAATACTGCATACATTGGGAGGCAAATCGGAAAAAACAATGGATGGAGTGCAACTCATAAAATGAAACATTATCGGTACAAAATGTAAAGAACTAACGTTCGTTAGTATATCTTCTAATTATTATATGATGGCTTTGTATGCAGTTACACTATCGCTTCTATAAGAGGCTTCTTACTTGAGCATTACAGTTTGAGCTGTGTTTTGCCTTTGCTTGCTTTCTGTAATCATGAATCCTAGTTTGATTTTGATACTGATGCTAACATTGGAATTTTGTTGTACTACTGAATTCAAATGTAAGATAAACAACATGCATATAGCATCTACATAGTTGGTGCACACTCACGTATATAAGCTGCTCTTGCTCGAGAAATTTCTCATAAGTGGGCAAACAGGAAACTATCTCATTGGCCCTTCAGTTATGCATTATCCAAGAACTGATTGTGTTCATCAATTCTATACATAGGAGGTTCACATTATATTTATGTGCTTTTAGTCCTGGGAGAAGCTGTTAGTTTTGCCAATTGATAATCTTTTCGATCATCGAATTAGATTCATGAATTCCATATAATAACCTCTGTGTATGCAATTGCTTTTCAGAAAAAATGGTTCTGCTGTATACAGTCTGCTGCTGCAGAATCGTGATCTCTCTTTGCTTCTACCCGCGACATTGGAGAGTGTTTGATCTGAAATCTTATGTCACAAATGTTCCTCAAGTTCATAGTTGTACTGGAATTTGTTCAGTTATGTTGTAGAATTTAAAAAACTTTCGCCATCGGAAGATACTTTGCTACCGGTTTATTTATTTTTTGATGTTGATATTATTATTGTTGCCTCGAGTCAGTTTCTTCCCATCTTCTTTCCAGTGCTAGGGCTGAGATTGCTTAATTGTGATTTCTTCTCTTATGTCCATACTAGTGTCATTTGGCACGTTCACAAACCAACATTAAAAAAAAAAAATTTGTAAATATTTTTAATTTTTTTCGTGCTCTTTTTTTGTGTTTTTGTGAAATTAGTTGAACACTTCTTAAGGACTTAAATATTCTGCCCATGGTTGTGCCCTCAAGTGACTTTAATAGTCTCATTGCTAACACAAAGAGGAAGGGGGACAAGAGATCCCCTAGTTTTTTTTTTTATGACAAGGAAAATTCGCAGCCGCTATTCTTCTGGGTGTGCACAAGGTAAAATCTCCGCTACTATGCAATAGCTCGTAAACCACATAGGAGAAGTGACAAGAGATCTACTTGTCTCAAGCCTTTCTTGGCATTAAAGGGCTTTGTAGGTTCATCATTCACCATTAGAGAGTATGTTATTGTCATCATTTCTTTAAGAAACACCATGAGATAATCAAGTAATGCAATAATTTGCTCAATAAACACCCAATTTACTGAGTCATAAGCCCTTTGTATATATACTTTATCATGCACCTAGGTGATATTCCTTTTTTCCCATAGCCTTTAACAAGCTTATAGCTCATAATATTGTTGTCCAGAGTCAAGTCTTCAAGGAATTAACAAAACTACTTTAAGAGCCAGAAGAAGTGTTTCTATATATAAATACAAAAGTTCTCTTTATTATTATCAATAAAGGAGAAAATTCCGATTTAAAATGTACTTAAAGCTACAAATATTCTTCTATTTTTCATTCACACCTCCACCTTAACTCCAACAGTCAACAAACATATATTTGATCGAACTTATGTACAACTTCTACAAAACATTACTTTCATTCGATAATAACTTCTTGTGTGCGACAATAAAAAGGAGGAGATTACAATTTTTAAGAAATAAGGCAAAAACTTCAACACATGAAATTAGTTGTACCATTGCCAGTGTTCCCTTAAATTCATGTTTAACTTATGTATTATAGACATAAAAAAATAAGAAATTATGCTCTAATATTATAAAACTTGCAGAATTGAACTAGGTCGAACATTACATTTCAAATTCATTAATGGTAATTCTTCATATGATTAATGTAATAAATATCAATCAAATAAGCTCATCATACATAAATGAACTTGTATTTTTTTCTTTAATTTTTATACAATTGATCGCACACTTATTATAGTACTAGATATAGGAATCTGTGTCAGCACGACTTCACATAAGTACCCCTAGACTAAGATCGAAATCTCAGAGACACATCTAAACTTAACTAAGTTTCTATTACCCCCTCCCCCCCGACCCATTTTAAATTAGTTTGGGGGTAATAAGACCCTAGTTAAGTTTAGGTGTGTCTCTGAGATTTCGGTTATAGTCTAGGGGGTATTTGTGCCTTATCTCTACTTCTTTTGTTTCAATTTATGTGATACAAAGTCCATTTGGAGAGTCATTCAAATACTTATATAATTTTAAAATATTTTAATTTGTTTATTATTGTGATTTATAGTATATCTTTACGTAATTTTCAAATAGTATATATTAACCCCTCCCCCCTCCCCGGTTCCAATTTATGTGACACAAATAATCAATCAATTTTGTATGTCTTTTAATATTTAAAGTCATTAATTATTACTATGATTTATAGTATTTTTTTAAACATAATTTTCAAATGTATAACAGACTAAAAAAGCAAGATAAACAAATTAATATGATGTAGAAATTTCACAAATATCCTAGACTAAATGTGAAGAAGAAGTTCATTCTTTTGATATAGTAGTAATTTAAAAAGGTTTATTCTAATTAGTATGGATGGAAAATTAGTACTCCTTCTGTTTAAAAAAGGAAGGGAAAAAGGATAAATATATTCCCGTACTATCATAAATGATATGTCAATATCCTCCGTTATATTTTAAGGTTGTATATATTCTTACCGTCAATATTTTGGATCGTCTATACCCTTAAAACTGACAGATTGACACATAACATCATCTAAATTATTTACCTCATTTTATTTATTCAAAAAATTGAAAACCCACCAATTTTTCATAATTTACCCACCCATGACCCAAATTAAAATAGGACAAATTACTTAACTACACTCTTTTACTTACCTTAATATCCTTTTATCCCTACTTATTTCAAAAATTTCAAAAATCCCTTATTTTACCTATGTATCCCGCATGTATCCCGTGCACAACGCTATGTATCCTGCTATGTGGAATGTATCAAACGCTATGTATCCCGTGCACAACGCTATGTATCCCGCTATGTGGAATGTGTCAAACCTAATGTATTCCATGCACAACGCTATGTATCCCGCTATGTGGAATGGATCAAACCTAATGTATCCCGTGCACAGCGCTATGTATCCCGCAAACATCATTTTTAAGGGATTTTTGGTAAATAGAAAACTAGAAGGGATAGGATGTTATTTAGTACTTATAATATGTGGTTCCTATAATTTATACATTAAAATATCATGACATTTAAAATTAAAAATAAAAACATAGCTTATCATCTCCATTAGAAATAAAAAAAAAGGAAAAATGTTCTTCAATTCATTTTCCAAATCTCACAAACAAAATCCAGAAACATATTATTTCAATCAAAATCATGAAATCAATTTCATTATTTTTTGTTCAAATCAAATTATTATTGTTGAAAGGGGTTGGAAACAATATCACCATTGATGGACAAAAATTCAAGCTTAAAAATGGGTCGACAATCAAATAAAAAATTTCAAACTCAAATTGATTTGTTATTATTAAAAGGGGTTGAGAAAATACTACCATTATTGATGGACAATATTTCAAGCTTTAAAGTGGGTCTACAATCAAATCGAAAATTTCAAGCTCAAATCCATTTGTTATTGTTGAAAGGGGTTGGAGAAAATACTACCACCATTGATGGACAAAGCTTCAAGCTTTAAAGTGGGTCTACAATCAAATCGAAAATTTCAAGCTCAAATCGATTTGTTATTATTGAAAGGGGCTGAAAATATTCTTGGAGTACAAAACACCCAATAACCTAGATTCCTACTATGCTAAATGAAGATGAAGTTTTTTTTTTATTGGTTAGCAAGCATAAAATCTACCTATTTAAAGAACTAGAAGCGATGAATTCAATAGTACTATCCAACATAATTTGCGTAGATCAAATACTTGACAAGGAGGATCATATAAGGTAGTTCATGAGGTGAAGATTGTTTGAGTTCATATAAGCAAGTTACCCGTCCGATCCCAATCATGTGGGACTCTAACCCACTTTATCACCCTCCTTCATGCCCAATCTCAACTATACTGAGAGTCCAAACATGGATGGACCCGACTCTGATACCATATAAAGATATGACAATTGAGTATAACTCAACCTCAAAAGCTAGTTCATGATCACGAGGGGAGGATTGTAAAGTCCATCTAAGCAAAGGACTCATCCATTCTCCAACCAACGTGTGAGACTCTAACCTACTTTAACATTTAGAAAGAGATTAGGGTCAATGATAAGAAAATTAAAACTTGATACTCATTTAGAGACCACTATTACATCATACTCCCTCTGTCCCTAATTACTTGTCCACTTTTGAATTGACATACCAATTAAGAAATTAATAATTGACATAGTGAGTTTACCATTTTACTCTTATTAATTATGAAGTGGATGAATTAAAAACTTAATATTTTCAAGAAGTCCTACCTTTTTGAAGTAATTAATTGAGGGTATAATAGGTAAATTTTTTTGTCCTTTCTTGATTTGTCAAAATGGACAAGTAATTAGGAACAACTAAAAAGGAAAATGTGGGCAAGTAATTAGGGACAGAGAGAGTATTAATTAAGCAATACGTAATTATTATTATTGAATAGGTAACATAAGCAATAAGTAAACACGAATACAACAACTATAACATATGCAATGTAATCTCATATTGAGAAGGGTAGTGTGTATGGTACGGAGACCTTACCCTACCTTGTGATTTGTGAAAGCAGAAAGACTATTTCCAAAAGAAGACCCTCAGGTTGGGCTGTTTATAGCAATGAATGAACGATCAAATGAACATCGATCCAAATACACAAATTTATGAAGTATTGTCAAGGTTATCTTCTTCATGTTTGATGTTATATTCAGAGCTTTGTTGAACACTTGATGATGATGTATGAGAGTTGTTAGACGTGCGCGTTAACACAATATATATATAGATCATTCTGTTCACTTATCATTTCTCCCATTTGTAGTTGAATATCGTTTTCTTGATCAAGATCATGAGCCCAAGAACGTATATTATATTTAGTGAATCCTTCCAATGCATTGACGACTTCTCTCATGGTAGGTCTTTCTTCACCTTTTATATTAAGACATCTAATTAACGACAAGCTCACCCATAGCATTAAGTTGATCTTTCAAAACCCTATGATGGAGAATTTGAAACAATCGATTCTCCTTCATAGAAGCTATGAAATATGCGGCTAAGCTTTTCTCTTTGTTGGGTAAAGTGAGATGATCAATAGCTTTTCGTCCTGTTAACAACTACACCAAAATTATAAACGTCACTCTTATCTGACAATCCCATTTGTATAGCTTCAGGGTCTACATAACCCGGTATAATTAGTGAACTCATGTCAGCTTGATCAAAAGGTCTTAACCTGGATGGATCCTCCGAAATCAACATTTTTTGTTGTATAATAATCATCTAATAGAATATTAATTAGCGGATTTGATGTCTCTATGTAAGATAGAAGCTGCATAATGTAGATAACTAAAAGCATCTGCTGATTCTAAACCGATTTTGGAAAGAAAGCCAAGTCATTTCTCCGTTATTGGTATGTATATGATGGTCAAGTGTACCATGAGATATGTATTCGTAGACTAATAAAGGCACCCCAACAATTTCACCACATTCTTGTGGTTAATCTGAGTTAGTATTACGACTTCATTTATAAACTCTTCTATTTTGATCAATATATAATAGAATGTCAAAAAAAATATATATTGGGAACATGTTTTTTTTTTCTCCTAACAAAAAGAAGAGACTTTATTTTCTCATATTAACATTAGGGATTTTTACGTAAATCTCATAGTGTTAAGAGCTAATTACATCATATCTCTATTCTTTTCCAAATTACAAAACATACCCAATATACATCACGTCCCAATTTCAGATACATTGCTAACATTCCGATACATTGCGTCTTGATCGGATACATCACTCAATGTCTCGATACATCGCGTTAAATGATGTATCCGACCGATACATTGCGTAAAATGATATATCCGCCGATACATCGCGTAAAGTGATATATCCGAGAATAGGAGGGAGTAAGGATTTTTGTAATTTTTTCAAATGGTGGAAAAATTTAAAAAATATGGTAAATAAGTTGTGTATCTAAGGAATAGTGTGTGAGGAATTATGTCTCAAAAGAGGGGTTTTTTATTTTTGAGAAAGGCTCAAATACGCCATCGAATTTTGAGAAAAGACTCATTGATATCATCCGTTAAAAGTTTGGTTCATCTATGTCATTTCCACTTGAGAAAGGCTCATCCATGTCATTATCTGTTAACTGAAATGACATAGATGAACCAAACTTTTAACTGATGACATAGATGTGCCTTTTTTCAAAGTTTGATGACATATTTAAACTTTTTCCCTTTAAAAAAATGATTTAATTAGTGACGTGACCAAATCATAATTGACCATGTAAAAAAATAATTTTGCAAAATTGGAACTGTTTTCCGTTAACAAATAATGGCATGAATGAACCTTCTTTCTCAAACAGAAATGACATAAATGAACCAAACTTTTAACCGATGGCATAGATGAATCTTTTCTGAAAGTTTGATGACATATTTGAGTTTTTTCCTATGTTAAAGATAGTTTATGTTGATTATATAAGTTTGGAGAGTCTCCTCTCCACATGTACTGGTAACTGTAAAATCTCCCTATTATAGTGATATGCTTATTGACTAAGATAATTAAAGACTAAAACTACCTAAATCATTTTAAGCTTGGTTCTATAATTTCAAACCATATTGGTTTGACAAATTGAAACTTCATGCCATTGTAATTGTGTTTACATACTAAGAGATAACTTTAAGATGGGGAAATCATGCTCCTTCTGGCAACCACGTCCCTTCTTTCCATCGCCAAAATATCCCTTCGGGCACGAACACTCAAACCCTCCTGGAGTGTTTTTGCAAATTCCATCACAAGGTCTCGTTGCACATTCATCGATATCTGTTACAAGAATGCTCAAATTAGTTCATCAGAAATTTAATGTACCTCTGACAACTTAAGCTTTTAGATGAGATGGTCACACAGTTCAATATGATATTAGAGCAGACAAAACTCCTGAAAGCACGTGCTTGACTCTTTCTAACAGTTTAAGCTTTTTGATGAGATGGTCACACAAACTTTGACAGCCTGGACTAAGATAAGGATTTCCGTCATATCCTTCCTCACAAATGCAACGATAACCTCCACGTCCACTTTCAGAATTAATACATAGACTATGTTCCATACATGAATAAGTTGTTGAGTTTCTAACCACACTGCAATTTTTAGTCTCAATTACCCAGTCAATCACAATAGGAACATCATTCACTATTCTGTCCACAAAGTTTGGGTCCATGAAGTCTGATGTACCCCTAAATGTGAACTTTTCATGATCGCCAAGGAACGCGTAGCTACAAGGGTTAAAGGACCATACATTAGTGTGGTTTCCGGGGCTATTTACAAAACCTAAATAAGTCGTCAACCCCTTAGGGATCGCGGCTTGACAACAACCAATCCTGGAACATGTCCCATTATTGCTCACATCCTGACCTCTTGAACAAGTTGTCATACAACCAGTGCTGAAATTCTTCCCTTCATATAACGAAAAACCAAAAACCATAGCCAAATCATCACATCCTATAAGAATCAACTTGTTATCATTCTCAGATAACGTGAAAAACGACACTCCTGTATTGAGAAACACAAGTTGTTGAGCAGATAGTTCACCATTTTCTTCATAACATTTGCTTGCCAACACGTTTCTAATACGTATTTGGCTGTTGATATGTCGATGACCTCCATTGGTTTAGTTGTTATGTTGAGTACATTCGTGGCTCCGGTGTTGAGATAGGCAATAGGAGGGTTCGAGGAAGTGTTGCACCATATGTCAAATTTAGGATGTATAGAGCAACCATCATCTATACCAATACAATGGATAAGGAACAGTCAAGCTCCCACATTTTGTTTGGCAGCCAGGCTTTGCTATGTTGTTGCTCATCATGTTTGTGTTCTCTATTGACATAGCTAACATAGGTAGAACAAGAAGCATAAAGGCAAGAAAAGCCATCTTGTTATACTTTAGGTTTAGCTAGTTTTTATTTGAAGTGATATAGCTATATTTTCCCTCATCACACACACACACACACACACACACACACACACACACACACACACACACATATATATATATATATATATATATATATAGATAGATAGATAATACTCCCACTGTTTCAAAAAGAATGATGACCTAGTTTGACTTGATACGAAGTTTAAGAAAAATAGAATTTTTCAATCTTGTGGTTCTAAATTAAAGTTGCGTCAAATGTACCAAAATGTTTTTCTAATCTTTGTGGTTTTAATTAAACATGTCAGGTAGAAAGTTGAAAATAAAGTGTTGTCAAAAAAAGAAAGGAGTTATTCTTTTTTAAACAGAATAAAAAGGAAAGTAAATCATTTTTTTAAACGAAGGGAGAATATACATTTTGGAAATCCACTTGAAATTGTTATAGAAGGTATCAAATTTCTTGTCATGTTAGATAGTTCTTTTGAATTCCTAAGCTTTAAAATAGTATAAGGTGTTGAAGACCCCTCGATTGCGATGGTGTTTGGCCGGTTACATAGTTTAAGAAAGAAAGACAGGCTTTCGAAACCTATAACCTGAAACATCCATAAACATTTTAATGTGGCTACAAAATCATGTAATTATGTTTAAAATGAGAAATTTGAAGTTCATTTCTAAATAGAGAGATGTAATAAAAACAAGAGTTTATGGTTTATTTATTTTGAGTTTCATATCTTAACCATCCATTGTTATCTTTTACCTATCTAAACTATCACTCCCTTATATTAAAAACACATCTCAATTCTGAGTTGGCCAAATATTGTTCCCACTGGACAACAGGCGCGTGTAGGTCAACTCAACATCGAAGTGTGTTGTAATACAAGGGAGTGATAGTTTAGATTGCTAAATAGAACAATTGATAGTTAAAATATGAAACTCGTGAAAATATGATAGTTTAGATTTTTATTTTTATTTTAACTCCAAAAACAATACAAGTGGGAACTATAGATATACTAGTACTAAAGTCTAATTCTTGAAAAAAAAGGAGGATAAGATTAGAACTATATAAAAAATATAATTTTGTATATATAATTGTAACAACTTGTCTATAAACTTAAATAACGCAGACGACCATTGAGAGAAGTTCGTGCTTTGCATATCAGGTAGATGCCTCACTGTTCATGGCCTAGTTGACACTAAAATATATATAGTTTAATTTCCAAAACACTTTGAAGGTGTGTGGATATCAATATAATATTTCTCGAGAAATTGTTAATTTTAGATAAGATTTTATTAATTTTAATTATAAAAAAGTTCACCTAAAATATTAAGCAAGTCAAATATTACTATATAGATTTTTTGAATTTAAAAAATATTCTTTCCTTTTCAATGATTTTTCTTAAAAAGTTTTTCTACAGATAGTACTCTTAAAGAAAACATATAATTTTATGATTGCTAAAAAAAAGATAGGGGCCCTTAAATTTGGGGTCTAAGACACATCCCTCATATTCTACCCTTTAGAATCGACCCTACAACTTGCTTTTTAGAGAAAGGTAAATTTAAGATTTTTTATTTATGGATTCTGAACTATAATCCTTGATTAATGTATTTTAGATAACGAGACATAAATAATCTTTTATTATAAATATGGGGTTGAGCCAAATGTATTAGATTCTGCTAAACTCGTAACTAAAGCTAGCTCCATCCTTGTTTCAAAGTCCCCATTTGTTATAAATAATGATGTTATTGGTGAAGAGTTATGATTTGGTTGAATTAGTTGTTGGAAAACATATATCAAGAACAAAAAATTATACGAAGAACAGAAAGACGAAGATTTGACAATATAAATAATGATGTTATTGGTGAAGAATTTTGATTTGGCTGAAGTACCTATTATTGGCAAACATATATCAAGAACAGAAAAAAAAAAAGGAACGGAAAGACGAAGAGTTGATAATATAAATAAAGAATTCAGAGAATTGAAGATTTGAAATACGTGTAAAACTAGAACAATATTTTCTCCCTCTCTTCTGTGAGATTGTATGGGATTGTACGTAAATAAATTTAGTGGATATATGAATTTTTGCATTAAGCAAACAATAAAGAAATATTATTAATAAGCAAGAATTTGAACTTAATTTTTTTTCAGAAGGTCGAAGAAGAAATTGTCTTTTGAAAAATTTAGTAAAGAAACATTGTTGGTAAAAATATACACTAGAAATTACAAAAAGTTGGATTTAAATAAATGAGTGATAACCAAAGAATGAAAGGACACATTTTTTTTTTCATTCAAAAGACATTTCTTCATCTAAAATATTTATTACTCCATCAATTTTATTTAAAACAAAATTCCAACACTACCTCATTGTGGGAAGCCAATTCATTAGGAAAGAGAACTTGAAATTTTATGCCCCATTTCACAACACACTTTCATCCCATGACACTCAGAACGTACCCGTTCACGCTAAAATCAGTTTTGGGAGTTCTACTCTCCCGAAGTCAATTCCGTAAAGTCATACGGGTTCCTTAACGTCTTAGCTATCTACTCATATGATCAAAATAATAATTAGATCACCCAATTGTTACTAAATTTCTCTAGACTCGCCTGACTCCGATTTCATCCAAATCTGGACTAGGCTAGGAGATCTCAAGTTACTACGGAAAAGTTTTCTAGCCCCAATTCTTTTCCCATTGGCTTTTCCATAACGGCGGAGTCAGGTCATTACAATAGATACCAATTTACCCATCACTCATCCCCGAGTGATCAACTGGCTAAAATAAAGGTAGAGTAGTATCTGAAACGTCGAATTACTGGGATACTTGTCTCATATGTCCTTAGCTTCCGGACATCGTGATCAAGAATTTCAGCCGGTTCTTCTTCATACCGAAGTCTTGTTTAACAATACTGAGTCTCACTTTATGATATAATCTCCGTCCCCAAACCAACCAAATTGAATACCTACACATCCTCACATACAAGGCCTCAATGAAGTCATCACTATACTCGAGTGATAATTATTGTTGTATGTACACTTAGCTAACAACAAAGATATTCCCAATAAACACCAAAGTTGGTCGTACACATGTCTGCAACATGTTATCAATTACTTTGACACAAACATTAGGACAAATCTTTTCTCACAGAACCATGATAAAATCCTAAATCAAAACTCGCCACAATTAGACGTGAACCTGAACCAACCAACACACCATCATAATACCCAAACCATCATAGTTCTTATCAACATCTCCATCTCACAACCCAATTTCCCATGAGTTTAAGTTATAAAAATTTTGGTCTTTAGAAATCAGATACTCATCGATAGATATGTCCAAGCATACAAGCACTCCAACAACAATATCAAAATGCTAGATTTAGAAATTGTAGATTACCTCGTAAGAACAACAGAGTTAGACCCAATGATCCCACTTTCAACCACACATAATCGATAGATGAACTAGATGACAAGATGAGTATTAACATTGTCGGACAACCATAAATTCGCATGGTAGCTCTTCTATAAATTCTCATAAGCAAGATGGTACATGTAGAACCACTAAATAATTTAACAACTCCAAGACCACCAAATATGTCATTTGAAATAAACCAAATCTTCCCAATCTTCCCACTTCATCAAGGGAACATCACAGGATTGGTATCCATGACAGGGATCCACCCCCAAAAGTGAAAACACACGTAATCATAGCTAGTGAAACATACTCACTACCATGTACAAAACTAAATAGATGATCACATAGGAATTTTACGGAATAACACCAAAGGTTTTCATCTGAAGCATCAATACCAGTCATTTCCATTGAGTTGGCTGCACATACTCTTCACACCATTCCACTGAAGCCCACACTCTCAATACTAACGATCATTATGAACACTCCGACCATTTACCTTACTATAACCAATGTTTTTTAAATGAAAACCTTTCTTAGATACTTTAACAATCAAAAGTAATAAACTTTACAACTCAACCCAGGTATAAGTCCTTTCAAAGATTCAATACCTGATACAATTGATCATTTCTCGCCTTACAAATTCATACCTTGACAAAATATATCACTACGAATGTAGACACACAATGAAAAATCTGAATTGTAAATTTAACCGTATAACACAATCCCCTTCTCTATCAACATTAGATTGTACCTTGAAGATTTTTTTATGAATTCACGGATCTTCGTTTATCATTGATCGCATCTCCATCGATCTTACAATATCTTTCCCTAACAATTCAATCGTACTCATTACTAAACTTAAAACAAATACAAAGCACTTATCATCACACTTGAGCTAATGTCTGTACACTCCTTTCTCAAGTCCTTTCCAATAGTTTTTAACCAGTCTGACGACTTGTGACACTATTACCATAGCCACAACAAAACGAATGAATTCACGCGTCTCTGAACCCAATTATCTACCGTTTGAAAATATCTCTTCAGCCTTTGCAATCAAATAGAATACTCTTGCTCTCGCCTCTTTCTCATGGCTGTACTACATCCCACTATTTTCTTCATTACGACTCTAGCACTTTTAAATTCTATTCAAGTGGTGTCCCACCATCTCTTAAAATTTTTCATACAACCACGTTACTCACCATATATTAGAAAACCACAACCTTAGATACTCGCAAGTTGTAATTACTATACAAAAATTCACTTACCCAATAATTTTATTATATAGTTGCATCTCGTCACAATCCATCACTAACTCTCATTACCATTACGCTCAGTCAGCCTTGACTATCACAACGAAGTCAACCTTTTCATCAACACGACGCCTCAAACTCAGGTAAACTCATCAAATTCAAAGGACTAACCCAATTTTATACGTACCTTCTTACTAAAATACTTCAATTTTCTTCACCCAATATACTCAATGGGACTTTCTTTATTCATACACTGGTCATTCCGATATCAATCCATTCCTTTATGTCTTAAGATAAAATCACTGGTCCTCGTACTACCATCCTTGTTCTTAACAAACAAAACAGGAACACCCCATGGAGAAGCACTAGGAGGGATGAAACCTTAATCAAGAAGCTCTTGGATTTGAGCTTTAAGCTCTCTCAATTCTGACACCACATGAATAGACTCAATAGAGGGAAATTCGACCTCAACATCCCGAATATGAGCTAATTATGCCAAACAATTCTGCCCCACCAGTTTCCTACCCGCACGAAAGATATGACCTTAGCTGACTTAGGCCTTTACCCCCTTCCCACTCTAACCTTTCCCTACCTGGGATCTCTAGAGTTACATACTTAGTATTACCATTAAGCACAACATAATAGGGGAACAACCAAGTAATGCCTAAGACCATATCAAGTCAGTCATATCCAACATAATCAAATAAACCCCAAATCTGAAAATTCATAAACACAACAGGACAACACGATATACAGGGGTGACTATGATTGACTCTTTAATTGGGGTAGAAACACAGATGGGGGCATCAAGTATATCACAAGTCACATCAAATCAATTGAACTAACACTACTAAAAAAACTGCAAAAAAAGACTTAAAAAAGAGACCTCATGAGGTCTCTTTTCTGAAAAAAGAGACCAAAAAAGAGACCTCAACGGTAGGTCGCTATAATGTAGGTGACTTTTGTGTAGAGACCTCATGAGGTCGCGAAATAGAGACCTCACGAGGCCGCCAATAAATTTTCCAAATTTTTTAAAAAAGAGACCTCATTAGGTCGCAATTTTATAATTTACTTTTGTTTTATTTTTAATAAACGTGGCCTCATGAGGTCACTATTATATTATTTATTTTTATTTTATATTTAAAAAAAAGAGACCTCGTGAGGTCCATTCTCTTTATAGAATTTTTTAAAATTTCTAAATGGAGACCTTATGATGTTGATTTAATTAAAATATAAAAAATAAAAAGCGACCTCATGAGGTCTCTTTTATGAAAGAAATAAAAAACAAATTCAAAAGTCGACCTCACGAGGCCGCTATATGACCTTCTTTACTGCATTTCTAAAATATAAACTGCAGGAAAGAGACCTCGTGAAGTCTCTTTACTGTATTTCTAAAAAATAAACTGCCAGAAAGAGACCTCATGAGGTCTCTTTTATGAAATTTCTTAAAAATAAAATGTAAAAAAGTGACCTCATGAGGTCTCTTTTCCTAGAAAAAAACTGGCTGTTTGTATCTGTTTTTGCAGCTGCTCATCACCTGTCATATTAATTCAATACATTTCTAATTAGCTAAATCAAGCTTTCAACAATCAACTGATACAATACATTTAATAAATATTCTCTTATCAACACAATGTGCAACTCACCTTCAACGTAATTCGAAATTGAAAGAAAAACCATAAAATCCATAAGTTATATAATAGGATTTCAATGTTATCATGCATTCACAAAACAAATAAGTTCCATAAAACAGTCATAAAGTAAAGAACTTAGATTATCTATTACAACTCTAAACTTCACTAATGCGGTAGTGTGTTTGCCACATGATCCTAATCTTCTTCATCACTACTAGACTCATCTGTCATATTTCTTTGTTGACCATATACTGGATATCGAGTAGGTTGAGGCTGGGAGGGTCGAGGAGGGAAAGTGACATCATTGGAACAAGGGGGAATCCCTCCTGAAGCAAGTAATGCATCTAATTGAGCCTTAAGACCTACATACTCTATGTCCCTCCGCCTTTCCCTCGCCCGCAAGTCTTCGACTTGGCTAGATAGCTCGGCTATGTTTTGCTCCATAGCCAAATTTTTCTTCATCGATTCATTATCATAGGAACTACTTAAGCCTTCAAACTCAGAATGATATTCACGAAAGGTTTGTTGAGGCATGCCATAGGCATACCCATATCTACTCGGCCCACCAATCAAGTCTAGCCACACTCTCTCAGCCTGTTCTTGACTAAGTGGCATACCTCAATTTTCTTCTGGCTGAGTTTATCGTAAATCCTCCAAAGCTTGAAGATATCGATTCTAAATTGAATGGTATTATTATTAGACTATAAATTTAGAAAATAAGTAACTATTATTTTAAATTAGAGGCTTACATAGGTCAATTCAGCTCGTGGCTCAACCCACACGTCTGGATCTTCCGGATTTTTCTTCTTTCTTATGTGTGTTGCCTTGAATGCATCAGCCTGGGTTACCGGTCTTCCTAGTTCCTTTTCCTACATATAAAACTAATTAAGTTATAATCAAGAGTAATAAATATTAATACCTAAAATACATAAAAAAAAATTAAGAAAAATGATTCATACCAATTTCCTCCTCACACTTCCTTGACTTTGAGCCCCACTTGTGTGTAGAGAACCACCCTTAGTAGATGATCTAGCCTTCTTACCAATCTCACTCATTTGCTTAAATCTTGGATCGTTCACCCAATGCACAAGTAATTTTTTCCAATCCTCCGGTAGAATCCACCGAGGATTCTTATTCTTTTTACGAGCTTTCATCAACAAACTAGCGAGAACACGTGCAACTTTCTTGTGAAAGTTTGCACAAATTTTGGTCTCATATTCTGGACGCCAAGCACATTTTTTCTACAATGAAACCATAAAATTTTCAATTAATAAGTATTATTGAAGACAAGTATTTAAATAGTTTAAAGCAATAAATTTTAATATACTCTAAACTCCAAAAATTTTTGTCTCTTGAGATTGCTTGGCATCTTTCCCCAAGTCGGAAAAGCATCTCTATAGAGATCTTTGATTGCTTGAGAAATGATCCCCACAACATCATCTGGATTGAAACTGTAATACAAATTTTTAACAGTTACAGGTTTAAACAAAGACAATTAAATGAGACAATCATAAACATAGGATATTTTGTAAAAAATAAAATCTTACGTATAGCTGTCAGGCTCGATGATAAGTCTATTGTGCATATCTCTCACGCCAACTTGTGTAAGGACCCGACCAGGTGTAGCTGACTGATCTGTGGTAGGAGTGTTAGGCTCCGAACCATTACCTTGAAGGCGAAGACTGGACATTCCAAGTTGTGAAGAAGATGATGATGAAGGTTGTGAGTCTATAGGGTTGTGAGTAACTGTGCGAGAGTCACTAGATGTTGGTCGGTTAGCCTCTGGAGTCAAAACACTGTACCCTGATGTGGGCACAAGTACGTGGGGGGGCGGCTGAGTATATTCCAATGGTGGATGCATATAGGTCGACAGATGATTAATATGTGGAGGCACCCGACTATAAGGCTCGGTCTGCTTAGAATAGCAATGTATCAGTGTGTCTCTTGATGGGAGATAATTTGTGGAGTCTGATCTTATACGTATCCCTGTCGGTCGTCTACTAATCATACCATCCTTCTTTTTTTCCTTTTTGGGGGCATTATCAATATTTTTATTCTTATTACCACCTGCCATCTAAGTAACAAAAACATTCAAGTCAAATAAGGTTAGAAATTTACGTAACAAGTAAAGTCTCAATAAAAATTAACTAAAGCTGAAATTGAATTAACTACTGGTGTGTTTTGTTATGTTCATGAATGTTTGTTATGTCATTTCATCTATCAAATAAGAACAACTTCAAAGAAAAAATAAGTAAATTTCATCTTGAAAAGGGAAAGCTGAAACGCAAAATAAGTGAACTAGGGGTTGGTGGGGTGTGAGGAGTAGCTTCTCTTAATTAACATCATTTTATTCCTAGGATGGAGATTCATTCTCCCCTTGTTGCTAATATTCAGAGACCTTTTTGGCATTATATTGTTGTTTCTGTGACTATGTCCAATGTCCATATTTAGTTTGACTGAGCAAAGAAAAAGGAAAGCACTCAACTGCAAGGGAATTACAAGACAGTGCTAATTCCAGTAGGAATCTATCATTTTCAAGTTGATAAGGGAATTACTAGATTGCCAAAGTTGAAGCAGCAAGCATGCCTTCAATGAAAAGTAAACTATAAAGAAATGAGTGATTCATTTTATTTTTGACTTTCTCAAAACTATTCTTTGACACAACATGCCAACCAACTATGATATGTTACAAAACATTCCAGCCTTAGTCACCATTGAGCAGAATGATTTCCTTACAAAACTACCAGACCTGGAAGAAGTCAAGCAAGCAGTTTACGGACTTAACGGAGCATATACTTGATAACATCAGTCCACAACTAGTCAATGTAGATAATGAGACATCATGGTGGATGGGAAATTCAAATGGAAAGTTCACAGTCAAATCAGCATGGAATGAATTAAGACGGAAACAGGAGAAAATACAGATATTTGACTATATATAGACTAAAGGGCTGCCTATAAAGATTAATTTCTTTTTATGGAGAGGGTTTTTCAAGGCTGCTTGGGGGATTGTAAGACAGGATATCACAACATTTACCTTGAGTTTAATTCAATTCAGGTGTTATCAATTTACCTTGAATTTAGTTCAATTATGCAAGTGTTATCATGGTTTAGGTTGAAGCTCAGGGCCCTATTTATCATGGACCAAAGTTGATGATATCAAATGTGTAACATAAACAAGACACATCTACCAAATCAAAAAGCAAATGGTGATACAGATACAATATAGAATTCTTAGAGCAGTTCAAGACGCTGGTTAGAGATAGGTAATCAGAATACTCACTTGCAAATTTCATCCATTCAATACTCTCTTGTAACTTTTTAAAAAAAATTTCTCTCTAACTCAAAGTATTAGTTTGATTCTCACCCATATATGCGATCAGTTCTGCCGTCTGTCAGAAATGGCTGAGTTCTAAAACTATAGAAGCACATTTAAAGCCAACAAGTACTATTAACAACATGAAGAAACGAAAATGTTGAAGATATAAGTTAAGGAACTTAAAGTATATCCTCTCTAACATTTTAATATATTAGATAGGTGGTCACATACATCTTGTTGATCTCAAGGTGATTTAAATCATATCAAGACAACCTAAATACACCTAATAAATAAGCTATGCATTCAATGAAAAACTACCAAATAACCTCATATAAATTAAATTAACAACTAAAAGTACAAGGACCACATACTTACTTTTGAAACAATTTAAAAATTGGGGATCCACTTTAACAGAGAATCGAGAAACAATTTAGTAATGCAATATAAAATAATTAAGAAGAAGACTAAAGTAAAATATATATATAAACTCAACATACTAATTACTATTCATCCTCATCCTCATCCTCTTCTTCATCCTCTTCTTCTGACCATTCTTCTTCATCGAACAACTCTTCCTCATTAATTGATGCATTTGCCCCTTCATCTGTTATTTGTTCTATATCAACCTCTTCTAATATGTGATCAGGATGCTCTAAATCATTTTCTAATTCAACATCCATGGTATGGTGAACACTTGATATATCATCATCCTGGTACGCAACATCCAACACGTTTTCAACTTCCACACGACCCATGGGTTTGGTTTTAATCACCACCCACCAATCTAATTTATCTGGACGCAAGGGATAAGGAGCATAGTACACTTACTTAACATTTTGTGCAATAATGAAAGGATCATATGCTTCATACTCCCTTGTGTGCTTTACTTCAATGATATTATATTTGTTTGATTTCTCTCGTACCTCTTTTTGGGGTTGGATCAAACCACTTGCATCTAAACAATACAATTTTTTTATAGGCCAACCGGAATACTCCATTTCCAAAACCTCCTTGAGTACCCCATAATAATCAACTCCATCTTGATTTCCATCACCACCTTTCACCCAAACTCTACTATTGTTAGTTTTTTTTATATTTGGAGCATTCTTCAGTATTGAAAGTAAAACCATTTACAAGATACTTGTCCAATGAATAAATCTTGATGGTCCCCAAGAAAGGTCCTTCAAAAATTGGTCAAATTGACCATTTTTTGTATCATAAATCTATAAATATTTGAAAAGTAGGAAATTAGCTATCAATTAAATATAGATTTATTTAATAATGATAGTATTATGAAAATATTATAAGACTTACGTAATCTTGAAACCACTTTGAGAAATGGTCAAACACTTTTTCATTGCCATATAAATGCACAAAGTAGCTGTCAAAGAAGATGGATATTGAGTTAGTTGTTTTACCTTGTAATTACATATTTAAGTGCAAAAACAACAACTTACTCAAGAAATGGTTTAACTTGTGGGCAATTCAACAAGACATGTGTCGATGCAGACTTAAACTCCATGGCACTAAGATTCCTCCTCGTACATTTTTTTGAACCTTTGCCTGGTTGATTGAAGATTGATAGTGGCTTCATAGTCTCACCACCATCGTCATGGCGATTGGGTCTATTTTGAAAGCATGACACACTACTTTTGAAGTAATAAGAACCAAAATCAGCTATCTCCCTAGCAAGATGGAATTCAACCATTGAGCCTTCAAGTCTATGTTTTTGCTTCATGCCCCGTTTAGACTTTCCAATAGTCCTACATTATATTATATTATCATTGATTTTAATAAAATATTGATATAAAAATATTAAGAGTTAAACACTTACCTCTCAAATGGATACATCCATCTATATTGAACCGGACCTCCGAGGCGTGCTTTATGCACCAGATGTACAGGAAGATGCTCCATCACATCGAAAAATCCAGGTGGAAGAATCTTCTCCAACTTATTTGTAATTATAGGAATATTCTGATCGATCTGAACTAGGTTGTCTTCCCTTAACGTATTAGAACACAAGTCCTTGAAGAACAAACTAATTTCAGTCATAGGTTTTCAAATTCTATCGGGCAAGCCACTAAATGCAATGGGGAGTAATGTTTCCATGAAGACATGGCAATCATGGCTTTTCATACCATGTAATTTTCCGTGCTCCATATCGACACGTTTTCCCAAATTTGAAGCATGTCCATCAGGCATCTTAAGTTGCTCGACCCATTCACATATTTTACGCTTTTGATCCAATGTAAATGAATAACTAGCCTTAGGCTTGAAGAACTTGTTGTTCTGTTTCTCTTGCAACCATAACTCTTTTCGCCTACAATATTCTGGTAAGTCCATTCTAGCTTTAACATTATCTTTTGTCTTGCCATTGACATCCATTACTGTGTTGAATAAATTATCAAAGTAATTTTTTTCAATATGCATGACATCAAGATTATGTCGAAGTAGATTATCCTTCCAATATGGTAACTCCCAGAATATGCTTTGTTTTGTCCAATTATGTGCAACACCATATCCATCAAATTTGTACGGTTGTTCTTCTGTAACCTTTGGAAATTGTTGAACCCTCTCCCAAACTTGTTCTCCAGTCAAGATTAGAGGTGGACAACCTTGGTCAACAGTATTCTTTCTGAATGCATTTTTCATACTCCTAAACTCATGATCTATTGGCAAGAACTGTCGATGACAATCAAACCAAGAATTTTTACGACCATGTTTCAAAGTGAATGATTTAGTATTTTCCATACAACAAGGACAAGCTAACTTTCCCGCTGTCATCCACCCTGACAACATTCCATACGCAGGAAAATCATTAATAGTCCACATTAAGGCAGCCCGCAAATTAAAATTTTGCTTAAGAGACACATCAAATGTTTCAACCCCTTGAACCCACAATTGTTTCAACTCATCAATCAAAGGTTGCAAGTATACATTAATCAAGACTTTTGGATTCTGTGGGCCAGGAATGACACAATTGAGAAATATATATGGACTGGTCATGCACATCTCAGGTGGAAGATTATATGGTGTTACAAATACAGGCCAACAAGAATATGGTGCAGTAGAAACAGAATGTGGCGTGAATCGATCTGAACATAAACCCAATCTAATGTTCCGTGGTTCGGCTGCAAACTGTGGATATGTTCTATCAAAATGCTTCCAGGCCTCTCCATCGGAAGGATGGCACATAACACCAGGTGGTCTTCTATTTTCATGGTGCCATCTCATATGAGGAGCAGATCTATTAGATGCATACAACCTCTTTAACCTTGGTATAAGAGGTAAGTAATGCATCGCCTTAATAGGAACTTTCTTCCCACTAGGAGTCTGCTTATAACGAGATTTTCCACAAAACTTACATGATTCTAGATCAATATCACCCTTATAGTATAACATGCAACCATTTTCACAATAATGAATTCTCATCGATGACAATCCTAACTTTGATACCAACCTCTTTGCCTTATAGAAATTATCAGGTATCTCTAGCTTTGGGTCAACTAAATCATGCATAAGGTCAATCACAGAGTCCATTGCCCTTTGCGGAGCATTCCAATTTGATTTGATACTTAATAATCTAACAACAAGTGACAACTGCGAGTGTGGACTCCCCTCATATAAAGGCCGACTAGCAGCTTCCAATTGTTCAAAGAAAATTTTACATTAAACATTAGGAGCTTCTTCACCTTGATTACCAGATTCAAAATCAGAATGCACCCCAAACACATCCTGAACCATGTCATGCATTCCATAATTTTGTGCATTAGAATTCACTGCGCTACTACTTTCACCAGGAACATAATGTTGAAATACATCAAAACTATTATCAATTTCTCCATGACTAGTCCACACTGTGTATTCTCTTTTAAACCCATTTCGATAGAGATGAAGCTTAACAATATCTGGTTTTTCATAATTCAAACATTGGCATTTACTACAAGGACACTTAATCATACCACTACGTTGAAAAGGTTCTAGTGTCTTTGCATACTCCACAAAACTAGTGACACCTTCTACAAATTCAGGTCTTAGTCCCATTCGACCAAAATTAGTCATATTATACATCCAACTACGATCCATCTACATAAAGATCACAAAATTTAAATTTGTCAAACACTAAATTATGTAATAATTTACTAAAATTCAAATTGTAACAATCCTAGTAGGGATTGCTTAACGAGGCCTTGTGCAAATGAATAAATGTATCTTTGGTGACTACAAAGGCATAGTTCTCTCAATAGTTTGTCACAAATAATGTCCCCTTCCCTAAATAAATCTAAATAGAATACATCATTAAAAGAATATTAGAAAGGTGGCACTATTACAGAAGGGTCAAAGACCCTTCTGGGCACAATGGTTTCTGGTTTCTTAACTGTCCTCTCCTTATTACTGCACAATGGTTTATATCTATAGGCTATAGTATGTATATAACTTTCCTCTCCTCATTACTACAACAAATAAAATAATAGGTAGATCCATATGTCATCTTAGT
This sequence comes from Solanum verrucosum, assembly GCF_900185275.1. NCBI lineage: Eukaryota > Viridiplantae > Streptophyta > Magnoliopsida > Solanales > Solanaceae > Solanum > Solanum verrucosum. The sequence continues at coordinate 454,320 of NW_026020357.1, forward strand.
TTCTCATAAACAAAGAACAAAAAAGAAAGCATATCTATTTTTTTATAACGAATTTATAACTAACCGGAAAAGTCGACCGCAAGGCTAGTAGTAAGATCTGCCGGGATCTGCAGAAAGAAACAATGGCTCTAAAGGAGATCCAATAGAACACCAGCAATTAAAATGACTTAGTCAATGTCAACCATATATGTTGTTCAATATTTCTATGAAAGCAGATGCATCACATGAAGCCAACATGCACTATTAAGGGTCAAGGACCTTTCTGGGTACAATGGTTTCTTAATTTTTCTTTCCTAGCTCATTATTGCACGATGGTTTATATCGATAGACTATACTGTATATATATATATATATATATATATATAACTTTCCTCTCCTCTGGTTAAAAAACAACTAAAATACATACAGAGACATGAACCAAAATGATATTAGTTCTAAATTTAAATCAAAATTCAACACATGATTATTAGGAGTTATTTAGAGTGAGATATAAAGTATAATAATCTCAAAATATAATACAAAATCTTCATAACAGATTTTATTTCTTTATTCATTAATACCCATGTATCTTCTTCTAAATTATATGATATAAAAACTTGCTAGCATTCATGTTAATCATCACGAGAAGTCAAAACAGGACATTAAGATAGAACAAGAGTAAAACCCAAAGTTAATTATATGTTCATGAAGTGAAAAGAGAATCACAAATTCTACTTAATCTTGTAGTAAATTGAAAGAGAGAGTCTGCATTGATGGATGCTTGCAATAAATAAACAATATAGTTACAACTTGGTTTAAAGATTGAAAGATTCACCTTTATTTGCAGAGAAAGAAATTGACACAGAGAATTTGAATCGACGACGAAAGCTTGGGCTTCAAACCGAGGGAGTTTCGATGGTGAAAACTAACACTTCGAACGGATGGTGAAAACTCAAACTTCTAACTGAGGATAACCGGAGGCTACACATCTGTAAAGCTATGGGGAAGAGACAAGTTAGGGCTTTTTTTTAGCTTTTAGGTGAAGAGCGGGAAAGAAGATGAGCTAAATTAAAAGTGCCCCCTATTTTAATTTAATAAAAATAAGAGATCTCACAAGGTCTCTTATTTAAAAATATTATTTAACAAATTTGACTAATAAATTGAGACCTCACGAGGTATCTAAAATTAAATTAGTATTTTTTATTTTAACAAATAGTGACCTCGTGAGGTCGCATATTTTATACGAAAACATACTATAAAATAAAAAAAGTAAAATAAGTCACATATATTATTAATTAGGGAGATTTTTTTTATGAAATTGACCTCACGAGGTCTCTCCTGTTAAGAGATAATTAAAAAAAAGTTACTGATGCAAATAGCGACCTCCTGAGGTCTCTTTTTAGCGACCTATTTTTGAGGTCTCCTTTTGCAATATTTTTAGCAGTGTAACACATACGAATAAGTAGAACCTGGATCAAACAACACATTAGCCATCCGGTCACCAACAATAATCGTACTTGTGATCACTGCATCAGACCCTCAGCTCGGTCTTGCCCGGAAAGGCATAAAACTGAGCTCTGTCATCTTGACGGGCAACCTCCTTGTGTGTCTGTACTGTTCCTCTACATGCATTACCATTTCCCCGTCCTCCACAACCTTGCCGATTTCATCCTCATATGTCTAGGTTCTTTACAATTGTAACACACTTAATTACTTAACCAAGTAAGCATTGCTTCTATTGGAGCCGTCGTATCCTGACCCTCCTTGATATACAATCAATCTATGAAATCGTAGTATAGCTTCTATCCTTAATTGACATAACTTAATTTCATCATTCACCAAACAACCCACACATGTTATCACAACAATACTAACTGCATTTTCCAAAGTAATTGTGTTCATTATCTAGCCGTACCTTACCAAGACTTCTTGAATGTTGTCACCTATAAACTTGAATCTGCAAATCTGACCTTAATCCCTTCACAAGCGACGATAGTAGCTAGCGAGCCCCACAAAACTCTTAATTTCAGTCACAGAACTAGGTCGGACCCAATTCCTGTGTACTTCAATCTTTTGGGGATCTACCATTACCCCTTCCCTTGAAACTACATGCCCCATAAAGGCAACCAATGTCAACCAAAATTCACACTTAGAAAATTCCGCAAACCCCTTTTTGTTTTTGTAAGCACATGGATGCTAGTTTTTTTGCTTTTTTTTTTGACAACATTCGATTTATTACTAGGTTTTATAGTCTATCCTCGATTGCTGAACACTGATTGGATTTTAAGGGTTTGTTCGGATTTGATTCGGGTTCTATAAGAAGACCTGAGAAAAATAGAGGAGACATGGCTGATGGCTGTCTCGCCCTGTCCCGCTCTAGTGGGGAATTCCCGCTCTGACGGCCTCGCGCTGGCAGAAAAATCCCGCCCCAACGGCTCAAACGGAAACAGTACCCAGGCAATAAATTTTTCTGGGGTTTTTTTCTTTTCTAAATCTCCCAACGGTTTTCAGCTTTACTAAGCAATTTAGGACAATCCTTGGAACTAGGATAATCATTGTCTACCCCGAGTCAATCCAACGATACACCATCCAACTTATTCTCATTAATTCAACACCATAACTCACACATTCCTAGGTTACACCCAGACACTCACGCGATTATTACTCAAGCGCAAGACATGTCCAGAACTTTCTTACGAATCACCTCGTAAATTATCTAGACCCTTGCATCGAACTTAGTCGTGACCTTTTTTTCACAACTAGTTTCACGATACTCAGTAGTTACAACTTGCATAGTTTCAAATCAATTTAGCTAGCATATTGTACATATCAAAATTCAGACCCACACTTGTTGTGCACATGATCGTATCATCATATCCAAGCAAATACAACTTCCACTTTCACAGTTAATTCAGGCAACAAGGAACGCACATTCACAATTTTCAAGTTACAACTCACAGACAAACCCAATTTCTAAAGTAGTTTGTTCCATAGATGACCACTATCGATCTCCCAGTACAAGAGCAAAAATGTAAAATGATGCACCCTGTAACTGGCCAAAAGATCATTTATCCGAGGTAGTGAAACTTGTTCCGAATGGTGACCCTATTCAATTGTCGGTATTCTATATGCATCATCTCTTGCTAGTGATGGTGTTACCACTTTTGTTGCTCTAATTCGGACCATAGAGTGAAGGAGGAAAGATACCAATTTGTATCACCCAGATACCAATTGGACTCAAGTCATAGCACGAAGGAGTAGAAAGAAGTGAGTTTTTCCTAAAGTCCTATAGCCTCTCGAAGAAAAGTACGGACGTCTTCATACCGTTCCGCAAGACTCTACTAGACTCGATTTGGTACAATGAGATCAATGAACCTAGGGATCTTATACCAACTTTGTCACGACCCAGACCGTCGTGATTGACACCAACACTAACCCTCCGGTGGGAGAACCATTACTATACCCCAAGCTACCAAACTCAACCAAAAACTAAGGCATTTAAAGATCCGAAAGCATGTTTAAATGTAGAAAATCATATAGAGTTCCAACAAACTCCAAGGTTTCAACTAAAACACCGAACATAACTAATGAGGAAAAACAACCCCTAGAACTTGAAAGTCATTGTACCAAAACTCTACTAACGACAAGTCTAAGAACAAGGGGTACAACCCCGAAACTAAACAACACCTTAAACAAAAGTCCGAGTCCGAAAAGAGTGGACTTAAACAAGAAATATCTATGGCAGTCTAAAAGAACTAGCTCACCCTTGAATCCGATCATGCTCAATAGTCACCTAGCTGGGGTCTATCAATAGCCACCTGAAGATGCCCTGTACTCAACAAAGAGAGAGCAAGTGCAGTATCGGTACACAACCACATTGTGCTGTTAGGATCACATGGCTATCCCATTAATTGCAACATATATAAGTCATTACAACAATATAATAACATGCATACACTGAATATACACAATATTGATATCATTTACAAACAATGAAAAATTTTACATTTATCAAGATATATAATTATGTCAAATCAATGGTCCTCTCATGGAACCCACATCCAAACTGGTAGCATACCGAAACGTGGTACCCGATCCAATGTTTGTGTCGGAACGTGGCAACTGATCCATGTTTATGTAGAAACATGGCAACCGATCCATATATTTATGTTGGAACGTGGCAACCGATCCCAGTTAGTGTGTCAGAACGCAACACCCGATCCATTCAACAAGCCACAATCACAAGTATATTCTCAAAATCATTCAATGAAGTCATGATTCATGGCATTCAATTATTCAACTATCCTCATTTACAAGTACTGTGATCAATAGAGCAACATTCACATGCATATACGTATTACAATGAAGCAAGAACAAACATATATAACACAATCATGAAATCACAACCATCACCTCCCTCGAACCAGGCTTGAATCCCCTAAGGCACTTGAATCTTCCTTTTTCGGATTCTTCCCACTTGTTCGTGATCTGAAAACATACAATTAACGCAAGGATCAATAAACGAGGCTTAATTACCCATATTATGATCAACATTATCAACCCTAGTCCAACTCAAGATCCCAATACCCAAATTAGGGCTTTTTCCACCATTAACTTCATATCTAAACCTTCCCCCAATGATAATTACCTACTAGATTACAATCTACAGATCGAAAAATGGATTCGGGGAGTTAAATCCTTACCTTTAGCCTCAAGAATGGTGAAAAATGGTTAAGAACTCACCTGGGGTCGTCTCCTAGCTCTCAAAGTCGAAAAGTGCAGAAAAAAATATTTTTGGGGTTTTATTTCTGACTTAAGTCACGTCTGTCCCGCTACAACGACATCCATCCTGCTACATCGGCATGTACAGAGACATACTGTTTGAATTTGAATTCCAAGCCCCCATTTCACAACACACCTTCATCCCATGACACTCAGAACATACCCGTTCACGCTAAGATTAGTTTCGGGAGTTCTACTCGCCCAAATTCATTTCCGTAAAGTCGTACGGGTTCTTTAACGTCTTTGATATCTACTAATGTGATCAAAATCATAATTAGATCACCCAATTGTTACCAATTTTTTCTATAATCGCCTGACTCCAATTTCGTCCAAATCTGGACTAGGCTAGGAAATCTCAAGTTACTACGAAAAAGTTTTCTAGCCCCAATTCTTTCTCTATTGGCTTTTCCATAACAACGGAATCGTGTCGTTACACTTCAAGACTCCAACACAATAGCTAATAGCATTTTCTTAGGAGAAATTCACCCTTGTCAAATTCCCCTCAAAGACTAACATATACTTCAATATACTTTCCACCTGTTTTTCTTTTAACTTATTTCATTGGTTCATCAAAATCAGTCCTAATTCTCTCAACTAAAGCCATGACATACTCATTCTAGCAGGTTGGTTGCAAGTACTGTCTATATCTCATGAAAGACAATGGCAAGACAAATGCCATTGAATGACTTCCCCTTCCAACTTCATAACTTTCATTATCACTCTTTCATCTACTACCACATTCTTCATAGAGAAAAACTGTACAATCTTAACCAACAAAGATCTCTGATCATTCCCACAAAATCTTAAGAACTCTATTCTTGATTCTTTATCTTTTTCTTTAAACCCCTACTCCTTTATTTTGATTAGGGGTTCCCTCTTGTCCCAATGAAACAACAATCTTTTAATTTTCCTAGCAACTTCCTTTTGGCCCAAATGGAACAGTCTTTTTTTGATCTTCTTCGGATAACTGATTCCTCAATTCATTTACTGTATGATCCAACTTCTTCCGAGACGAGACCTTTCCCACAATGATTTCAAAATTTTATTACGAGATTCTGCATGATTTCACTAAATCTATAATTTTTACGGTAGGATTCTCATTGTTTGATTCTCCAATTGATCGCATTCCTTCAACCATGGCTGCCAAGGATCGTAAATCTCTAATACCAATGTTACTCAATTGCAGGATTCACAAGAATTTGAATATTGAATGATATTCCAGGAGGGGACAATCTCATAAATAAGGAGAAGAATAAAATTTATGAGAAGAAGGAACTACGTAGATTTTATATGATGAATGTAAACCAATGATTACAATGTCTATTTATATAAAAATACATCTTGATAGACTTATAAAATCTAACAAAATTAGTTACTACTAACAGTCCCAACTAACTTTTAGAACACTAGTTATTGTTAGGGGTGTACATGGTATGGTACTGTATTTGAAATTTCGCTAAGGTAATTTTAGTATTCAATTTAAAAAATTATTGTACCATTACCATATCAAATTTAATTTTGTATGGTTTGATGTTTTGAAGTTTGATTTCAGTATTTTGCGGTATGGTGAATCGATAACTATAGTTTATTCAACTTCGACTAATATATATTCGTATAATAGAGTATTATTACTTTGATAATTCAAAAAGGTCTCAATTATATTAGACTAACACATTACACATGTAGAAATATATAATCAAAAGAAAGTACAAACATCTCCTTTTGTTAATTAATTTTGTCACGCCTCAAGCCTACACCCTGGACGTGTCACAACTTTTTTCAAATCACATGCTTGTTCTTAAGTATAAGGAATCCCTCGTGTACTATCTGAGGTTGATTCACAGAGAATTTCTAATAAATTATTCTATCAACTATATATTTATTTTGGGGATGAAAAATAATACACATTTTACATTTTAAACTAATTAAATCATCTTAATGTTAAATCAATGGCTAGAAATAAGCCATATATTTCTAGTATATGTTAAGAACAATCCACAGATTAAATAATATAAGAGATAATGTAACATCCGGCAATGTGAAATAATTGAAGAGGCTTAGAATTGGAAATTTTCATTTTTTGGAAAGGATTCGAAAATCTGGAAAATTTTGGCTAAGTATGGAGAAGGTGAGTTTTTGGCCAACTTTGATCAGTCGTAACTTCTAGCTCATGACGAGTTAGAAGTATTTCCAGTTATGGTTGCATAGCCCTCGGAACGATCTTTCCAACGCCGCCGAGTTTGCTCAATTCCGAGTTCGTATGAGCGAGTTAGGGCCTTTGAAAGTTGGGCAGTTGACAAGGAAATCCGTCCGGGAATCATTAAGGGCATTTTAGTCTTTTCCCTAGCCAATTCTTTTGGGATTATATTTTTGTATAGGGCTGATCTTTGGATCATTTTGTTCCATTCTAAGAGAGTGAAGGCTAGGGCTTGAGAGTGAAGAAGAGAGGAAGAAGAGAAGAAGAGGAGAAGAAGAAGAGGAAAATCGAGGAGATCAACAAGTTCCACCAAGATCATCGTGGATTTTCGTCGGGGGTGATCCCTAACAAGGTATGTGAGCTTTTAGTGGTGGGTGATCCTTTCCCCCACACACCTAGCCCCTTTTATTCATTAAGAAAGGTTTGGTTATGTTGTTAAAGTTGTTTGTTGTTGTTGTTGGAATTATTGTGGGTTGTGGAACATGATTGGATTGTGTTTTTGAGTGGTATTCTATTGAATGTTGAGGGATATTATGTTTCTAAGTGATTGGGGCTGGAACCCTTGAGGTTAGAGGATTTAGAGTTGGAGACGTGAAGGAGAAAGTCGGGCAGCTTGCGAGGAGCACGTCCGCGTCGCAGACTTGTTCCCTCTATGAACAAAATCTGCTCCGCGTCGCAGACAGGACGCGGACTCCACTGTTTTCAGAATTTATGTTCGAAGATTTTCTTTAGTTTGGCTGTCCCAAATTATTCCCAAATCATTCCTAAACACCATGAGGTCCTTCCAAATACCAATCAAGTCCTTGAATCCATAATTAAATTCAAGAAAGTTAGGATCAAGTCAAGTGAAGTTAGAAGTCAAGTGGAGTTAGAGCCAAGCTTAGAAGTTAAGCAAGCCAAAGCAAGTCTTTAAAGCTTTTCAAGAGTCGTTATTGGACGTCTTAACGTCGTTTCAAGTCTCAAGTTGAGTTAAGAGTATCAAGTCTCAAGTTGAGTTAAGAGTTTCAAGTCAAGTCAAAAGTAAAGAGTTTAAGTAAAGTAAGGAGTAAAGAGTCGAGTCCATTTCTCCAAAGTTATTAGGGAACTATGTACTTCCCAAAGAAGTTCTAAATGTTTTTACATTTAAGTAAGAAAGGAGCCATGTTTTCCAAAAGAGCCTTTGGGCTAAGTTTTGAGTAATCGTCTCAATCAAAGAAAGAAGTTATTTTAAAAGCATGAGCCGAAGTATTTTTGGGAGTAGTATTGAGCACCGAATTGGGGACACGAGTTCATATTAACTCAACTCTCCATAAGAACCATGCGCCAACATGGGACGTGACGTATCATTCTTTTTAGATGATCACGTAAGATTAGGCTAGTGGATCCACTAAGCAAAAGTAAGGTCCTATATCGATGGCAAGGTATAGGATGGTCCTTTGGCAACGTGAGGTAAAACGTTGTATCATCACTAAGGCTCGTAGTGGTGGTTGTCGGTTAAAGAACCTCCCACAAAAGCTGTATTATGTTTATAAAAGAAAAGTGGAGTTTGTTGTCATTTTATCCTTAACGATCTAAGTTGTTTACATTCTTTTACAAGCTTTATATGTGTGGCTCGTGTCTTATTGCTTTACTTTGAGTCCAGTTATGTATATGAGTCGTTCAGAGTCAAGGTAAGTGATCTCTTGTTCTCCTTTCAAGCTTAAGTTGTGGTTCAGCTTTTCCAGCTCACATATTCGTACATTCCATGTACTGATGCCAGTTGGCCTGCATCGTCTTATGATGCAGATACAGGTACCCCGGATCAGCATCCTGCACGTCGTTGATCCAGCTGAGCACTCCAGAGTCGTGGTGAGCCTCCTTGCATTCCGGAGGACTCAATTATTTTGTGTACTTAGTTTTGTTCTATTAGGATGTTGCGGGGTCTGTCCCCACATCCATCTCAGTATATTAGAGGCTTCAATAGACAGTCAGACAGTCAGTCAGTCAGTTAGTTTTGAGTCTCTCATCCATGTATATGTATATATATATATATGTAAATATTCTATTTTGAGGCTTGAGTTGCCCTTTGGGCCATATTTTTATTAGTTAAGTTGTTTATGTCTTTGCATGACGTTGAGTTATTCTGTTGAGTTAGGTTTCCGCTGAGTTAAGAAAGCCAGGCCAAGGGTTCGCCTGGGGCCAGCAATGGTCTCCAGGTGCCGGTCCCGCCCAGGGTGTAGGCTCAGGGCGTGACAGATAATATGATGTTATTTCTTATCTCAAAATTTTAGGATTTGCTATAAAATTTATGTCACAACCCAGACTGTCGTTATTGACACCCACACTAACCCTCCGGTGGGAGAACCATTACTACAACCCAGATCTAACAACTTAACCAAATACTACGCATATTAAAGATACTGAAGCAGGTTTAAATGACAATAAAAATGGAGTCCCCATAAACTCCAAAGGTTTAAACAATTAACTAACCAAACTAATGCGGTAATTCAACCCCTAGAACCTGAAAGTCATTGTACCAAAACTCTACTAACGACAAGTCTAACAACAAGGGGTACAACCCCGAAACTAAACAACACCTTAAACAAAAGTATGAGTCCGAAAAGAGTTGACTTAAACAAGAAAGATCCATGACAGCCTAAAAGAACTGACTCACCCTTCAATCCGGTCACGCTCAATAGTCACCTAGCTAAGGTATATCAATAGCCACCTGAAGATGCCCTGTACTCAACAAAGAAAGAGCAAGTGCAGTATTAGTACACAACCACAGTGTACTGGTAGGATCACACGACTATCCCATTAAGTGCAACATACATAAGTCATTATAATAATATAATAACATGCATAATCCGAATATACACAATATCAATATCATTTACGTACAAGGAACATTTTCACATTTATCAAGATATACAGTATGTCAAATCAATGGTCCTCTCATGGAATCCACACCCAAACAGTTAGCATATCAGAACGTGGTACCCAATCCAATGTTTATATCAGAATGTGGCAACCGATCCCATGATTATGCTGGAACGTGGCAATCGATCCATATATTAATGCCGAAACGTGGCAATCGATCTATCTTTTTATGCCGAAACGTGGTAACCGATCCTTGTTAGTGTGTCCGAATGCAACACCCGATCCATTAGACAAGCCACAATCACAATTATATTTTCAAAATCATACAATCAAGTCTTGATTCATGGCATTCAATCATCCAACTATCCTCGTTTACAAGTAGTGTGATCAATATAGCAACATTCATATACATTCATGTATTACAACGAAGCAAGAACAAACATATATCACACAATCATGAAATCACAATCAACACCTACCTCGAATCCAAGGTTGAATCCCCTAAGGCACTTGAATCTTCCCTTTTCAGATTCCTCCCGCTTGTTCGTGGTCTAAAATCATACAATTAACGCAAGTATCAATAAACGAGGTCTAGTTACCCGGATTATAATCAACATTATCAACCCTAAGCCAACCCAAGATCCCATTAACCAAATTAGAGATTTTTCCATCATAACTTCAGATCAAAACCATCCCCCAATGATAATTACCCACTAGATTACAATCTACAGATCGAAAAATGGATTCGGGGAATTATATCCTTACCTTTAGTCTCAAGAATGTTGAAAAAATGGTCAAGAACTTGCCTGGGGTCGTCTCCTAGCTCTCAAAGTCGAAAAGTGCAGAATAAAATATTTTTGGGGTTTTATTTTTGACTTAAGTCACGTATGTCCCACTACAGCGGGACCCATCCCGCTACAACGGCATGCACGGAGACAGAATTGGGATTTGTATTCCATGCCCCCATTTCACAACACACTTTCATCCCGTGACACTCAAAACATACCTGTTCACGCTAAGATCAGTTTCAGGAGTTCTACTTGCCCGAATTCAATTTCGTAAATTCGTATGGGTTTCTTAATGTCTGAGATATCTACTCATATGATCAAAATCATAATTAGATCACCCAATTATTACCATATTTCTCTAGACTCGCCTGGCTCTAATTTCATCCAAATCTGGACTAGGCAAGGAAATCTCAAGTTACTACGAAAACATTTTCTAGCCCCAAATCTTTCCCTATTGGCTTTTCCATAATGACGAAATCATGTCGTTACAATAGATACCAATTTATCCATCATTCATCCCCGAGTGATCAACTGGCTAAAATAAAGGTAGAGTAGTATTTGAAACGTCGAATTACTAGGGATTGTTGTCTCACATGTCCTTAGCTTCTGGACATGGTGATCAAGAGTTTCTGCTGGTTCTTCTTCATATCGAAGGTCTTGTTTAACAATACTGAGTCTCACTTTATGATATAATCTCTGTCCCCAAACCAACCAAATAGAATACCTAGACATCCTCCCATACAAGGTGTCAATGAAAACATCACTACACTCGAGTGATAATTATTGTTGAATGAACACTTAGCTAATAACAAAGTTATTCCCAATAACCACCAAAGTAGGTCGTACACATATCTGCAATATGTTATCAAGGACTTAGACACAGTAGAGTTGGACCCAATGTTCCCCACATTCAATCACACATAATCGATACCTGACCTCGACGACAAGATGAGTATTAACATTGTCGGACAACCATAAATTCACATGGTAGCTCTTCTTTAAATTCTCATAAGCAAGATGGTACATGTAGACTAAATAATTTAACAACTCCAATACCACCAAATATGTCATTTGAAATAAACCAATCTTCCCAATCTTCCCACTTCATCAAGGGAACATCACAGGATTGGTATCCATGACAAGGGATCCACCCCCAAAAGTGAAAACACACGTAATCATAGCTAGTGAAACATACTCACTACCATGTACAAAACTAAATAGATGATCACATAGGAATTTTATGGAATAACACCAAAGGTTTTCATCTGAAGCGTCAATACCAGTCATTTCCATTGAGTTGGCTGCACATACTCTTCACACCATTCCACTGAAGCCCACACTCTCAATACTAACGACCATCATGAACACTCCGACCATTTACCTTACTATAACCAATGTTTTTTAAATGAAAACCTTTCTTAGATACTTTAACAATCAAAAGTAATAAACTTTACAACTCAACCCAGGTGTAAGTCCTTTCAAAGATTCAATACCTGATACAATTGATCATTTCTCGCCTTACAAATTCATACCTTGACAAAATATATCACTACGAATGGAGACACATAATGAAAAATCTGAATTGTAAATTTAACCGTATAACACAATCCCCTTCTCTATCAACATTAGATTGTACCTTGAAGATTTTTTATCATGGATCTTCGTTTATCATTGATCGCATCTCCATCGATCTTACAATATCTTTCACTAACAATTCAATTGTACTCATTACTAAACTTAAAACAAATACAAAGCACTTAGCATCACACTTGAACTAATGACGGTATACTCCTTTCTCAAGTCTTTTCCATTAGTTTTTAACCAATTTGAAGACCTGTGACACTATTACCATAGCCACATAAAAATGAATGGATTATCGCGTCTCTGAACCTAATTATCTACCCCTATGGAGATATCTCTTCAGCCTTTGCAATCAAATAAAATATTCTTGCTCTTGCCTCTTTCTCACGGCTGTACTACATCACACTATTTTTCTTCATTACGACTCGAGCACTTTTAAATTCTATTCAAGTGGTATCCCATAACCTTAGATACTCGCAAGTCGTAATTACTATACAAAAAATTGCTTACCCAACAATTTTATTATATAGTTGCATCTCATCACAATCCAATAAGAACTCTCATTACTATTACGCTCAGTCGGCCTTGACTATCACTACGAAGTCAACCTTTTCATCAACACGACGCCTCAAACTCAGGTAAACTCTTCAAATTCAATGGATTAACCCAATTTTATATGTACATTCTTACTAAAATACTTCAATTTTCTTCACCCAAGTATAATCAATGGGACTTTGTTTATTCATACGTTGGTCATTTCGTTATGAATCGACTCCTTTATGGCTTAAGATAAAATCACTAGTCCTCGTACTATCATCCTTCTTCTTAACAAACAAGACAGGAACACCCCACAGGGAAGCACTAGGAGGGATGAAACCTTAATCAAGAAGCTCCTGGATTTGAGCTTTAAGGTCTATGAATTCTGACACCACATGAATAGACTCAATAGAGGGAGATTCGACCTCAACATCCCGAATATGAGCCAATTATGCCTAACAATTCTGCCCCACCAGTTTCCTACCCGTACAAAAGATATAACCTTAGCTGACTTAAGCTTGTACCCCCTTCCCACTCTAACCTTTCTCTACCTGAGATCTCTAGAGTTATAAACTTAGCATTACCATTAAGCACAACATAATTGGGGAACAACCAAGTCATGTCTAAGATTATATCAAGTCAGTCATATCCAGCATAATACAATCAACCCCAAATCTAAAAATCCATAAACACAACAGGACAACACGATATACAGGGGTGACTATGACATACTTTTCAATTGGGGTAGAAACATGGATGGGGGCATCAAGTATATCACAAACCACATCAAATCCCAAGACAATTGAACTGAAACATACAAATAAGTAGAACCCGGATCAAACAAAATAATAGCCATCCGGGCACAAACAAGAGTAGCACTTGTGACCACTACGTCACACACCTCAACTCGGTCTTACCCGATAAAGCATATAACTGAGCCTTGTCATCTTGACGAGAAACCTCCTTGATATACAATCAATCCATGAAATCATAGAATAACTTTTAACCTCCATTGACATACCTTAATTTCATCATTCGCTAAACAACTGATGTGCCGTGAAATCTTGGCATATTTAATGCTTGAAAACTAAGGATTAAAACTAGAACTGAGTGTATTTATGTGGATATAGTGTGTTTGGTAGTGTTTGTACAGGTGAAAGTGAAAGAAGATAGAAAATAAGAAGAATTCAGTCAAGGTGAATCGAAGGAAGTAAAGATCATGGATGACCTCACGAGCCTTGGTCTTCACTATGGATCGTGGATATGCTCGTAGAATTGAACTAGTGTTTAGGGTTAAGAGAGATGAAAGATGATTGAACCAAGTAAGGACCACAGATGCCTCTACGGACCGTGGTTCTCACAACGGTCCATGGTGCTAGTCGTGAAGGTGAACCAGTGGATGGGCAAGGAAAAGTTGAAATAGGAATTGAGTAAGTAAAGACCACAGACAGCTACACGGACCGTGGTCATCGTCACGAGTCGTGGTGGTGTCCGTGGTAAATGATACAGTAAAGGAGCATTGGAAAGTTGAAGAGAGAATTCCACAAGTGAAGACCACAGACAACTACACGGCTCGTGGTCATTGTCACGAGTTGTGTTAGTGTCCGTGGTGATGATGCAGTGTACAAGTCTTGAGTAGCCTATCTTGGGTGAGTCCAAGGGAAGACCACGAAGGGCTTCAGAGATAGTGAAACCTTCGACGGGTCGTAGAACTATCTGTGAAGCTGCCGCATTTCAGTCCTACTTCGAGTAGGACTCTTTTTAAAACACATTATTTGAATTAATTAGGTCATTTTTTATGTTTTATCTTATCTTACCTTGAACGATGAACAAGTTTCCATTATTCTCAGGTTTTGATTATCGACTTTTACATTAAATTAAGTTCAAATTTTGGATTTCCGATTCTTGAATTTTTGAAGTGGCTTGTTGATATGCTTATTCTCGTAAGTAATTTCTAAACATGTTTTCATTGTATAATTTTGATTGTTTACGTGAAATCATGAGTGGCTAAATACCACAACTGGAATTGTGGGATCTATGACGTAAAACCAAAATTTAATGTCGTGAAATGAGTGAAAGGCGATTTATGCTTGCAAAATATAATCTAGCTTTCATTAATCATTTATTCTAATGAGTTCACACATTGGAATGAGCCTGTATCTATTATTTGTTCAAGAGAAAATAATAGTTGGGAAAAAGCTAAGTTAACTGGAAGAAATGGAGTCAAAGTTTGAGTTCAAGAGAAAAGAACTTTAACACCATTGTAAATGAGGGTAAAATTAGTAACACTCTGGGACCGAGAGGACTTGAGTGAACATTATTTGATTAGATAGAGAAGTATCAGATATATCTAACTCGTCTGCATTTTGAAGAGATAAATTGCCTAAAACTTAAATACGGAATAACATTCGGTGTAACGTTATAGGGAACACAATCTTGGTTTCTTTTAATCAATGAAATTACTTGTGAACTGAAAACTTTGTTAATTGTTAATCTGGATTTCGATTAGAAATCTTAGTTACTAGAACATCACAACTAAACCCATTTTACTTTCCGCAATTGTTTCTTCAGGAAATAATAACGACCTTTGAGTAAAACGCGACAGTGAAATTATTTCTGTAAAGAAATTCTCTGTGGGATCGACCTCAACTCACATTGAGTTCTATAAATTGACTTTGACCGTTTATATCTCTTAATTGAGGTGTAAGTTTGGACGTATCAAATTTTGGCACCGCTGCCGAGGAATTCTAATTCAGAAGTGTTTTACTAGCTTTATTATATGTGTAGTTAGATTTCCTAATTTTACATCTTGTTCTTTGTCTGTGTCTCTTTCAGGTGAGTTCGACTGTGTATGCCAAATACCAGAAATAAGGGATCCCCATTATTCCTAGATGATCCAGAACTTCGGAAAACAATTCACAAAATGGTGAACGCACAAGAACTCGAGGCACAAAGACAAATATTTGGATTAGAAGCTGAAACCGTCGCAAAAGGTATTCAACCAAATGTTGTGAACAACCAACCTAGGGCAATGGACGAAAACATAGCAATGGATGGAATCATTCCTACCCACCGTCAAACAATAGCTCCAAGAGGTAGAGCACAACCTCCAGCTCACATGATGTATGAAGAGGATGACTTAGACTTGGATGTAGCTGGAGCCACTGGAGCGATAGTGTTACCAACACTACCTCCAAGTATTAAATTCACAACCACCAGCATTATGACTCAACTGCTGAATTTGAAAGATATGTTCAGGGGTACAACTGGTGATGATGCAAGCCAACATTTGATGAACTTTGTGGTGATCTGCAAATCGCAATAAATTCATGGGGTTAGCCAGACAACAATGAGACTGAAACTATTTTCTTTGTCCCTTACTGGAGAGGCAACTAACTGGTTGAATGAGATGCCGATTGACTCAATCAGGACTTGTACTGAACTGAAAGAAGCTTTCCTGGAACAATTCTTTCCGGAATCAAAAGAGCTGCAGATGAAAGATGAGATAAGTGCCCATAAGCAGCTACCAGGAGAAGTAATGCATGACACCTGGTGGAGATTCAGCCAAAAGCTGAAGAAGTGTCCAAACTATGGTCTTACTGAGAGACATCTAAAACAGGCATTTTATATATATTTAAATTATGTGACTAAACCTATTTCTGATGCAGTGTGGAAGGATCTTTTATGAGGAAGCCATTCTCAGAGAGCATGCAACTAACATACGAGGTGTCAAAGAATAACATGGCATGGTACACCAGGGATGCAGAAGGTACACATTTGAACCTTCAACTGAGCAAAGGAAAAGAGAAGAAGAAAGGGATCAGGACATGGCACACATGAGGATCCAAATTGATCTACTTACGAAGCACATTGTCTCAAAGTCTGAAAAGGTCAATGATGTGGGACAGTCAAACATGTATGAAGATTAGGACATTGATATAGATGAATGGGCTAATTACCTGGGCAACCAAGAAGGTTTCCAGAATTATAACTCGGGCAACCAGGGTTTCAATTCTAGAAATGCAGGTCGAAACTATTCAAGAGAAAGACAGTATGATAGGCCAGCAAACAGAGAGCAGGGAAACTGGAAGAACAGAGATGGGTACAAAAATGATCGAAGTGGTGTCTATGTTCCCCCATGTAATAGAAATCGAGCAAGTGGTAGTTACAACGGGTCTAAGCTAGAAGACATGTTGGACAAGGTGCTACAAAAAGTTGAATTAACTAATGCAGGGGTGAAGGAGATGAAAAGTGATTTCTCCAGTATGAGTCAACTGGTAGACTCTCATACCACCTCCATCAAGCAAATTGAGCAGCAGTTTAGGCAACTTTCAGCCTTATTAAATCAGAGGAAGAATGGGTCACTGCCAAGTGAAACAATCCAAAATCCTAAGAAGGACGGGCATTATATGGCTATCACTACCATGAGTGGTAATATTCTTACTAACCCAATTTTTGCAGGTACTAAACATGAGCAGGTGCTGGAGCAATGTGGAAGAGAGGAGAATGAAGCTGAACGTGTAGATGACTCGGAGGATGCTCATCCAATAGCACAATCTGCAAGAGGAAAAGAGAAAGAGGTTGAGGGAAACATGCCTTTACAACAGATCCCAAGACACCTCATTCTTTCCTCAATGGCTTAAAAAGAAAGCTTAAGATGGTAAATTCGCTAAATTCATCATGATGCTGAGACAACTATCAGTGAATATCCCACTGGTAGAAGCACTAGAGCAGATGTCAGGATATGCCAAGTTTATGAAAGACTTGGTCACAAAGAAAAAAGCTGCAAGTGTTGATTTGACTGACAATGTTCATCACGGCAGTGTTATTGCTACCATGTCTCTGGTACAGAAGACGGAGGATCCGGGTGCATTCACCATTTAGTGCACCATCGGATCAATTGAATTTGCAAAGGCCTTGTGTGACTTAGGGGTTTGTATAAACTTGATGCCGCTGGCCATCTACAAGCAATTAGGGTTAGGAGGTCCAAAACCCACATCCATGAGGTTGATGATGACAGATAGGTCAGTGAAATGACCTGTGGGCATCCTATGTGATGTATTCGTAAAGGTGGACACGTTAATCTTTCCGGTAGACTTCTTGATCTTGGATTGTGAAGTAGATTTTGAGGTTCCCATTGTTTTGGGAAGACCATTTCTAGCCACGGGACGAGCATTGGTAGATGTTGAGTGAGGAGAGCTGAACTTCAGACTCAACAAAGAAGAGGTAAAGTTTAATATTTACAGGTCCATGAAGCAGCCACATGACATGAATGTGGTGTCTGTGATAACGATTTTTGATGAAGAAGAAATAGGAGCAACCATTGAAAAGAGGATGGCTGTCGAAACCTTAGCTGCAGTGGTGATGAATTTTGAAGCTGACTTCCGATTTGACTATGTAGAGACCATGAATGCTTTGCAGGGTATAGGAGCACACTCTTATGCTACAAAGAAATTGGATCTGGATTTGAAAACAGGCCAAGTCCTCCAGCAAAACCATCTATTGAGGAGCCACATGTGCTGGAACTGAAACAGTTACCCAGTCACCTGAGGTATTTATTTTTGGGAGCTAACAACACTTTACCCATGATTTTGGATGCAGATTTAAATGATGAACATGTTCAAGCTGTGATCAAAGTGTTGGTAAGGTACAAAAGGGCCATTGGGTGGACCATTGCTGATATCATCGGGATACCTCCATGTATATGCACCCATAAGATTCAACTTAAGGAGGACTGCAACCCAATCATTGAACACCAACGGAGGCTAAGCCCACATATGCAAGAGGTGGTAAAAAAGGAGATAATCAAGTGGTTAGATGCTGGGGTGGTATACCCCATTTCTGACAGTTACTGGGTCAACCCACTGCAATGTGTGCCAAAAAAGGGTGGTATGACTGTGGTTGCAAACACCAAGAATGAGTTGGTCCCATAGAGGCCAGTCACTGGATGGCGAGTGTGCATGGATTACATGAAACTGAACAAGTGGACTTTGAGGGATCACTTCCCCTTGCCTTTCATAAACCAAATACTTGACAGGTTGGCTGGAAAAGGGTGGTACTGCTTCTTAGATGGATACTCTGGCTACAACCAGATATCAATTGCTCCTGAAGATTAGAAAAGACCACCTGTACATGTCCTTATGGTACCTTTGCGTTTAAACGCATGCCATTTGGACTATGTAAAGCACCAACGACTTTCCAGAGGTGTATGATGTCTATCTTTTCAGACATGGTGGAAGACACTCTTGAGGTCTTCATGGATGATTTCTCAATGGTAGGTGACACCTTTGATGACTGTTTGCTTAATCTTAGCAGGGCCCTACACAGATGTGAGGAGGCCAACCTAGTGCTAAACTAGGAGAAGTGCTATTTTATAGTCAAGGAAGGCATAGTCCTTGGCACAAGGTGTCACAAAAGGGGATAGAGGTCGACAAGGCCAAAATTGAAGTGATTGAAAAGTTACTTCCACCTATTTGTGTGAAGGGTGTTTGGATTTTCTTAGGACATGTTGGATTTTATAGGCGTTTCATCAAGGACTTTTTCAAAATTGCACACCCCATGTGCAAGCTTTTGGAGAAGGAGGTGAAATTCATATTTGATGAGTCATGTATTAAAGCCTTTGAATGCCTGAAGGAGAAGTTGATTACTGCACTAGTGATCAGTGGCCCTGATTGGGTAGAGCCATTTGAGGTAATGTGCGATGCTAGTGGTACTGCTTTAGGAGTTGTGTTGGGGTAGAAGCTCAACAAGATGTTTCATCCGATTTACTATGCTAGTAAGTCACTGAATGGAGCACAACAAAACTACACAATTACTGAACAGGAACTACTGGCTGTGGTGTATGCTTTCGAGAAATTTAGAGCTTACCTGCTGCGTATTAGAGTAATAACCCATACGGATCATGTAGCTCTGAGATACCTCATGGCAAAGAAAGATGTCAAG
Organism: Solanum verrucosum; assembly: GCF_900185275.1. Classification (NCBI taxonomy): domain Eukaryota; kingdom Viridiplantae; phylum Streptophyta; class Magnoliopsida; order Solanales; family Solanaceae; genus Solanum; species Solanum verrucosum. The sequence continues at coordinate 473,964 of NW_026020357.1, forward strand.
ACAAGGTTAATCAGATGAGTATTACTTCTGCATGGGTTTGATTTTGAAGTCAATGATAGGAAAGGTTGTGAGAACCAAGTGGCTGATAACCTATCTAGGTTGCAGGATGAAAAGAAAGAAGAATGTGAACTAGAAATCAATGATGCATTCCCGGATGAGCAGGTATTGGCTGTAACTCTTGATCTTATTCCTTGGTTTGCTAATTTTGCTAACTTTCTTGTTAGTGATTTGATGCATGAAGGGCTGACATTTCAGCAGAAGAAGAGGTTCCTTCATGATGTGGGTAAGTATTTTTTGGATGAACCTTATCTGTACAGGGTGTGTGTTGATAACATCATCAAGCGATGCATCCCAGAAGCTAAGATGTTGCACATTCTAGAGGCATGTCACTCCTTTCCAGTAAGTGGCCATCATGGAGGTGCTCGGACAACCCACAAGATACTTCAGTATGGGTACTATTGGCCCAATATTCATCACGATGCGATAGACATAGTAAGGAGATGTGATGTGTGCCAGCGGTCATGAGCCATCTCTCGACGCCATGAGTTACCCATGACACCTATTCTAGAGGTGGAGTTTTTTGATGTGTGAGGAATTGATTTCATGGGCCTATTTGTGAGCTCCTATGGGCAGAAGTACATATTGGTCGCAGTGCACTCTGTGTCCAAATGGGTTGAGGCAGTCGTTTTGCCTGAGAATGATGGCAATAGTGTTGCTGGTTTTCTGAAGAAGAATATCTTCTCAAGGTTCGACACACCCAGAGCTATCATCAGTGATGGAAGGTCCCATTTCTGCAACAAGGTATTCAGTGCGCTTCTGACCAAATATGGGGTTAAACAACACAAGGTTGTAACACCTTATCACCCGCAAACTAGTGGCCAAGTAGAGGTGTCTAATAGGGAAATAAAGGCGATCTTGACAAAAACAGTAAATGCCAACAGGACAGATTGGGCACGAAAGTTAGATGATGCTCTATGGGCATATCAGACAGCTTTCAAGACACCTATTGGTATGTCTCCATATCAATTGGTGTTTGGAAAGGCATGTCATTTGTCGGTTGAGCTTGAGCATAAAGCACTCTAGGGTCTAAAGAAGCTGAATCTCAGTTGGAGTGAAACAATAAACCTGAGACTAGATTAGATTAATAAGATGGATGAGTTTTGTTTGAGAGCTTATGAGAGGTATGCACTGTACAAAGAGAGGGTGAAGTTGTATCATGATAAGCATATTGAAAAGAGAACCTTCACTCCTAGTGACTTGGTGTTACTTTTTGACTCCAGACTTCATCTATTTCTGGGAAAATTGAGATCCAAATAGTCTGAACATTTTAAGGTTACTCAGGTGTTCCAGTCGGGTGCTATTGTGCTTGAAAATGACAAGGGCGAGGGGTTCAAAGCCAATGGTCAACGAATCAAGAAATAATTGGGTGTTCCAGAAGATGTGAAGATTGTGGAGGAATGTAAACTTGATGAAGTCTGAGTAATCAAGTCACCTGCATCGCGCCACGACGTTAAATTGTGCCCTTCTTGGGAGGCAACTCAAGATTTAATTGTATTAGGTATTTTCCTTTTTCTTTAGTTTTATTTGTTTTTATAGAGTCACTGTGTTGATGTGTGCAAGAGAGACTGAGGTTAAAAATTATAAGAAGTAGGTGCAGACTGCTCTTAATGAGTAGCCTCACGGACCGTGGTGCTCTTCACGGGAAACTTCACGGTCCGTCAATCTAAGCACCAACTTAAGGGAGCTACGGGAAGTTGCAAGAAAATGGTTCACGGAAGGGTTCACGTTCCGTCAAGATTTGTACGGACCGTCTAGCCTCCCGTGAACCACATGTAAGTTTTTTTTCCCAAGTCAGTTCCATAGACCACTGTACGGACCGTGGTGACCTTCACAGACACTTTCACGGTCCGTTGTCCACAACCCAACAGTACCAGAACCCGACCCGACCCGCGTTAAACTTAAATGTTTATAAGCCAAGCTAAGCACCAAGGGTCAATTTCTTTTCTCTTCCTCTCCACTATAACGATTATTAGTCATACAATTAAGAGTGTGCATTAGTAAAATTACCAATTGTCATCCTATAATCAATGCCCTAGTTCGATTTTGTCAAGGAATTCAACTCAACAATTCTCTTCTTCTTTTAAAGCGAAAGTTCCATCTAATTTCGAAGTAAGTCTTTCTAACACTTGTTATAAGTTTAATCTTGTCGAAAAACAAGTGGGATATGCTTTGAATTAGTCGATTGTACCTTTATGATGAGCTACCATTGTTGATGTGAAATTATTGTGGGTTGTTGTAGGTTAATTTGAATTGTTTAACACTGATGATTTTTGTATGGGTATGATTAGGGTATATGTGTGTTTGATAAATATTGTCTTTTTAGCATCTTGTTTGTTGAAATTCAGTAGTATTAGTAGTTGCATTTTGATCCTGTGTAGAAAAAGGTGTTGGTACTGTCAACCTGAACTATAGTGAAGTTGGGGAAGAAAAGATGGGATGAATGGTTTAAGTGTAAGATCACGAGAGGATTCACGGACCATGGAAGCCTCCACGAGCCATGAAACCACTTGTGGACCACACTTGAATTAAATCCACAGAGTAGATAGGTTCACAAGCACTATCACAGACAGTGGTTCACTCCCGGCCCATTCTATCGTCCGTGAACAATACTTTAGTTAAGCCATTGTTGCACATTGAGTCTGTGCTAAATTCACGAGGGGTTTAACGAACTGTGGTACCTACCACGTCCCGTGAGAGATCTCATAGAGTTTACTTGTTTTTGTAAAATTTTATTTTTTCTATACTTTTTTTTATGTTCATCTTGTGATTCTATGGCCCTTTCCAATGATAGATTAGGTGACGACATTCTTAAGGCAAAATGTCACGATGTAATTACACATGGGAAGTCTGAGTACCCGATAGTGTGTCATTTTACGGATTTGTGTACTAATGAGTGTTGTGTCTCTCAGGTACTATGCCTCCCCGACGAAAGAACGCAACCAAACATTCCTCCCCTACTGCATCTCAATCGGAAGGCCATAATGCTTCTGAATCTAGTAATTCGGAGGTCCAAATTAATGTCACACCTGATGATCATCCACCTCGGGCTACTAGATCCAGAGCAGCGAGGGCTATCCTCCAGGACACTCTTCCTTTGTCTGAAGAGGGAGGTAGTAGTTCCGGTAGCAGGGAGGAATCGAGAAGTAAATTTGATGCTGCTTCGAAGCCAGTCGGATAATAGTTCGGGAAGAAGTGCAGAATCTGCTGGTGACTCTCAGAACAATGCTACTACTTCTCCACATGCAGTGCATACAAAAGTTGACAACGGAGCACGGGATGAGGCAGGTACTATAGAGGAGGATGTAGAGATCACCTTCGATGATACCATGGTCCAGTATGTTCACATCTATGAACACGATCCCGCAATGAGACAGTAGTTGATTGACTATTTCCGTTCGATGTGGACTGTGAACAGGTCCGAGGATTTCTTTAATCATGGCATTGTAACTAAGTCTGGCGGTTTCAAGAAGCGAGCAATCATATCTGAAGCTAGAGTGGTGGTAGCTGATATCAAAGCATTCCCTGACATTTATCGGATATTTCAATTTCATCAGTTTAACTGGATGAACAATGCACCTGGAGAATACTCTAGCCATCTGGACAGAGAGTTTAATTCATCTTATGCAACTACATTGATGAACTTTGTTGCGGAAACAGAGACAACTAAATGTGATCAGAATGATGTTGCCATTACCTGGGGTCCACTCAACTCAATTATGGTTTGGGGCACATTGATAGATATCTCTGAGGCAACTATTAACAGGATGTTGTATAGCCCAGAATACACTGCACCATCTTCAGTTGGCCTTTTTAAGGGGAAACAGCATGAGGTCACTAGTGATACTACGATGGAGATTCATAGTTCTCGAGAGAGGGTCTTGCGTTGGATTGCGAGGTAAATTGCCATAGATTGGGAGAATGCAGTTCGGGTCACAACAACTCCAACACTCATTACGAAAACTTCACTAGCTTTTCCAGCCAAGGTTTGGTGGGCTGTCGTCCGGGCACAATTGTGACCGACAGCTAATGATAACACTTTGTCCCCTTCAATGGCTTCTTTTGTAGCATGTCTTATGGTTGGTTACCCGATAAATGTGGGGAGGATTATAGCCATCGAGATGAGAGATAGGGCACTGAATGAGAGAGCCGAACTTCTATTTCCCTGTCTGATCGGGAGATTATGTCGACAAGCGAACATTCCTCCAAACAAGTTGGTTGACATATGGGGTGAAATATTCAGACTCACCTAAGTTTCTAAGATCAAAGATGTTGCGAACCATCTCTTTAGTGCAAAATCTGCAACTGTGGGTACTTTGGTTGTTGTTCCTCACGTACAAATTGACATTCCACATGCGGATAGAGGAACAAAACAGGGGGATCATCCCAGCCTTCCACAGAGGCACCACCACCACCAGTTCGACCTCGCTGGTTTTAGGTACCTATGTCACTATCCCTATGCTTTTTCTTGAGAAATTGGTTGCAGATCAGCGCCAAACCAGGACTTTAGTCGACCAGATTGTGAATCGGATGCCTCAGCTAATAGAGAGGGATGTGTTAGCTCCAACGAAAGATATTAAAGATGAGATGCAGAAGGAGTTGGCTATCTTAAAAGACAGAATGGATGGTTTGGAGTTCCTTGTTCAGGATCGATTCCAGGCTGCCGGTTCGGTAGATACTAAAGTGTTCAAATCACAATTGGCCGAGATGCAAACTCAAGTTGCTAAACTGGCTAAAAAGCCAGTATAGGTTCCCACTCCGGTCATGCCAGGTTCTCTAATGTAATTGCTTAGTCAGACACCCTCCACTCAATCACTTGATGATTTTTGGGGTGAACTACCCAAAAGTAAGTCTGGCAAGAGGAAACACCAAGTCGGAGAATCTGATGAGGAGCTGTCTACTGACCTGTCTAGAGAGGAAAAAAGGACACAAAAGAAAGCTCACAGGGCATCAAGGAGGGAAGCTCGAGAAAAAGAAGCACTGGAACAACAACAACGAGATGCATTGTTAGCTAGAGCTTCTGGTAGCGGAGGACTTGCCCTGGCGAGTGGTTTCCAGCCTGATCATGTACTGAGTTCTGAGAGTGCACTCGTTGATAAGGGTGCCTATGCTGATCTGACTACCGGCTCCTAGAGCGCCGCAGGTATAACCCTTCATCATAGCCCTGTTTTGTTTTCTTTATTGACTTTGAGGGAAAAGTCTTTTTTTTGGGGAGGGGTGGTGAGTAACCTGCCATTCTAGCTATTAGAATGAATGGAGGTTGACTCTGTGTTTACTGTGAAAATTGCTATGGTCTTGTGTTTGGGTTGGTGTGTTGAGCTGTGCATCAGCTAATCTGTGTGTAATGATTACCTTGATCTGAAGTTTGATTGTTAGGATCTTTAGATGACATCTTAGATATTTACATATTGAGCATTGTTAGTCTGATCAATAAATTGGCAAGCCAAGAAACTGGATATTGTAGTCCTGTGTCATGTGTGTTTGAAAGTTTTTACTTGAAGTCTTAGGAACAGAAACTAGAACTTGCTCGAGTAGTCTTGCTTAAATCTGACAATAACTGGATAGGAAAGGATTAGTATGCCATTGTTGTTAAGCCATTAAAAAGCCAAAAATAAAACAACCAAATAAAAAATCTTACCACTTGAACCCAATTTGAGCCTGGAAATCAGTTTTTGTTCTTACCCAGTAAATATCATTTCCTTTGGTCTCCAAAGATACGATGTCACAACTCAGACCAAAAGCCTAAGTTGAGGGTGATTTCAATTTGAGCAGAAAGAAGAAGTGAAAAAGAAAGTTCAATCAGTGAGCTGAGTGCATATAAAAATGCATATATATAAAAATAAAGTGTGAAGGAAGAAAAGAAAAAGAAGAAAAGAAAAAGAAGAAAAGAAAAAGAAAAACAAAAAGAAAAAGGAAAATAATGGCTATTGGGATGTGTTGAAATGAAGAAAAAGAGGGAATCACTCAGAAAAGAGTTGTGTGAAAACAAAATTTTGGAAAACCAAGAGACTAGACACTCACGAACCCAAATATCCATTTCCTAGCCTGAGCCTATGTTACAAGCCGATAAAGTCCTATAGTGATCCTATTCCGGGTGTTTGTAAGATAGAGTGTAGAAAGCAAGGGCAAGCCTATGGTTATTTAATGTTAGTGTTAGAAGTTCTTTGAGAGTGTGAGCGTAATACTTAGTCCCAATTATCATGAGTGAGGGACTTCTTTGGTGTGAGGACACAATGATTACATTTTAGAGTAGATTGTGTTAGCTGATAATTCACAGGCTTAAGCATGATCGACTGTGAGTAGTGAGATGTCATAGATTGATCCTTGCATATTAGATTCATGGTTTTAGTTACAAATTGTGTTTGAGATGGCTGCTGCGTAGTTTCAAAAGTGTTTGAATGATTTAAGGGCTGAGTGTTTTGTTTTCTCATAACTTGAGGACAAGTAACGGTTCTAAGTTGAGGGTGTTGATGTGCCGCGAAATTTTGGCACATTTAATGCTTGAAAACTAAGGATTAAGACTAGAATCGAGTGTATTTATGTGGATATAATGTGTTTGGTAGTGTTTTTATAGGTGAAAGTGAAAGAGGATAGAAAAGAAGAAGAATTCAGTAAAGGTGAATTGAAGGAAGTAAAGACCACGGACGACCTCACGGGCCATGATCTTCACTATGGATAGTGGAGACGCTCGTAGAATTGAACCAGTGTTTAGGGTTAAGACAGGTGAAAGATGATTGAACCAAGTGAAGACCACGGACGCCTCTACGGACCGTGGTCCTCACAACGCTCCGTGGTGCCAGTCGTGAAGGTGAACTAGTGGATGGGCAATGAAAAGTTGAAAAAGGAATTGACCAAGTGAAGACGACAGACAGCTACACAGACTGTGGTCATCGCCACGAGTTGTGGTGGTGTCCGTGGTAAATGATACAGTAAAGGAGCATTGGAAAGTTGAAGAGAGAATTCCACAAGTGAAGACCACGGACAACTACACGGCCCGTGGTCATTGTCATGAGTTGTGGTAGTGTCTGTGGTGATGATGAAATGTACAAGGCTTGAGCAGCCAGCCTTGGGTGAGTCCAAGTGAAGCCCTCGAGACCGTGAAGCCCTTGATGGGTCGTAGAACTGTCCGTGAAGCTTCCTCATTTCAGTCCTACTTCGAGTAGTACTCTTATTAAAACACATTATTTGAATTAATTAGGTCGTTTTTTTTATGTTTTATCTTATCTTACCTTGAACGATGAACAAGTTTCCATTATTCTTAGCTTTTGATTATCGACTTTAACATTGAATTAAGTTCGAAGTTTGGATTTCTGATTCTTGAATTATCGAAGTGGCTTGTTGATTTGCTTATTAGCATAAGTACTTTCTAAACATGTTTTCATTGTATAATTCTGATTGTTTACGTGAAATCATGAGTGGCTAAATACCACAATTGAGATTGTGAGATCTATGATGTAAAACCAAAACTTAATTTCGTGAAATGAGTGAAAGGCGATTTATGTTTGCAAAATATAATCTAGCTTTCATTATTCATTTATTTTGATGAGTGCACGCATTGGAATAAGCATGTATCTATTATTTGTTTGAGAGAAAAATAATAGTTGGGAAAAAGCTAAGTTATCTGGAAGAAATGGAGTCAAAGTTTGAGTTCGAGAGAAAAGAACTTTAACACCACCGTAAACGAGGGTATAATTATTAACACTCTGGGACCGAGAGGACTTGAGTGAATATTATCTGATTAGACTGAGAAGTATCAGATATATCTAACTCGTCTGCATTTTGTAGAGATAAATTTCCTGAACTTATATACGGAATAACATTCGGTGTAACGTTATGGTGAACACAATCCTGGTTTCTTTTAATTAATGAAATAACTTGTGAACTGAAAACTTTGTTAATTGTTAATCTGAATTTCGATTACAAATCTTAGTTACTAGAACATCACAACTAAACCCATTTTACTTTCCGCAATTGTTTCTTTAGAAAATAATAACGACCATTGAGTAAAACGCGACAGTGAAATTATTTATGTAAAGAAATTCTCTGTGGGATCGACCTTAACTCATGTTGAGCTCTATAAATTGACTTCGACCATTTATATCTCTTAATTGAGGTGTAAGTTTGAACGTATCAACAACCCATACATGTTATGAAAACAATACTAAATGCATTTTCTAAAGTAATGGTGTTCATTATCTAACCGTCCCTTACCAAAACTTCTCGAATGTTGTCACCTATAAACTTGAATCTACAAATCTGACCTTAATCCTTCACAAGCGACAATAGTAGCTAGCGAGCCCCACAAAACTCTTAATTTCAGTCACAAAACTATGTTGGACCCAATTTCTGACTGCTTTAATCTTTTGGGGATCTACCATTGCACCTTCCTTTGAAACTACATGCCCCAAAAGGCAACCGAAGTCAACCAAAATTCACACTTAGAAAATTTTGCCTACCTCTTTTGTTTTTGTAAGCACATGGATGTTAATTTTTCTGCTGTTTTTGACAACATTCGATTTATCACCAGGTTTTATAGTCTATCCTCGATTCCTGAACACTGATTGGATTGTAGGGGTTAGTTCGGATTCGGTTCGGGTTCTATAAAGAGACCTGGGAAGAAAACATAGGAGACATGGCTGAAGTTCTGTCTTGCCCTGTCCCGCTCTGGCGATGAATTTCCGCTCTGCGACCTAGTACTGGCGGAAAAAATCCTGCCCCAGCGGCTCAGAAGGAAACAGTACCCAGACAATAATTTTTTTGCGGGTTTTTCTCTTTTCTAAATCTCCCAACGATTTTCAACTTTACTGTGCAATTTAGGATAATCCTCTTAACTATGATAATCATTGTCTACTCCGAGTCAATCCAACGAAAGACAATCCAACTAATTCTCATTAATTCAACACCATAACCCACACATCCCCAGGATACACCCATACACTCATGCGGTTATAACTCAAGCACAAGACACGTCCAGATCTTTCTTACGAATCACCTTGTACATTATCTAGACCTTGCATCGAACTTAGTTGTGACCTTCTTTTCACAGCAGTTACAACTTGCATAGTTTCAATCAATTCAACCAGCATATTACACATATCAAAATTCAGACCCACACTTGTTGTGCACATGATCATATCATTACATCCAAGCAAATACAATTTCCACCTTCACAGTTAATTCAGGCAACAAGAAACACACATTCACAGTTTTCAAGTTGCAACTCACAGACATGCCCGATTTCTAAAGTAGTTTGTTCCATAGATGACCATTACCGGTCTCCCAGTACAAGAGCAAAAATGTAAACTGATGCACCCTGCAATTGGCCAAAAGATCATTTATCCGAGGCAGTGGAACTTGTTCTGAATGGTGACCCTATTCAACTCTCGGTAATCTATACACATCCTCTCTTGCTAGTGATGGTGTTACCACTTTTGTTGCTCTAATCCGGACCATAGAGTGAAGGAGGAAAGATACCAATTTGTATCACCCAGATACCAATTGGACTCAAGTCATAGCACGAAGGAGTAGAACGAAGTGAGTTTTTCCTGAAGTCCTATAGCCTCTCGAAGAAAAGTACGGACGTCTTCGTACCATTCCACAAGACTCTACTAGACTCGTTTTGGTACAATGAGATCAACGAACCTAGGGCTCTGATACCAACTTTTTCACGACCCAAACTGTCGTGATTGACACCCACACTAACCCTCCGGTGGGAGAACCATTACTACAACCCAAACTAACAAATTTCATGAAAATTAAGGCATTTAAAGCTACGGAAGCAGGTTTAGATGACAATAAAATTGGAGTCCCCATAAACTCTAAAGGTTTAAACAATTAACCAACCAAGCTAATGCTAAATTTAACCCCTAGAACCCGAAAGTCATTGTACCAAATCTCTACTAACGACAAGTCTAAGAACAAGGGGTATAACCCCAAAACTAAACAACACCTTAAACAAAAGTTTGAGTCCGAAAAGAGTGGACTTAAACAAGAAAGATCCATGACAACCTGAGGTATATCAATAGCCACCTAGCTGAGGTATATCAATAGCCACCTGAAGATACCCTGTACTTAACAATGAAAGAACAAGTGCAGTATCAGTACACAACCACAGTGTACTGGTAGGATCACACGGCTATCCCATTAAGTACAACATACATAAGTCATTACAACAATATAATAACATGCATACACCGAATATATACAATATCGATATTATTTACGAACAACGAACAATTTCACATTTATCAAGATATACAGTTATGTCAAATCAATGGTCCTCTCATGGAACCCACACCCAAACTGTTAGCATACTGGAACGTGGTACTCGATCCAATGTTTATGTCAGAACGTGGCAACCGATCCCATGTTTATGCCGAAACGTGGCAACCGATCCATATATTTATGCCGAAACGTGGCAACCGGTCCTAGTTAGTGTGTTGGAACGCAACACCTGATCCATTCAACAAGCCACAATCACAATCACAAGTATATTCTCAAAAGCATACAATCAAGTCATGATTTATGGCATTCAATCATTCAACTATCTTCATTTACAAGTAGTGTGATCAATAGAGCAACATTCACATATATACACATATTACAATGAAGCAAGAACAAATATATATCACACAATCATGAATTCACAACCATCACCTACCTCGAATCCAAGCTTGAATCTCCTAAGGCACTTGAATCTTTCCTTTCCGGATTCTTCCCATTTGTTCGTGGTCTAAAAATATACAATTAACGCAAGGATCAATAAACGAGGCCTAATTACCCGGATTATAATCAACATTATCAACCTTAGGCCAAGCCAAGATCCCAATACCCAAATTAGGGCTTTATCCAACATTGACTTCAGATCTAAACCTTCCCCCAATGATAATTACCCACTAGATTACAATCCACGAATCAAAAAACAGATTCGGGGAGTTAAATCCTTACCTTTAGCCTCACGAATGGTGAAAAACGGTCAAGAACTCGCCTGGGGTCGTCTCCTAGCTCTCAAAGTCAAAAATTGCAAAATAAAACATTTTTGAGATTTTATTTTCGACTTAAGTCATGTATGTCCCGCTACAGCGAGACCCATCCCGCTACAGTTGCCCCGTTATAGCGGCCCCGCTACAACGACATCCATCCCGCTACAACGGCATGCACATAGACAGAATGTTAGAATTTGAATTTCAAGCCCCCATTTCACAACACACTTTCATTCCATGACACTCAAAACATACTCGTTCACGCTAAGATCAATTTCGGGAGTTCTACTCGCCTGAATTCAATTCCGTAAAGTTGTACGGGTTTCTTAACGTCTTAGTTATTTACTCATGTGATCAAAATAATAATTAGATCACCCAATTGTTACCAGAATTCTCTAGACTCGCCTGACTCTGATTTCGTCCAAATCTGGACTTGGCAAGGAAATCTCAAGTTACTACGAAAATGTTGTTTAATCCCAATTCTTTCCCCATTGGCTTTTCCATAACGACGGAATTAGGTGGTTACAATTTACTCACTTATATATAATATTTTGGAATAACTTTTTTATAGTTTTTCATTTTTGATCCAAAGAGAGTACAAAATTCTATCATAAACTAAAATAATTTTTTTTATATTGTATTTTATTTTAGAAACTATTGACACCTAGAGATAACAACAAGGCGGGATGGATTTAACCTTATGCGGGGCGATATAGATTTGAAAAATGTAAGTATGATGTGGTGCGATGCCAATTGAAACAAATTTTTAAAAATTCAATATGGGATGAGGTGCGCGTTGGAAGAATCAAAATCTAATCACTGTATATACAACGAGAATCATTGTGCAAATGGAGTGACAAACTTATAAGTAAGGCTGGCAATTAGACAGGGTTTTTTCGGGTCCAATCCAATTTTGGTCTGGCTCCCGTTTCGATAGATCCGGTACTGTTTGATGAACTGGTAAGGAACCGATCAGATAGGGTACCAGAATAGGTACCAAAACGGATCTCAAATTTTTACCTGGTCGATCCAAATCTAGTAGATTCGGTTTCGATCCAGCTTTTAGTTTGGTTCAAACGGTCAAATATATGTGTATATATATATAAAGAGAATCCTAGGCCCGCCTACGTGTCACCACCACAATCTGAAATTTCTTTTTAAATTTATTTATTACCAAAAATAGCCTTCCCCTTTCTTGAAAAGATGTGATGTTTATGAAAAGTTGTGACTTTTATGAAGAGTTGCGACTTTTATGAAAAACTGTAACTTTTATGAAAGGTTGTGACCTTTTCAAAGGGTTGTAACTTTTCCAAAGAGTTGTGACATTTCCGATAAGGAACAATAAGCATTTGTTCACACTACCCTTTGTTGTCTATAAATAAAGGGATTTCCTCTCATTTTAAAACAACGAAAATTCTGAACTTCTTCTTCTTCTTCTGCACAATTAATAATTCGTGTACTTTGCTCCTGTTGAGTGACTCACTGACACTATTGTTTTTGTATCAATACACTTGTGAATAGAATCGTTCCATCCTAAGCGGATCTATTTCCTTAAACCTCGGGTACTAGAGGGGAATAATTTCCTTAAGGGGACACTGTGCATTCAGTGGACTCAATTTTTTCCTTTCTGTTTCATTCTATTGTTATAGATCCTGATATATTTTTTTACAGTCATTAATTTATGTTTATGATATTAATTGGTATTTTTGAGTACATGTTTTAAACTTTGTTGTTTATGTTTCTGTAAAGTTATTGTTATAAGTATTTGTTAGTACAAATAAAGATTATTTAATTATTAAAAAAATAATATCTCATGTTGATGTTCATCTAATTTCCCAAAAATATCAAATAGTAACACTTACTGGAGGCAAAAGGATAAATTATAAAATCAAATTAAAGATGATTGATTGAAGGATAAATGATAAGATGTTATAATTATCATTTTTTTTATATTATTAATGTTCGTTACTATGTAATCTTGTATGTAAGACAACATAGTGTTTTAGTTTTAATGACTGATAGGTTTTAAGTATTATTTTATAAATTCCATGATATCAAATTCCCACGCGAAGCGCGGGTAATTTTACTAGTATATATATATATAATATGAGAAGAAAAAGTATCACGTGTCAGTACCACAAAATTTTCAATTTTAAAAATTTAATTTTTAAATAATTTCAATTTGTGTTAGTTAGTTATTTTCAATTTAAAATGTTAAAAAAATAAACGGAATTTTTTTAAAATTTTAAAATTGATTGTCAAAAAAAAAATATGTAGTTAAAAAAATGAAAACAAATTTTATCCTACTTTTACACTATGCTAAAAATACCCACTACTATCATTTTTGAATTTTAAATTTGTGCATATAATTAAATAAATAACAGACAGAAAAACTATAGTAGTTTTTTTAGGATTTATTTTTTCAGTTTTTAAGAAATCAAATTGTGCACAATAACTATACATTTCTTTTAAAACTTTTTTCAAAATATAATTTTTTAAAACAAAAAAGAGGAAAATAATTATGCACCATAATCATTTTACTGTTACAAAATTCGAATTTTTTTTAAAAATGTTTTACAAAAAATTTGTAGATCAACATTTTAAAATAAAAAAGAAATCCAAAACTACCTAAACATGAGAATAACTTACTTAAACTATCTTGCATAATTTACACATCGTTTCAATTTCCTCATTTCCCATTGCAGGATCTCACGAGTCACGCCCATCATTTTCTCATGGGAATAGAAGATCTGCTCCTCTTTATAGATTACAAATCATAGCAATAGCCTATATTCAAAACTAATTTGTATGAGGAAAAGCATATTATGAAAGAAACTTTTCCAACATGAAGGTGCTTCATGTATACCTTTCTTTTTTCTGCTAACATTAAAGAATTGTCTTTATTTGTCTACTTTTCAAACTTATATAATGTACTAATTCCTAATCTATATTGGTGTATTAGTATTTGAAGGGAGATCAAATCCATGCAACCATTATAAGGTCCGTGAATTTATGTATTATGCTAACAGTTTTTATCTCTATAGTTAAGTATTTTCATGTTAAGAGAATGAGATGTTGTTACTATTTGTTAACAATAGATAGGAGGATATTCAAATTAATATATCTATCTGTATATTACATTTTTGAATATTGAATTAAAATACTAAACTTAGAATGAGATATTGTAGTTATATATTGGTTAATAATTATTGCAAATTGTTAGATTTTGTTGATTATTATTTTTAAATATTTTTAATGATTTTAAGTTTTTTTTTTTTTTTTTTTGCAGAATGGTTGGTGTTTTTTTGTTTATATTTGATATGACTTTTGTTAGGAATATTTTAATTTAATCTAATGATTAAATTTTCTCATATCTTTATTATTTTAACCAGAGAATAATATTGATAGGTTAGAGCATTTATTATTTTGAATATTTTTTTAAAAAAATTTAAATAATGCAAAATAAATATTATCATCAAATTTAGATAATGAACTAAGTTTACATATTGCTAAATGTTCACCTTCTTTCAAACAAATTTACAATATTATCTTATAATAAGTTGTTTTTGATAAGCCCGTTTATATTAAGTCACAACTCCTTATTTATAGCAAAATAAATGTTGATTTTCTACATTAATTGTTTTAATTTAAAATTTTAATAAGCCTGTTTGCAATTCTATTTTTGTGGGAAGTTATCATATTTCAAAAACAAGCTTTTTAAAAATAATTAAAATTAATTAATATCTAAAAATAAAGATAAAAATTGCAAACACTAAAAAAGAAAGAAAAAAAAACCGAAAATACTAAATTTCAAATTTTTACTATAACTTTATGTTTTTACAATTTTTTAAAATTCAACTTTAAATTTTTAATTTGAAATATTTTAACTATTTTTCCATAACTACGCCTTATTTATAGCAAAAAAAATGCAGAGTATTTTTAAAACCAGTCAATTTCACGTTTTCATTGCCAATTTTAAAAAATTTGCATAAAAAAGTAGTGAAAACAAATATACTTCCAATTCATTTTTCCTCAACATTTCAATTTATTTTGGTATGCAAAACAATAAGAGAGGTAGAAATATATTTATGTAAAATGAATCTAGACATTATCCACTCCTCTAAATTGCACATTAAAAAAATTAAAAAGAAAAAATATAAAAAAATATCTAACTTCCCACTTCTAAATAGTTTCAAAAGGTGTTATAATGAAGTTTATTAAGATTAGTTTATACATAACTAAAAATTAAATAGTTTGAAACTTCAATTTAAAATTATAAAGGGATAAGGGTCTGAAAAATACCTCAACTTTGGCCGAAATTGTTGTTACGATACCAAACTTTATGGATGACCTAATATTACTCCCCTGAACTATTTAATATATGTGTCCACGTGGGCACATATATACCTTTAAAATACACTATTAAATAGTTTAGGGGGTAAAAAATACACTATTAAATAGTTCATGGGAGTAATATTAGGTCATCCATAAAGTTTGGTATCGTAACAACAATTTCGGCCAAAATTGAAGTATTTTTCAGACCTTTATCCCTTATTATAAATATATATTGGTGCTCACGCGTTGAATTAAAAATTATTTATTTTTTATGATATTTTTACATTTAAATATTCATCTATGTGACGTTAAAAATAAATAATTATCATGAAAAAATAATAATCAATTTAACAAACGCACACATCGAGAGTTCAGCAGTTTTAAATTTATAAAATTAGATTTAAAAATATATATTTAATATTTTAAAATTAGGTACTTCTAAGTGTCACTTTTTTCCGTTACGTGAGGAATTGGTCATTTTTTCTAAAAAAATATTTATCTTTATTTTTACTTAGATAACAATTAGAGGAGTAGAAGAGTAAAAACTTGATCAATATGAAATGAATAAAGAGTTGTGATGTATTTTTATACTCAGCTTTTTAACTGACTATTAACACAAGAATTTATTATTAGATAAATATTTTAATATTGTTATGAGAAAAATTTAAAAATAAATAAATTATTTAGTTTACACAAAATCTATCCATTGAAAGAAAGAGTAATGAATAATTGTGTTTTTCTTTTTCATATTTGAATTTGAGAAAGTGTACCCATATATTTTCTTAATTAATGCATTCTTATTAAATTTTAATACTGATATATTTTTGAAATGTTTGTTTAAGAATATATAATTATAATATTTATTTTTATCAAAAATATTATTTGATGATCGTGCACAAGCATTTAGATGATTTGTTCCTTTGGTTATATAAAATTTATGTTATTAAGTACATTGCATCGAAAATAAGATGACAATTATATTTTTATAAAATCAAAATAGTGTAATGTATTCTAACAATTAAATATTTTTTAATAATTTCTGCGCAACGCACGGGCTATTACTATTATATTAGAAATGGCGCTTAATGTCTTTTATTTCAAATCTGAGGGTGTATTTGTGTTTTCAATTCTTCATCATAGCTTACGTGTTTTTGTAGAGGTATCTTGATTGTTTATGTCTCCCTTCATCTTTCACTCATTCATTCATTGTTCTCTACGATTTCTTCTTGCTGTAGTTATTATATCAAGTGAACAATTGTTCCTTTATTGTTTCTTCCATCGTCTACTAAAAAATCTCAGGTAATGTATAAAATTAATTAAAATTGGTTTTTGGCCCAATTTGATAATCTTGAGAAAAAATAGATTCAAGTCTGTTGGAAAGTCCTCAGGTAACAACATAGCATCAGGTTCAACAATAGAGACTTTGTTCATGTGCTAAATACATTCTCTTCTTGTTCTTCCTAGATCTCCATTCTTCTGCTCTTCATAATAGTGATATATGCATCTCCTCATTTGTATTTCCTTCCAGTAATTCTTGCACACCCCGTAAAATAACCGAGATCATTTAACCTCAAGATCACTTCTTTTTTAATTCTTCTCCGAATCTGAAATCAACAATATCGGTACTGAAACTGATCGAACAATCTAATGTTGCTAAAAAGGAAAGAAATCCTTTCAGATTTGCCCTTTTAATACTCCTGCTTTCTGCTATTGTTTTTGTGGCTTTTCTCTAGTTTTACTAAAAATCTCACTATCTTTCTGTTTTTGATTCACCTGAATGTATGGCTGGCAATGGAACCGCAACCGGGACGACCAGTCCGGGATGCTTTTAGTGCAGCAAGATTTTAAATTGAAGAGCATAGATATTCATTAGCAGTAGATAGCTTGGAGATATCGATACTATTTAGAGATTGGATTAATGGCGAGAGAAGGAGTTATGGTCGTCCACCTTTACCGACCAAATTTGAAAATGACGTTGATGAAATAATGCAAGATTTTAGTAACGACAACATTGATGCAATGGAAGAACTAGCTAATCAACCAATTCCAGAGCATGTTACTAGAGAAATGTTAAATGATTTAAAAAAAGATTTTCTTGGTAGCATGAACTATTAAATTTAAATGTCTATTAGTATGAGTATAATAATTCGAGATCTAATTCAAACAGAACCCTTCCTAGAAGGTGGCTATGTAGATTAAATTTTTTAATATTGTACTAATATTTTGTGATTCAACTTGTACTATTTAATTAATATTAATAAAAGTATAGGCTATTCGCCTTAATTTTTTTTTATTATTGTCTTGACTCTTGAATTTATATTTTCAAACTTTTAAAGTGTGAAATTTAAACTTTTATAGTTTTAAAGTTTGAATTTAAATTTTCAAACTTTTAAAGGGTGAAATTTAAACTTTTATAGTTTTAAAGCTTGAAATTTGAATTTAAATTTTCAAACTTTTAAAGGGTGAAATTTATAGTTTTATAGTTTTAAAGTTTGAATTTAAATTTTTAAACTTTTAAAGGGTGAAATTTAAACTTTTATAGTTTTAAAGTTTGAAATTTGAATTTAAATTTTCAAACTTTTAAAGGGTGAAATTTATAGTTTTATAGTTTTAAAGTTTGAATTTAAATTTTCAAACTTTTAAAGGGTGAAATTTAAACTTTTATAGTTTTAAAGTTTGAAATTTGAATTTAAATTTTCAAACTTTTAAAGGGTGAAATTTAAACTTTTATAGTTTTAAAGTTTGAAATTTGAATTTAAATTTTCAAACTTTTAAAGGGTGAAATTTAAACTTTTATAGTTTTAAAGTTTGAATTTAAATTTTCAAACTTTTAAAGGGTGAAATTTAAATTTTTATAGTTTTAAAGTTTGAATTTAAATTTCAAACTTTTTAAGTGTGAAATTTAAACTTTTATAGTTTTAAAGTTTGAATTTTATTATTTAAATTTTCAAACTTTTAAAGGGTGAAATTAAAATTTCTATACTTTTAAACTTTGAAAGTTTTTATTTAAAACTTTAAAAGTATAAATTTTTAACTTTAAAATTATAAAAGTTTTAATATTATTTGATTAATGTTCCGAATTTTGTAATTTTAATAATTTTTTTAAAAAAATTATATCCGTTGGGACCCAATTTCCGGTCCGGGACGGGTATGCCATATTTTTTTCCGGAATTACCGGTTCCGGTCCATCCAGGTTCCGGTACGGTTCCGGCCTGTGGTGACCGGTTCCGTTTCGGTTCCGATCCGTCCCGGACCGGTCGTCTCGGTTCCGGTTCCGTTGCCAGCCATAATATACATATATTTTCGTTCCCCTCTCTCTCCTCTCCCAGATCTCACTCGCTAGTCTCTCCCTCGCCTCTCTCGCTTATACAAACATAATGTATAAATTGCGTTTCTGTTTGTATAAAGCAAGAGAAAATTGTATATACACATGCAAATACATATATCTTCGTCATATACACTTATAATTATACAATACAAATATTCCTCTGCCTAGTTCTCTTTTGCCTTTCTCTCTTTCTCGCTTTATTCAAACACATATTATACAATTGATCTTTTGTATATGTATACCGAAACATAACATATTATATACAACTGCTTTTTTTTATATATGTCTAGCGAAATATACATATTTATGTTTGCTATGAAACACAATTATGAAAACTATAACTATAGCATACAAATATGATTTTTGTGTTTGCTATATGTGAAAGTTGCTCTTTTTTAATTAGTTAAATTAATTATTATGGTAGCTAATAATTTTTTTTAGTAGCTAATAAAATAGTGACACGTCATTAGTGAATTTATTAGGTTGTTAAAGATGAGAGCAGAATACAGTCAAAAGGTTGACGTCAAGTACATTTTAGGCCCGGTAGAATAATAATAATTTTGTACCAATTTACATAGTTGAAGGGTATTTTAGGCCGTTCACAAAGATCTCCGTTTTAAGTGGAGCTCTATCACACTTGGCATGCCGCAAGCGAATGCAATCCATTCCTCGTCAACCTCTGCCATTGGAGAGGTCTACTTATACTTGTACAAATGATAATATTGCAAGTTTTAAAAAATTTCTCCATTATGTACTATTTTCCCCAAATTGATGAAACTTTTTTCAAATCCCTTAGCCTCTACAACTAAATATGGTATCACATTTATCCTCTCTTTAAAGCAGAATATTAATGCCTTTAATAAAATCTCATCTTAATTCGATTACCAACTCTTCATATATTCTCTCCGTTTTAAAGATAAAATGAACTATTTCCTTTTTCGTATGTTTCTCTATTTTCTTAAATTTTGTGTCAAATCAAATTATACTATTATAGAGTAATTAATTTCAATTCTTTCATAAATTTGTCTCTTTTCGATTCACTTTTCAAACCCACCCATTTAACCCATTCCCACACTTGGGGAAATGTTAAATTAATGAGTTAGTAAAGTGTTATTTATTTTAATTTTAATCTGGTCATGTGCCTGTTTGTTAAAAAGAAGGGTCAACATAAAAATATAATGAGAAATAAAAGATAAATATTTTAAAATTATTTTTGATAGTACATACGTATATTTATCAAAACTTGGCAGGCTTAGGTTCAGGGGCGGATCCACGTTGTATCCCGGGTTCACCTGAACCCCCTCGGCAAAAAATTACACGATATATATAAGGTAAATTTTCTGTATTTCTGTAGATATAAATATTTTGAACCCCCTAAATAACAAAGAGAAACCGATGGCGCAGTGACAAGTACCTCCAAAATTATGTTGTACGTCATTGGTTCAAATCCCAATGAAAGCGTTTTATTTTTTACTTTTCAGTTTCAGTTTTTTTAAATTTTCAGTTCTTTTTTTCAAGTTTTTTTTTTTACTTTAAAAAATGTGCTAAAAGTCTAGTTTTAAACCCAAAAGAATTCAATGTTTCCATTTCTAAAGGCTTATTTACACGTTTATACTTTTATTTTTCGAACCCCCTGAACGAAAATTCTGGATCCGCCACTGCTTAGGTTGATGGTATATTTAAGTATTATTTTGGTTTGGATTGCAGGAGAAACGAAATCTATATTAGTAAGTGTGGTGGAGAAGAAGGTGACTCTAACTTGTGAATATGCAAAAGAAGAAGCTTCAACATTTGCTTTCCTCATACGCTCTTCCTCTCCTCTTGCACCTCTTGATTCAATTTTATTAAAAACATTGTACCTTATTCCTCACTCCTTTACAGTGATTTAAATCTTTCGATTATCATGCTCATCAGCATTTGCCTAAAAGATCTTTTGCACTGATTAAAATATTTTGTTTTATTTTAATATATATATATATGTGTGTGTTGGCTTCTCTAACAAAATTAACAAAAACAAGTTTCATGAGTAACTTTGCGTACTGATACTTACTTCAGCCTCTCTTGCTCATGTGATATTAATTCTCACTTATTCATTTATTGATGCAAAGAAACACAAAGTAAAATATGTTACAAAGAGAATAAATTTTCCGTTCCAAAACAAAACAAGAGTTTCTGTAGAATGTGATGCAATGGTCTTTAATGTCATTAAGATTTACAATGCGTTGTCAAAATTAACTCTTGAATCTACAATAACTCCTACAAAAGTTTCCTATATAAGTAGTGTCTTTTGTGAATGCTAAGACAACCAACAAAAAGGAAAGGAAAACATTTCCCTCATTCCTTCTTATTCTTAGAATATTTTTGGGCAATTTGTTTTGGGCAACCTTCAAACTCTCAGTCACGAGGGCACGTGTTTGATAGTAACTGTGGAACATTGGGAAGCGACATGCTACAACGATTTGCATCGTAGTCAAGCTGAAATCACTTTCAAGGCAGTGCCTCGCCACGACACAGTGTTTGTGATAAGTTATTTACTACTTTATAATTTCAATCTAATATCAACATTATAGTATTTTCCCCAACAACTCCACCATCCGACCCCAATCCCTCACCCTTGATGGCTTAAATTATACTATATAATATTTTATGTATATTTATCTAACAGTAGAAATAAGTAGAAAAAATACTTCAATTTTTTTTAAAAATAATTTCCTTCATAACAAACACCCCCGTAATCTCTTCTTCTTTTTTGTTATTCCCCAAAGTCTTTAAAGACATCTATCATTTTTGATCACTTTTACCTTAGCCTCTAACCCGATTAAAAGCATGTGGAATCAATCAAATATTTGATAGTTTCTGGCCTAGCTATGAAATGGATCATTGATGAAAAATAGAAAGCAGACCAAAAATTAAGGGGTAAGGATTCAAAATTGATTTGGTTAAGGAATGACATTCCAAAAGCTTTAATAAGTTTTAAGTGCTTTTTGAGTCAAATTTTAATTTCGAGCATTAAGCTCAAAATACGTTTATCAAGTCTCAAGCACACACAGAGAATCGGGATGCTCTTTATGCTACAATTAAGATTATATTTACCTATTGAATGCCTATTGGGATTATTCCAATCATTCAAGTTACAGAAATGACATATGAAAGTTACTTTCATTTGTTTGCTTTAATAAGTCATTTACATTTGATCCATATCCCGGAATATACTTGTTATATATTAGCACGACATAAATGGTCCTTTAAATTTGAGATGGATGGGATTTAAAGTAGTCCTATATATATATATTTCAAAACTAAACATTTTTAATCTAACAATGACGATAATTAGATGTAAGAATTAGGTAAAATGAGCTTGTCACATTTCTTAATGGGTGTGGTTTGAGTTCAAGAAAAGAATGGAATTTTGATGAATCTAATATTCGGTAACACCTACCCTTGAAAAGGCCTAGTAAATTCTAATTGTGGTATGACGTAACGTAACCCTCATTCCAAAGGCTTCTTAGCGGGCCAAGCAATTAATAGAATGATTCCTCTAGCTAGTATTAGTATTATTACAAAAGGCTAAGGTTCATATATCATCACTAAAAAGTGAGGTTTTGTCCAAACATAACATTGTACCTTTATTTCATGTCAGGACAGGTAACTACTCCAATATATATCATATATAATTTTTGGAACGTACGTACATATATAATTATAATTGTAATTGATATATATATATAATCGCAGCAGGTATGCATGGTGATGCGGGTTAATCTAGATTGCCCTTGTTGTTGCAAGAAAATGAGAAGAATCATTCTACGAATGAAAGGTAAGCTGGCATATATAATTCTTTATTGATGGATCTAAATTAAATTAAACTCTATTATATATGTGTAGAAATAGAGATGCATCTGATTGAGAAGCAAGAGAAGAGAATAAGCATAATGGGGCGGTTTGATCCGGCAGATATAGCCATAAGAATCAGGAAAAAAATGAACCGGAGAGTAGAGATTTTGGACATTCAATTACCCCAACAGCCTGACGAGATGCATCATGCCCCCATTATGCAACACACATAAACTACCTTAGCTTCTTTAATTCCCCTAATATTGGGATGCATGCTCTCATATTCAAAACAAACTCGTGCAAGATTAATAAAAAAGTCTAATACTCGATCAACAATGGAGTTTAGATTGTGTGAATAACTTCTTGAGTTTACATTTGAATGAAGAAAATAATCTTTGCAGTTACATTTCAAATAGTTATAACATTAACAAGAGAGCACAAAGTGGCCGTCAGTTGTTGCATTTTTGCTTCACAGATGGACATGAATTAATGGTGTTGGTATATCTTATTATCCAATAATTACTTCCCCCGAGTAATTACTAAATTCTAAAAGACATCCAATACAAAATTATTCTCACCTGAATCCAATCTGGCTATTTTTCACAGATCCTAGTTGCCTCATCACAATATCACAACATAGCAAAAAAAGTTAAATCAAAGCACACTAAGTTCGTGTTCTAATTACTAATTACTAATTACTAATATATAGAAGAGTCTAGGAAGCAGCTGTTCGTCAACATGCTTGCTTCCTAGACATGGGTAATTTGGTAAGTTACTATCTAATTCTGCTATATACTTTGCTGTGAATGCTTATACAATTCGCTTTGGGAATTGTGCATTTCATGATTTTTTCCCTCTAATTCCTATTGTGTCCTTTTGTTGATAATTTCCTAGACACGGGTAATTTGGTACATATTGGTAAATATATTGAAATGTGAGGCTTTTTTCAATGCCTTAAAGGCATAAAAGTGCTGATGTTAGCACTTACTCAGACCCACACATCCCATCAATAATATTTAGTACTATTCTTTTTTTTTTGGTAGACATATTTAGTATTCATTTGTAGTTATTTTAGGCTCTTTGTTATTGTGTTTCAGATCATGTAGAATAAAATTAACTAATAAAATTTAATATTTCATATTTCATTACTAAGGCTAAATTTAAATGATAATATGATTGTTCATTACTAATATTTAAAAATAGTATTAAAAAATTATCAACACTCAAAATTCTATTAATGTCACATAAATTAGGATAGAAGAAATAACATATATTATTTAAAGTTTATATAAAAAGTACTATAAATTATTATAATTATTGAATTCAAATATTGAAAAATCATAAAAAAAAATGATTAACTCTCTAAATTCTATTGTGCCACATAAATTAAGATAAAAGAAGAAACATATGTTATTTATAAAAATGATGTTGAAAACATAATAGTACTATAAGTCACAATAATTAACAACTTAATTTTTAAAAAATAATATATACAACACTTAGCTGCCTATTCAAATTTCATTTGCATCACATTAATTGACCATTAATTCTACACTTTTTTCCTTTTAATTTTGTCTTACATTTCTTTTTTAGCCTGTTATATATTTGAAAATTACAGTAATAATACTTTAAATCACAATAATTAATAAGTTAAAATATTTAAAATTAATATTAAAAAAAACATTTGACTTTCAAAATTATATGTGTGACACATTAAATGGGTTAGGGGAAATGACATATATTATTTGACAATGACATAAAAAGTATATAAATCACAATAATTAACAACTTCGAAATTTAAAAGATATAAACAAAATTGGCTAACTCTCGAAATTATATCAATTCCACATAAATTGGGATATGAGAAGTAACAAAAATTATTTAAAAATTACGTAAAAGGTACTACAAATTATAATAATTAAAAATTAAAAATATTTAAAAGATATAAAAATAATTTATTTTTGAAATTATATCTATGCCGTATAAATTGGGAGAACGAAATAATATATATTACTTCAAAATCGCTTAAAAAATTATAAATCACAGTATTAATAACTTAAAATATTTTTAAAAATCATATAAAATTTTGAATAACTTCTCAAGTTTCAACATGTCTGCTTGTAGCCAGGGGTAGTTTGACAATTTAAAGTTTTCGTTTTTTAAATTTGTCTTTTATCACTTTATAAATCATAATAATTAATAGCTTCAAAATATTTGAAAATATATAAAAAGATTTTGTTAACTCTCAAAATTTCATTTATACCACATAAATTGAGATAAAGAGACAGAGATATTATATAAAATACATAAAATATATTGTAAACCACAGTAATTAATACCTTAAATATCAAAAAGAATTTATAAAAAAAAATGATTGACTTTTGAAACTTCATTTGTATCACATGATCAACACAAAAGGAGTAATATATATTATATGAAAATTATGTAAAAAAATACTATAAATCACAATAATTAGCAACTTAAAAAATTCTCTCTCTCTCTCTCTCTCTCTATATATATATATATATATATATATATATATATATATATATATATATATATATATTAAAAAAAATTGGTTGACTCTAATATATAAAAACATGTTAAGAAATTGGTTAACTTCAAATTCCACATATATCACATAAATAAATTAAAACACAAAGAGTAATATATATTGGACCCCGTGCTATATATCTAGCTAGTTGCTAGAATAAGCTCTTAGCCATTTTCTTCAACCAAATAGTTAAATTTTT
Source organism: Solanum verrucosum (assembly GCF_900185275.1). Classification (NCBI taxonomy): domain Eukaryota; kingdom Viridiplantae; phylum Streptophyta; class Magnoliopsida; order Solanales; family Solanaceae; genus Solanum; species Solanum verrucosum. Next base: position 499,253 of record NW_026020357.1, read on the forward strand.
TTAAAAAAAATACTGCCTTCAATAACATATTGTGCACAACATTATTTTACAAAACAATAAGTTATCTCTTCCAATGCAAACTCTTAATTATGTATCTTATAACCTAAATATATTCTCACAATTAATACCACAACATCTCGTTCTTCTCAGCATCTCCATTATGTCAAATTCTAGAACATCTACACATAATAGTCCAAAATCCAATAATTCAATACGTAAATTTCAATCTCAATAGCAAATTTGCAATTATTGTATCAAACAGGAATCAAAGACAAAATTAAACAATTATAAAATGTATTGAAAAAATTAGATGCAATAATAGTTGCAATCGTTCAATTGCTGCCCTGCAAGAGAAACCTGCAAAGTTTTCTGGAGTCGACTTCAAGAGATGGCAGCAGAAGATGTTCTTCTTTCTGACTACGTTGAGTCTGCAGAGGTTCATTAATGAGAATGTTCCTGTTATGTCAGATGAAACTTCGACCGAAGAACAATTCTTGGTGACAGAAGCATGGACACATTCAAATTTTTTGTGTAAAAACTATATTCTAAGTGACCTGCAAGATGATCTGTACAATGTGTACAATAGTGTCAAGACCACAAAAGAACTTTGGGATGCTCTAGAAAAGAAGTACAAAACAGAGGATGCCGGAATGAAGAAGTTCATTGTGGCAAAGTTTTTGGACTATAAGATGATAAACAGTAAGACCGTCGTCACCCAAGTTCAAAAACTGCAGGTCATAATCCATGATCTCCTTGCTGAAGATATAAATTTATTTAATACCTATGTTGAACATATTAAGTCTATTCTTAATACTCACATAATCTTTAATGTAGGATTGATTGTGAATGATGATTTTCAAGTGGCGGCCATTATTGAGAAGTTACCACCGTTGGGGAAGGACTTCAAAAACTACTTGAAACATAAACGCAAGGAGATGACTGTTGATGATCTCATGGTAAGGTTGAGAATCGAAGAGGATAACAAGGCCGCAGAAAAGAGGTCACGTGGTAATTCAACAATATCTGGAGTAAATATTGTTTAAGAAGATCTCACAAAATCAAAGAAAATAAAGAAAACATCTGGTCCAAAGAGCAATCCTCCTAAGGAGAAATTCAATGAAAACTGTTTCAAATTGTGGCAAACGTGGTCATAGGGCTACTGAATGTCAGGGTCCCAAGAAGGACAAGAAGAAGAATCAAGCAAATTTGACTGAATCCAAAGAAGAGATGGACGATCTTTGTGCAATGCTTTTAGAATGCAACTTGGTTGGAAATACAAGAGAATGGTGGATAGATTTTGGTGCCTCATGCCATATTTGTGCCAACAAAGAATTATTTGCATCATATACTCCAGCACCAGCAGACGAGAAGTTATTTATGGCGAACTCTGCTGCAACAAAGGTTGAAGGAACTGGCAAGTCCACTTGAAGATGACATCGGGCAAGGTGGTGGCTTTGAACAGGGTCTTGTATGTTCTAGAATTGCGAAAGAACTTAGTTTCTCTACCAGTTCTTACCAATAATGGATTCAAATGTGTATTTGTTTCTGATAAAGTTGTAGTCAGTAAGAATGAGATGTATGTAGGAAAAGGTTACCTCACTGAGGGCCTCTTCAAACTCAATGTAATTGCAGTTGATATAAATAAAGATTCTGCTTCTTCTTACTTGCTTGAGTCTAAATGTTTATGATATGAACGTTTGGGACACATCAATAACAAAACCTTGCGAAAACTGATTAACTTAAATGTTTTGCCTAAATTTGAGTGCAATAAATTAAAATGTCAAGTTTGCGTTGAATCTAAGTATGCTAAGCATCCTTATATATCTGTTGAAAGGAATTCATACCCCTTAGAACTGATTTACACTGACATTTGTGACATGAAGTCAACACCATCACGTGGTGGGAAAAAGTATTTCATAACTTTTATTGACGATTGCACTAGATATTGTTATGTTTATTTGCTAAATGGTAATGATGAAGCAATAGATGCATTTAGACAATATAAAACTGAAGTTGAAAATCAGTTGGATAAAAAGATCAAAATGATCAGAAGTGATAGAGGTGGAGAATATGAATCTCCATTTGCAGAAATATATTTGGAAAATGGAATCATCCATCAAACTACTGCTCCTTACTCTTCTCAATCTAATGGAATTGCGGAAAGGAAAAACCAAACTGTAAAGGAGATGATGAATGCCTTACTTATAAGTTCAGGTTTACCACAAAACTTGTGGGGGGAATCTATCTTTACAGCAAATCGAATACTCAATAGAGTGCCTCACACCAAGGCACATGTTGCTCCATATGAGAAATGGAAAGGTAGAAAACTCAACTTTAAATATTTCAACATGTGGGGGTGTCTAGCCAAAGTCCAAGTTCCTCTACCTAAGAGGGTGAAAATAGGGCCTAAGACTGTAGATTGTGTATTCATTGGATATGCCACAAATAGCAAGGCATGTCGATTTTTGGTTCATAAGTCCGAACATCCGGATATTTATGACAATACGGTAATGGAATCAGATAATGCTGAATTGTTTGAACATATTTATCTGTATAAAACTAGACTTGAGTCATCTAGTAGGGGGTCTAAACGACCTCGAGAAGAACCAAAAGAGAATGAACCTAATGAAGAGAGTCGAAGGCGCAGTAAACGTCAAAGGACAACTACTTCATTTGGATCTGATTTTGTAACATTCCTTCTTGAAAGTGAGCCTCAAACATTCAAGGAAGATATGATGTCTAGCGACTCAACCTCTTGGAAGGAGGCTGTCAATAGTGAGATTGAATCAATCTTAAGAAATCATACATGGGAGTTGGTTGATCTTCCTCCAGGGAACAAACCCTTGGGTTCGAAATGGATCTTCAAAAGAAAGATGAAAGATGATGGAACTATTGACAAATACAAAGCAAGACTTGTTGTCAAAGGCTTTAGACATAAAGAAGGTCTTGATTATTTTGGCACATACTCGCCAGTGACTAGGATTACATCAATTCGGATATTAATTGCCCTAACTACAGTATACGATCTTGAAACCCATCAAATGGATGTGAAAACTACCTTTTTAAATGGAGAGCTGGAGGAAGAGATTTACATGGCTTCGTAGTTCCCGATAAAGAAAATAAAGCATGCAAACTTGTTAAGTCACTTTATGGACTAAAACAAGCACCGAAACAATGGCATGCAAAATTTGATCAAACCATGTTGTCAAATGAATTTAAGATCAATGAATGTGATAAATGTATCTACATTAAAGACACTCCGAATCAGGAGGTCATTGCATGCCTATATTTGGATGACATTCTGATAATGAGAAAGGACATTGATAATGTAAAAGCTACTAAGCATATGCTCGCTAGTAAGTTTGATATGAAAGATCTAGGAGTTGCCGATTTGATATTGGGAATTAAGATTCACAAAACTCCTAACGGTCTAGCATTGTCTCAATCTCATTATATTCAAAAGGTACTTGAAAAGTTCAAGTATTTGAATTTCAAAAGGGAAAAACCCCAATTGATGTGAACCATAATCTTGCTAAGAATAAATGTGAAAGTCAGTCTCAATTGGATTATGCTAGAGTATTGGGAAGTTTGATGTATGTCATGAATTGTACACGACCAGACATAGCCTGCGCTATAAGTAAACTGAGTCGATACACAAGTAATCCCAATCAAAATCATTGGATGGCAATGAAGAGAGTTTTGGGGTACTTAGATGACACTCAAAACTATGTTTTGCATTACAACAAATATCCAGCAGTTCTTGAAGGATATAATGATGCAAATTGGATTACTGGGTCACCTGAAACGAAATCCACGAGTGGATATATTTTCACTATTGGTGGAGGAGCAATATCTTGGAAATCATTCAAACAAACATGTATAGCTCGCTCTACAATAGATCTGAATTCATCGCCTTAGACAAGGCAGGTGGAGAAGCTGAATGGCTCCGGAATTTCTTAGAAGATATTCTGTTTTTGCCCAAACCAATGGCCCCTATATGCATACACTGTGATAGTCAAGCTACAATAGGAAGGGATGGAAATGTTATGTATAACGGGAAGTCCCGTCACATACGATGAAGACATAACTCAGTTAGACAACTACTCTCTAGTGGAATTATCACAATTGACTATGTAAAGTCAAAGGATAATGTGTCAGATCCACTTACAAAAGGCCTAACTAGAGAGGGAGTTGAGAGATCATCGACGGGAATGGGACTATGGCCGAGAACAAGCATCGTGGCAATAACTCTACCTAGAAGACTGGAGATCCCGAGATCTAGGTTCAAGGAGATCAAACAAAATCATAGATGACGATTCAACATTGTCAAAATTTATTTTATGGTCCATTCTCATGATGAGACAATGTTCAGTAACCAGGATAAAGGTATAAAGACTGTTTAATGGTTTCTAAGTTTGATACAGGGTATATCAAATAGTGTATCTACAGAATAACATAGTTAGAAACTACTTATGTAAGTGTGAAGTGTAAGCCACTTCAAGGAGAATCTGGTAAGGCCAGTTCTCTAAGCACTTATTAACCAAGATGTGTTCATGACTGAAACGAACAAAATAATGAGAATAAAAAACAGTTCAAGGGTTGATTGTGTGACTTATGTTGTCTAGGTATACACCAAAGCTCGACGGTTCAAAGATATCAAATCTACCGATTGACCGGGTATATCTGATATATGTTTACTACGGAAAGTTTAAAGGGAAACCTACTTATCCAGATGCGATTAACCCTTACTTACGAGACACACATGTTTTAACAATAGACATTCCCCATTCATGTGGGGGATTGTTGGGTTTTAGCAAGGTGTGAATGGGAAATAAGAAGAGAAAATGGAAAATGTGGGGGAACCAATTTTGGAGAGAAAATGAAAAGTCATTGCAAATTGCAAATGAAAAGTCATTTCTCCCATATTGGTAGAAGAAAGGAAAATTGTTGTCCTTATATTAGGAAACACTTCATTTAGTTTTTAAAGGGTTAAGAAGAAGGTGCCCCCTCGCACCGTCGTCGTTGTTGCTCGCTCGGCTTCGGCTTCGGATTTGGCAAATGATGTGATTGATAATATTTTTGGACAAAATTTATTTAATCAATCTCATTAATTGATTTCCTTTCTCGTATAAATTAATTCAGGATATTAGTTAATTAACAAAATTAATTTTGCGTAACAGGATTTATTTGAAATTCGTGTGTAACGGTAACGTCGTTCTGAAGGGACCTGTTCCTTCTGAAAAGACGTTACTTTTCCCAAAAATAGACAATGTTCTGGAAAGATACTACTGTCCGAACATACGCGTTCCTTGCTGCAATTGGCTATAAATAAGAGGTTTTTCCCATTTTTCATTCACTAATTTTTTTTCCTCTCTGCATACATTTTTTTACATAAACAAAATTGTCGATTGACTGAGTCTGTGTGTGCTCTTGTTGTTGTTCTTGCGTTCGCTGAAATTAGTGAAGTTTGAGGTACCACTACTTCTCTAATAGTTGATCCGTTTTATCTTGGACGAATTAATCTGTAACCTCGAGTACTTGAGGGGATTAAATTTTTTAAGGAAACACAGTGAGTTCTGTGCACTCGGATTATTATTTCCGTATGTTTCATCTATTTTCTGTTTCTGTTTTGCTAACCTTAATACATGAGATAACAAATTTTATATTGGATAACAAATAATAGTGTAAAATAAGCAAATAATGTATGAGTATGGATATTGCTTGAAGTGCATTAAGCATGTTTTAGTCCTAAAATGCAAATATTCATTTACTTTGAAATTAAAAAAAAATTCCCCTTGTAATTACATAAATTTATTTTATATTGAAAAGTTATAGGATTTTTTGTTTTTAGTTTTATGATACAATATAACGAAATAAAGTATATTCAATATTTTTCATCTAAAAAGAGACTAAAACATTTTCTTCAAGTTGAATTCTTAAGTAGAATACTATTTACTAATGAGAATAAGGGTAAACTAGTATTTTACCCAACTCATTTGTTACCCAATCCATATCAAATATGGGCGGGTGGAATTATTACCCATTTTATATTGACCCATTTTCAATCCGCCCAAATTTGACCCAACCCGCCCATTTGCCACCACTAATTTGACTCAAATTTGCAAGGAAATGGGATGAAACCCCAAGAGGAAAAATAGTCTTTGCCTCTTTGGGCTGAGTGGTTTGAACTAGGCCGTGCAAAAATCGGGTCAAACCATTAACCCGAACCAATTTTTGGTTTATTGGGATAATGGGTAATTGGTTCGGGGCTCGGTTCAGTAATTTTTTTTATTGGATTAACGGTTCGGGGGTCGGGTTGGGAAGGAAACATCTCGGGGTACCTGATACCCTGATAAGACCCGTTGTTTTTTTCCCCTAATTTCTAATTTCACATTTCTCATATCTCAGTTAGGGACTTAGGGTTTTTAATTTTTAGAACTTGAAACTCTTCTCGACTTCTTGCCGCTCCTCTCGTTTCTCCAAATTTCAAACTACAAAGTTTCTCCAATTTCCAAACTCAGGCGAGGCGACGACTTGACTCCAGTCACTCTCACTCAGGTCTCAGGCGTCCGGCGAGGCGACGACTACTCCAGTCACTTAGGCGAGGACGCAACTCGCAAGGTAACGATTAACGATGACACCTCAAGCCTGCAATTTTTTTATTCGTTCCATTTATCATCATGTATGTCTATTTTCATGATTCAAACAAAGGAACATAATATTGACTATATTCAGTGCATTTGTGTACTATATTCTAGTCTAATGGATGATTTTCGCGATAATGGAGTTCATTTGTAGCAGCCTATTCTGCATTGGTGTTAAAATTTCCTCCTTTAAATGTCATTTGTTGGTTGTCTAATAGGTGAACAAGCTCAAATTTCAGTAGTTAGAAGCTCGACTGCTCGAGAATAGACTTCGAGTCTCACTCTTCTCAGTTCTCACGACTTCTGCACAGACCTACTCGGCTCTTCAGTCTTAGTATCTCACTTCTCAGTCGCTCACTGCTCACGCCTCACAAGTAAGTCTCAAAATTTTAAATTCACTTAATTTCAAGATTTTACTATGAAGTCTGATGTTTGGATTTGATTTATGATAAAATGATTGTGGTTGCACTTTAATTTCATGACGTTTGGATTTGAATAATGAGAAAACTAAAATTGAAATAGTTGAATAGACATCACTGTTTTATTTGAATTGGCATTTGGTTTGTTTGGCACTTGGGATCATTTGCTTGTACTTGTATTTTAGTTTCTGGTTTGTGTGATATTGTGATGTGTCTATTGTCATGACTCATGTGTGTAAAATTTGATTTTACTTAGCCAACTGATTGTACTTTGTAGTTCTTGCTTTAATAAAACTAATTACTCTTTGTTTAGTTCCTTCAAGACTTCAACAGTTCATTGCTTCATCGACCTCTTATAAAAAATAGTTCAATAAACGATTATTTTATATATTTTCGTAGTTTTTGGTGAAAGTATCATGGCTGAAAATATAATAATTGATAAGGTTGTTGGTGAAAGTGGAGCTTCTAATTCAAATGCAATAGGTCAAAGTCAAACTATTGAGTTCCAAGTAAAGAAAGGAAGGAAAAAAAGATCTCGTGCGTGGGAGCATTTTTCTCGTAAAACTGATTCTGATGGAAGTGAAAAGGGTGTTTGCAACTACTGTAAGAGAGAGTATTTTGCTGACACAAAAGAACATGGTACGACGTCAATGCTTACTCATATAGCCAAATTCCCAAAGATGCCTTATAATATTGATATTAAACAATCAAAATGTGACATCTTGCAAGTTGGGGACTGGGAAGAAGCTTAAAAACTTGGAAATAGTCTTTTTTGGAAAGAATTAAAAATCTGGAAAATTTTGCTAAGTATGGAAAATAATGAATTTTTGGCCAACTTTGAATAGTTATAACTCCTAGCTCAGGATGATCTAGATGTGGTTCCAGTTTTGGTTGCAAAGTTCGTGGATTGGTCTTTCCAACACCATTGAGTTTGCTCAATTCCGAGTTCGTATGAGCGAGTTATGCCCTTTGAAAGAAGGGCAGTTGGCAGGGAATCCGTCCGGAAATTTGTAAGGGTATTTTGGTCTTTTCCCTAGCCTTGTCTTTGGATATATATTAAGGTGTAAGACTGATTTTGATCAGTTTTTCCCTTTTTAAATAGAGTAAGAGTTAGGGTTCTTGAGAGAAAAAGAGAGAAAGGAGAAGAAGAAGCAAACTTCGTAAAGATCATCGTGGTTTTTCTTCGGGGGTGATCCCTATTAAGGTATGTGAGTTCATAGTGTTGGGTTGGTTCTTTCCCCCACACGCCAAGCTCGTTTAATTTTGAGAAAAGATTGAATATGTTTGTTGAAGTTGTTGGTTATAATTGTTGAAGTTATAGTTGTGTTGTGTTGAAGTTCTTGTTGGTTTGGTGTATGTTTCGGGTGGTGTTTTTGAGTTGAATCTATTGCATGTTGAGAGGTTTATGATTTTAAGTGTTTGGGGCTGGAAACTTAATTTGATGTGTGGAAGGTTTAGAGTAGGAGAAAACTAAGGAGAAAAGTCAGTTTTCGGGGAAAAAGGGTGGGGCATCGCGCCTGTCAGCGTGCCCCAAGAGGACCTCTGAACTTTCCCCCCCGGGGCGGCGCCCCCATCAGAGCGTCAGCAGGCCTCCTCTTAAGTTTTTGGTTTGGCGCTCCGCGCCTCTCAGAGCTCCAAGAGCGCCAAGTTTTTCCATTCTTTCCCCACTTTCTCATGCATGTTCTTAGGTGTTGTACCTATGTTCCCTAGTTGTTTCCAACACCCCAAGGTACGTCTAAACGTAAAGAACTCATCCATAACATGTGATCGAACACCTTGAATTCATAATTCCAATTCAAGGAAAGTTAGTTTCCAAGTCAAGTGAAGTTAAGAGTTAAGCTTGGAAGTTAAGAAGCAAGTCAAGCAAGTTTTTAAAGTTATTCAAGAGTCTTTATTGAATGTTTTAACTTCATTTTAAGGCTCAAGTCTCAAGTCAAGTAAGAGTTTCAAGTTAAGGCAAGAGTTTCAAGTTGAGTAATGAGTTTAAAGTTGAGTTCATTTCTCAAAAGTATTAGGGAACTATGTATTCCCAAAGAAGTTTCTAAATGTTTTTACATTTGAGTAAGAAAGGAACTATGTTTCCAAAAGAGCCTTTGGGCTAGTTTTCAAGAAAAAGGAACATCGATTCCAAGTGAGCCTTCGGGCAAAGTTTTGAGTAATTATCTCAAATAAAGAAAGATGTGTTTATAACACTTATGAGCTAAGTATTTTTGGGAGTAGTCTTGAGCACCGAATTGGGGACACGAGTTCATATAAACTCAACTCTCCATAAGAACCATGCGCCAACATGGGAGTTAACGGGTCATACTTTTTAGATGAATTCGTAAGATTAAGCTAGTGGATCCACTTAGTAAAGTTAGCTTCCTATATCACGGCAAGGTATAGGATGGTCCTTGGGCAACGTGAGGTAAAACGTTGTATCACCACTAGGGCTCATAGTGGTGATTGTCGGTTAAAGAATCTCCCACTAAAGTTATATTACTTTTATATAAGTAAAGTTGAGTTTGTTATTGTTTTATCTTTAACAAGCTAAGTTAATTACACTATTTTACAAGCTTTATATATTGCATGTGTCTTATTGCTTTATATATTGAGTTCAGTTATTCACGAGTTGAACAGAGCCATGGTAAGAGTTCCTTTGTACTCCTTCCAAGATTTAAGTTGTGGTTTAGCTTTTCAGCTCGCATACTCGTACATTCAATGTACTGATGCCAGTTGGCCTACATCTTATTATGATGCAGACACAGGTACCCAGGGCCAGCATCCGGTTCGCCGTTGATCCAGTTGAGTACTTCAGAGTCAGTGGTGAGCCTTTTTGCGTTCCAGAGGACTCGATTATTTTGTTCTCTTAGTTTTGTTTTATTAGGATGTTGTGGGGTCTATCCCAACATCCATCTCAGTATTATAGAGGTTTCATAGACAGTCAGTCAGTTGGTTTTGAGTATCTCATCTATGTATATATGTAAATATTCTATTTTGGGACTCGAGTTGCCTTTTTAGCCAGATTTTTATCAGTTAGGTTGTTTTATGACCTTGCATTGCATTGAGTTGTTGTCGAGTTAAGTTTCCGCTGAGTTAAGAAAGCCAGACCAAGGGTTCACTTGGGGCAAGACATGGTCTTCGAGTGTCGGCCACGTCCAGGGTGTAGGCTCGGGGCGTGACACAAAATTAGCATTTCAACCAATGATAGGGTGTAACAAGGGTGATGTAGTTGTTGTTCCATGGAAATTTGACTAGAAAGAGTGTAGAAAGGCCTTGTGTCGTATGGTAATTATTGATGAACTTCCTTTCAGATTTGTTGAAAAGGAAGGTTTTAAACAATTTATGAAAGTAGCACAACCTTGTTACCACATTCCTTCCCGTACCACTGTGACTCGTGATTGTTTTGATCTTTTTGATGAAGAAAAACATAAGTTGATGGTTGTTTTTAAGGAAACACAACAAAGGGTGTCTTTAACCACGGATACTTGGACTTCCATTCAAATAATCAATTATATGGTCATTACTGCTCATTGGATTGATAAGAATTGGACTTTGCATAAACGAATTATCAATTTTTGTCCAATCTCTAGTCATAGAGGTGAAGATCTTGGAAATTCTATTAGTAAGTGCTTACATGAGTGGGGATTGCATCAAATTTTCACTGTTACAGTTGATAATGCTAGTTCAAATAGTGTGGCAATAACTAAGTTGTCTAAGCAACTAACTAAATGGGGGACCAACCTAATGGGTGGTAGTCACCTTCATATAAGGTGTATGACTCATATTGTAAATCTTATTGTTCAAGACGGTACAAAAGAAGCAAATGTGTGTATTGAACGGGTTACGGGTTAGGCAAGCAGAGAGATACATCAGGCAATCCTGCTATGTGGAAAAAGTTTCAAGAATGTTGTAAAGATGAAAATCTTGCTAAAAAGTCTTTATGCTTGGATGTTCCTACAAGGTGGAATTCCACCTACATGATGTTGAATCAGGTTATTGAATATGAAGGTACAATTGTAGAGTACGCTAGGCCTGTGCAAAAATCGGGTCAAACCATTAACCCGAACCAATTTTTGGTTTATTGGGATAATGGGTCGGGATATTGGGTAATTGGTTCGGGGCTCGGTTCAGTAATTTTTTTTATTGGATTAACGATTCGGGGGTCGTGTTGGGAAGGAAAAATCTCGGGGTACCTGATACCTCGATAAGACCCTCTATTTTTTCCCCTAATTTCTAATTTCACAATTCTCATATCTAAGTTAGGGACTTAGGGTTTTTATTTTTTAGGACTTGAAACTCTTCTCGACTTCTCGCCGCTCCTCTCGTTTCTCCAAATTCCAAACTCCAAAGTTTCTCCAATTTCCAAACTCAGGCGAGGCGACGACTTGACTCCAGTCACTCTCACTCAGGTCTCAGGTGTCCGGCGAGGCGACGACTACTCCAGTCACTTAGGCGAGGGCACAACTCGCAAGGTAACGATTAACGATGACACCTCAAGCCTGTAATTTTTTTATTCGTTCCATTTATCATCATGTATGTCTATTTTCATGATTCAAACGAAGGAACAAAATATTGACTATATTTAGTGCATTTGTGTACTATATTCTAGTCTAATAGATGATTTTCGCGATGATGAAGTTCATTTGTAGCAGCCTATTATGCATTGGTGTTAAAATTCCCTCCTTTAAATGTCATTTGTTGGTTGTCTAATAGGTGAACAAGCTCAAATTTTAGAAGTTAGAAGCTCGACTGCTCGAGACTAGACTTCGAGTCTCACTCTTCTCATTTCTCACTTCTCAGTTCTCACGACTTCCACACAGACCTACTCGGCTCTCCAGTCTTAGGTTCTCACTTCTCAGTCGCTCACTGCTCACGCCTCACAAGTAAGTCTCAAAATTTTAAATTCACTTAATTTCAAGATTTTACTATGAAAGTGTGATGTTTGGATTTGATTTATGAGAAAATGATTGTGGCTGCACTTTAATTTCACGATGTTTGGATTTGAATAATGAGAAAACTACAACTGAAATAGTTGAATATACATTACTATTTTATTTGAATTGGCATTTGGTTTGTTTGGCACTTTGGCTCATTTGCTTGTACTTGCTTTTTAGTTGCTGGTTTGTGTGATACTGTGATGTGTCTATTGTCATGACTCATGTGTGTAAAATCTTATTTTACTTAGCCAACTGATTGTACTTTGTAGTTCTTGCTTTAATAAAACTAATTACTCTTTGTTTAGTTCCTTCAAGGCTTCAACAGTTCATTGCTTCATCGACCTCTTATAAAAAATAGTTCAATAAACGATTATTTTATATCTTTTCGTAGTTTTTGGTGAAAGTATCATGGCTGAAAATATAATAATTGATAAGGTTGTTGGTGAAAGTGGAGCTTCTAATTCAAATGCAATAGGTCAAAGTCAAACTGTTGAGTCCCAAGTAAAGAAAGGAAGGAAAAAAAGATCTCGTGCCTGGGATCATTTTTCTCATAAAAACTGATTTTGATGGAAGTGAAAAGGGTGTTTGCAACTACTGTAAGAGAGAGTATTTTGCTGACACAAAAGAACATGGTACGACGTCAATGCTTACTCATATAGCCAAATTCCCAAAGATGCCTTATAATATTGATATTAAACAATCAAAACTAGCATTTCAACCAATGATAGGGGGTAATAAGGGTGATGTAGTTGTTGTTCCATGGAAAGTTGACCAGGAAGAGTGTAGAAAGGCCTTATGTCGTATGGTAATTATTGATGAACTTCCTTTCAAATTTGTTGAAAAGAAAGGTTTTAAACAATTTATAAACGTAGCACAACCTTGTTTCACATTCCTTCCCATACCACTGTGACTCGTGATTGTTTTGATCTTTTTGATGAAGAAAAACATAAGTTGATGGTTGTTTTTAAGGAAACACAAAAAATGGTGTCTTTAACCACGGATACTTGGACTTCCATTCAAATAATCAATTATATGGTCATTACTGCTCATTGGATTGATAAGAATTGGACTTTGCATAAACGAATTATCAATTTTTGTCCAATCTCTAGTCATAGAGGTGAAGATCTTGGAAAGTCTATTAGTAAGTGCTTACATGAGTGGGGATTGCATTGAATTTTCCCTGTTACAGTTGATAATGCTAGTTCAAATAGTGTGGTAATAACTGAGTTGTCTAAGCAACTAACTAAATGAGGGACCAACCTAATGGGTGGTAGTCACCTTCATATAAGGTGTATGACTCATATTGTAAATCTTATTGTTCAAGACAGTACAAAAGAAGCAAATGTGTGTATTGAACGGGTTACGGGTTAGGCAAGCAGTGAGATACATCAGGCAATCTCTTGCTAGGTGGAAAAAGTTTCAAGAATGTTGTGAAAATGAAAATCTTGCTAAAAAGTCTTTATGCTTGGATGTTCCTACAAGGTGGAATTTCACCAACATGATGTTGAATCGGGTTATTGAATATGAAGGTTCAATTGTAGAGTATGCTGATCGTGATATTGGCTTGGCACTACATCTTAAGTTTGTTGATATTGTGGATAAAAATTCTACAGGTACACTTTTGAGTAGTGATTGGGAGGGCGTAAAGAGAATTACAAAATTTCTTGAAATGTTTTTTAATCTTACTTTGAAGATATATGGATCACGATATGTTACATCAAATCTTCATTTTCTTGAAATTTGTCAAGTTGATGTTTACTTGAATCAATTGATATCAAATGACGATCATGTTTTGGCTAAAATGTCAGAAAATATGAAGGAGAAATTTGACAAATATTGAGGTGATACTGAAAAAATGAATAAGATGGTTTTCATACCATGTGTTTTGGATCCTCGTCACAAATTTAGCACTCTTGGCTTTGCACTTAAGAATATGTTTGGAGAAAAGGGGGCTGCTGTAGAAATTAGTGTGTGAACGTACATGGAATCTTTGTTTAATGAGTATACAAAGCCTATTTCAAATGATAAAAATGACCAATGTTCTTCAACTGAGGTGGATACTTCTGATTCAAGGTTTGTTGATTCAAGGTCTGTAGGAGGCTTGGGAAATTTTTTTGAGGAATTACAAAAACATACATCTAAAAGGGGAGGATTAAGTTCAAAGTCAGAATTAGTTAAATATCTTGATGAAGAAATTGAAGTTGGAAAATCAAATTTTGATGTATTGCTTTGGTGGAAAGTTAACTCACCTAGATTTCCACTTCTTTCTGAGATGGCTCGAGATGTGTTGGCTATTCCCGTTTCAAGTGTGGCGTCTGAATGTGCTTTTAGTACTGGAGGGCACATACTTAATTCATTTAGGATTTCATTAACTCCTAAACTGGTACAAGCTCTAGTGTGCCTTCAAGATTGGCTTCGGAGTGAGCCACAACCCATAAGTATTGAGGAAGATTTAGATTTTCTTGAGCAACTTGAAGAATGTAAGAAAATAATCTCATTGATGTAAAATTGTGAATAGTTTATTTAATATTTTTATTGTTTAAGCCTTGAGCCTTGACTTGTTATCATATTTCTCTTTAGATTTGGCTAAACTTGGAAAAGAACTTTGCATTGATGACATGTAAAATTGGAGGTTTCCTTCACTAACTCTACTAAAGGAGAATGAAGGTAGATGTCTTACTATTGAGGTGGATTTTTATATACATGTGTTATCTTGCCTTTATGTCTGATTTATGATTGACTTCTCTTTTCTGATGACTAATGAGTGTGTTAAATTATGGTTAATACAAATACTTGTGCAAAACAAGCTCCCTGTAGAACTTGGTGTTCTTCATCAGTTTATCTTGACTTTTCTTTCATTTTTAGCCATCAAAATATCTAATACTTACTCTGTTTCTTTGTCAATCAGATTTCATCATGCCTCGACTTCATGGTTCTAATGCTCGATCACCTGTTTGGAATCACTACGAAAAGCATGAAGAAAAAAAAGATGAATCGTGGACAGTAAAATGTGTTCATTGTGGCCGTGTTACTTATTACCATTCACACAAAACTGGGACTGTGTAACGACCCAAAAAAAACCAACTAGTGAAACTAGAGCCTCATATGTGAGTTTGGAGTTGAGAACTTGATGAAATGATGAGAAATGACAGTGACGTCCAGAAACTAGTCGTTTGAACTAGTAAGTTGTAAGGGTCTTGTCGTTGAAGTTTGGAGTGTTGTTTAAGGGCTTAAGGGGTTGATTAGCTAGTTGATTAATCAACTTTATAAGCTAGCAAGACCTTAAGCTAGGTCATGAAATCATTTAGAACCAAGACCCTCAAAACAGTCCCCTAAAAACAGTTTTTAGTTTTAAGTTAGGAGTGAGAGTCAACTTTAAATGGTCATATCTTTTAGCTCAAAATGAATTAGGTGGACCATTACCTATCCAATTAAAGGTATCTGAGTCCTCTTTCCAACGCCACCGAGTTTGCCCTTTTCCAATCTCGGAGTAAAAAGTTATGCCCAAAATAGTAAAGCACTGTCAGCAAGGACGAGCTTAGACGGGTTTAGTGGAAACTTTTAAGTGGGTCCTTATTTCTTTTCCTAAGTTGAGCCCCTTTTATTATATGCCTTTACTAGCAATTATAAAACCCTTCTAGACCAAATTCTTCCATTTTAAGTCACTCCAATTAGAATTAAAATGAACTCACCTCCTCTCAAATACTTTTCTCTCTACAATCCTCCATTTTTAGAAGGTCAAGAACTTAGAGCTAGGGCTTGGATTAAAGGTGGTTTCTTCATCAATTTTCTTGGGGAATCTTAACAAAGGTATGGTGACCCTTGATCCTTGATTATCTTTCCTTCAAGGAGTCCATTCAAAAGGGTTTCAAAAGTTTTCAAAGAACAAAACTTCTATTTTCTATTCTAGGTATGGGTTCATGGGTAAAATGTTTTCAAAGTCATTATATTGGTGAATTGAAGTTCTATTTATGATTTTAAGATGATTTTTATATGAAACTTCTTCAAGAACCCATGTTTTCATTAAAAGCCTAGAATTTGCTAATGAAGTGGGTTTAATGCCTATGATTTAATGTTGATGAAATTGTGTTTAGATTGGATTGTATTGTTGATTTATATGGTTTTCTATACCTATTTATGATGAATTGTTGGTATATGGATAATTGAGGATTGTGGCCTTATGAGCAAGTTATGGAAGAATTCTCTTGTGGTAAGAAAAATGGTTGGGACTTGAGTGTTGTTGATTATGGCTTTGGAGGATGGTAAGTTGGCTTAATCTCATATTATGGATAAAAAAATTGTTCTTGCTTGGTTTGATCCACTTAAGGTGGAGGTGTTTAATTATGGAATGTATTGTGACCATGGCTTTGAAGGCATAGTATGAGAAATATAAGTGTTACATGACATTTTTATGAATGGACATTCAATGGAGCTAATGTGATCATGTTATGAACGTAAATGTGTTATTATTGAAAGGATTTTTCTCAATTTGACACTCATGAATGTTGATGATAGAATATGAAGGATTCTCCAATTTATTGCATATCTCGAATTGGTAGAGCTTGTGCATCATTTTCTTGTTTAAATGATTATATTATTGGTTGTTGAATCCTCGGATCGGTAGGCTAGTAGCACCCTTCCACTCATGATAATAATGAACCTTGGAATCGGTAGGCTTATCGCACCCTTCCATTAATGATAGTAATGAACCTTAGAGTCGGTAGGCCTATGGCACCTTTCCATGAAGGTTAATGATGAGACTTGAACCGGTAGGCCCATGGCACCCTTTCAAGAGGAGTTAATGAGCTTTCCTAAATGAACCTTGAAACGGTAGGCTTAAAGCACCCTTTCACGTGTTAATGAATGTAATTTGGAGTTGGTAGGCCAATGGCACCTCTCATATGTGATAATGTCAAGGTAACAAACTATTCTATGGGAATGTAGGCTAAGCACCGAGTGGATTTGGTTAGATGGAAACTCCCACAATGGTTAGGCATGAGTTTCAATGATCGTCTACCTTATCCCATAAACTATGTGCCCGCATAGGTAGCTAGTGGATCCATTAAGCTATATATACCGGTCTTCCTTAGGCAAGTAGACCACCTCTTTACGGTGTGGGGACTTATGACACCGGATTCCATGACAAGCTCTCATGGTCTATGTCGGTTAAATGCTTACTTCCCATCATGTGAGATTTCATTATGGTTTCTTGATAGGCTCTACAAAGTGTAGGTAGTAGTATGGGATGCTACCTATACATTGCACGAGTAGGCTTGGAGAGGGTCATAGTGAGTTTCTCTAAATCCTAATGTATGTGACACAATTGTGGCCTAAATAAGGTTATTAAAGAATGTGGCTCTCAAATGCTTAATATGAGATGCATGCTATACTTGGGTTATATTATGAGTTATTTTCCCTTGTCATGTCTTAATTAATGATATACCTCTTATGTATAAATATTGTGCAAAGGTGAAAGAAAGGAATGATAAGTTACTTTAAGTGACCTAAATGTGGTGCCTTAGTATGGATGGTGGTATGGGACGCCATCCATACATTGCCCGAGGTATAGCATAAGGGTTGCTTGAGGTGAAGGTCCAAGGTAAAGGTTTTCATGTTGATATTGTTTAAAGGTGATATTATGACTTACTTGATGTTTATGCTTGTCTTGTATGTCTTTTATGCAACTGTTCATGATACTTCAAAAAGTGGCATAATGCATGGTTTCTAGCCAAAATATCCCTTTTAAAGCATGTTTTGCATGGTCATCATACTTAGTACTTAATTGTGCTAATTCCATATTTCTCTATTTTCTACTAGTGTAGGTTCCGGAAAGTGAGCGGGTTCTATAGTAAGCTTGGAACTTGAAGTTCTTCCAAGATCTTGTGGTATGTCCTCATATGTCGAGGACAAGACTTTTCTATTCTAATTTTATGATAAGGTTCTTGTAATAGACTTAATAGACTTCTTTTGATTGTAAAGGGCCGTGTCCCTACTTATGTTTTGTGATTGTGTCTAAGATGGTCATGTGAGACTTAGACTTCCGCTGTGTGTTTTTAAAGTTGTTTTAATGAAGCTTGAATGTTTGGATGTAAATACGTTTTTAATTCCGCACTATTATCATTATTGAATGCAATGAATGACTATGTGGCTTGTATAAGACCCCTTCGGGGTCGAATAAGCCTTGTTACGACTTGGGGGTGCTCCCTGGTCGTGACAGACTGCCTCCTTAAGGAAGCATGTTAAGCGTTGTTTGGAAAACAGGAACCAGAATCATCAACTCTCAAGGATTGATGACTAGTTATTATTTTGTTTACTTGAACCTGAACTTTTAGTACTATGTTTGGACTTAATTTTCAGGTTGTGTGACTGTTATTTTGAATTTTTGAAATTCTGTTTGTGCCTGTGTGGGCTGTGGTAGACTGGCAGTGACTTTATGTTGTGCTGCATTTTGACTTCTGCAATGTTGTTGGCTTGCAGCTTATAGTGCTGCTGTTTTATTCCGTCTTTGATAGATTGATATGCTCTTTTAATTTCTTCTGCTGCTAAGTCTTTGTAATATTTTGCTATATTGTTGGAATTAAATTGCTTCCTTGAGTCTAGTTTTGTCACCATACTATGGGGATCACTTTGCAGTAGTCTATAACATTTATTGTTTGAATAATGTTATGATGCTTAAAATGTTTTCCATGATATGTGTCTGTCACAAATTTTCATGATGGACAGAAGTCCACCTTTGAGATGTTACTGCAGGTTAGTAAAGGAACTAACTTCTTTGCCATCACTGTATCAGGTGAGGAAAGTCGATGTGCTTGATGGGGTTACAATTGTCCTTTCTGAAAAAGTTAAGTATGAATTGGTATTGGATGGAAATGACATAGAACTTGTTTCTCGGTCTGCTGCCCTCATAAACCAAGTAGAGGTGACAGCCTTTAAAAAGAAAATGTTTTGCCTCTGTTTCGTTCGTGTTTCCAGTTTTCTGATTGCAAATTGCAGTCTGTAGTAAATAATTACATGGAGTTTATTAGTTTAATTATATTGTCTTCAATTCTTCATGTGATTTTTTATTTTAAAAAATTGTGTGATATGTTAACGGTTAACCCGATAACCGAACTGATAAGGATTGATAACCGATTAACCGATAACTTAATGGTTTAGCTAGTCTACAAACAGATAACCGATAATTTTCAAAAACGAACCGAACCGAACCGACCGATATGCAGCCCTAGTTTGAACCTTGCACGGGGGCGGAGCTACAAGTCTTGTTTACGCAGAGTGTGATATTATATACGAGCTCTATGCCTCCGCCCATCTCTGTTTCAAGAATGAAGCCTCCGACCTTTCCTATGTTTTATTTTGTTTGATTAAAGCTTTTAATTTCTTTCATACAATATACATTTGGGTATTGCTTGCTATGAAAGAGTCAAGGTAACTTTGATAGTACAACTTACACATAGCTGCTAAATGTATTACTCCCTCCGTTTCACAAAGAATGACCTCTTTTCCTTTTTAATCAGTTTAAAAAAGAATGACTTCTTTCCTTTTTTGGTAACATTTTACTTTTTGTTTTCCACGTGGCATGTTTAAGACCACAAGATTAAGGGCAATTTTGTACATTTGACGTAACTTTAATTTAGGACCACAAGATTCAAAAGTCTTCTTTATTTAATTAAACTCCGTGCTAAGTCAAACCAGGTCATTCTTTATGAAACTGAGGGAGTAAGATTTATAAATACTAGAATTTGTCTATATTACATTACATAGATGCCAAAAGAATGCTTTGCTTATGTTAAGACACAGATCTAATTTAGTGGTTAACATTTCTCTTTTTGTCTTTCCACCTAAAAAAGAGGACCCATTTAATCATTTAAATGAAATTACCAGCTTATTGCATTTGTGCGTTTTTTTCTAGTGATATTGACGATAAATTGATAATCTTTACTTGTAATTGTGTGTGTTAATTTGTCTCTGTTTTGGTGACGTCGAAACAATTCTTATCGAGCTAGCCTCATCAGCCTTTTGTTTAGTACTTTTAAGTTATATTATTATTGAAGTAATTTCATATTACTCTAAACATCTTTTACATTAGGCCTGTGCTGGCACCGGGCCTACACCCCTAGTACTATAATAAGAAGAACTAGATTATCAACACATAAAAGTTAAAAAGAATCTTTTCAACTCATTATAATTTGGGTGACTTAAATAAAAGGTTAACTTTCTTTTGAACTTTAACCTCTATCTAGTAATTTTGACCAACAAAATTGTGAACTTTTTTATAATAAAATAAATTTATATTTTAAATATTTAACACAATATTTATTGGCCCGTACAGAATTGGCAAAACTTTATTGTTGTTGCATTTTTTTGGATCATATTTCTATCCCCATACAAATTATTTGGATTTTTGTTTTCAATATTGTGGTAGCTAAGTAGAGTTCTTGCCCTAGTGATTTATAAAATACAGAAGGAGAAAATGATGCATGAATAATATAAAGGAACGTTTTAAAATTTGATTATGAGGCTTTATGATCTATAAATTTCACCAGCCATAACCTGTAAGGGTGAAGGGTGACTGAGTTGGTTGAGCAGGTGATCTCCGAAATGAGGTTCGAGACGCTCAATATGCTTTCTCGGTCAAGCTTGTTGCACGGAGCTTGCCTAGTGTAGTTTATCTCTCATGTGTGATTTGCGGGGTAGGGGATTACCCCGTGTGCACCCTAAAGGTAGCGGCTGCAGATTCCTTGCCGTTAAAAAAGAAAAAATTAACCAGCCATATTGCCTAGGGTATATTTGAAGATGCTTTTGTGGAGAAAGCATCTGTATGAGATGTTGAATGGACAAGATGTATTTACATTGAAATTCAATGTTAAATTTTTTATTTATTTTCTGGGAGGAGGTTGGTGCAATAATGTCACCACTTGTCTTTCCCGGAAGAATACTCACTTGGGATCATCTAAGCAGATGGTAGAAAATCTTGCTTTTTCAGGGATTCTCAGCAACAGGCCTCAGTTTAATCCAGGTAGAGCTTTCACTGATTTTCGTATTGCTGGCTCTCATGAATAACATTTTTCCTGTCTGAATAACAGTGTTACATCTTATTTAAATTGTAGACTTGTATAACTGGAACAGAGTAAAGGTTGGATATTGTGATGGATCATTCTTTACTGGTGATGTTCAATCCGGTAATTTTGAGTTAATACTGATACTCTTGATTCGTCCTAAACCATGATTCTCTCAAATCAAGTTCTAATGTTAGGCTATCCTGTCTGGATGTGGATTGACTTCAATTTTACATTGTGACAGCTTCAAAGCACTCTTACCAATGGGTGCAGTGCTTTTCGGATGCTGGTTATTTGCTAGTGTAATTCTCTGCTTTATTGCAGGAAAGATATTTCTGGTGCGCCTCATATTGAAGAATACTTCAGAGATGTTGTCAGCTTACATGTATGTTTCTTTAACATCCTTCTCATGGGAGTTCCATTATAATTTTGGTTGTAGGTGGCTCCACATTATTTCTTTCATCTTCTGGATATCTTACTGCCTACTGTGGCCAATCCCGACTCGATCTTATTTGTGAACATTGTTATGTTATCTTCCCTTTTCTCTCTGAAGAATAAAAATGTTGGGAATCTGTATTTTTATCTCCTTTACTATGTATGAACTACTATTTTCTAATGTTACTTGTACCTAGAAAAGGGAGAAATAGTGATGTCAACAGATAAATTTCATGTTCATTTTACCTTATATTGGCTTCAGGGTTCTGCCAAGAATCTGCCGTCAGTGTGTGTGCACCTCAAGATTGAAGCCGGATTTGGTAAGAGCTGTTGCTTTCATAATATGTTTTCTGCCTTTTGCGTTATTGCATCTTACACCAATAATCCAATACATCTTGCAGTGTTTTTTCCCACAAAATGTTGCTCAACACGTGCAAACGCACACCACTTTTCCTAGTTATGATTCCTGGCAGGTAAAGAGCATTTCTGGAAACTCCAACTCCTGTTGGATTATGCTATCTTCTCGGCTATATTTCAATCCTCGACTGTTTTATAGTTATTGCCTTTTTTGCTTCATTGGATTTGAGAACTTTGCATTTCTGTGTTGTTGTGATGTATTTGTTAACTGATACAATACCTCACCTAAAACTATTACCACGAGATTTGATATTTAAATGGGCAGCACGCTTTCAATTCGAATTGGGACTCTAGAAAGTGTGTTCAATTTCAATTAGAATTCTAGGAGGCTACTCAACCCTAAACCCTAGTTTATGCCTATATAAAGGGTACTAAATTCCCTAAAAAGGCATCTCAAAAATTCTATAAAGAGATCAAGACCTCGATATATTCCACAAAAGACATGGAATATTCATATAGAGGTCAAATCTAAATCATCCTAGTTCGAGAAATACGCTACTAACGGCCCTCGAATCATGAATAAATCTTAGGAGAGTAGAATCAAGGGAGGAACAAAATTGTATCCGCATATTTATCAATATATTCATGTTTCTTCAAATTTTATTTTTGTGGTTTATTTATTTTCCATATATTTAAAATTTGTTGCAAACAACTATATGGTGACTTTTTAGGTCAAAGGTACTTGAAATCTGCTTTTCATCTTTTCCAAGTGATTTCATGCATTCGGGGACACAAATGTTGAACAAGATATGTCATTGTTGACACATAATAGCATGAATGATCTAAGAATAGGAAACACCATCAACAATCTGGTCAAGATTTTAAAGTTCCTGTGCTAAATATGGAGATGATCCTTTCAAGACTCTGATCTAACCAGATTGCCTTGTTTATCCGATAACTTCGTATTACATGGATAAAAACACTGAATAAATGTATAAAACAAAGTGGAATTACTTGGTCATCCTGACTTGGTATTATCTGACTTCAGATGAAGAACACTTTGGCTCCTGGACTTGCTGATCCCCATGGGTCTGACACATTCGTCCGATAACTTAATACGCCATGAATAACAATAAATGTAGAAAACAGTATGAAATTACTTGATTTTCCTGACTTAAAAATATTTGAATTCAGATAAAGAACATTTTGACTCCTGGTGTTGCTGATCCCTATGGATTCTGGCTCAACTGCAAACTTGACATACTGGAATGCTCTTCCAGGCAGCTTCAAATTATGCATGATCAGGACTCTAATCCCTCAATACCTCTATGTTGAATTTGAATTTTAGATGATAAATATATGTCGAAGCTTTCATTCCAAAATAGAAAAGATACATTTTTCATTTGTTCATGATGTCTGACAGTTAAGACTCATTCCTCAGGTTATAGAATATTGTTGTTTCTGAGAGCATTAAATGCGCTCGGCCCTTCTTATCAACTCCTGCTATGCACACTGTCAAACTGAAGTTCAAGAAACATGGTACAGGGCTGATTCTTCTAAGTTAGCTAACAAGGTAAGAAATTAACTCAACTCTCGTTTAACTTCTTGTTGGTGTAGACCATTCGTGTAGAACCACTGACTCTGCTATAAAAATGTGTCTTCTGCAGACTATAGCCAAAGCACTCGGAGACTGGTTTTACGACAAAAATCCATTCCAGAAGATTGATTGCCCTTACCCTTGTGACAACCGTGTTTTTTATCCAAATGCCCATACTTTCGACATTGATAGAAGTTATTCTTTGAGATCATTGATATGGAAATCAGAAACTCCCAAAGGGAAAGAAGCTTGTATTGATTTATTTGTTAAATATTTCACAATAAGGGAAAAGTTATCATGGCATGAAATTGTATGCTGTGGTGCCCTATACACTATACAGATACTATATAGGCAGAATGACCTGGGAGAACTTTGTATTTGGCTCCGTTTGTCAGTTGGACCCTCCTACTCATCACTTTGTCAACCAAACCCTTAAACTTATCAAAACACAATATTTTAAACTCCTCAGACCATTGGCCGAGCATATGTGGCATTAATATTGGTGAGCTGGAAATATGCGTGATTACACAAGCTTGAAAGCGAGTAAAATCAATATTTTAGTTTTAAAAAAATTAAAAAATAAAATTATCTTCTTCAACCCTCCTTCATCCACACCCACCCTTTCTTCTTCTCCACCAGCCCTCTCTCCTCTACCCCTCACCACAGCCCCTCAACTTTCTTCTTTCTCCAGCCTCACATTCACTCTTCTCTGCCTCTTTTTTTTTTTTTTTTTTTATACAAATCAGTAGCATTAACTTCTTCTAAAATTTTCGTTTTTTAGGTTTGAAAAACATTAGTATCATTCTTTTATTAGATGGTTTTAATGAGGAGATTCGGATAATGTGAAGGATGATTGTGACTATTGAAAATTTTAAAACTCCATTGATAAGCTTGAAAAAGCTTAAAAAATAATAAATGGGTCTTGTGAATTTGTAAAATTAATTAAAAATTTTGATTGGGGTTCATTGAGTTTGTGTTGATGAACTTGTAGTTGAATTTACAAGTTAAATCAAGAAGAATTTGATCTAATGGATATGAATCTAGTGCTCAATTTGTGACCAAATATGAAGAAGATGACTATTTGAAAAGTTTAAGAAATTAAAAAATTGATCTAATTGATTTTATTTTATTTTTTTAGCACTTAATTTCGCATGTGGCACTAAAAATGATGTGGAATTTCACGTGTAATCGCGTCCATTACACGCACACTGACCGGAGGAGAAAAGGGTTTAAAATGTTGTATTCTGATGGGTTTAAGGGTCTAGTTGGCAAAGTGATAAGTATGAGGATTCAACTGTCAAACGAAGCCAAATACAAGTGTTTTTCAGGTCATTTCGCCTACTATATATGTATTCTTATGCAATTAGTAAAGATAATCTCAATAAAAGTGATTTTATACTTGTTTGTCTTGTCAAATGCAATGTATATACATACATTATACACCGATGTAGATGATGCACTGAATTTGTATCCAACTGCCTAAATTGTCAACAGGTCAAAGACAATACGCGGGAAGGACTCCACGGAAGTGGACATGTATTCATATAGGGTGTGTTTGGTATCAAGGAAAATCTTTTTCAATTTTCTCATGTTTGGTTGGGCAAAATGTTTTCCAAATCAATTCATTAGGAAATAGACTTCCCTTGTTTTTTAAAAATACTAGTATACGTGCCCCGCGTTGGGCGGATTTTAAAATTAAAAAAAAAAACTAATAAAATCTACTATTCACTTTGTACTGTATATTTTAAAAAATAATTATACAAATCAATTAACTTATTTATTTGTGCATATTACAGTATCATTTTTATTAATACACAATTTAATATTATGTTTATAGTTATAATTAGCTACAGTTATTGTTTTTTTAATATATTTTGTTGAAATTTTAATAAAGATAATATTACTTTCTTTTTGTTTATTTTAGTTTGATGAAAAAAAACAAAAACTTTATGCGTTTTACATGTTTGGTCTACTATTTTTTATTATGTTTAATTAAAATAATATTATATTCTTGTTAGTAACTTTTTTTAAATCTAATTTTCACATGAAATGATAAAATATTTAATTGTAGGCATGATATTCAAAATTTTAAATTGTGTCTTTCTATTTTTTTAGAACTCATATATTGATTACATGATTTTTTTTAAAAAAATCATCTAATTATAGTAATATTTTATTACTAAATAATTTTTAATTTCCAAATCAATTTCGAAAAACACATTGAATCGAAAATGAATATAAAAAGATTAATCCTATAAGATTTAGTTGTTATTGCAAGAAAAAGTCATTAAAAAGAGTTGCAAAATCAGCGAGGAAAAAAAGTTGTTGTATATGTATTTTTCACAATTTGCATTCAAATATAATTTATAGTTACATTGACAGTTATATTTTTCAAATTTATTAATTTTATTGTCTAACAAATATTTTAACAATGACATATTTTCATTAATAAAGTATAAAATAACATGAATTTTTTTAATATACTTTAAATAAAAATTATATAGTAAAAAAATATTCATCAGTTTTTGTTCTTTCATATTCTATGAATTTTCAATCAAGAAAATCATAAATTAAAATTGAAATACATAACTAAAGAAAAATAATAAATTTCATTATCCCATGACCAACAAAAACATTCATCATGTTTCTCTCCACACAATCCATATTATTTGTCTCATCCCATGAACAACAAAAACATTCATCGTGTTTCTCTCTACACAATCCAACTATTTTACAATAAATCTCCTACACTAATGAAGGAGTAACATATCTTATTTTGATATTAAAAAAATAAAATGTCATAAATCATGCTTTAAAAGAATTAAAAACACAACTATAACATATATAAAAAATTAAATAAGGCCAAACAGGATTTAAAAAATAAATAAATATGTATTGCTAAATTTAATAGTAACTATTGTAACAAAAAAAAAAAGAAGATAAATACGAATGGAAGACTCCATCATGCATGGAGCATTGTATTGATTAAATGTGTTTGTCCGCATGAATAAATAGTAATTAGTTAGTAAACATAAAATTTACTAAATTCTTAAAGTATGACATAAAATTATGATTAATAAATGAAAGAAATAGTACCCCTCCTTCAAAATACTTGTCATATTTTATTTTTTTAGAGACAATTCAATTAATATTCAAAGCTAATTCAATTAGATTAAATCAATATTTTTAAAATTAATTTTTTAAATACATGAAAATTATAGAAAAAATAATATACATTATAATTCTTTTCAAACAAACAAACGCAGGTCTCTCTTATTAATAGTAGAGTAGAATTGCATAGTTTACATAAAGTTCATTAAAATATGTGAGATAATAAATAAATCAATTTATAAGCAGAAATAAATTTTGAAAAGTTAATTGTCCAATTAATGACTTCTTTTTTTGTATAATAGAAAAAAAAAGTTTATTACTTCAATATCAGATAGAAAAAACTCAAAAGTACAGAAGCATAAAATACCTAATATATCTTGTGATGAATATAAATACCTAACATATTTTGTGATGACTATACAAATTTGGTGCTTTATCTTGTATATACATATATAGTAGTAAAAGTAAAGTAATAGTAATTATCTATTAACAATAAAACTAACAAAAGACAAAAGATTCAACATAATCATCCAATATAAATTAGAATATCTTTGACAATTCAATTAGCATCCTACAATTGCATGCAGTTAAGGGAAACAATAATATTGTTTTGAAGAAATAACAAAACATGTCATTGATATGCATTTTTTAAGTCTGAAAATGGTCAAATATTTTCGGAGAATAAGAGAAAACCAATAAACATGAAATTCAATGTCTTTAATCTCATTTATGCAGAAATTTATATAAACCACAGATGAAATCATTAACCACATCATTCTTCTTAATCCTTTCTCTAACTTCTTCCGTGCATCGAAACTGCTGACGTCCTCCCATGGATCCTCTTTCTTAAGATCTTGTTATGAACTTGGTTGTTAACTTCAACACCAATAACGTGTTTGGTAACATTTCAAACACGACCGGTACATTCACGGTAGAACTTGTGAGGCATTATATAATTTATTTTGTGAAATATTTCTCTAATGAAATTTCCCATTTCAGAGAAAACTAAGAAGTGGGCAAGAAAAATGGGAAGTTAGATAAATGTGGATTTTGTTAGCTTTATATGTTTTAGTTTTTAAAAAACTGTCACGTTAATTTTTGAAACCGTTTTAAATTTCTGTCTTGTTTTTCAAATTGTAATTGTATTATTATTTAATATAATTAAAGATAATTATTAATTAATAATTAAATACTTGATATTTTAAAATTTTAAAAACACTATCACCTATAGATGTTTTAAAAAATTAATTTTAATTAAATTTTTTTATCATATATTAATCAGTTACAAATCCACAGTTATCCAAATTATTATTATTAATTTTATTATTATTATTATTATTTATTATTATTATTATTATTATTATTATTGAACAATTTACACTTTTATTTTTAAATTATATTTCAAAATTGAAAATTTTAAAATTCAAATAGAAAAAACAATTTTCGTGGAAACCAACCAATATGCAATTCAAATTCATTCTTATCCAAATTATAAATTACCTTTTATTTTAAAGTTGTATCTTAAAGTAGGAAATTTCAAAATTCAAATTTAAAACAATTTTCGTGGAAACTTTAAAAAGAATTAAAAATTAAAAACATGTACCCATGAATTCAATTCAAAATAGTAAGGAAGTTTCGGTTAATTTAAAAGAATTTTAAATTAGAATTTTAAAATAGTAAGGAAGTTTCAATTCGGTTGAATAGGTAGTTTTTATTTTTTAAATGTATTTCAAAAATAGATAATTGAGTTGCTTAAAATTTAAAACTTAAAATAAATTGCTTATTAGTTAATCAAATCCTATTCTTTAGCAACGTGAAAATGTGGATAGAATTTGCTGACATGTTTTTTTTTTTTTTAAAAAAAAAAAGTCATATTTCTTTTTTAAACTTAATTTTAAATACTTAAATTTCAAGATTAATTGTGGCGCTGACACATATGTTGTTTTTCTTCTCCTTTTATATATAGATAGATTTCCAATTTCCAATTTTTACTTTTTCACCCCACTCCACCCCCAGCCCCCCACCCCCCCAAAAAAATATTAAGTTTGTTTTTAAAAAATATTTTTAATTTCAATTATTTATATTTTTACCCCATCTCACTCCCCCCCCCCCCCCCCCAAAAAAAATAAAATTAAGTTTATTTTTAAAAAATATTTTCAATTTCAATTCAAAAATTATTTTCTACTCTCTAGTAAAAAAAAGAGATATTTTCTCAAAAATAATTTTCATTCATAAATCAAACACTAAAAAAACTTTTCTGAAAAATATTTTCTACTCACCAACCAAACATGAGAAAATAAGTCAAAAATCTACTTATTTTTCCAGGAAAACATTTTCTAGGAAAATATTTTCCATGGAAAACATTTTTCTTCATACCAAACACACCCATAGTTGTTGTGGTTGGTTTACCATGCTCGTTCAGGAGATATGACTCTATGTGGGTGATCATGTACCGATTTACTAAGTTGATACACTTAGCTTCCGGTCAAGACTACATACATGGTGCCTCAGAGCATAGCTATTTGAATTTTATATAAAAAAAAGAATAGAAATAATGGTGTAGTAAATCTTGAGATATTAAAGTTTTTACAATAAATAATAGAAATAAATAAAGGGAGTACTAATTGACATATTTATTTTTTAATTATCATAATAATAATAATAAATAAATCAATATATAAAAAAATAGTAAAAAATTGTCAAACAAATAAGAAAAAGATAAATAGGATCGTTGACCAGAGAAAGGTGATATATATATA
Organism: Solanum verrucosum; assembly: GCF_900185275.1. Taxonomy (NCBI): domain Eukaryota; kingdom Viridiplantae; phylum Streptophyta; class Magnoliopsida; order Solanales; family Solanaceae; genus Solanum; species Solanum verrucosum. Next base: position 528,550 of record NW_026020357.1, read on the forward strand.
TATATATATATATATATATATATATATTATAAATTCATTTGTGTTTAATCTACCTAAAGAAATATAATTGAGACCAAAATACTAATAAATGCTTTTGATTAATCATAATTTTAAAACCATAGCGCTCATTATTTAGTGACGAATCACATTTCTTAGGTTACATAATAAAAAAATCCACATCCAATCAAATCCATTGAGGTACATTGTCATTTCTCTTAAATTTCAAGAATCAATTCAATAGTAAGTTGGTCGGATATTTAGAATTGATTGATAAATAGCTCAATACGGAAATTTACAATGTGCTCAAAAGTTTTTTTCTTTTGTTTATTATTATTATTTTAAAAAGACGCATTTTATTATTGAACACCCTACTCAAAATCACATGTCATTATGAGTAAATTTTATTGATTCATTCAAAGTACAAAAGAGTGCGCCTAACTACAACTCACAAACAAAAATAAGTACAACAGACGCATCCATTTTACAATCACGAAACAAATGCTGTAGATTTAATTTAAGAGTCATCTCATTCTATTTAGGTTCACTAATTTTTATTGGCTTGTGAAGGAAATGGAGTAAATGAATCAGAAATAGGAAAACGTCATCATTGCATTGCAATGTTGGGCAGATGATTATATATATAATCTAAATATCCTTCGTTATAGTTTTAGAATTCTGATGCCCCTACCGTTTAATTTTTGGAATGTGTATGCCCTTTGGACTAACGGAGGGACACGTGTCACGATCTTAACAACTTAACTAAAATTTATATAATTTTTATTTCCAATTAAACAATAGACCCAGATAATTAAAAACCCACCCAAATAAGTTAAGATCCACACCCAAATAAATATCATTTTTCCTTTCTTCTCTAGTTCCAGCAACCAAACACCCCAAGAACAGTTACACAACAATGCAACGACTTCATCTTCTCCGGCAAAGCTCCACATACAAAACCATTTCTAATTGCTATTGAACCCAACCTCCCTCGCTCTAACAAAATCAGTGAGTTAGTGACCATTCATTCACCATGAAACCTGACCACCACTCACCCATCTCTCCCTCACCGTTGCTCCAACAGCTCCAGCGAATCAAACCAACGACTTTGGAATGGATTTATGGTCGCAAAACTCAATAACTTTTTTAGATGGTTGGAACTTTGAAAAATGAAGATTGTAGGGCTGAAAGCCAAGAAAATAGATCTGTGAAAATAAAAAATCAACAATACATTCAACAATCACACTACAATGAGAAATATAAAATAAAATCAGTCATAAATCAGACAAGAAAAATATGGAAGGATAAGGAACAACCATACCTCTAGCTCTCTTTGCAGAGCTTCAACAATGGAGGTCAAGAAGCTTCTTTGTAACCCATAGCTAATTTGTGGCGTAGGAATGTTCATACATTGCAAAATGTACCACAAATGGATTTATGGGCAATCAAGAAGAAAAACGACGAAAAATTGCCCCAACACCAGAAAAAACCAAACTCAATTTCATCAACTGAACCCCCCCCCCCCCCTCCCACAAAGTTCTACTCATACATTGAATGAGTTTCCAACTTTGTTTCTGTCATTTGTTCTATTTAAAATTTTTTAGTGAATCTTACTAAAAGTTGTGTTGATAAGAATAATATTAAATTGGAGTATGCAATATGAGATTTAACTAAAATGCAAAGAAAATCTCTAATGGATTCTCTGTTAGAAAGGAAAAGATTTGAGAAGATGGTCTATTGGAGTTTTGGTTATAATTTTGGTGCGGGTCTTAAAATTATTGAGGAACTTTCACATATAGTCACTCAAAAATAGCCTAATTACTCTCCATAGGTATATTTTGATAATTACAATTTGTAGCTACATGTTATAGGGAGGAGAGAGGCGATCGAGATTGGAGAGAGAGAAAAGAGGCGAGCGAAAAAAGGGAAAAGAGTGGGAGAGAGATTAATTATATATGTATATCGATTAGATAATTGTATATTATACATATGTATTTGTATATATGGCAAGAGAGATTGGGAGAGAAAGGAGAGAGGTGAGCGAAATTGGGAGAGGGAGGAGAGAGGCGAGCAAAATTAGGAGAGGGAGGAGAGAGGCGAGTGAGAGAGGGCAGAGAGTGGGAGAGAAGTAAATTGTATATGTGTATCGGTTAGATAATTGTATATTATACATATGCATTTGTATATATGGCAAGAGAGATTGGGAGAGGGAGGAGAGAGGCGGGTGAGAGAGGGCAGATAGTAGGAGAGAGGTAAATTGTATATGTATATCTATTAGATAATTGTATATTATAAATATGTATTTGTATATTCTGGCTAATTATACATATACAAACATGACTAATTATACAAACTCGAAGTCAGCCCACGTAATTAATGTATAATGTTAGTTGCGAATGGTAATTATAATAAACTATAGTTATGATGAGTAATTAAGTAGCATAAGTTTGCTTAATCGCATACTTTACCCTAAATTATTTGGGTGGGGTTTTAATTATGCGGGTCGATTTTTTAATTGGAAATAAAAATTAAATAAATTTTGGATAGGTTGTTAAGATCGTGACACGTGTCCCTTCGTTAGTCCAAAGGAAAAAAACAACATATGCAATAACTTGTGCTCTATTTTAGTATGGTCAAAATCAGCCCGCCTCTTTTCTTCTTTTTTTATTTTTTTATTTTTTTAATTTTACGCTTCTTAGGAGCTCCTACCCCTTTTGCTCCCTTGGTGACTCGAACTCGCAATCTTCAGGTTGGAAGTGAGGGGTGCTTACCATCCGAGCAACTCCCTCTCGTCAGCCCGCCTCATTGGTAACCACATTACACTCATTTGATTGTGTAGTTCTGAGAATTTACATAATACCAAGATTAGATATGGAGTTCCACCTGAAATCAATTCACAAGCTATAAAATAGTTATGTAGAATCCGATTAAAGAATCTTAGCAATTATCAACATTACCTTGTATTCTGATAAGTAAATGGCTATTCGAGCTCAGCCTTTACCAAGTAGTAGAAGCTTAGATCGACTTTTACATGATTTGTGCCTCATTGTTTTCAATAGCTCATCACAGTGGAACGTCAATGCTTCTAAAATCACCTAATGTACAGATTGAATCAATTGTTTAAAGCTTGACTCAGAATTCAAATGAGGTACTTACAAGTTGTGTTTGATTATTAATTAGCGACAAATAGTGTGAGAATAACAAGTTGCAAAAACATTAACAACATAATTGTTTGTTCAACACTTCTAAATGAACATTAAACTACATACTTCCCATGCATTCTTCGGGAAAAACCTTAGTAGTTCTATCTCGTTTTCTTATCTTCGAAATCAATCAACTGAATCGACTTTAGATGAGAGTCCAAGCATACAAGGTGAATTTTGTGTACAGGGACACAAAATCTAAATATAGGCATAAAAAGTAAAGAATTACCTTATAGGTACAGTGTAATTTTTTGCCGAGGAGGGTCGGGTGAAAACCTCATGCCCCCGACTAAATTTGCTCGTGCCTTCCAATTGTCACACCATTCTTCATACATTATACAATTAATCTCACTCCATTTTTCCTCCTAGAAAACAGTTGAGAGTCAGAAGAGAAACCAATTTATCGAAAACATTGAACACCTATATTAAAAAACCAATAAATCACAATTAGCAATCACTCAGCAGCGTAACTAACTATTTCATCGATTACAAGTGAAAATGCCAAACATGTTTCACTTTCAAGTGCCACTAATGCATTAAAAATCCTTGTAATCTTTTTTTATTGCAGAATACAAAGTATGATACTTGCTATTCAAATCAAGCCATCCATCCAATCAACATCTTATTCATCTCAGGGAATTCTAAACCTTTAATCCCCTCATTAAGTCAATCGAACTTATCCCAATGCTCCATTTCAACCATATTTCTTGCGCAAAACATTTGAAATATGTATCTCCAAAGTTGTAGCATTGAAATGAGTTGAGTTTCAAACTTTTTGTAAAAATTTAAGAGCATGCATTTCATGCTACTTTTATAACATTTACCCATTCGTCAAAGAAAGTTATGAGTTGATCAGTTCAGAATCTACCAGTGTCAAAGTGAACTTTATAAGTTAAAATTAATGGTCAGTCAGATCTTATTCCTTCTTCATTGTAGCATATTTCATTATTTTGGGGAGTTGAATCTCGAATATAGGTTCATAGTTTAGCATTATTGTAATTATCAATGAGATTTTCGTTAGAAAGCTTATTGACGCCATCTTTTGTTCTTGAGAAAAAAAAAAAAAACTTTTTATGTTAATCAACTTTGAGTTTTATAAAGTAATTACAACTTGCCTTTCAAACAACTATCATATAAAAGAAATGTAATTTGTACCAAATGTCATTGTTACAAACACATGTACAATTATCATCCACGTTTAAATCATTTGCACATCCCTATCCCTGTCCCTTGAAATGTGTGTGTTCAATATCTTGTTTTCATAGGAAGGAGTTGCAATTGAAATAGCTAAGGCTGTTGTTGAATGCTCTAAATGGAAACTTTCAGCTACCGCTCTTGAGAATGCTCCGATGGTCCCTCCTGAGGTAATTAGCTATAGTATTAATTAGTGCTTATTTTTCTCTTTTAGGTTTCCACCCATACGAAGGAAAATGATGAAATTTTTCTGCTTCTGTTGTCCGAAAGTTCTTTCCCCCTCTTCGTGAAATTAGAGGTTTTTATTAATTTAACATTGTAAAAATAATTAACTGAACTATTAAATTTTATTGTTTACTTTCAGGTTTCTGTATGTGTTGTTGTGGTTAGTGTTCCTCAGTCTATTCCGCCTTCTTTAACTTCCGTATTTTAGCTTCTTCAATTTGCCTAATATTGTTTTTTTCTTGGATTCACCTGTCTGTCTTCTTATTAGCTGAATTATTTTCTAAAAAAAATATTTTATTTTGAAAACATGAATTGCTGAAAGATTATAAACATCATTCTAATTGTGATGATTTATAGCTGCTTATCAAATCTGTACACTTTTTCCTTATGCTTCAATGTTAAGAAGTAAATTTATAAACATGACACCTAACAATTCACTTCTATAAATTTTTCAAGCTGGCTGATTTATTTTAATTTGTGATGGATAAAGTTTTGTTGTTTTGTGCCATGCAAAAAATGTAGTAAATATATGATGAAGAAGATGTTATTAAAGATTGAAGCATGGCCTATGTAACAATGATGTTGTGTTGGGCCGTGCTTGTATACTTGGGAATAAAAGTGGCCATAATCCTATTCATTTTGATTGGTAATCATTTCAAGTGATTGTGATTCACTTTAATCTCATCTTCTTTATGTAATGGGTCTCAATTTTATGGTTAAGAATCTCAAACTTGAAGATACATAAGATTTTGTTATTTTATATTAATAAGACGTACAAAACTATTTTCTAAACTAGGCTCCCTTAGTAAATACTATCAAATAATTAATATATGTTTTTCTGTCACAAATGGCAGACAATTTTAATATGTGAAATACTAATAGTAAAGAATAAAGCCTTACACAACATGTTTCTGATTTAACGATAAAGTTTTTATGTTCTTTTAATCGTTAATCAAATGAATTTTAAAAATTCAAACATAGTAGAAAACCATAAAGGTTTTAATCTCCAGAAACCTCAAATACAGAAACTATTAGATTTCTTAAGCTTGTTATCTCTTGTATTAAGGTTAGCAAAACAGAAACAGAAAATAGATGAAACAAACAGAAATAATAATCCGAGTCCACAAAACCCACTGTGTTTCCTTAAGAAATTTAATCCCCTAAAGTACCCGAGGTTACAGATTAATTCCTCCCAAGATAAAATGGATTAACTATTAGAGAAGTAGCGGTACCTCAAACTTCACTAATTTCAGCGAACGCAAGAACAACAACAAGAGCACACACAGACTCAGTCGATCAACAATTTTGTTTATGTAAGAAAATGTATGCAGAGAGGACAAATTTTCAGTGAATGAAAAATGGGAAAAACCTCTTATTTATAGCCAATTGCAGTAAGGAACGCGTCTGTTCGGACAGTGGTGTCTTTCCAGAACGTTGTGTATTTTTGGGAAAAGTAGCGTCTTTTCGAAAGGAACAGGTCCCGTCAGAACGATGTTACCATTACACGCGAATTTCAAATAAATCCTGTTATGCGAAATTAATTCTGTTAATTAACTAACATTCTGAATTAATTTATAAGAGAAAGGAAATCAATTAATGAGATTGATTAAATAAATTTTGTCCAAAAATATTATCAATGAATTATTTGCCTAAGTCGAAGCCGAGCAAGCGACGACGACGACGACGGCGTGAGGGATAACAAATTATGCTATCCTAAAAAATGTTCCACGGTGTAAATTCTGCGCTGCAAAAAGATTCGAGTATGAGACACCATCATTTTGTTGTGGCAATGGTGTTGTGCGGCTTATTTCACATCAAGCACCAACAACTTTAAGAAATCTATATTTAGGAAATACTAATGAATCTGAACAGATTCAAACTTATATAAAAACTTACAACAACATTTTTGCGTTCACATCTCTTGGAGTTAGTTATGACAAAGAACTAGCAAAAAAGTATAAAGGTATATCCACCTTTCGAGTTCAGGAAAAAATGTATCACTTTATAGATGACTTAGTACCAGCTACTGAAAAAGGAACAAATTTACAATTATATTTCTTTGATAGTGAAAATGAATTGAGGAATCGATTGGGATGTTCAAGCAAACTGAATGAAGGTACTGTACAAAAGCTGATGGAAATATTAAAAACTAATCCATACTCCATATTCCTAAAATCACTAATAAATATTCCACAATATCTGACTTCTACATTGCTCTAAAATCCGATGCTGATTTAGATCAAAGAGTATACAACTTACCAACTGCATCAGAAGTCACTGGAATATGGGTAGAGCAAGATGCTCAAAGTTATACACTCACCCCACATATTTGTGTATATACAAATAGCAATAAGAGTCAATTGATAAATTATTACTACGATTGTTATGATCCATTATAGTATCCATTGTTATTTCCATAAGGTCAAAATGGATGGCATTGTGGTATTCAGAAAGTTGATCCTTTAGGTTCTTCTTCTTCTAGACAAAAATATTGTGAAAATGAACAATTGCCAAGCATAACAAATATGGCTACAATTGATGGATTTCTTGATATAAAAGCTGAAGCTATGCAAAAAGGAAAACGTAAGAGAAACACTGTTTCCTACCGTGAATATTACTGCTATCAGCTTCAAATGCGAGACGATGAAAATATAATTCTACATTCAAGAAGATTGTTTCAACAATACACTGTAGACCAATGTATAAAGATCGAAACTCAACGATTAGATTATGCTTCTTTCAATCCGGATTTATATAGAACAAATGTATTAGGAGGATTGCTAGATGCTCTACGACGAGGTGAAATAGATTCTTCACAAGTAGGTAAACAAAATTTCTCCCACTTAGCTTTACAGGAGGGCCAAGAGATATGCGTAGACAGCACATGGATGCAATTGCATTGGTACATCATTTTGGAAGACCTGATATATTTTTAACCATCACATGTAACCCCTTTAGGCCAGAGATCAAAGTAAATCTTCTAGCAATTGATGAAGCACAAAATAGACCCGATTTGATTTGTCAAGTATTTCGTGCAAAGTTAGAGGAACTAAAAAAGGATTTATTAAAGAAACACATATTCGGTAAAGTTGTGGCATATATGTACATAATAGAATTTCAGAAACGAGGACTCCCTCATGCTCATTTTCTAATTATACTTGATAAAATATTCAAAATACTTACACCTGAAGCCTATGATCGATTTGTTTGTACAGAATTACCAAATCCTAAAATAAATCCTCACTTATATTCACTCGTTACACAACACATGATTCATGGACCTTGCGGTGAAATAAATCCAACAAGTCCTTGTATGAAAAAAAGGATATTGTAAGTTTAAGTATCCAAAAGAGCTTGCTGATGAAACGACAAAAGAAAAAAGTTCATATCCTATTTATAGAAGACGCAATATAGGAAACTATGTGGAGATTAGAAAACATCACCATAACAATTCGTGGGTTGTCCCTTATAATTCCTTTTTATTATCCAAATATAATTGTCATATAAACGTTGAGATTTGTTCGGATATTAAAGTAGTTAAATACATTTATAAGTACATATGCAAAGGACATGATAAAACCGCATTCCAGATTCATACTAATGATACAAATATAGAAGTTGATGAGATAAAAGAATATCAATCAACTAGATGGGTTTCTGCACCTGAAGCAGCATGGCGTATATTTGATTTTAATATCAATGAAATGTCTCCTAATGTATACCATCTTCAACTACATCTCGATGGACAACAACTTGTTTCATTCAAAAGTATTGATAATATTAGTAAAATTATAAATAATCAAATGATATAAAACACAATGTTAACTGATTTTTTTGTAATGAACACAGTAAACGACACCGCTAAAAGTTTAAAATTACTATATCGAGAATTTTCCGAATATTTTGTCTGGTCAAAAACGGATAAAATGTGGACAATTCGTAAGCGTGAAAATGCTATTGGACATGTCGTCACTTGCCATCCTACTGAAGGAGAAAGATACTACCTTAGATTACTTTTAATGAACATAAGAGGACCAAAATCATAGCAAGACTTGCTAACGGTTAATGGCAAATTTTGTACAACATTTAGAGAAGCAGCTGAAAAAAGAGGATTATTACTTTTAGATAATAATTTAATAGAATGCATGTCCGAGGCAGTAGATTATCAAATGCCAGCAAGTCTTAGACATTTGTTTGCTATGTTACTGATATACTGTAGCCCAAGTAATCCAAAAGAATTATGGAAAAAATTTGAAATATCCTTATCACAGGATTTTGTGAGAATTCCAAACATTAGTACGAAGGAAATTCGTTATAGGGTGTTAAAGCATATTAATGATATTCTTCATTTAGTTGGTCGTGATATTAATGAATTTAAACTAATTCCTGAAATAATTAAAGCATTTGCGCTATCAAAAGAAGCTACAAATGTTTACTTTGAAAGAAATATTATTGTTAGTGAAGATGATCTGCTTCTACAAAATAAATTAAACATTGCACAAAGAAGAGCTTATAATATAATCTTGGATAGAATATTTTCAAATAAATCAGGTGCATTCTTTATAGATGGCCCTGGAGGAACTGGTAAAAGCTTTTTATATCGTGCTTTAATAGCAACTGTTAGATATAGAGGATTTATAGCTTTGGCAACTGCAAGTTCAGGTGTCGCAGCTTCGCTGCTTCCAGGTGGTCGCACTGCTCATCCTTTTTCAATAGCTGGTACTAAGTCATCTATAAAGTGATACATTTTCCCTGAACTCAAAAGGTGGATATACCTTTATACTTTTTTGCTAGTTCTTTGTCATAATTAACTCCAAGAGATGTGAATGCTAAAATGTTGTTGTAAGTTTTTGTATAAGTTCGAAACTGTTCAGATTCATTAGTATTTCCTAAATATAGATTTCTTAAAATTGTTGGTGCTTGATGCGAAATAAGCCTCACAACACCATTGCCACAACAAAATGCTAGTGTCTCATACTCAATTTTTTTGCAGCGCAGAATTTATACCGAGGAACATTTTTAGGATAGCATAATTTGTTATCGGATGGATGGTTTTCATGTAATTAACTTCTCTTGAACTATATCCTGCACAATATAGTTACTTCTGAAACCAAATTTAGTGGGCAAAGATTATTGTAGATTATAGCCTATCTAGTTACCTTACTTGTAATAAGAGTTTGCTCATGTGTAGATAATGTAGTGGTGCTGGAGCTAGCACCAATGGAGGCATTATTCTCGATGGCTGAGTTTGCCCGTTTGCCAGCTGAATAGACATCTTTCTTATTGGATTGTGTCAATTTATATAATTCACGCCGTCTAGCTTTTTTATCTGTGTGAACTTTTTCAGAATTCAAATCATTTCTATTACTTTTGTCTGACATTTGGAGAATCCTTATCTATCCTGAATGTGAGATATAAATTATATGTTTAATTTTTTTTCTTATTCATGCACAAAACACTTCAAAATAATTATAACAAATCAAACTATTCTTTGTAGAATTCAGTAAAGATGGAGAAAATTAATACATAAGGGAAAAGAAAAATCATAATAACGGGTGGAAAAGAACATACCTGTAGCTGAAACTTTAATAGTAATAATTGCAGATTCTTAACATCACACTGCACGCAAAAATAATTGTAAAATGAATTTAGTATTTTCTACAATTTGTATCTATCAAATACCATCTGTAATAGTTTACCTTAAATGTATGATATTAGTGCATAGCCATATGAATATATGAAAGCTTAGACAAACAAAACAACAGACCTATTAGACTTAAATACTGAAATGGAAATATTAGTGTCAAGCGACAATTCATAATGACATTGTTAACATATTGCAGTTTCTATGAGCTCATAATCACTATAGTTGCTTCTAGCATATATAAGCACAAGTTGATAGAAGTTCGCTGATCAGGATGCTAGAGCTCTTTTAAAAGTTGGGAGAAAAAAACCAAAAACTGATAAGAAAACTTCCATATGATTTTTTTCTTAAAGAAGCAAGGCATTTAGCTGCTGTTATAGTTAAAAAATGTAAGCTGACTTAATTTATGACATGTATTACGAGCAGTTAAAAAAGGTAAACTGACTCCATTTAGAAAATCTATTCATGTTTTCCAGCAAAATACATTGGCAATGTACAAATTACATTTTCTTAAATTTTTATCAAGTCATAAATACAATGGCCATACTACCTATAATATAAATAATTAAACTCATGTTTCTGCCTTGGTCTTTCTTAGCTTCACTTTGGTTCAATTCCTTTTTCAACTTTTCCTTGCCCATTCACTGGTTCAGCCTCATGACCAGCACCACGGTTCATGACAAGGACCACGACCCGTCTAGGTGCTCGTGGTCTTCACTTGGTCACCATCATTTCCTGCTTCTTTTTTCAGTTTTCCACGCAAGAAAGAATCTGTCTGCACATTCAACAAACACATCAAAACATACAAAAATGCACAATTCTAGTATTACTCCTTAGCTTTCAAGCATCAAATGTGCTAAGATTTCGCGGCACATCAGTAGGGGGTGACATATTTGTATTTATATAGTCACGGATTGAAGACGATTGAGCTTGTCCACTCATTCAAGCTTCGTACATCTTCACCATTTGCTGTCTTAGTATCCTTACCTCTTCGGTTGACACTCTTTCTTGTGGCATTATCTGGTTCTGGACCTCATCATTGTCCGACTCATTTCCGTCTTTGTGAGTCATTTTCTTTTTTCCTTTTGACCTTGTATTGTAGGGATGAGATGCCAGCTTAACCACAAACCAACCACCTTAATTTAACTGTGCATGGATAATAATGCTTGTTAGGGTTGGACATTTCTTAATTATTAGTTGTTTTTGGTTTTTTTCTAAAAAAAATGATTTGATAATGGATTGATCAAATCTGTTTGGTATTGCGTACGTAACACGCTTGCGAATATGACTAAGATCTTTGCATATTTTTTTTCTAAAACTCAATAACTAAGTTTATTTTTAGAGCTTTGAGATAAAGTCCTTTAGTTTTTTCTTAATTATTAAAAGAAAATTAAGGAAAACTTATTTTTGATAAAGATTAAAGCTTCTTGTTTTTCATTATTATTTTGTTTTGAATTTTTGAAAAAAGGATGTTTTTTTTTGAATAAAGATCACCGAACGCAAAGAGGGTTGCCTACATATATCAGTGAGATGAGAATCAAGTGTGGGCGGACCGATCGGCCCATCCCAAAGTCCAACTACGAGCTTTTTAACTGCAACAACTTAAATATACGCTATTGGAGCTGGAATTACCATGGTTGCTGGCACCAGACTTGCCCTCCAATGGATCCTCGTTAAGGGATTTAGATTGTACTCATTCCAATTACAAAACTCATAGAGCCCGATATTGTTATTTATTGTCACTACATCCCCGTGTCAGGATTGGGTAATTTGTGCACCTGCTGCCTTTCTTGTATATGGTAGCCGTTTCTCAGGCTCCCTCTCCGGAATCAAACCCTAATTCTCCATCACCCGTCACCACCATGGTAGGCCACTATCCTACCATCGAAAGTTGATAGGGCATAAATTTGAATGATGCGTCACCGGCACGATGGCCGTGAGATCCGTCGAGTTATCATGAATCATCGCAGCAACGGGCAGAGCCCGCGTCGACCTTTTATCTAATAAATGCATCCCTTCCAAAAGTCGGGGTTTGTTGCACGTATTAGCTCTAGAATTACTACGGCTATCCGAGTAGTAGATACCATCAAACAAATTATAACTGATTTAATGAGCCATTTGCAGTTTCACAGTCTGAATTTGTTCATACTTACATATGCATGGCTTAATCTTTGAGACAAGCATATGACTACTGGCAGGATCAACCAGGTAGCATTCCTCAACAACGCCGTGCGCTGCATGAGCCCGGCGCGCCCGTTCGGGCACAGACGAGTCCAAGGCGAGCGCGACCATCATTCGCAAGGAGCATTTGTTTTGGGCAAATAGGAGCCAGTGAAGGCCCCATGCCCACTGCGTCTATCGAATCCGAGAATTCGAGCCGCTACTCGCGGACCACGCCATCGCACGATGAAGCGAGGATGGCGTGGGAACGCTTATGGCTGCAGGAATTACAAAATGGTAAAATAGTTAAGCCCAAAGCCATTTTTTCATTCACGTTGGATGAGAAACGTGAAATTTGTGAGTGGGTTAAAAATTTGAGGATGCCGGAGCACTATGCTTCGAATTTAGGAAAGCATGCATATATGAATGAAGGAAAATTGATAGGTATGAAAAGTCATGATTGTCATGTATGAAAAGGAAACTTTAATTCCTATCGCTTTTAGCCATCTACCCGAAAGGATATGGAAACCAATCACAGAGATAAGTCTTTTCTTTAAAGATTTGTGTTCTGGAAAGTTGAGCCGTTTGGGTGCACTTTTTCTATTGTAACCGTTTGGGGGGGGGGGGGACACTAACAGCTGACAGCCCCCATCCCCTAACAACACTCCCTACCCCTCTTTAACCCCTTAACACTATAAATATACCCTTATTTCTTTCATTTATCTCACAAATTCACAAACTATTTTATTAACATCTTACAAAATTTCTCAATTCTAAATCTCTCTTATCAATTATAACTTTTATTTTGTGCTATTGATTTGTTGGAGTTCGGACTTCAGAGATTTTTTTGAAGTAAATTGCAAGCTTTAATTGACATCTCTCAATTTTGACTTTTGTTTATACGTCTGCTTTTACGTAGACGTTCGGTACATTTGTTCCAACTTTAATCTCTTTATTTGTTTATTTATTAAGTTACTTTATTTTTTAAATAATTATCTTGCTTGTTTTTCTTAATAATTAATTTATTTTAAACTTTAAAAATGAATTTGAAAAAAATAGTGGTAAAAAAACAATGTGTGCAAAAAATATTCTTCTAGGGGAGGAACTAGTAGTTGTACTTCTAAATATTTGCCACCTAGATTTCGAATTAATACTGATGATAATATTCATGTTGATAAAACTTATTTTATGTCACGGCCAAATATTATTGATTTTAATTCTGAAAATGAAATAGATCATACATAAATAGATGTTTTACAAATTTTGAGGAAGAATTAGATGAGGAAGTAGAAATAGAAGTAGAAGAGGATGATAACACCCCTACCCCTACTAGTCCGGCTACTGATTCACCACAACAAAATGATATCCCTTCTTTACCTACGTTTTCAAAGACGGTACGTGTTAAAAGATGTTTAGTTTGAAATTTTTTGATACAAAATGAGGAAAAAACTACTACTACTTGCATAAAATGTAAAATTAATCATGAGTTATTTGAATACGGGAGCACATGGGGGACGAACGGCTAAAAACACATTTGAGAGGGTGTAACAAAAAAAATGTTCACCTAGATGATATCGAAAGGGCTAAAAGAAAGGCAATACCCATAACTGAAAAATCTATAGGAGGTTCTAATATAGTTTAAAGTGTGTTAAGTATGTCTAAGGCGATTGTTGGGTTTTAAAAGGAGTGAATGCAAAATGAAGAGGTGCGACTTTTATGAAGAGTTGTGACTTTTATGAAAAATTGCGAATTTTACAAAGAGTTGTGACTTTTATGAAAAGTTGTGACTTTTATGAAAGGTTGTGACCTTTCCGAAAGATTGTGACTTTTTCAAAGGGTTGTGACCTTTTCGGTAAGGCACAATAAACATCATTTCACACTACCCTTTGTTGTCTATAAATAGAGAGTTTCCTTTTATTATTCAACAAAAAACTGAACCAATTTTCTAGACTTCTACTACTACTACTACTAAATCTAGTATTCTAAGTGTACTTTACTGCCGTTGCGTGGTTCGCTGACACCGTGGTTTTAGGTACCAATACACCGATAAGTAAGATCATTCTATCCTGGGAGGATATATTTCATTAACCTCGGGTACTTGAGGGGAATAATTTCCTTTAGGGGACACTCTGCATTCAATGGGCTCGATTTTCTTTCTTTGAGAAAAATATTTTGTATATTATTTCTAATCTGTTTCTGATTCTATTTTCTCTGCTAGTTTTAATTTTCTAGTTTTGAAAATACTCTTTAAACATTGTTGTTTCTTACCAAGTTCTTCAAAGTTTTGTTCTAAGTATCTTAGGAATATAAGATCAACAACAATCTTAAGGAAATTACTATACTGTTGGTATTTCTTGTATTCTACTGATTGAGGGAAACAAATCATGGAAGTAGAAGATTAATGCACTACTTCTTCATAATTCGGTGCCTTGTTTAGTAAGATCGAATTGAGAATGTACTAGAAAAATTGGTTGTATTCCGGTTAAAGATGACACCAGGTAACCTTCTTATTATTTATCTAAGGAGGAAAATAGTTTCTAAAAGTAAATTCTTTTGATAAAAAACTTGTTGCTCCCTAATATACACGCAAGTGTACGCGGTCGCGCAAGTAATATAGATTCTTTAAGAAATGAGTTATCGTTCCCAAGGGACTTATGATCAATTTATATTCACTTAACTCTACAACTAAAAGTAAAAAGTTACCTTTTCAAGAGTTGATGATTTATTGTTTATCTACTAATAATTATGCACTAAATGAAAGTAACTAATTGTGAATGACTGTGATATAATGTTTCAAGCAAGTTAAACGAAATTATAGGGCTGCAACATATACTGAATATCATGTATCATATTATTGGCTTAAAATTAATTTCAGTTGTCAAGTTACTGGTTTATAGGGTTAATGACATGATCCGGGTTATACGCCTCTAGTCGCCTATCCCAGTTAGCTATCTAACTACATCGTTGAGCGGGAATAAATAGACTAACTTGCGAGCATTTATATTTCATCCTATTTCGTAACCTAGAAAGGTGTTCATCTGGGCGTCACTCTTGAACACTAATCACCTCAATCTAATGGGTGGACCGAGCTCTCTATATTCTCTGGTCTATCTAATCCCTCATCTCTCGATTTTAAGATTAGACAATGTATGTATCTTATGGTGATCAAGCATAACATACTAAAACAAGAATATAGAAGTAACTTATAATCACAAACAAGAATTAATTCATAAAGCCTTAAATAATCAACATTCAATCCGTAGCTACAACTCCAAAATTAGGGCGTTTAGCTACTCATGCTATTAGAAAACAAGAAAATACAATAGTTCATGCAATTTCCAGAAAATAGAAGAGTTAAAGGATTAAAACCTATTACCAACTTGAATTCTTACTGGTTGCACACTAAATCAAAAGTCGAACGCCCCCACAATGGAACCTAAGGGGTCTATTTATAAATTTAAGAAAATTGGAGACAAAATCTACTTCAACTAGTAATCCTTTTTAACACAACTTAAGCTTGAAAAAGGGGATTTCCTTGGCGTGTCGTGCCTCCTATCGCCCCACGAACATGCTCCAGTTGTATCAGTGTTGGCGCGCCGCGCCTCTCAGGGTGCCTGAGAAAGGCCCCAGAATGTTGGGCCTTGGCGCATCGCGCCTCTCAACACGCCTGAGAGGCCTCTCTGAATGTTGGCCCTTGGCACCTCGCGCCTAGCAGTGCGCCTGGCCCTGGGCCTTCATCCCTAGCCACTTTTCATGCTCTTTTGCATCTCTTTTCTTCAAGTTGACTCCAATTCCCTTGAGAGTTTCCTGAAACAACTAATCACGTGTGTAAGTGCACAATCATCACAAGTTACACCAAAAATTAAGCTAATGACTATAGATCATTCTTCAATCTAATAGATTCATGGGCAAATAATGACAACTTAGGCATATAAATATGCCTAAGATCACCACCCCACACTTAGAATTTTGTTTGTCCTCAAACAATCTCTAGACTATCAACTCTTTTTCACAACCCTTGGACTTATCAACCCACCTTAAAATCATCCAAACATTTTTAATCATGATCTTGTAGTTCACAATGGATGCAACAATTCACAACATTTACACCAAGTACAACACATGCTCAAAGAATGACCCTTTTATTATTTTTCTGGGCTAATGCAAACTCATACAAACACACCAATTAGATAATCCTATACATGCCATGAATGCCGTCACTTGTCTATGTTTAGTAAAGCCTTTCACTCAAACAATTTCAAACTCAACAAGGCCTGTTTTTTTAAAACAATCAACTCACTCTCACAAAAGAAATTCTTACTTGCCTCAACATACCATAATCTTTCCCATCGTGTGTTCTTACTTTCGCATTATA
Source organism: Solanum verrucosum (assembly GCF_900185275.1). NCBI lineage: Eukaryota > Viridiplantae > Streptophyta > Magnoliopsida > Solanales > Solanaceae > Solanum > Solanum verrucosum. Next base: position 545,348 of record NW_026020357.1, read on the forward strand.
CTTCTCAAGGAATCAAGAGGACTTTGATTTGGTTGTAATGTCGGCTTAAGGTAAGGGATGAAATATTTGGGAATCATTTTAGTGACTAGACCTCCCTAATGCACATGCTATTATTTTGCCATCAATCTCCTTCATAGCTCTTCCTTCCTCCTAGTATACACTTCATGACTATATACCCCCTTTGTTGCTCCATATTTGCCCTTTATTTCTTTTTCATCATATTTTTTTTTCATTTTTTTCATGCCTTTGCACTAGCCATCCAAACTCTAGATTTTAACATCCGAGTAAGGTATACATTATCCTTGATAGGATCAGGGCCAACGTTTTGAGCATAGCTCTAAATTAGCCACCCTCAATTTTAGTCGAGGTGCACATTGTCATTAAGGACCAGGGCCAAAATAAAATTTTCTTTTCCACACAATGTAGCATTTCACCCTTACTATATTAACCAACAATTTTCAACCCTTCTTCTTAACATAGTGCATTAAGGATTTTCATAGGATCAAAAGGCTTGGTATCAAACAAACAGGTTTCGACTTATCATGTGGTTTATCAATAAACAAGGCTAAAGGCTCAATGGGGCTTCACTAGGGATAATTTCAATAGCAGACATACAAGTAGAGTCAAGAATTAGTTAATTCAAAGAAACGCCTCAATCACATTCCCTAAGTCATACAAGCTACAAATTCAACACACACAAGGCAAGTTCTAGATATCAAGTTAAGCAAGAACCAATCAATTTTCACCACACATGGCATCATGACACATATAAGGATATATCAACTAACATGTTCATACAATTTGCATTACGGTATTACTACACAATTAAGACCATTTTCATATTGTTTTGAGTGAAAACTTAAGAACACATGCTAGTTACAAGGTCAACAATCTATTGCATTTTTCCAAATATGACTACCCATGACGTTTGGCTAACTTATTCAGACATAACTTCAAAAGACCAAGGTTGGTTTCTTAATCCTACTCTTCTATGTGACTAATTTTCCCTTAAGACGGTCGTCATCCATCCATTATTGGGAACTGTCACTCTTAAGATGACTCTAAGACTCAATAAAGCAATAAACTAATCCTATTCAGTTCAAAGGGACAATCCTCAGTAAAAGTACCAAAAACAAATGCTGAGGAACCCAAAATAAAAAAATTTAAAAATTTACTAAAAACTAACACTAGACTCGATAAAGCAGTAAAAACTATTTACAACAGAGAATATTACCCCACCCCACACTTTAAAAATAAGCACTATCCTCAGTGCACAAATAAAACAAAGTATAAGGTTAGGAATACTCCCTGGGCCCTCTAGGCCTTGTCGTCACCACCATCGAACACCATCAAGGCATTCGTCTCCTCATCCACATCATCATCCTCCTCATCATCCATAGCCTCATTAACAGTAGCTTCATCATCATCCAAAGGCTCCAAAAGGCAGGACCAATCTTGCACAGAAATGTTGCACTCTCAAATAAAGGATAGCGTTCTGCCATTATTTCCATCTCATCATCAGTAACCAGACGTCCTCCGATCCGCAATTGCAACTCAGCCATCCCAAACATCTTAGCCATGACACTATCGTCATGGGCTTGCCTCTCTTGAGCAGACAGAATCGGTCTATGAGATGTGTCAAGTGCCTTAGTCCTCGTCACATCAAGTAGATTACCCGTTAGATTCGGGTGAAAAGTAATGGTCAGGTCCACAACCTCTTCCTCAATACCCCAGGCCCTCAGAAACCGGGTGATCAAACCCCCATATCAAAATCGCCACCTCATATTATTCCTAAATTTCATCATGTTTTGTCTAAGAATCTCCCCTACATTAATGGGCATTCCCTTCTTCAGCATATAAACCAATACCACCCTATCCCTTGTTACCTCTGTCAGATGTTTCACGGGTAGTAGCACACTACACACTATCTTTAACCACACCCTAACAACTTGATTGAAATTAGCAAAATTGAGGGTATTTTGTCTCCCAGTATCCTTGCTACACTCCTACCTAGCCGTGGACTCTACCCCACGTAAAGTATGTCGGATATCCCTATAAGGAGGTTTATCCTTCAATGTATCAAAGTCATCATAATCACAATTCGGGGTCCCCAAAAATTCATTTAGTATCATAGCATTGAACTTCACATCCTTACCTCTAATAGGAACAATTTTATATTTAGTTTCAATGAGCTAATTTTCATAAAACTCACGAACTAAAGACAAATTACAATCTCCCAGATGATAAAAAATAAAACTCAGCCCCAACTCAAGCATAGTCTGATAAATAACAGGAAATTGAGACTGCAACTTTACCTCATGGATGTATTCGTTGCCCATATACTTTGGTTCGCGCTCACAGTCAAACCATTCCTAACCATACCGCTCCACCCCTTTATCCCAAATTTCTGGACTGGTTCCCAATTTTGGTACGCGGATGCTTCACCCTTCCTACTCCGCTTAAAGATCCTCAATGTCCCATCAACCTGTAAATCAGATAATTCTGCATAAAGTATAAATGCAAAGTTTCATTAGTACCCAAATATGCGTACCTTAGGTGAGCCGGTAGAGTTTTTAGTTCCAACTTAGGGTCTTCTTCTATTGATGGCTTTGGTGGGGGGCCCAACTCGCGATCTAGTGACTTCACTTGAGTCCTACGAGTGTCTACTAGTGCTAGATTTAAACATGATTCAATCTCTTGAGCTTCAGTATCTCCCTTTATCTCATGACCCACTAACACTCTTTCTAAAAGATCTCCAGGCACAACTACTTGTGATTCTATTATGCGATCAACCACAGTAATAGCAGAAAACTCTTCATAAATAAAAGGCAATTTTAAAGCGCGGTAAACATCAAATACCTCAACCTTATCATGTGCCCTCATAGTTAGTTGACCAACTGCTATATCAATCAACTCCCTACTTGTGGCCAAGAAAGGTCATCCCAAAATGAATGAAACTTCAGAATCGGGTTCAAAGGCTAAGACCACAAAATCTACCGGAAAAATCAATGAACCTACTTGCACTAACACATTTTCTACCACCCTCTCTGGCCTAGCAATGGATCTATCAACGAGTTGGAGAATAATAATGGTTCATTTTGGACTACCCAACCCAAGATTTTGATACAAAGATAATGGCATCAAATTTATACTTGCCCCCAAATCACACAACCCCCGGGCATGAACACTTTGCCAATTGTAATCTGCACAGTAAAACTACCCGGGTCTTTTGACTTTTTGGACAATCTGTTTTGGATCCTTGAGCTTCACTCCTCTGTAAGTGCTACAGTTTCATATTCAGTGAGCCTCATTTTTCTAGCCACAATGTCCTTCACGTATTTAGCATACTTCGGGATACCCTGCAAAATGTCAATCAAAGGTAGATTAATGTGAACCTGTTTAAGAAGAGAGAGAAACTTACCGAAACATTCATCTTCATTATGATTTTTCAGCCTTTGTGGAAATGGAGGCGGTAATTTCTTTTGAGGAATGGGTACCTCAACATTGGAGCTTTTTACTACGTCTACCATCTTCTTTTCTTTGTTACTTACCTCGGTATCTCTCTTCTTTGGAGCTAGTTCCTCTAATTGTAACCCGCTTCTAGTACTTACCGCATGTAATTGCTTTGGGTTGGGCTCAGTATCACCGGGCAGCCCACCTTGGGGATGCAAGTTCAAAGAATTAGCCACTTGCACAACTTGTTTATCTAAACTCATTTGGGACATCTGGATGTTTCTAATGTTCTCATCTTGCTTATCTATCCTAGCTTTTAATTTGGTCCCTATTTCAGTCATGAGCTTTTGGAGTAGCTCTTCATTGGTCATCCCCCCTCTTGGTGCGCTAGGATTCGAGCCTTGGTTAGGATTGTAGTATTGTTGCCCAGCCCCTTGAGAACGGTATTGGTTAACCCCTTGCACCTGATTTTGGTTTTGGTTCCCACCCCATGAGAAGTTAGGATGGTTCCTCCAACTAGGGTTGTAAGTATTGCCATAATTTTGTTGAACTCCACCCTTTTGCGCATTTCCCACATAATTTACGGAATCCGGGTTTGCCTCACATTGCTTAGTTTCATGAGTTCCACTACCATATACCTCACACCAATTGGCTGCCTGTTGTACAACATTTACCGGTGCCTGATTTAGCGCCATCTGTTTAAAATGTAGGGCCATGTTATGTTGCATTGCATCTAATTTGGCATTTATGGCAATAGCTTGGTCTACATCTAAAATCCTTGCAGCCTTTTGGGTTGTGGTTCTAGACATTTGCCCCTCATACTCTTGGTTCCCTTCAGAAAGTTTATCGAGTAAGTCGAAGAACTCTTCACTTGTTCTAGATAGGGCCTGTCCACCTGCTGAACTATTAAGAAGAGCACGAGCATTATAGTCTAAGCCCTCAAAGAATGTGTGAGAAAGTACCTCATTAGTTTGCATGTGGTGTGGGCAAGTATTCAACATTTATTTGAAACGCGCCCATGCTTAGTACATGTCCTCCTATTGCTTTTGAACAAAGTTTATTATCTCACCCTTCAGCTTAGCGGTTTTCTTGGATGGAAAAAATCACTCGGGAATTTCTTTGCTAGATCCTCCCAAGTAGTGATCGAGTTTGGTGGCTCAGAATCTAACCAACACCTTGCAGCTCCTAATAATGAGTACGGAAACAAAGTTAGCCTTACATAGTCCGATGAGACTCCAATTAGGATGTATGTATTGGTAATATCTATGAAGGTCATAAAATGTATTTGAGGATCCTCATGGGGGAGACCAGTGAATTACCCATTAGAATGGAGGATCTGTACCATGCTCTGCTTTAGTTCAAATCTACCCCCCGATGGAGGTTTCCTAATAATAGATGCTAAATTGGTTGTGAGTGGGACTGCCACATCACGTACAAGCCTTGCTGGGGTGACATGAACGATAGTGGGTGCTCCTTGGTTATTCAAGTTCCCTCTGTTATTCACATTTTCCGAGTTATTCAAGTTATCTTGATTATTCTCATCAACGCATCCCGAAAGACCTAAACCTAATTCTCCTTGTCTTTGCTCCATATGGTTCCTTTTTCTGCGCTCTCGTAGAGCTCGTTCGGATTCGTTGTATGGTTCGACAAGTTCTCATTTCCTAGCCAGACCTGAAAGTCAAGTGTCTGCAATAAACAAGCTAAGATCAAGTAATTAATATCTAAATAATCTAATTGTAGAATAAAAAAGATTGAATATAAACAAATTTCTAAGTCCCCGGCAGCGGCGCTAAAAACTTGTTGCTCCCTAATATACATGCAAGTGTACATAGTCGTGCAAGTAATATAGATTCTTTAAGAACGAGCTATCGTTCCCAAGGGACTTATGATCAATTTATATTCACTTAACTCTACAATTAAAAGTAAAAAGTAACCTTTTCAAGAGTTGATGATTTATTGTTTATCTACTAATAATTATGCACTAAATGAAAGTAACTAATTGTGAATGACTTTGATATACTGTTTCAAGCAAGTTAAAATAAATTCCAGGGCATCATGTATCATATTATTGGCTTAAAATTAATTTCAGTTGTCAAGTTACTGGTTTATAGGGTTGATGATATGATTCGGGTTATACGCCTCTCGTCGCCTACCCCAGTTAGCTATCTAACTACATTGTTGAGCGGGGATAAATAGACTAACTGGCGAGCATTTATATTTCACCTTATTTCGTAATCAAGCAAGGTGTTCTTCTGGGCGTCACTCCTGAACACTAATCACCTCAATCTAATGGGTGGACCGAGCTCTCTATATTCTCTGGTCTATCTAATCCCTCCTCTCTCGATTTTAAGATTAGACAATGTATTTATCTTATGGTGATCAAGCATAAAATACTAAAATAAGAATATAGAAGTAACTTATAATGAAAACCAAGAATTAATTCATAAAGCCTTACATAATCAACATTCAATCCGTAGCTGCAACCCCAAAATTAGGGCGTTTAGCTACTCATGCTATTAGAAAACAAGAAAATACAATAGTTCATGCAATTTCCAGAAAATAGAAGAGTTAAAGGATTAAAACCTATTACCAACTTGAATTCTTGCTGGTTGCACACTAAATCAAAAGTTGAACGCCCCCACAATGGAACCCAAGGGGTCTATTTATAAATTTAAGAAAATTGGAGACAAAATCTACTTCAACTAGGAATCCTTTTTAACACAACTTAAGCTTGAAAAAATGGGATTTCCTTGGCGTGTCGCGCCTCCTATCACCCCATGAACATGCTCCAGTTGTATCAGTGTTGGCGCGCCGCGCCTCTCAGGGTGCCTGAGAAAGGCCCCAGAATGTTGGGCTTTGGCGAGTCGCGCCTCTTAGCGCGCCTGTAAGGCCTCTCTGAATGTTGGCCCTTGGCGTCTCGCGCCTAGAAGTGCGCTTGGCCCTGGGGCCTTCATCCTTAGCTGCTTTTCATGCTCTTTTGCATCTCTTTTCTTCTAGTTGACTCCAATTCCCTTGAGAGTTCCTGTAACAACTAATCATATGTGTAACTGCACAATCATCACAAGTTATACCAAAAATTAAGCTAATGACTAGAGATCATTCTTCAATCTAATAGATTCATGGGCAAATATTGACAACTTAGGCATATAAATATGCCTAAGATCAATATTTATCATGTGTATCTTTGGAAAAATATCTACAAACCATATTTTTTGGAATGAATTTTCTTGGCAAATAGTGTTGCCTTTAAAATTCTTTAGTTTGCAGAATGAGAGATGCAGATTTTTCTTTGATAAAATATTATGTCAAAATGTTATAGTTGGAAGGCTATATGAAAAGAAAATCATTTCTATGTGATAATCTAAGAATATGTTTTATTCTGTTTGGAGAAAAAAAACTTTTGTAGTTTTGTACTCCGTGTGAAATTTGATTGTGTCTGATTGTTGTAGACTAAAAACTTTTGTAGTTTCTACTCTAGATTAATTGGACTATGCAATTGGTTTGAAGAATATGAAAACTTCACCTAATAAGCCAGTGTTGTACTTTTGGTTTTCTACAAACTTCATTGTTAAATAGAAACAAATTGTACAATTTTTTTGTCTTTATTATTAGTATTCTAAATACTAAGTGATATGTTTAACTGTGATAGGATAAAAAAAAAGACCAGTGACTTAAAGTGTGTGATTTTGTGCCTGCAATAGGTGCCTCTATGAAATGAACTTTAACACTATGTAAAGAGTGTCAAAAGGAATTGAAGCACTATAATTCTTTCGTAGAATAATATTTCCAAAAGAGGTTTCATGCTGCCAATGACATTTTGATAGTCTAGGAAAATATGTGGAAAAATTATTTTCAACTATTTGAAAAGTATTTTTGAGATCATATTTAAAATGTGGGGGGTTCTTTGCTTATGATAAAGATAAAATTAGACTTAGTGTCTAATTTAAATTTGGAGCACAAGATATGAAATTCGATGATACTTTTGTATTATGTTAGACCCACAAAATTCTCGGAGTATATTTGATATTGTGGTCGTTGAATTTCTCTTTTACTATTATATGGTATGACTAGTATGAAACTATCAAATTATATGTATACTTGTTCAAAATGATTGTGTTCTTTTATGAAAAAGTGTCACTTAAAATGTTGTGATTTTTCATGAAAAGATATGTCTATTAAATATAGCTATTTGTATAGACATGAATATTGGTGATTAATCATTTGTCATGTTTTGTAAAGAAGTATTTGGATTATATTGCCTTTATTGGACCCGATAAAACTTTGTTCATGGGTAATTCCATAATAATCAAATTGAAAGTTATGGAAAGTTCCCTTTGAAAAGGACATTTGACAAGGCGATGACTCTAAACAATGTTTGTATCACACAAAATTGTAAGAAATAGGAACAAATATTTGTGAGAAAAAGCTACCTCACGGAGAGCTTTTCAAACTCATTATTTTTATTGGTTCTTACTTGCTTGAGTCAAACTGTTTGTGACATGAACACTTGGGACATGTCAATTACAAAATCTTGTAAGGAAAACTGATCAAATTAAAAGTTTTGTTTAACTTTGAGTGCAATAAATAAAAATGTCAAGTTTGTGTGGAATCTAAGTATGCTGAACATTCTTATAAATTTGTTGAAAGAAATTCTAATCCCTTAGAGTTGATTTACACTGAAATTTTTTATATGAAGTCAACACCATATTGTGGTGGGAAAAAGTATCGCATAACTTTCATTGACAATTGCATTAGAAATGACTATTTCTATTTGCTGAATGGTAAGACTGAAGCAATAGAACCATCTAGAAGTGATAGGGATGGAGAGTATAAGTCTCCTTTTAAAAAAATATGTTTGGAAAGTGGATTTATCCATCAAACTACTACCCTATTCACCTCAATCTAATGGAACTGCAGAATGAAAAAAAAAACCAAACTTTGAAGGAAATGATGGCTACAAAGTTCAGGTTTACCACTAAACTTGTGGAGAAGTTATCCTTACAGCAAAAGGGAACAACAAAAAGTTTTGTCTTTTCAGAAAGAAAGCAATAAAAAGTTTTGTTTATTCAGGACACAACCTATTCCATATGAGAAATGGAAAGGAAATCCAACTTGAAATGTTTCATAGTGTGGGGATATCTAGCCAAAGTCCAAGTTTCTATTCCTAAAAGGATTAAAATAGGACCTAAGAATTGTGGACTGTAAAATTAGACTTGAGTAGTCTAGTGAAAGGTCTGAAATACCTTGGAAAGAACAAAAGGAGAATGTACTTAATAGAGAGATTCAAAGGCGTAGTAAATGTCAAAGGACATCTACTACCTTCGGAGCTGATTTTGTAACATTTCTTATGTCTTATGTGGACTCATCATTTTGGAAAGATGGTGTCAATAGTGAGATTGATTCAATCTTATTGAAAGTTGGTTGATCTTCCTCCGGGAAATAAACCTTTGGGTTCAAAGTGAATCTTCAGAAGGAAAATGAAAATCGATGGAATTGTTGACAAATATAAAGCAAGACATTTTGTCAAAGGCTTTAGACAAAAACCAGGTCTCGATCTTGTCAACATATACTCGTCAGTAACTAGAATTACATTCATTCAGATGTTAATATTATTAGTTGCGGTATATGACCTCCAAATTCATCAAATAAATGTGAAAACAAATGGAGAATTGGAGGAAATTTACATGGAACAGCCCCGAGGGTTTTGTGGTTCCTGGTAAAGAAAAGAAAGTGTGTGAACTTGTTAAGTCACTTTATGAACTAAAACAAGCACCCAAACAATGACATAAGAAATTTGACCAAACCATATTGGCAAATGGATTTAAGAATGATGGAAGTGATAAATGAGTTTACATTAAAATTACAAGGTCATTGTTTGTTTGTATATTGATGACATGTTGATCATCAGTAGAGACACTAATGACATAAATGCTAGTAAGCAAGTTTGATATGAAAGATCTTGGAGTTGCTGATGCAATCTTAGGTATAAGAATTCTTAGAACTCCATAATGTTTAGCATTGTCACGGTCTCATTGCATTGAAAAGGTACTTTACTAGTTCAAATATTTGGATTTCAATATTGTCAAGACTCCAATAAATGTGAGCTTTGCATTTCGAAAGAGTGATGGCATAAGTGACTCACAATTGGATTGTGCTAGAGTATTTGGAAGTATGATGTACATCATGAAGTGTGCACGATCAGATATAACATTTGCTATTAATGAGCTTAGTCGGTTCACGAGTGATCCCAGTCGAACTCATTAGATGACAATGAAAAGAGTTTTGGGTATGTAAAACATACTCAAAACTATGTCTTGCATTATAACAATATCCAATAGTATTGCAAGGATATAGTGATGCAAATTGTTTCACCGGGATCAAATAAAGTAAAATCCATGAGCGGATATGTATTTACTCTTGGTGGAGGAGCAGTCTCTTGGAAATCTTCCAAACACCATGTATCGCTAGCTCTACAATGATCTCTGAGTTAGGTGCTCTAGATAAGGCTGGTGAATAAGTTGAAAGACTCTAGAATTTCTTGATAGATATTCTTTTTTGGCCCGAACCCTTGGCATCAGTATGCATACACTTTGATAGTCAAAATGCAATAGGTAGGTCATGGAGCATGATGTATAACATAAAGTCTCATCATATAAGACATAGACATAATACCGTTAGAAAACTACTCTCTAGTGGAATTATCACATTTGACTATGTAAAGTCAAAGGATAATATGCCGGATCCACTTACAAAAAGGCCTAACTAGAGAGAAGGTTGAAAGATCATCTAAGAGAATGGGTTTACGGCTTAGGACAAGTCATCATGGCGGTAACTCTACCTAACAGACTGGAGATCCCAAGAGCAAGGTTCAAGGAGAAAAACAAAGTTGTGACTAATGGTTCGGCATTGTCAACCAACTCAATCTATTCTCATGATGATGACAATGCTCAGGAACAATGATACAACATTAAGGCTTGTTAATGAGTTAATAAAGCTTAAAGTTTTTAATGATTTGCTAAGTTTGGCACATTTGACCAAATAGTGTATCTACGCGATAACACGGTTAGAAATCACCTATGTGAGTGTGAAGTGTAAGCCACTTCAAAGAGGATGATTTTCAAAAAACCCATCTCTCTATACACTCATGAAACCAGGAGTTGTTCATGGCTGAAACGAACACAACCGTAAGAACCATAAACGGTAAAGAGTTAATTGTGTGACATATGGTTGTCTAGGTATACACCAAATCTTAATGGTTCAAAGATATCAAATCTACCGATTGACCGAGTATATCACTACGGAAAGTTCAAAGGGAAACCTACTTATTCAGATGCAATTAATTCTTGCTTGTAAAGTACACCCACTTGTCCATTTATTTATGTTGGAGTCATTCCCCATTCATGATGGGGATTGTTGGGTTTTAAAAGGTGTGAATGGAAAATGAAGAGTTGAGACTTTTATGAAGAGTTGTGACTTTTATGAAAAGTTGCGAATTTTACGAAGAGTTGTGACTTTTATGGAAGGTTGTGACCTTTCCGAAAGATTGTGAATTTTTCAAAGGGTTGTGACCTTTTCGGTAAGGCATAATAAGCACCATTTCACACTACCCTTTGTTGTCTATAAATAGAGAGTTTCCACTTATTTTTCAACAAAAAAAGAACCAATTTTCTGGACTTCTTCTACTACTACTAAATCGAGTATTCTAAGTGTACTTTACTGCCGTTGAGTGGTTCGCTGACACCGTGGTTTTAGGTACCGATAAACCGGTGAGTAAGATCGTTCTATCCTAGGAGGATATATTTCATTAACCTCGGGTTGAGGGGAATAATTTTCTTAAGGGGACATTGTGCATTCAGTGGGCTCGATTTTCTTTCTTTTGAGAAAAATATTTTGTATATTGTTTCTAATCTGTTTCTGATTCTATTTTCTCTACTTGTATTAATTTTCTAGTTTTGAAAATACTCTTTAAACCTTGTTGTTTCTTATCAAGTTCTTCAAAGTTTTGTTCTAAGTATCTTAGGAATACAAGATAAACAACAACGACTGGCCCAAGTACACACCACACATATAGTAAAGAAAAAAATCGTAAAGAATTAGCTAAAATGGTTGTTGTTTGCAGTTTGCCTCTTTCTTTTCCTTCACATCCTGATTTTATTCATTATATTCAGGAAGTGTATAACCAATCTTTTGAAGGTATTCTAAGAAGTATAATTAAAAATGATATTTTTAAATATAAAAAAGAACATTATCATTTTTTTCGTTGTTTATTTATTTTGATGGTAGATTATCTATTACTTCTGATATGGGACGTAGTCCTAATGTTAATGATTATGTTAATGTTACTGTTCATTGGATTTACCATGATTGGAACATGCAAAAACTAATAATAGGCTATAAATATGTTGAAGAAACTAAAATTGGTTCTTATATAGTTTCAATAATAGGCGGTGTATGTGTATAAAGTTTCGTCCCTGAAATACAGCAAACATGAAAGGAAAATAGCAAGAAAACAATAGTATTTGTATTTGAATTTATGCAAAGGTTACAATCTTTAATAAAAGATATGTAATACCTTGATTCTTCTCTTCACGAATGTTCTTGATTTGATGGAATACTTGCGGCTCAACTTTTGGAGCGAGGACTTCTTTGTACTTGCAGCTCAACCCTTGGAACGAAGACTTCTTTGTATGTGGAAGACTTACAGATCACCACTGAAGAGCAAGGATTCTCTATGTATTTCTCTATATGTGTGTCTCCTTTTTTGGTCTTATGAAAACCTCTTTATATAGGCTTGAACTAGGGTTTTAGGGGTATTTTGGTCTAAGCAATTTTGACCCCTGGGCCTGAAGAACATGAGTTGGGCTCATCTTGTCAACTTAATGGACTGGCCCAAATGTTATTTGGACTTGATTTAAGTCATACAATTTGACTTAAATATTAATCCGACTTTATTAATTTGACTTGGTCAACGTATCATAAATTTAAGATTTAATCCAAATTTAGTATGGATTTATCAATAAAAGTTCATGTTTACAAATTCCCCCTGCTTCAAGGTTTGTTGGGGTGCTCGATTTGTCGAACTTGTAAAGACAAGCTTTGAAGTATTTGTGAAGCAAATGTTTTTTTTCGTAGTTGATCTTTCACGAAACATTTGAAGTTTCATGAGAAATGACTATGTCGATATGTTGATGTCAACATTTACCAGAGTCTTTATGACAACATTCTCTAATTTGTAAGATATCATTTGACTTTTGGTTGTTTATCAACTCATTTTCGACTTGTAGTGTTTCGAGCTCACGAAGACTTATCGGTGACATTTCTTCCTAGTTTGGTAATTTCGTTTAGGTCATCAACTACAAAACGACCGCCAATTCGATGAGAAAGGATTACGTCTACAAGCTTGACTTGGTGATACAGAGCTTGTGATTTCGACGCAAGTTTTAGGTGTTGCTTTCTTTGGGGTTGAATGCCCTGCCGATGGTTTTTTTTTCAACTTTGCTCATTCACTTGAATAAAACGCAAGGAATTCAAATTCTCATTACGCGAGTCTATTCTCATTCGGAGCCTAAACTTCATTTTTCACATCAAAAGGCTGGGCTACTATTGGCCAACAATGGTAATGGACTGCTTAGAGAATGCTATAAGTGTCAAGCGTGTCAACTCCATGCTAACTACATCCATCAATCTCTAGAGGCTCTGCATCCAACTGTAGCCTCTGTAACAACCCAAACCGTCATTATTTAGGAAAGGAAAAACATCGGGAGAACTGGGCCATTCATTTTGCCAGAGCGGGGCAGATGCCGCTAGGGCAGAGGCGCTCCAACGGGACAAGGAGCGCCAGAGTGGGATAGTCAGGGAAGAACTTAAATGACGCGAAGCCTTATCTTTTTTTTTTCTTTCAAAACACCAAAAAGAGGCGAGGATCACCCATAAACCTTCAAAAGGTTGCTCTAGGCTTGAAAAAAAAGGAGAAAGATATTTCTAGCGCAATGATGATGATAGCTTGTGGATTCTCGACCAAATCCACCGTCTCAAGGTTCGGAAACCAAGATTGGAGCCATAATCCAATGCAACTACTTGGCACCTAGGTAGGCTAGGTTTACCCTATTGAATAGCTGTAAATCCATACTCACGGCGTAATGTAATGTTAATTGATGGTAGAATTCATGTTTAGGCCTTCGGGCACAGAAAATGGGGATGATAATGCATATACCCTAGTTGCGAAGATGATGTGTACTATGGGGAAAAGTCTCTAGGGTTAGATGATGGTTTGATTTCCTGTTTGTGTGGCATATGCCAGTTAATTGCTTTGTAGTATGCATGCATTTATGAGAATAAGGAATGTAAATAGAATCTAATGCAAATGAGTATATGCATATGAATAATTACATGCCATGAACACATTACTTGATTGCATGACTATGAGCATTGTTCATTATGGGTGTGACTTGTGATTGCGGGTGTGCTGACTGGATTGGTGTCATGTTTCGACACATATATTAGATCGGGTGTCACGTTCCGACATATTTATTGGATCGGGTGTCACGTTTCGACATATGTATATTAGATCGGGTGTCACATTCCAACACATTAACAATTTGGGTGTGGGTTCCATGAGAGGACCACTGTGATTATACATTCATGTCTAATTGTGGTTGATATTGGAAATTGTAGGTTGCTCCTAAAATGATAACTGATCTATGTATCTTGTACATGTGTGTTTACGGTGTCATAATTAAATGGTTTAGGCCTAGTCGTTAGAATTAATTGTGAATGAGCGGGCCCACCGATATGTGGTTTGGAAAGAGAAAACCAAGGGTCCAAGTATTATTATGTAATATGGTTAGAGGGGTTGTATGTGTTCTTAAATAAGGAGAAGTGTAGTAGTGTTTATGATCTAAATAGTAGTTAGACTCTACCTTGGGAAGGGGTTTCGTAGTTGAAACGGTTAGCGAGCTTGGATAGAGTATGCGATGTAGTTAAGATTTGAATTGTGATGCAGAAGAAGCAAGGGTATGTCGTGACTGGCTGGCCAGATTGGAGGTAGTTGCAATTGGGGTCCTCCTCTATGAGCTAGAATGGTTAAGTTATGATCAAGAAACGGAGTAAAGGAGGGAGATGAACTAGGGGGTTGTAGCCAAGTGTCAGTACGTTTTAAGGTATATGATAATGGTAAGGGCAGGAGGATAAAGGTTGAAGGGTGTATGATTTTATTGCATGTTTTCTGCTAGTCGATTTCTTTGCATTATGCGGTGGGTATCGGGTTGGCCAATGATGCCTACCAGTATGTGTGGTTTGTAATGATACTACTCTTGCTTTGCCTTTTTGGCATAGTCTGGTTGCAGGGTCAGTGATGTTTCATAGGTGAAGGCGAAGACAATCTCCAACAGCTCCTATTTTTGCTTCCATGTGGTAGGAGCTGTGTCATTTTTTATTTGGTTATTACTATGTAATCTTAGAAGCTCCTGTACCTGTTTAGACTAAATTCCTGGGGTAGTAATTTATGTTATAAATTTTAACTTGGATTGTCAAAACTCTTATTTATGTAAAAATTACATGAATTTTCTTCTATCTCATGTTTTCTTAACCTTCCGCATGTTTTTAACCGTGTGGGAATTAAGGGTTCTCCTACTTAGGTGTTGGAGTAGGTGCCTGCACGGTCCGGTGGGTTGGGTCGTGAAAGCCTCATGGCCTTTTGATGCATGGGGACTTGATGTTGTTGGACCTCTTCCGAAGTCGTCAAAAGGACAAATGTATATCTTGGATGCCACTGACTATTTCTCTAGATGGGCTTAAGTTGTGCCAATTAAAGAGGTGAAGAAGGATAATGTTGTTGATTTTATCAAATCAAACATAATTTTTAGATATGGCATACCAAGATGTATAGTTATTAATAATGGAACACCCTTCAACAATAAACTCATGAGTAGTTTGTGCGAGAAGTTCAGTTTTAAGCAACATAAGTCTTCAATGTACAATGCACCCGCCAATGGTCTTGCTGAAGCTTTTAACAAGACACTTGGTAACCTGTTGAAAAAAGTAGTTGTGAAGAATAAAAGTGATTGGCATGACAAAATTGGTGAAACTTTGTGGGCATATTGTACAACCTTTAGAACGGCTACATAAGCGACTCCGTTTTCATTGGTGTATTGCAGAGAATCAGTCCTTCCATTGGAGAATCAAATTCCATCATTGTGAATAGCAATCCAAGAGGGACTTACAACTGAAAGTAACACTCAACTTCGTCTAGCAGAGTTGGAAGCATTGGATGAGAAGATATTGGAATCACCACAAAGATTGGAGTGTTATCAAGCTCGACTTGCGAGAGCATTCAACAAGAAGGTCCGACCTTGATCATTTCAAGTGGGAGACTTGTTCTTAGCAGTCAGGAGACCCATAATCCTCAACAAACGCATCGGTGACAAGTTTACATCAAAATGGCATGGGCCGTATGTTGTGAAGGAAGCATATTCAAGGGGTGCATATAAAATTGTAGACCAAGAGGGTGTAAGAGTTCATCCAATCAACGCCAAGTATCTAAAGCAATACTTCCCATAAAGGTTTCCTATGCTCCTTAAGGTATGAGCACAAAATGCATGCTACTCCTAGCCCGCAAGAGTATAAACTGTGTACAGCCCAAAAAAATAATAAATAAATAAAAATCATCATCTTGAACTACGATATGACTTGATCCTCTTCATCGAGGTATGTAGGCTCTTGGAGTAATCACTTTAAGCTCAGTCACATGAGTAAAATAAGGGGGGGGGGGGTTGGTGGCATTGTGTGATCATCACACTAGCTCTTTAAAATTATGTAGCTAGCACGTGAGTTCACATGCATCATTGATGAACAAAAGAGAAGGGTTAAGCAAGGCATCTTAGCTGACTTCAAAGACGCATTTGTAAGAATCCGCAAAGGGTTTGATATTGATTTTTGCATATATTGCAGTTCTTGGAGTCTACTTTGCAACATGAAAATCGACTCGTGATTAAGAGGTTTCTACGCTAAGTTATGAATTTTCTACCACGACCGCTTAAAGCTGGAATAAAAAGATCATCATATTTTGAAGTTGATCTGAGCATTTCAAAGACGTATTTGTGAAAATTCATAAAGATCTTGATCATCATTGTTACACATATTGAAGTTCTTGAATCCCTCTCCGCAACAAAATAAGAAGCTCGTAATGCTAAAATTCCTACATCAAGTTATGGATATTCTACTATGATCGTTCAAAGTTGCATATCAAACATGCTATATTTGGAAGTCAACTTAGGGTATTAATCTGACAATTCAAAAGGAATTTTGATTTGAATTTTTGATATGAGATAGACTGATGAATTCCATTGGTATTGGATCAAGCGACTTGAGATTCAACTTGAGTTTTTTGCTTGCGATAGAGATAATTTTGTGTAATTCACTAATGCTTCAATAAGTTATTCAAAATTAGGGGCATCTTTACCTACAACATCAAATTGGGATATCCTTCGGATCAAATCCCTACTTATGTTGAAATGGTGTACCCGCAAAGATCATGATGTGAACACTCCAAGCTCAAGAGACAAGTTTTTTTGTCAAAAGCGCACAAAGTTGAGGAATTGGCATTCTGGACGTATAGTATACTTGAAAAATTTATTCTCATCAATTTGGAATGAATTTCGTTGTAACTTCTACAAATAGTGTTGTTCTTGATGCACTCGTCACAATGAAATAAGAAGCTCATAGTTTCATCACTCTTACATCAAATTTTGGATTTCACACCAAAGACGCGCTCCTCATAATGAAACAAGAATCTCATAGTTGCAGAATTCGAGGTAACTTTGAAAATATATCTGTTTTAATCTGGAAAGCTTTTGGCCATTATTTTTACATATGTTGTACGTCTATAAGTTATGCTTCCAATGGAACAAGAATCACATCATTTTGAGGCTCCTACACCGAGTTATTGATTTTCTCCCAAAGTTGCTCAAAGCTGAAGAGTTGGCGAGGCAGAATTAGAGCTAACTTTGAAAATATATCTGTACTAACCTGAAACGATTTTGGCCATGATTTTTACATATGTTGTACGTCTATGAGTTATGCTTTCAATGGAACAAGAATCACATCATTTCAAGGCTCCTACGCCGAGTTATTGATTTCTCCCAAAGTTGCTCAAAGCTGAAGAGTTGGCGAGGAAAAATTTGAGCTAACTTTGAAAATATATCTGTACTAACCTGAAACGATTTTAGCCATGATTTTTACATATGTTGTACGTCTATGAGTTATTCTTCCAATGGAACAAGAATCACATCATTTCGAGGCTCGTACGCCGAGTTATTGATTTTCTCGCAAAGTTGCTCAAAGCTGAAGAGTTGAGCAAGGCAGAACTTGAGCTGACTTTAAAAAATACATCTGTACTAATCTGGAGATCTTTTGCCGATGATTTTTACAGATGTTGTATTTCTATAAGTTATGCTTCCAATGAAAGAAGAATCATATTATTTTGATGCTTCCACATCGAGTTATTGGTTTTTCTACCGCAGGTGCTCGAAGCTGAAAAGTCTAATTAAGGCAACATTTGAGCTAACTTTGGAATAATAATTGTACTAACCCAGAGATTTTTCGGTCATGAGTTTCACATATATTGTATTTATGTGAGTTATCTTTCCAATGAAATGACACACTCATTATTTGAACATTTCTATTACGAGTTACTGAATTTCAAACATAAGAGCTCAAAGATGACATGTTGGGGAAAGTTGTCCGGCATATAGAGAAAGTTACTAATTACACGATGAGCATTTGAAATAGAGAAATAAAGAAGGCATTAGAGAAGAAAAAACAACACTTTTATTCATTCAAGAAGGATTGTCACTACATCATAGCAATGTTCCAAAAAGCAAGACAAAAAAAAAAGCACACTAGAACAAGAAAATGAAAGAGAATGTCCTTGTGCAGGATAAAAGACTAAGGAAAAATCTTATGGCTAAGGATTTGATGACGACTTGTCTCAGCATCCTCCTTTAGCTTAGCTAGTTCTTTTATTTATGTTTCCGACAAGGGAATGATTTTCTCGATGGCATGAATTTCATCTTCACATTTAGTGCTAGTCTCATCATTTTCAGACAACCTCTTTTGATGATCCTCAATAAGTGAGATGGTTTTCTTCTTCTTAGAAGTCCACGCTTTTAGATCTTTTTCAGCCCTTGTAAGGACTTTTTGAAGCTCTTCCAACTGTTTCTCCATATTGACTTTCTCCTCAATTGCAGTTTCAAGACATTGTTGTGCAGCAGAAAGCAACTCTTGATGAGAATCCCTTGTTATCTTTTGAGAAGTAGACAGCCTCGCAGCATCGAAATCTCCATGTTTCTTGAAAAAATCTTCAAGCAGAACCTCTAAAAGAGAAAGGTTGATGATGTTAACTTCTCGAAGCCCTTTAGGAATCAATCAACACCTGCCTCCAACTCTTTGAGGTTTTCCAAAGATTCAATAGAGAATTGAGTAATACAGTCACATAAGGTATGCCATATTCCAGAAATATAAGATAATTTGAAGCTAGAAATAGTTTTTTTTCGTTCAAAATTTGAGGTAATCCCCAGCATAGGGAGGACCGAATCCTTGGAGACATCTGAACATCCAATTTGATGTGCTCCAACCTCCACATTAGTAGTTGAGTTATTTTGAGAAGTTTCAACCTTTTCAGAATAAGGGACCATCAGCTTTGTCAGTCGAATCTCATTTGCAGTTTGACTCTTAACTTCAGCAAGTGGGAGGTGAGAACTTTTCTCCACATTGAGGGATTTCGGGCTTGTGATGCAATCTTCAAATACATCTACATCGCTAGGGATGTCCTCTAAACAATAATTTTGTCCATTCTCTAAAGGAAACTTCATCGATGGCACCTTTGGTAAGTCGGTAGAATGCCGAAAACAAGTAAGAGCAACTTATTGGGAGAAAAGACTTCCATTGATCATCTATAGGTGTCAACTCCTTAGCCGAGGATATAACTTCATCATAAAGGAACCATGAACATGAAGGCCTCTAATGGTTCTCAAATCCCATAAAGAAATAGATAACTCTCCGATGAAGGTAGAGACTGTATTGGTGGATGGACGTCAATTCTTGCAAAAGGCCTGGAGAACATTTTCGTTATGGTCATATGTGAACATTGAAGCAAAGATAACATCATAAGTCTTGATGTTATCCAAAGTCTCGTTGCAGGGGGCAAGTACATCTTCTACCCACACCCAATAGCAAGACGTATGTTGAACCTCACCAAACCCGGAAGAAGGTACACGCCAACTGCTAAGATTTTCATCACGACGAGGAGGGATGACAACAACATTTTGATAAGTGGAAGACTTAAGAGGAGAACTTTTGCAGTTGTTACATTGCCAGAAATTTTTTTGTGACATCATTCGTTTCTATTGACGACCACTCTGGGAGATGATGAGAAGTGTCCATCATCTTTCTAACAAGTGGGAGGGCACCGATCACCGGAGGATGAACTTTTAAGGTGAGAACTTTGGTGCGCGAATGTTGCATGTTCTCCATGATCTCAAGGGAAGGGCATGGCGCATCTCGATCTCTAAAGTCCATTGTTTGTAACAGCTCTCTAATTGAAAGAACAAGACTTAAAAAGAAATCGTTTTTGAAAATAATCAAATTTGGGAAGTTTGACAAAGTTAAGCTAAGTATGAGTTTTGGGTCAACTTCAAACGACCATAACTCCTAGTACATGATGTGTTAGGTGTGCTACAAGATACTGTAGGAAAGGTCATTGACTTATCTTTCCAACGCCACCAACTTTTTTCAATTTCGAGTTAGTGTGAGGGAGATATACCCAATTGAAGTATGGATGTCTAGATAAGGAAAGTCACAACCGGATTTTAGAAGGGTATTATGGTCTTTTCACTACCCAATTAATTAAATTTGTTTTTGGTAATTAAGTTGGGGTCTAAACTGAATTGGTTCAGTTTACACTTCATAAAATTAATTTAGGATTTTGAGCGAAGAGAAAAAAAGAGGAAAAGAAGCAAGGATTCGTCGTGTTCTTGAAGTTAAGCTTGTGGATTTCGCCAAGGGTTGATCCCTATGAGGTATGTAAGAATGCATAGCATTGGGTTAGTTCACCCACGCGCCAATCATGATTTAATTCAGCGAAATTATATTCTTGAAAGTATAGAAATTGAGTTCTTGATGGATTGTGTTGAAGTTTCTATTGGGTTCTTGATTGTTGAAGTTATTGAGAAGTTCTTAAGTTAGATTCATGAATGCTGATGTTGTTTTGAGTATATTCTTGCATATTTTGGTTATGTATTCGAATCTGAGTGTTTAGGAAAGGAACCGTTCTAATCTAGAGGGTTTAGAGTTGAAAAACGACCAAGAAAACTTGTCAAAAAAACTGGGAAAAGGCATGGGGCACCGCGCCACTCAGAAAACCGCACTTCAGTGTCTGAATTTTGGGCTCCGGGGTGCCACGCCACTCAAAGCGCCCCAACCCAGACTCTAAAGTTTGGGCTCTGGCGCTCGGCGCCACTCAGAGCGCCAGGGACTCCAGGTCTTCTACCCTTTCCCACTTATTTCCATTTGAGTTCCCTTGAATCGTACCTATGTTTCCTAGTTGATTTCTACACTCTAAGGTACGTCTTAACATCATGATATCATCTATAACATGAGATAATGACCCTTGAATCCATAAATCAAATTAAAGGTAGAGCTAAGAGTCAAGTAAAGAGAGTTCTTAGAATCTTTTCAAAGTCTATTACAATCATTTTAAACTTGTTTTTAAAGACTTAAGCATTGAGTTGAGAAAGAGTAGAGCCGAGTTTATCTCTTTTAAAATGAAGTATGGGACTAAATACTCCCAAAGAGAAAATGTTTTCATATTTAAGATGAGAGGAAACACCGATTTCAAAATGAGTTTTTCATGAGTAGTTTTGAGTTCCATCTCTTTAAAAGATAAGCTTTTTGAGTAATAACCTCAAATCACAGAGAAATAGTTATGAGTATTTTGGGAGTAGTATTGAGCACCGATATGGGGATCTGTCCATAATAACTCAAGTCCCCATAAACCATGTAGCCAACGTCGGTAGAAAAGGTCATAGATGATTCCTTAATGCTTTTTAGCATAGACTAGTGGATCCACTTATTTGAGGCATTCTATATCCCGGTAAGTTATAGGACAGTTCTGGCAGCGTGGGCGAGACGTTGTATCATCACATAGCTCATAGTGATGGTTGTCGGTTAGAGAAACTCCCACAAAATTATATTACTTTATTTGATGATTAAATTTTAGTTGATATTCACTATTTAAATGCTTTGTATAAACTGTAGCTTTATTGTTGTTTAATTCTGCATTTGAGTTGAATATCCATGAGTTGAGTAAAGTTGAGATAAGTGTTCTTTCAGAATTCAGTTCAAGCTTATGTCGTGTTTAGTTTTCCCCTCGCATGCTCGCACATTCAATGTACTAATGACATTAGTCCTGCATCGTTTTATGATGCAGATACAACTAACAAGGATCAGCATCCAGCACCTCGTTCATCTAGTTGAGCACTCAAAGTCAGTTGGTGAGCCTTCTTGCTTTCCGAAGGATCCATTTTTATATTGTTTTAGTATTTCATATGTTAGGATGATCGGGGTCTTTTTCCAACATCCCTTATAGTTTTAGAGGCTTCATAGACTGATTGTTATAGTTTTTTAGTCTTTTCACATTCAATTGTTTATGTTAAGACTTGAGTTGCCTTTTTGGCTAGTAGAATATTTCTTTAAGGCATTCTAAGTTTAAGTTATTGCATGAGTTATCATTTGAGACTGTTTCTTGTTATTTAAGTCTTCCGCTAAGAGTTAAGTCATGCCAAGGGTTCACTTGGGGCCAACAATGGCTCTTAAGTTCCAGTCCCGCCCAGGGTGTTGGCTCAGGGCATGACAAACTTGGTATCAGAGCACAGAGTTCACGAGTCCTAGGGAGTCTATGAAGTTGTGTCTGTAGAGTCCTAGTTATCGGTGTTAAGCGCACCACATCTATAATTAGGAGGCTGCAACATTTAAGAGCTATCTCACTTCTTTCATATTCATGTCGTGCGATAAAGTTAATCTCTATAAATTTTCCTTCTAACTTGTGCTTGCTCGTGTCTTTCAGATCATGCCTCCAGGAAGAGCTGTCTAAGGTCGTCCTGCTAGAAGGAATTTTGAGGAGCAAGGGGTACCTAATGCACCAGAAGTGCAACCCCAAGAAGAGATCACTAGTGCTGAATTTCGGGAAGCAACCCGAATATTAAGTCAGGTTGTGACCAACCAAATCGGATAACAAAGAAGGGCTCGACAAGAAGTGGCTGATACTTCAAGGATCCGTGAGTTCTTGAGGATGAATCCTCCAAGCTTCACTGGTTCAAGCACCGTAGAGGATCCGGAAAACTTTGTAGAGGAACTGCGGAAAGTGTTTGAGGTTATGCACGTTGCCGATACTGAGCAAGTGGAACTAGCTTCCTATCAACTGAAGAGTGTTACTAGGACTTGGTTTGACCAGTAGAAGAAAAGTAGGGCTGAGGATGCACTGGTTTTGAGTTGGTTTATGTTCGAGAGTTCTTTCTTGGGGCGTTTCTTTCCCCGTGAACTAAGAGAAGCCAAGGTACAGGAATTTCTTACCCTTAAGTATGAACCTATGAGTGTTCATGAGTACAGTTTGAAGTTCACCCAACTTTCCCGATATGCTTTGGAAGTGGTTGCTGATATGAGAAGCAGGATGAGTCTGTTAGTTGTTGGGTTGTCTCGTCTGTCAAGTAAGGAGGGAAAGGCAGCTACGCTAATAGGGGACATGGACATAGCGAGACTTATGGTTAATGTGCAGCAGGTTGAGGAAGAGAAGCTGAGTGATAGAGAAGAATTCAGAAACAAGAAAGCTAAGATAGGGAATGAATCCTAGAAGCAAAAGAGTAATGTAAACCGATCTTCCTTTCACCATAAGCAAAAGGGACCTGCTCCATCAAATGCTAGTGTACCTGCACCAAGGAACAAAGGTGAGTATAATAGTCAGAATTCGTAGAATTTCAGAGCTAGACTTGCTCAGTCTCAGGGTAGTGTGGCACAAGGAGGTAATTGGGATCCTACATGTGCTAAGTGTGGTAGCAACCACCTAGGTGCTTGTCGCGATGGCTCTACTGGATGTTTCAAGTCTGGTCAAGAGGGTCACTTCATAAAAGAGTGTCCTAAGAACATGCAAGGAAATGGAAATAGGCGCAATAGAGCCCATTCTTTTTTAGTTGCTCCACCAGACAGGGTTGAACCTAGAGGAGCTACTTCAGGGACTGGTGAAGGAGCAAACCACCTATATGCGATAACTAGTCCTCAAGAGCAAGAGAATTCTCCAGATGTTGACACTGGTATGATCCAAGTCTTTACTTTTTATGTTTATGCTTTGCTAGATCCAGGAGCGAGTCTATCTTTTGTGACTCCTTATGTTGCGATGAATTTTGATGTTCTTCCTCAAAAACTTTGTGAGACTTTTAGTGTTTCTACACCTGTTGGGGAGTCTATTCTAGCTGAGAAAATCTATCATTATTTGTACCATTTCCGTCAATCACAAGAGCACCATGACTAATTTAGTAGAGTTAGACATGGTAGATTTTGATGTCATTCTAAGTATGGACTGGCTTCATGCTTGTTATGCCTGCATTGATTGTACCACTCGAGTTGTCAAGTTCCAATTTCCTAATGAGCCAGTGTTTGAATGGATAAGTAGTTCAGCAGTGCCTAAGGGTCATTTCATTTCGTACCTTAAGGCAAGAAAGTTAGTTTCCAAGGGTTGTGTCTATCACTTACACCGAGTTAATGACTCTAGTGGTGAGACACCTCCCATTGAGTCGGTTCCTTGTGTGAGTGAGTTTCCTGAGGTCTTTCCTAATGATCTACCCGGAGTCTCTCCTGAGAGAGAAATAGACTTCGGTATAGATATTATTCCCAATACTCATCCTATATCTATTCTACCATATAGAATGGCACCAACAAAGTTGAAAGAGTTAAAATAGCAATTGAAAGATCTCCTTGAGAAGGGTTTTATTCAACAAGTGTCTCACCTTGGGGCGCTCTGATCTTATTTGTGAGGAAGAAGGATGGTTCTCTAAATATGTGTATAGATTACCGTCAGTTGAACAAGGTCACTATCAAGAATAAGTATCCTTTTCCGAGAATTGATGATCTCTTCGATCAACTTCTGGGTGCCACTTGTTTCTCTAAGATAGACCTCAGATCTGGCTACCATCAGTTAAGAGTAAGGGAATGTGATATTCCAAAGACAGCTTTCAGGACCCGTTATGGTCATTATGAGTTTCTGGTCATGTCGTTCGGTTTAACCAATGCACCTGCAGCGTTCATGGACCTTATGAATAGAGTATTCAAGCCTTATTTAGATATGTTTGCTATCGTGTTCATCAATGACATTCTAATCTATTCGAAGAATGAGGAAGATCATGCTACTTAGGGGTGTACAAAACCAAACCGCAAACCGAGTCAAACCGGAAAAAACAACAACTAGTGTTTGGTGTTGAAAAAAAAATAGACTATATTTGGGTTGGTTTGGTTTTAACTAAACAAAACCAACCCGAGACCAAACCAACCCGACATTATATATATAATTTTAAAATTTTATTTTATACATAAAATTATTTACTTTGATATAATTTTTAAATATTTCTTATACTTTTTCATAATTTTTATCTTTTAATAAATTATTTCAAGTTTGAAATTTTGAATTTTGAATGATCCAATAAAGATTATAGTCCACAGATGTTTGTAATTATAATAAATCTTAAATCAAAATCAAATTAATACTAATGCAAAAAGAAAATCAATTCAACATTAAGAATGACAATAATATTGACAATAATATTGAATATTTGTTCTTTAGTTTTACATCTGTTTAGACAATTAAAATAAATAATCTAATTTTAATTTCCTTTAATATTTAGTCATGTAACTAATACTTACTAAACTTATTTTAGCATGATTTAGTACTTTTAATTATGATCATTTAGTATTTATTTTACGCAATTTCATTATTATTATTTTTTTTGGATATTTTTGTGTCATTATTCATATCATATTTTGTGTTATTATTTTAAGAAACACCTTAGATAGTTGTATTTTGGTAGGACTAAATAAGTATTTGAAGTACAAGTAAATTATATGTTTCTATGAATACTTTACCGGAAAAACCCGAAACAACCCAAAAAACCAAAAAACCCAAAAAAACCCGAGATTGAAAAACCCAAGTTTTATTGGTTTGGTTTGGTTTATAAATTTAAAAATCCAACACAAATGGTTTGGTTTGATAGTTGAAAAATCCGAATCAACCTGGTCATGTACACCCCTAATGCTAGTCATCTCAAAATACTTCTCCAAACTCTGAGAGATAAGGAGTTATATGCTAAGTTTTCTAAGTGTGAGTTTTGGCATGAGTCTGTGGCATTCTTAGGCCATGTTGTTTTCGGTGATGGGATTCGAGTTGACACTCAAAAGATAGAAGCAGTGCACAATTGGCCCAGACTCACATCTCCAACTGATATTAGGAGTTTCTTGGGGTTGGCTGGATATTATAGAAGGTTCATTGAGGAGTTCTCATCCATTTCATCCCCTTTAACCAAGTTGACTCAGAAAACAGTGAAGTTTCAATGGTCTGAAGCTTGTGAGAAAAGCTTACAGGAATTGAAAACTAGGTTGACTATTGCCCCAGTATTGAACTTACCAGTGGGTACGCAAGGCATTGTTGTATATTGTGATGCGTCCAGGGTTGGTTTGGGTTGTGTGTTAATGCAGAATGGTAAAATTATAGCTTATGCCTCCAGACAGCTGAAAGTTCACGAGAAGAATTATCCAACCCATGATCTAGAGTTGGTTGTCATAGTATTTGCTTTGAAGATATGTCGTCATTATCTTTATGGTTTTCCTGTGGATGGGTTCACCGATCACAAGAGTCTTTAGTATGTGTTTAGTCAGAAAGAGCTTAATCTCATACATAGGAGGTGGTTAGAGTTACTCAAGCATTGTGACATGAGTATTCTCTATCACCCAGGTAAGGCTAATGTTGTTGCTGATGCCTTGAACAGGTTGTCTATGGGTAGTACCGTCCATATTGAGGAAGAAAAGAGAGAGTTAGCGAAAGATGTGCACATACTTGCATGGTTAGGAGTTCGACTAATGGATTCCACATAAAAAGGAGTGGTGGTGATGAGTGGGGCTGAATCATCATTAGTGTCTGAAGTTAAAAAGAAACAAGACCAAGATCTTATTTTGCTTGAATTGAAGGCAAATGTTTATAAGCAAAAAGTAATGGTTTTGAACAAGGGGGAGATGGCGTATTGAGGTATCAAGGTAGGTTATGTGTACCAATGGTGGATGAACTCTAAGAGAGGATCATGGAGGAAGCTCATAGCTCCAGATATTCCATTCATCCAGGTTCCACAAAGATGTATCGTGACTTGAGGAAAGTATATTGGTAGAATAGTATGAAGAAAGGTATTGTTGAGTTCGTTGCTAAATGCCCGAATTGTCAACAAGTTAAAGTAGAGCATCAAAGGCCTGATGGTATGGCTCAGAATATAGAGATTCCAGAGTGGAAATGGGAGATGATCAACATGGACTTTATTACTGGTTTGTCGCGGTCTCACAGGTAACATGATTCCATTTGGGTAATTATTGATCGAATGACAAAATCAGCCCACTTTGTGCCGGTAAAGACTACTCATTCAACAGAGGATTATGCCAAGTTGTATCTTCAAGAGGTATTTAGACTTCATGGAGTTCTAGTTTCAATTATTTTAGATAGAGGTGTCCAATTTACTGCACAATTTTAAAAGTCATTCCAGAAAGGCATGGGGTCAAAGGTGAACTTGAGTACTGCTTTTCATCCTCAGACATATGGTCAAGAAGAGCATACTATTCATACTTTAGGAGATATGTTGAGGGCTTGTGTGATTCATTTCAAAGGAAATTGGGATGATCACCTACCTCTGATTGAGTTTGCTTATAACAATAGTTATTACTCTAGCATCTAGATGGCTCCGTATGAGGTTCTTTATGGGAGAAGATGCAGATCTCTTATTGGATGGTTCGAGGTTGGTAAACCTGGGCTGATAGGACCAGACTTAGTTCATCAAGCTATGGAGAAAGTGAAAGTTATTCAAGAGAGGTTGAAAACAGCGTAGAGTCATCAGAAATCCTACACTGATGTTAGGAGTAGGGACTTAGAATTTGAAGTAGATGATTGGGTATACTTGAAAGTTTCACCCATTAAGGGTGTTATGAGATTTGGTAAGAAGGGGAAGCTTAGTCCCCGGTATATTGGCCCTTACAAAATATCCAAGAGGATTGGTAATGTAGCTTATGAGTTGGAGCTACCACAAAAGTTAGCAGCAGTTCATCCAGTGTTCCACATTTCTATGTTGAAAAAGTGTATGGTTGATCCTTCACTGATTATACCTACTGAAGTTATTGATATTAACGATAGCTTATCTTATGAGGAGATTCCTATTCAGATTGTAGATCGCCAAGTTCGCAAGTTGAGGACTAAAGAAGTAGCATTAGTCAAAGTTTTGTGGAGAAATCAGTTTGTTGAGGAAGCTACTTGGGAAGTTGAGGAGGATATGAAAAAGAGATACCCACATCTCTTCGAATTCGGAGAAATTCCAAACTAAGGTACTAATCCTTTTTTTGGCATTTGTTTTAAGTTGGCATGTTGTATTTTTATTTTGCTTGTTGGGTGTTTGAGTTGAATGTTAGATGTTACACCCTTATCTCATTCGAGGGCGAATGTTCCCAAGGGGGATATATTGTAACACCTCGCTACTTGAAAGAATAAGAATTATAAAGAAACCGTTTTTGGAAATAATCAAATTTGGAAAGTTTGACAAAGTTAAGCAAAGTATGAGTTTTGGGTCAACTTCAAACGACCATAACTCCTAGCACAGGATGAGTTAGGTGTGCTACAACATACTGTAGGAAAGGTCTTTGAATTATCTTTCCAATGCCACCAAGTTTTCTCAATTTCAAGTTCGTATAAGGGAGATATTCCCAATTAAAGTCGGGTTTTCCAGATAAAGAAAGTCACAACCGGATTTTAGAAGGGTATTATGGTCTTTTCACTACCCAATTAATTAAATTCATTTTTGGTAATTAGGTCGGGCTCTAAACTGAATCGGTTCAGTTTACGCTTCATAAAATTAAGTTAGAGTTTTGAGAGAAGAGAAAAGAGAAGGAGACGAAGCAAGTATTCGTTGCGTTATTGAAGTTAAGCTTGTGCATTTCGCCAAGGGTTGATCCCTACTAGGTATGTGAGATCGTATAGCATTGGGTTAGTTCACCCACACGCGAATCATGATTTAATTCAACAAAATTATGTTCTTGAAAGTATAGAAATTGAGTTCTGGATGGATTGTGTTGAAGTTTCTATTGGGTTCTTGATTGTTGAAGTTGTTGAGAAGTTCTGGAGTTAGATTCATGAATGTTGATGTTTTTTGAGTTGATTCTTGCGTATTTTGGTTATGTATTCAAATCTGCGTGTTTAGGGAAGATACCATTTGAATCTAGAGGGTTTATAGTTGAAAAACAACCAAGAAAATTCGTCAAAAAATTTGGGAAAAGGCATGGGGATCCGCGCCACTCAGAGTGCCCCACTTCAGTGTCTGAAGTTTGGGCTATGGGGATCCGTGCCACTCAGAGCACCCCAACCCAGACTCTGAAGTTTGGGCTCTGGCGCCCAGCGCCACTCAGAGCGCCAGGGACGCCAGGTCTTCTACCCTTTCCCACTTCTTTCCGTTTGAGTTCCCCTGAATCGTACCTATGTTTTGTAGTTTATTTCTACACTCTAAAGTAAGTTTAAACATCAAGATATCATCTATAACATGAGATCATGACCCTTGAATCCATAAATCAAATTCAAGATAGAGCTAAGAGTCAAGTCAAGAGATTCTTAGAATCTTTTCAAAGTCTATTACAATCATTTTAAACTTGTTTTTAAGACTTAAGCATTGAGTTGAGAAAGAGTAGAACCGAGTTCATCTCTTTTAAAATGAAGTATGGGGACTAAGTACTCCCAAAGAGCAAATGTTTTCACATTTAAGATGAGAGGAAACACTGATTCCCAAACGAGTCTTTCATGAGTAGTTTTGAGTTCCATCTCTTTTAAGAGATAAGGTTTTTGAGTAATAACCTCAAATCACAAGGAAAGAGCTATGTTTTTAGACATATGAGCTGAGTATTTTGGGAGTAGTATTGAGCACCGATATGGGACGAGTCCATAATAACTCAAGTCCCCATAAACCATGTAGCCAACGTGGGTAGAAAGGGTCATACTTTTTAGATGATTCCTTAATGCTTTTTTGCAAAGACTAGTGGATCCACTTAGTTGAGGCGTTTTATATCCCAACAAGTTATAGGACATTTCTAATAGCGTGGGCGAGACGATGTATCATCACATAGCTCATAGTGATAGTTGTCGGTTAGAGAAACTCCCACAAAATTATATTACTTTATTATATGATTAAATTTAAGTTAATATTCACTGTTTAAATGCTTTATATAAACTGCACTTTTTTCTGTTGTTTAATTCTTCATTTGAGTTGAGTATCCATGAGTTGAGTAAAGTTGAGGTAAGTATTCTTTCAGAATTCAGTTCAAGCTTATATCGTGTTTATTTTTTCCCTCACATGCTCGTACACTCAATGTACTAATGTCATTTGGTCTGCATCTTTTGATGCAGATACAAGTAACCAGGATCAGCATCCAGTGCCTCGTTGATCCAGTTGAACACTCAGAGTCAGTTGGTGAGCCT
Source organism: Solanum verrucosum (assembly GCF_900185275.1). NCBI lineage: Eukaryota > Viridiplantae > Streptophyta > Magnoliopsida > Solanales > Solanaceae > Solanum > Solanum verrucosum. The sequence continues at coordinate 575,604 of NW_026020357.1, forward strand.
CTTTGCTTTCCAGAGCATCCCTTTTTATATTGTTTTAGTATTTCAGACGTTAGGATGATCGGGGTCTTGTTCCGACATCCCTCATAGTTTTAGAGGCTTAATAAACGGATAGTTATTGTTCTTTAGTCTTTCCATTTTCAGTTGTTTATGTTAAGACTTGAGTTGCCTTTTTGGCTAGTCAAATATTTCTTTAAGGCATTCTAAGTTTGAGTTATTGCATGAATTATCTTTTGAGATAGCTTCTTGTTATTTAAGTCTTCCGCTAAGAGTTAAGTCATGCCAAGGGTTCGCTTAGGGACAACAATGGTTCTCGAGTGCCAGTCCCACCCATGGAGTAGGCTGAGGGCTTGACATTATTGCTGCTGGAAATCAAGATTGCACAACGTGGCTCTGGAAAAAAAGAGAGTTACATTGGCGAAAACACAATTGGAGTAATCAAAAGACAAAGAGATCTGACCATCAAAACACGAGTTCAATATTAAAAATCAAAATTATAGCCATTGAAGAGGAATTTGGCTACAATATTTTATATGTTGTAGTTCGATTTTCTAGTTTCAGAAAAATCAAACAGCTTGCGATTTTGATTTTTCTACAACAAGATATGAATTTTACACTACGAACGCGCAAATCGATAAATCAAAAACGGGCTCAACATTGAAGATCAAAATTGTAGCAATTGAAGAGGAATTTGGCTAAAAATATTTTATTTGTCGTAGTTTCATGTTTCTAGTTTCGGAAAAATCAAACGACTTGCAATTTCAATTTTTCTATAATGAGATATGAATTTTACTACGGATGCGTAAATCTGACAATCAGAAACAGGTTCAATATTGAAGATTAAAACTGTAGCAATGGAATAGAAGTTTGGTTGTAATTTCTTTTCTAAGTTATAGCTCCGTGTTTCAAGTTTCGGAAAATCAAATGGCTTGCGATTTTGATTTTTCTACAATTAGATTTGAATTTTACACTACAGACGCGCAAAGCTAAACCCTCAAAATGGGTTACTGCTAAACAAGATTCAAAGTTACCTGAGAAAGCAACAAGAATACTTTGGCTTGAAGTTTTTGTGATATGATGGAGGCTCGTCTCGCTATTTGATAAAAAACCAAGTGATGCCACAGCTGAACAGTTAAATACACTCGGATAACTTGTGTTTTGCGTCTAAAATTTCGTGTGAATGAAATTCTTTGTGCATTCAAAAGGATCATATAGAGATTGTCGTGAAAGATTTCTAATCCTTCCACAAGGCATAATAAAGTGAATTTGGAAGAACAAAATCTGATTTGGTTGAGATATTCACTATCTATTTTGAAGTCACACCAATATTGAAGGATGAACCAAAGAGTTAAGGAAAGAAGAATATCTTTATTGACTTGGATACCAAAGGAAAGTTAATATTCTTTTTATTTTACTCAAAATTCCAATCAATCTTCTTATTTTTCTGACACCTTGCAATGAAGATCACATGGAAAAAAAAATTACCACTCACTAGACCCATCTATTTGAAATCAATATAGAGGGGCAACGTGGTTGTCGAGCAAAAATGTTTTAAAAAAAGTTGAGATCACTACAAACAAATCATTTGTAGTGGCCTAGTTAGAATACGACGACAAGAAACAAATACTCTTAAAGTCTCAACAATGTATTCATGAAGACTTCAACTTTAGTCTTCATATTCGGCAAGCCTACATGTAGAGAAGTTTCAAAAAATGAAAATGCATTCACGAACACTTCAACTCTTATCTTCAAATTTAGCAAGCCTGCACGTAGAGAAGTCTCAAAAAATGAAAACACATTCGTGAAAACTTCAACTCTCGTCATCAAAATTCGGCAAGCCTATACGACGAGAAGTCTCAAAAAATGAAAATGCATTCATGAAGACTTCAACTCTCGTCGTCAAATTTGGCAAGCCTACACGTAGAGAAGTCTCAAAAAATGAAACCACGTTCATGAAGACTTCAACTCTCGTCGGCAAAATTCGGCAAGCATATACGTCGAAAAGTCTCGAAAAATGATTTTCAGCTATGAGTACTTCGGCAAGCAAATTTCCATGCTCATTTGGGTTGAACGATTTATTTGGGTTGTAAATAAAGTCATTTTATTCAAATCCAAGGTCCATTTCACCTTGAAGCCCAAAACTCATGCCACATGTCACAGAGACTTGGCATCCAAGACCAATAAGGTGGTGCCACGTGTCCAAATGAGGTGGTAGTCCCAATCAAGTGCAAGAACCAATCACAACATGCCAAGTGTCAAAATAACATCCTTTGGCCAATTATATGAAACCTTATCCACCCCCTACAACTATAAATAGGGGATGGAGATAACATTCTAGGGCATGAAGAAAATTCTTCAACAAGAATTCTGCAATTGGAGAAAGCTACAACATCAACTACATAGCTCTTCGAAAGAGTGATCAACAGAGTTCTTCCCGGAGATCGAATTGAGATGACGAAGTGCAAACCGATGTTCCCGGAGATCAAATACATCTCAAAGAGGTCTACATCTTTCTATCTTCGAAAAATACGCTACTGAAGGCCCTCGAATCATGAAGAATTTCAGGAGAGAAGAATCAAGAGAACACCAGAATTGTACTCACAAGATTCATTAATAAAAATCACATTTTTCTTTTATTTATTTTACTTGCAGTTAATTTTCAGCGCTTACGGAAATTTGTTGCAAACAATGATATGTTGAGAATGATTTGAAAGGCTTATTGATTCATTGTTGATGTTGTATCATGATTGTGTTGTTGTAAATTGTGCATTGTTATGAAAATGGTCATCTCCTCATTATTTGTGTGAACGTGTCATTTGTATTGGTTCTGAGACATGATTGTGACAAGTGTTATGTGAATTGAAGAAGAATAAGAAACTTAGGAGGATGTACCATTTTCAAGGGACGTATCGCACGTCGCGATGTATATTATAATTCGAGGGATGTCTCGCACGTCGTGATAGATTCTATTATCGAGGAATGTGTTGCACGTCGTGATGGATTTTACTATCAAGGATCGTGTCACACAACGCGATGGATGCATGGACATATATGTCCCCCACTAATCCCGAACTGAGAGACATCGAGTGTGTATCGCTAGGTTAGACATGCATCACTATACTTGGCATTACATTTCATTGCATTGTGTATCTATATCATTTGTGAACTTGTGAGTATCTTTCTGTGGAACTTGTGATTGATGGACTTGATCATGTGTATTGTTGATCTGTAAATGTTGGAGTGTTGTTATTGATCTATGTGCTACTGAAACTGTGAATTGTTAGGTTGAGCTGTTTTTATGCAGGTTGTAGTTCTGGAGGTTCGGTTGGGGTGGTAGGAGTACCGTATTCTATATTCTTAACTTGTGTTTAGGAGTTCGCTTGCTGAGTACCTATGGATCGGTACTCACCCCTTGCTTTTACATTTGTGTAGGTTATGAGCCTGGATCTTCATGATATTCTCTCTTATCTTCTTGGCCGAGGCTTCCTATGGATATTTGTGAGGTAGTTGATTGTCACCTGAGGAGACCTTTTCACTCCTGTTTATGATCTTGTTCTACTTTAGAGACAACATCATTTGAGACTTGTTTATTTCTTTCAAATCTATTGTAATACATTAGAGGTTCGTACACGTGACAACCAGGTTTTGGGGGTTTTATTAAGTAAACTTAGTTATCCGCACTTATGATATTTTGAGATTTCAATCTGTAACTTCCGCATTTTTGTGATAATTGAGTTTTAGGCTGACTTGTCTTAGTGGATAAGAAGAGTATCATCACATTCAATTTTGGGTCGTGACAAATATATTTAAATTTCTATACGAAATTCATGCCAAAAGTAAACAATTTGCATTTATAAATTGAAAAGTATACACTAACAACATTGTTGAAATAAAAGTTGATTACTATTCACTAAATTGAACAAAATTACATAGTTTTGTTGATATACACAATACAAAAAAAACATTTGAAATAAATACTAACTTGAACAATCTCATCTACCACTGTTCTTTATTAATATTGATAAATTACCTTCCGTCACAAAGAAAGATAATGGAGACACAAAAATATTGTGAGAGAAGACAATGACGACTACTTTTTTAGCAATGATAGAGAAAGACATGAATATTGAGTAAAATATAATCAAATTACGTTTTGATAGACAATTAACATGTGAGAGAAAAAGTCAATAAGTATTTTGAGCTAAACAAGGAAAACAAATATTATGTTTGTTATGACTCTCCTAATTTTATGCCCATTATTAATTATCATTACTATTATTAATTTATTTATTAATTTATATTCCATTTTTTTTTACTTTTTTATTTAACAAATGTTATAGCCCGTAATTTTTAAATGTTAAAACTTGAAGATAAAGAATAATGTCATAACTTATAATTATTAGTCCTATAGATGTCAATTATAAAATTTTCACTTTAAGATTGACGGAAAGGGTTTTGTATAAAAGAGATAGGACTAGTTCTCAAAATGACGGGTTATTACATTATCCACCACTAAAAACTATGTTCGTCCTCAAACATAAAGAAGGAGAAGGAAGAATGACCAACGTTACCAGAAGTCTGAAGTATGATCTTCCAGAGTCGGTGTTCATTTCTCCAAGTGAGCTCCTACATAAAACCATTTCATCAAGATTAACTACTAAGAACTGAACTTTCGAATCAAAATTTGGAAGATCTACAAATCAGGAATGATTACCAAGCTACAGACTAACCCATGAACCTAATATGAACTGAAACCTTGTGGACCATAACACAACCAACGAGACAAAGCTTTTCTCACATAACCACGATAAAATTCTGAATCAATACTGGCTACAACCAGAAGTAAACATGAACCAACCATCACACACTCATAATGCACAAATTATCACAATTGCACACAAACCACATATGAAAATCAATTATACTCAACGTTTCGAACTCAATGGAACCGTCGAAACACGAATCTAAAGTCTCTTTGACCCGACTTTCGTGAAAACCACAAGAAACTAACTCAACGCCAAAAAGGCTAAAACAAGCTTGGGACCTCACAAAAATCGACCAAGACCTCACCTAGGCCTAAAATTATCCCCCAAATCCAACAAAACCCTCAGAATTCCGATCCAAGCATCCAAATCCCAAATGTTGACCAAAGTCAACCCAAAGGCTAAATTTCAACAATTTCACAACTTTGGAATTCAAATCCTCAAAAAGACTCTGAAACTGAAACCGACAACTCTCACATATCAGATTTCACATTTTTAGACTGATGGAATCAAAGGAATTCTATTCTGACACCCGAAACTCCAAAAGACACTAGAAACCACTTTCTTAATAACTTAGCCTTTCAAACTCAAAACTTACAAAATTCTCAACTTTGAACACAAAGTTCGAAACCAACTTCCAAAACTCAAACATAAAAGACAGGGGTCGATATCGAAAGGGGTAAAATGATAATTTCACAGAACTTTCCATAAGTGACCGGCCGTGTCATTAAAGTTTGTTAAGATCAATATAATTTATTTTCCCTTACAAACAAATATTTTATATTTTCTTCTTGTCACACTCTTCTCCATTTCTTTTTGCATGAAATAGGGTTCATAATTTTCACAAGTTTCACAGACGACTTCATTCAATTCATCAACGTTCTACGTTTACTCTATTAGACTCCCACTTTGAATTCATCAATTCAAGTATTTTCACAGTTTTCGTGAGTTCTTACGATACTATACAATTGAATTGATTTGATGTTAACTTACATTGTTGTATTGCAGGATCTAGTTACTACTAAATCCAAATAATCTGGTGCCTGAAACATTGTCAAGGTTACCCATTGAATTCATTCTTCAATTTAAGGTTATCTCTAATCAATCGCTAGTATCATAACATCTCCTAAATTCATTGGCTTACATGTGGAAAGATAGCATCAATCATATGACCTTGTTACATATGGAATTTCTTTCAAGAATTATAGATATTTCTTTGTTCTTTGTATGAGGATGATCTCAATCGATTAGCAACAATAGATCATCCCTCATGAAATTGATGACAGATTGAATGTGTTCATATCTGAAAATACTTGAGTAGATCATTTGTTTAATAAAGAGATTTGATACATTGATGATAGAGTGGATGAGCCTCTTCGGTAAGAAATGGAGAAGTTATTTGGTGGATAAAAATGATAGAGGCGTAAGAAATGGGGAAGTTGTCTGGTGGATAAGAAAAAAGGTTTCTTGCCTTATATGATGTTGCCATAGAGAACACCCCCACTATTAGACACATTCAAGTAGACGACGTACAACTCTTTCTAGATCCAATGCTTGTTGGTAAGTACAAGGAGTCCTTTGTGGTACTATTAGAGGTTGATTTACAAAACTCTACACTAGCACCACAACCGACATTAGCATACAACAAAGTCAAAAGCAATTCTTTCATTGAATCGCTTCATCTACCACTAGATGGTCCCCCAGTTTTATTACTGGAAATCCAAGTTAATCTTTTCTTCTCATTTATTGTTTTCGCATATTTTATGTTGTATTGATTTTATCATGTAATTATTGTTGTGTTTATTGTTGAATTGATGTTTGTCAAAATGTATATCTTGGATGTTCAATTAAATAGAAACTAACGGATAAAAAAAATTTGATACACAACATAGTAGCATATGCTTATTGGAGCTGTTTACAACACATATTTTAGTTCTGTATTACATTTGGTCAAGTTAATCTTTATATTCATATAATTCTTTGTGATAAATTATTCTATAATTTGTACAATTATTTTTTAATTGAAAAATAATATTCATTTTACATTTTAAACTAAAAAATAAATCCTCTTAATGTTAAATCAATGGCTAGAAATAAGCCATATATTTTTAATATATGTCAAGAACAATCTCAGATTAAATAACACAAGAGATAAATGAGATGTTATTTTTTAATCTCAAAATTTTAGGATTGCAATGAAGATTACTCACTTATATATAATATTGTAGAATATTTGTTTGGTAGTTTTTCATGTTTGATTTGGAGAGAGTATAAAAATATCATAAATTAAAAGAACTTTTTGAAATTGCATTTTAAAAAAAACTATTAGACAGAGATGGCAACAGATTTATTTTATGCGAAGCAATATAGGTTTGACAACATGTGAATGTGATGCGGTGCCAGTTAGTCCAGTAAGCCTTATGCATAAATTTCTTTTCCAATCCATAACTCAAAAAAAAATCTACTTTTTTCTTTGTATTTGGTCATTTCAATTTATAGTGCTCAAAATTTATCAATTAATTTTATATAACACCCATTCATAAAAAGAAAGAAGTATCCCCGGGGCGATGTTCCTATCTTTAGTCAGGTTTATAATTGCATAAAAATCATATTAGCGCTCTATAGTTATAGTTTGTTATTTTAATAAATCGCGGTAATTTGTATAAATCAGGCGTTTGTGTCTATGAAAATTGTGTTTGTATAAGTATATGTTATTTGTGTTAGGCTAGAGTGGCGAGCGAGATTAGGAAAGAAAGGAGAGAAGCGAGCGAGCGAGAGAGGGCAGAGAGTGGAGAGAGTTGAATTGTATATGTATATCAGTTAGATAATTAATTGTATATATGTAACTACTATGTATATGTATCAATGATTGTGTTTGTATATCTGCATAAAATTTGAATTTGTATACAATTGAATCGAGTTAGTATATAATTGAATCGAGTAAAAACATTTATATATATGAAATCTCTCTCCTGCTTTATATAAACACAAATTGTACATTGTATTGTATAATTTGTGTTTGTATAAAGTGAGAGAGAAAGACAAAAGAGAATTGAGTAGAGGAAGATTTTTATTAGTATAATTATAAGTGTATAAGACAGAGAGATATGTATTTGTCTTTGTATATATTGTCTCTCTCGTTTTATACAAACACACACACAATTTTTACAATTGTATTTGTATAAAAGTGAGAAAGGTGAGGGAGAGAACTGCGAGTGGCGAGCGAGATTTGTGAGAGAGAGGCGAGAATGGCAATGGGTTTGATATGAATTGGAATTAAATGAAGGAAAAACTTCAGAATATGGCAAACATTCATATATATTCAAGAAAAATAACTACGTTTTAATTTTTTCATGATATATGGATATAATTAGACTATAAATAGCAAAGTTAATTATGTACAAATAAATAATTTTTTATATGTATATTTAATATAATAAATAAATATTGAATAGGAAAGTAATTATTGAATGCCTAATTAATTATGACATACACATTTGTGATCTTTTCCCATGTTAACCATCATCAAATTTTTCTTTTTCATCAATATTCATACATCACATACTTTCTAATTTTTTCCCCCAAATTCATTCAAATTTAAGATCCATTACATCACTGCAGGAGCGATTTTTGTGATTTTGTATCCATCAGATATCTTCTAATTGCATATTTATCTCATTTTTATGAACATTCTATATCTACACATCTACACTTTCTTCCATTTTCATAGGATTTTGATTCAAGAATTTGTTTATCCATTTCAATGGCTGAAATTGATACTCCGAGGAGGGTTACGAGAGATATACATTTATTTGACAAATTGTTGGGTGAACTACCTTCTTTTGATTTGTGTATTACTCAACAAGTCAAAATTTCAGGTTCTATTGCTGCAATGGAGAACGAAAGAAGAACAAAAAAGGTTAATGACCATATACCCTTAAATTTGCTTGAAGAAATCGAACATGCAAAATTAGTAAAGAGGAAAAAAGGTTCAAAAGTGAAAACTAATCTTGTGATTCAAGTGGGTGTGAAAAAAGAACAGTCGAGCAGGAACAAGAGGAAAATGAAATTGAGATTTGTATGCTTTATTTTTTTTAGTTTAATGTCATTTACTTATATATCTCAACACATGTATTGTGTGCCATTGTCATTATATTATGGATTGTCCTCTTGTATTGAAATTGTTAGAAAATTTGATTTCGTATGTATATAGTTGTTAAAAAATGAGTACAAGAAGAACATGATCAAAAAAGAGATTAAGGGTTCTTTGATTGTCAATTTTGTATATAGTAGAATACTTATATACATAGACATTTGTATTATTATATAACCACAAGTTGAATTGTTGATCTGTGAATACAATTATATTTGAATATATAAGTACTCGGTCAAATTTAAAAAGTTGATTAGGGAATTCAAGTATAGTTGGATACATCAATACAATATTGTTGGCCCTTTCAAAATTTTATTTACAAGAATACTTATACAGTTTGATACCCACAAATTGTATATTTTTTTGCTCATGTGTAATGTATCCATACTTATACAGTTTTATACCCACAAATTGTATCTTTTTTGCTCGTTTGTCTAATGTATTCATATTTTTGCTTAACAACAGTGTTGAAATGCATCCATATTTATATACATAGATATTTGTATTGTTATATAAGCACAAGTTGAAATGTTGATTTGCGAATATAGTTATATCTAGATAGATAAGTACTATATCCAAGATAAAAAGTTGATTAGGGAATACAAGTATAGTTGTATCCAACGTATTCATTTTTGTGTTTAACAACAACGTATTCATTGTATTCTATATTGATGTATTCATTTTTTGTTTAACAACTAGTGTATATTTTGCCATGTAGTTCACCTAATTCAAAATCGAAATACTTAACCTTCATTTACAAATTCAACAATTTGCTTACATACAATAACTTGAATTAACAAAAAAAAATTATTAACACCTTCACGAGGCCAGAATAAGAATTATGGAGACAACAAGAAAACTGAGTATGATGTATCATATTTTTTATTAAACTGATAAAGAATATGATATGATATGTCTTTAAATGAGTAATTTTCAGTTATAAAGTTAATTATGAGAAGTTGTTCATTGTATGGACGTAATGTAAGGATAGTGGGTTATATTTAGAGTCAATTCCTTATTTAGTTTCTTGTACTTAAAGATGTATTAATGTATAAATAAATAAAATAAAAAACTGTACAAAAATACAGCAAAAAAGTGATATAAATTGTAGTCATTTATTGTAAATAGCATACTTATAGCTATTGATATTCATTAACCCTATAAATATAGTTATTTTTGTAAGTTGCTCAAATTGGGAAATTTTCAAAAAAACAGCAAACATTAGGCCTTCAATAGGGCTCTATAACTATAGTTTGCTTAATTACGAATAATAGCAAAATGTTAGAGGAGGAGTGGGGTTATTTTTTCACGAATTTTAGAGTATAAAAATGCAAATATAAACTGATTTGTATCCAAATGAATACATATTAAGAGGAAAGAGGCGAGCGAGATCGAGAGAGGGAGGAGAGAAGCGAACAAAATTGAGAGAGGAAATAGAGAGGATTATATTTTATATTATATATTTTTTTTGTATCAATTGTATTCGAAATACAACAAAATATATTTTGTATTTATTTTGTATTGTATTAAGTATTTGTTTTGTATCAATTGTATTCGGAATAGAACGGTATTCATCCTCTCTTTGATTCTATACATATACATATGATAGAGAGGATGAATGCATATTGTATTCTTATGAATACAAATACAATTGATACAAAAATATAAAATACAACTTTTTTTAATACAGTTAAATTAAAATACAAAAGGAAAAACTACATAAATGGGCCATAAAATCTAAAATAATTACAAGTTCATACCCAAATCCAAAGTAATTTCTATAATACCCATTCTCTCATAAATAATTACAGTTCATACCCCCATTCATTAAGGGTGATATTTTTTGCTTAAGTGATACTAAATCGGTACCATATATTGTATTGGTATTATTAAGGTTGATAATTTTGCTTAACTGATACTAAATCAGTATATATATACTTTATTGGTATCATTAAGGTTTCGTGTTCAGAAATTATTTATAAGTCAATGATACTATACTAGTATATATGTATATTGTTGTGGTATCATTATGGTTTGTTGTTAAGAAATTACTCATTAGTCAATGATACTATAAGAGTATATATATATATATGAGTAATTTCTTAACAACAAACCTTAATGATACCAATACAGTATATATATACTAATTTAGTATCAATTCAGCGAAATTATCAATCTTAATGATACCAATACAATATATATGATATTGATTTAGTATAAGTTAAGCGAAATTAGTAAATGAGGTATATAGTGTAATTATTTAGTGGGGTATGAATGTAAAGGGGTATATGTTTGTAATTATTTTGCTATTTTGGGATATTTGCTTATTTTCCCCAATACAAAACTCACATATATTTGGTTGAATACATTTGAATGAATTTCTTCATATTGGCAAGAGAGAAATAGAAAGAGAGAGAGAGAGAGAGAGGAGAGTGCGAGAGAGAGGGAGAGAGTTTTCTATAAAAATAACATATGAGTAAATACATAAAAAAAATGGAAAAGGGTCAAATATACCCATGTACTATTGAAAATAGTTTAAATATACCCTTCGTTATACTTTCGGTTCAAATATACCTTTCTGTTATACTTTAGTTCAAATATACCCCTAATTTTAACGAAAGGACACTTGTCAATTTAGAAATCAAATAACCCACCTCCAATTTTAAATACCCAATTCCCTTTAGAAACCCATCTTGGTGTGAGGCTTGAGGGTGTTGTAAAGGATGTTCTAGTGCAAGTATCGTTGATTTTCCTAATAGATTTTGTTGTGATGAATTTGGAGCCAGATCCTGAGGTCCCATTCATCTTAGGAAGACCGTTCTTTACGACTGGGAGGGCTATGATAGATGTAACAACTGGGCAACTTACTATGCGAGCATATTTCATCTAAGGACCCGTTAGAGCGAGTGTTAGTAGGGGACGATATTTATGGGGATGCTGAGGTACAGAAAATTGTGCAATTTCTTGATGTGGCACTTGTAGGTACATCTAGAGATCGATGAGAGCCTCTAAATAGGGTGATGGATCCTCCACCCAAGCCCTCCATTGAAGAGTCACCCAAGTTGGAGTTAAAAGCATTGTCAGCCCACCTCAGGTATTCATTTTTGGGTAAAGATAAAACTTTACCGGTTATTTTGTCTGCAGCATTGTCTGATGAATAGGTGGAAGCAACATTAATCATCATGAAGAAGAGGAAAGCAGCTTTGGGGTGACAAATGTCCGAGATCCATGGAATTAGTCCCACACTATGCATGCATAAGATCTATATGGATGAAGGGCATAAGCCGATTGCACAGCATCAGCGGAGATTGAACCCATTGATGAAGGATGTGGTAAAAAAAGAGGTAATCAAGTGGTTGGATGCAGGGATTGTGTACCTCATATCTAATAGCAAATGGGTAAGTTTAGTACAATGTGTGCACAAGAAGGGCGGAATGACGGTGGTGAATAATGAGAAGAATGAGTTAATCCCCACGAGGACAGTGACTGGGTGGCAGATCTGCATGGCCTACAAAAAGTTGAATGATGCCACCAGAAAGGACCATTATTTGGTAACTTTCATTGATCAAATGTTGGATAGGTTGGCTGGCCAGGAATATTATTGTTTCCTTGATGGTTATTCAGGGTACAATCAGATCGACATTGCACTAGAGGATTTGGAGAAGACTACATTCACTTGCCCGAATGGCACGTATGCGTTCAAGCGCATGCCATTCGGCTTATGCATTGCCCCGGCCATATTTCAGAGATGTATGATGGCAATCTTTCATGATATGGTGGAAGATTTTGTTGAAGTGTTCATGGACGACTTCTCGGTGTTTGGTGAGTCTTTTGAACTTTGTTTGACTAATCTTGACAAAGTTCTTGCCAGGTGTGAAGAAACAAATATGGTACTAAACTGGGAGAAGTGTCACTTTCTAGTTCGAGAGGGAATAGTGTTGGGGCACAAGATCTCCAAAAGTGGGTTGGAAGTTGACAAAGCTAAAGTGGAAGTTATTGAGAAGTTACCACCTCCCATCACAGTAAAAGGAGTTAGAAGCTTCCTCGGACATGCTGGGTTTTATAGAAGGTTCATCAAGGACTTCTCTAAGACTGCAAGACCTATGTGCAGCCTGTTAGAGAGAGAGAGATGAAGTTTATTTTTGATGAAAAGTGTTTGCAGGCATTTGAGTTACTGAAGAAGAAGTTGATAGAAGCTCATATTCTCATTGCTCCAAATTGGGAGCTTCCATTCGAGCTTATCTGTGATGCCAGTGACATAGCGGTTAGGGCAGTGCTGGGGCAGCGAAAAGATAAGATGTTCCATTCCATCTACTATGCGAGCAAAACACTTGATGCAGCCCAATTAAAGTATATTGTGACTGAAAAGAGATGATGGCATTAGTGTTCGCATTTGATAAGTTCAAATCATACTTGGTGGGAACCAAAGTTATAGTCTACACTGATTATGCGGCAATCTGATATTTGTTTAACAAGAAGGATGCCAAGCTGAGGCTGATTAGGTGGATTCTCCTACTACAAGAGTTTGATCTAGAGATAAGGGACAGGAAGGGAACTGAGAACCAGATAGTTGATCATCTGTCCAGACTGGAGGATTCATCTCATGTGAAAAATGAGGGGAAGATTCGTGAAGAGTTTCCTGATGAGCAATTGTTTGCTTTGGACCTTGCTCAAGTGTCTTGGTATGATGATATTGTGAATTTTCTGGTGAGTGGCTTATTTCCAACTGAGGCATCATCGCATCAAAAGCAGAGGCTGAAATATGATGCACGCTTCTATATATGGGATGAGCCAGGGACCTGATCAGATGATGCAAAGGTGTATAGCTGAACAGCAGGCGACACAAGTGTTGGAGAGTTGTCACTCTTCACCATATGGTGGACACCATGGGGGCGAACAAACTGCACATAAGGTATTACAATCTGGCTTCTTTTGGCCTACTATTTTTAAAGATGTTGCTATGTTTGTGAAGGGTTGTGATCAGTGTCAGAGGATGGGCATCATTTCGAGAAGGCATGAGATGCCCTTGAGCAATATATTAGAACTGGAAATCTTTGACGTCTGGGGGATAGACTTCATGGGACCATTCCCATCGTCTCGTGGTAATCAATACATCCTAGTCGCAGTGGACTACGTGTATAAGTGGGTGGATGCAGTTGCACTACCATCCAATGATGCAAAAGTGGTTGTGAAGTTCATTCGGAAACACATCTTCATCAGGTTCGGAACTCCAAGGGCTATGTTCAGTGATAGAGGTACGCACGTTATTAACAATTCAGTGCATAATTTGTTAGCCAAATATGGGGTGAGACACAAAGTAGCTACAACATATCATCCCTAAACTAGTGGGCAGGTGGAAGTGTCGAATAGAGAGGTCAAACAGATCCTCCAGAAGTCTGTGAATGTTCAAAGAAAAGATTGGGCTGACAAGCTAGATGATGCATTATGGGCATACCGGATTGCATACAGGACATCGATAGGGACTTCTCCTTATCGAATGGAGTTTGGCAAAGTGTGTCACTTACAAGCCGAATTGGAGCATAAGGCATATTGGGCTATCAAAAAGCTGAATCTGGATGCTGAGTTAGCCGGAAGGAAGAGAATAACGCAGTTGCATGAATTAGAGAAGTTCAGGCTTCACGCCTATGAGAATGTTAAGTCGTACAAAGAGAAGACCAAGAGGTGGAATGACAAGCATATTTTTTCACGCACCTTAGAGTCTGGTCAACTAGTGTTGTTGTTTAACTCAAGAATGAAGTTGTTCCCCAGAAAGCTTTGGTCTAAGTGGAGTGGTCCGTTTGAAGTAGTGAGAATGACTCAACATGGTGCTGTGGAACTAAGGAACAAGGATAAGAGCTTTACTTTCCTTGTGAATGATCAAAGGGTCAAGCACTATTTCAGGAATGATGTGGATCGTGAGCTTGAAGCGCTCACATTGAATGACAAATGAGTCATGACATGGGTCGTGCCGCGACGTTAAATCAGACGCTACACGGGAGGCAACCCGTGAACCCTTGTAATAGTTAGGATTTATTTGATTTTGTTTTGTTATTTTAGTTCTTAGAAATTAGAAAAAAATGATATATTTAGAAAAATATAAAAATATGAGTCATGCCACGACCAAAACTAAGGCGCTAGATGGGAGGCAACCCATCGTGTTGGTACTAATGAGTTTTGAGCTTACAATGTGTAGGGATCGAGTATTTTGACCCATGGCACGTCGTGGAGTCACTGCCTCAATTGGAATTAATTTTCCAATTTAAGGCAGAACACTCCGTGTAACTGTCGCATCGCGGAGGGAGCACCAAGTTTTGATTTTGACAGGACTTCGTATTTACGTCAAGAAACAGGCTACTCCGTGCTAGACCCGCGTCGCGGAGCCAGTGCCTCATTTAGGAATTATTTTCCAATTTCAGGCAAAACACTCCGTGTAGCTGGCGCGTCGCGAATGGGGCATGGAATTTTGGTTAAGACGGTGATTTACATTTACGTCAAGAATAGAGGGTCAGCGTGACAACTCCGCATTGCGGAGGTGGAATGAAATTTTGACGTTCGTCAAAATTTCAATTAATTTCGCGAAGGCAACACTCCTTGTCCTCCCCACGTCGCGGCCCAGGTAAGGATTTTTTGGTTTTCATTAAATAAAATGGGTTTTACCCATTTTAAATTGAAATAACCCAACCCATAATGCCTTATAACCCCTCATTCTCCAGAAATTCCCTATTTTTTCACCCTAACTCACGATTTTCTTCCCCCATTCTCTCCCTTGTTCAAATTTTGAGAGTTCCTCCGTATCGCGAAGCAACTTCGCTTCTTCTCCAGTCTGACTTTCACCCACTTCACCACTCCATGTATGTGTTTTATGTTTTCTTCTATGTTAGTTGGGTGTTGTAGATATATATGGAGGAGGGCGTGTTGATGTATATTAGTTGTCAATGACTCTTGGTGGGATGAAATTGTTTATTTCGTGTGGGTATGGTTGAACCCTTGAGTATAATGTGCCTTGGTAACTCGTTGGTTGATGTTGTGGGCGATATTGTGGTCATAGGTGATTTCAAAGTCTTGAGTAAAAATCACCCATTGTTCATTGGTGTTGTTCTAACATTGATTTGGTTACAGGAATGGATTATGCATTATGGAGATTGGTTGTCTGAACTATCAAGTTATTGTGAATTCAAAATCTTAAGTAGAATTTTCTGATTCTTTTGTACCTGTGGATTTAGAGAAAGGATGGGGGTTTGATTGCTTCGCCTAGTGAGGTCTAATAAGTGTTTCAAGCTCTCATTGCAAATTGTATGCCTATAGTGTCAAATTCTTGAGTAGACATTATTTTGGTGATGAATGCGTGAATATTAGTGTTGCTTGGGAATGTGGATAGGTGATAGTTTATATTTAGGGGTCAATATTATTTTGTGTGAAGTCTTGAGTAACACTACCTAATTGTTGTGTGGGTGTAACTGATATTGTGATGCCTATCTGGTTTGATGAACGTGATGATTACTTGAGTATGTTGTTGGTCATCATTGCAAATTGTATGCCTATAGTGTCAAATTCTTGAGTAGACATTATTTTGGTGATGAATGCGTGAATATTAGTGTTGCTTGGGAATGTGGATGGGTGATAGTTTGTATTTAGGGGTCAATATTATTTGTGTGAAGTCTTGAGTAACACTACCTAATTGTTGCGTGGGTGTAACTGATATTGTGATACCTATCCGGTTTGATAAACGTGATGATTACTTGAGTATGTTATTGGTCATTTTTGGGAAGTCTGAGTACCTAAGATGAGACTACATTGAACTAAGTGTGGGGTGGTGTGTGCACACCACCCATATTTTTATAATTATTATATAGTCAATTGGGCTAAACTTTGTTATGTTTGGCATGTAATCATGTCAAGTTCACACAGACCCGGCAAAGAAGTGGCCACGTCAAGCCATAAGAAACGTGCCCGAAGTGGGAATGTCCCACTCGCACCTGCAGTCCCCAAAGGCCAAACTAGGCGGTTCGGAGTTAAAGTGGTAACCAAGGAAGGCAAGGCTTGGTACAAAAAGCACAATGTGGCCTCTTATTTCTCAGATGTGTGTATCGACAAGGACAGTCTGGCACGTGAGTTCCCACAGATCCCGAGGCAGATTAGGGAGCTAGGGATGGAGTTCATCTTCGCCGAACCGACAGGGTGCAACTTGCACTTGGTCCGGGAGTTTTACGCCAACTAGGTGCCCGAGGCATAATCCCACTATGTAACGGTGTGAGGTAGGAATTTACCCATCACTCTCACATGTCTAAATGACATACTGGGTACACCACAAGACTCGGACCCACTTGTGCTGACAGGGTTAATCATATGCCCTCCATACCAGGCTATCTAATCTCTTCCATACGCTCACATGCTTCGGGAGACACGCATTTAGATGAAAGTTGTAATGAACTATCTGATATTAGGGATCCACTACACCGACATTACTCGTGATAGGGTGTGCTTGGTATATGCCTTGATGACCGGCATGGAGCTGAACATTGGAGTTATTGTGAAATCTGATATGCGTAAGACACGGGTTCACAAAGGGCACGTGTATGCTTTTGGTGGTTTGATTACACATATGTGTCGTGCTGCAGGTATCCCTGAAGAAAGTTTGGACTATATGGCACCCTTATATCCAATGTCGGTGGACATTACTCAGACAAAGGGGCCTGACACTGAGTTTGGCCCAATTCTCACCACTGATGAGCGCCATTGACGTGATGAGTTGATTATGGCCAGGATGTATGGCTTAGAGATGTTGCGCCATCAGAATGGTTGCCATGCTTCTACTGATATGCAGTTGGGCGAGGTCGCGAGGCGCTACCCTCTGAATGACCATGCCAAGGCCCTACTTGGCATTAGTCTTGTGTTTTGCGAGCCGATTGATAATGATATTCCGACCGATGAGGAGCATGCGTATACTAGCTCAGATGTGGATTCCGACTTGGAGGAGGAGATAGACCCCGCTCAGGCCGGTGATGAGGCCGAAGGAGGTAATGCGATGGAAGATTGATCAGGGAGTGTTTTCACCTTACCTCTTGAACTATTCTATTTTTTTTTGTAAAGCACTGGGATAGTGTTGTTGTATAAGTGTGGGGTGAGGGTGAAAAACATATGGTCTGTACATATATTTCTATTGTTGAACATTGCTAGAGTCTATTTTTGTCTTTGTTTTGTTTTATTTTGGGTTCCTTGGAGGTTGTTTTTGGTTCTTTGGCCAAGGATAGTCCCTTTGAACCGTACAAAATACAAAAAGATTTTGTCTTCGTAGGATTGAGTCAGTAGTCGTAGTTGAGTCACGTTGCCCAATGATAGATGGATGACGACCGTCTTAAGGACAATTTCGTCATTGAGTCTTAGGTTTGGTTGTGTTGAAGCTGAAATTCTCAAAGGGATATGTATGAAAAGCATGTTTGAAATTGATGTATGAATGCAGTCGAATTCTTGTATATGATTTGAATGATGCAACTTAAGCTTAATTTGAACCTTGTGCATGATCTGATTGTGTTGCTGTGATTGATCCATTCTGAGTATAACTTGTGCCATGAGCGGTGAGTTTTGTGATATCCATGAATGCATCTGAGTCTAGAACTTGTCCGGGTTGTAATTGAAGTGAAATACAAGTGTATTGTGTTTAGAAAATGATAATAGGTCTTCTTTGAATTGTCTGAAATTCTAGCCTATTCAGAAAGAATATCCCTAGTATAGCCCAATTGAGCCTTTTTAGCCTTGATTTTGTTCTAACCCACATAATTAAGCCGAATCCCTTTTATTGATACCGTTAGCTTTGATCCCAATCCCTAATGCACTATGTTAGGAGGAAAAGTGAAAACAGTGGAAAGAGTAAACAGGGTGGAAATGTTTAGTTGTTGGGGAAGAGTGGAAAGAGGAGGTAAAATGATACCCCATAAGTGTGAATCTGAGATTGGCCCTGGTCCTTAGGACATTGTGCACTTCGACTAGGAGAAACCCAAGTTGAAGGTGGCTAACTTAGTAAATACCTTAATGATGGCCTTGGCCCTAACAAGGGCATTGTGCACCTTAACTCGAGAGAAATCTCTAAGTCAAGGGTGTCTATTGTTGAGTGTCTAAAAAAAAAACAAAAAAAGAGTAGAAATAAAGGGGTAAGTAAGAAATAAAGGCAAGGTTGGTAACACTAGTGGAAACCTATGAAGAAGGAGGGGGCTAACAAAAAGAAAAAGTTGTGAATGTAAGAGGAAAGTTGAATATGGTGCATTAGGGAGGATAATTCACTAATTTTATCTAAACGAATCCTCCCTTACCTTAAGCCTACATTACAACCAGAACAAGTCTTGTTTGATTTTAAGCATAACACACTTTATAAGTAGAAATGTACATAATGGGCAAGCCTATGGTTCTCAATGCATACATGTTTGATGTTTTTGTTGAGCGAGAGTGTACCTTGGTTGCAAAGTCCTTAAAATATATTCAGTTTGCTAAGTTGAGTGTGTGGACTATTTTTTGGAGTGAAGGGCACTTGTTGTATGAAGGATAGGTGATATGTAATGGTGCACATGTTGTTGAATGCGTTGGTTGCTAAAACTTGTTCAGTCAATTACAGTCGTGCATACTTTGAATGAATCATGCCTGTGTTAACTAGTTACAGATCCTTGGAAGATAGTAGCGGATGCACAAATACCATAGTAGTGAGTCTAGGTTTAGGAGTAGTTAGTAAGTGGTTCGAGGACGAACAAAGCTCTAAGTGTGGGGTAGTGATCTTACGCATATATTTATATGCCTAGATAGCTAATTATGCCCGCAATTAAGCGTAGTTTGAATTCAATATGTGTGAGTTTATAGTTTTAGACTCCTAAAACCTTACTAAAAAATGCTTAAATCTGATTGGGTAAGGAAAAGATCAAAATACCCCTCATATTTTCGGGTAACTTTCCTTAATTGGACAGCCTGACTTCAAACGGGGATATCTCCCTCATACAAGCTCCAAAAATAGCAAATTCAGTGGCGTTGGAAAGAGGATTCCAAGACCTTTCATTTAATATCTTATGGGACACCTAAATCATTCTGTACTGAAATTCATGGTCATTTTAAGTTGACCCAAAACTTAGAAGAACCTACAAATGACTTGAATGAATTCTCTTTAATTCTTTTTGGAACTCAAGGTGCTATCTAGGTGATCTTAATACTTAAGAAATTTTGAATTCCTTGGTAAAATCCTACTCACAACGAAGGATGGTTCGAGTCTTAGTTAAAAAATTTCTAGGGTGCTACATCAACGATCAATACACACAAGCAATATCACACCACATAGAAGAGACAACAAATTACACAATTCAAGTCCACATTCATGCTTTCAAGTATTTCATCAATCAATTAACAAGGGTTACAATAAAACAATTCACATCGTCATGATCAACACATAGCCTTTTTCATTTCAACCCATTATTATTCATTTAGGTATAACAAGTGGAATATTTAACACTTCACCTCATCTTCGTTACTCCCAACACACAAGCAACAAAGGAAGCAAACAAATTCAACTAGAATACAAGGTTTAGGAAGTGACTTGCCTTAAATCAATCAACAATCACTCCAAGAGTTGAATCTTCCCCTTCCGAATCACTTTCAAAGTCAAACGATCTAAAATAATCAAGTATTTATAGTCACCCATTGGAAACAACACTTCTCACATCAATCATGTAAAGAAATGGGTCAATCAACTCTAAACCCAATATCAAATTGGTGGTTTGAATTCGGAAAACAATACTTGAAAATAATGTGTCAGGCTTTAGGAACTCTTAGTGAAATCATTTCGAAAAAGGGATCAAAATAACTTCAAAAATCACCATTTTACTAAAGTCTTGGGTTCTTGAAATACCTTGTCATTAACCCACCAAAAACCCACATTTTGATATTAAAACTCATAATTAATCAATGGAAAATGAAGGCTTAGGATCAAGAAAACTTACCTAACTAATCTAGCACAAACAAGCCCTTCAAAATTTGCCACCAAGGGTCCCCAAAGCTCGAAATTGAAAAAGACAAAGCTCTGATACCATTTTTTGGTGCGGAATTGGTAACTGAGAAATTCATTGAAGTGGTAGTGTGGTAGATGGTAGTGTGGTAGCTAAGTATTTTATTTTAAAGATTTTATTATAATATTCTTTTGCTAAGTGTCTTAATCTTGATATCTCTTTAATGTTATTTTTGGTAGTGTGAAATTCATGGTAAAATGTAATAATATTTATTGTAATATTCTTCCGATAGTTGTTTTAATCTGAATATTTCATTAATATTATTTATGATATATTCTAGATATAACATATCTTCGGTTCTTTGGTACATATATAAATTTTCCTCCATTAATTGTTTTAATAGTTTTATATCTTCCATAGATTTTATCCAATATTGTAAATATTCGTAGTTCATTTTAATCTGAATTTATTTCTAAATCATATCATTCTATTTTTTCGAAGTCTAAATCATGTAGGTCTATTTCATACCATTCTTGATTTAATATATCTTTTGATTCGTAATCATTAAATATTTTTTCCCATATTATTCTTCTTAATTCGATTATTTCTATATTTTTAAGTACATATAAGATTAAAGTTTTGTAGTTTTTTATCATTTCATCATGTATGTATGTAGTCATGTTCTTTATTATGCAGGTTTTTTATTTCAAATTATTCCTTCCTATCATATTCATAATTGATTAAATTCATATTAGATCATTATGAACTAGATTATCTTTATCATGTTTTCCTGTCACTACTAGCATCGTACTTTAGCGGATACTTTCTTCTTATCAGCGCCTCAACTTTGTTTACTCTCCTAAATGGCTTCCTCGCCTACCGGTTTCAACATTAGGATGGCATAGTATAGAAGTTTTCTCCCTGTTTCCAGTGTGCTAATAAACTAGAAATCATGATTCAAATAACTCTAATACATAATAACTAACATAAATTTATTCAATCATATATATGATATTCAGGAATATATGAAATTAGTTCCGCATATTTTTTGAACAATACCTTTGTCTCTTGCTTAGCCATGCTATCTGAAATATCTGATTGGATTTCAGATTTTTGCTCCATTTATCTAAATACTAAATTTTTTGTTGAGAAAGTTTTTTGAAAGAAAGTTTTATATATCAGGCATTGCCTACCTTTCATATTACTTATGTGTCCCTTTATATAGAAATGAGACGACTACTACTTTACAATTCCTATTTTATCTTCTACAGTAGTGCACGATAATTTGTGCACGTACTATACTACTTACTCTTATGACTTTCTTTACACTATCTGATGGCTTTCTTACAATCCCATACTTACTCTTTACACTTGTCTTACAATCCCATACCTACTACTTATGACACACCATACACTTGTCCACTTAATAAATTACACCCCCTACCATCCCTTACACATGCTCATCCTTATTATGACACACATTATGACTCACTACTTAACATTATGACACACTACTATTCACACCGTACTTTATTGACTATTTTACAAGACAAATAATTTTACTCTTATCTCATCTTTTTATTTTGTCCGCATCTCATCTTCATCATCTTATCTTCTTATTATCTGCTTCCGTCTTTATCTCTTTATTCCAGCTGGACGTCTGGGATTATATTATCTTCTCCGTTACATTTTTAGCATATATGGTCAGGGTATTTGTGACCAATTAGCTTGCAATATCTGGTTAATAATTCTGCCGAAATAAATCATTCTTTTAGTGCTCGTGTCGTAGGTCGTTCTTCTGGCTTAAGTAGTGATAAAATCCATCTTTGGACTTCATCCATATCTGCTTTCCTTAGCTCCCTTGAATTGGAATAAATCATTAGCTGGTCTCTTGCATAGTAGCTCCATATAGCGTTTCCGTTTAAATAGTTATTTGCTAGCTCTTGTATAATCGTTGATATGCCAATTATCCTTTTGATAGCATAAAAACTCGGTATCTCTATTTTGCATATCTCTTCTTGTTGTCCGATATCCTCGGGTATAACCATATCTTTAGTTAATCCTATCTTGATAACCTGTATTGGAGGTTTTATTTCCTCGTATAATATCTCCGCGGGTGCTGTATAGAATTTTATATAAAATAAATTTCCTTTCGTAACTCTTTTGTATGTGACGAATTCTTTGTGTAGTTCTGGTATTCCACTAACTTCTTCTCCATCGTATGTGTATACGGTATTTAACAATCCGTAGTTGTAACATGTTCTTACTAAATTAGCGTTAGTTTTCGGTTGTGCAATTAACTTGTTATATCCTTGTAACTTTTGTGTCAAATAATCCTGGTTTGGTTCTTTTGTAGTTGACCTGGGGTTGCGGTTTAAATAGGTTTGGATTTTGTGGATATTTTCAATACAGGTTCGTGTGATATAGTTATATGTCTTTTTCTCATTTTGGTTTTGCAAACTATCTGAATATGTAGATATTTGTGGTTCTATGGACATAGGTCTAGGTGTCCTTTGGGTAAATGATTTTTCGAATAGCTGGTTTAAGTTAGCATTTTTATGTTGTTTATCACTAACTTGTTTGTTTGTACCTGCAACTATATTTAAACAAATGTTATGGGTTTTAAGGAGTTTCCCATCGTCTCCTTTTAGCTCTGGGTTTTTTTCGTCTTCCGATTGACGTAGCTCCGCATTTTTATAGTCATGCTGCTGACTAGCTTTAGACTTCAGATTATCTTCATTAGTCTTTAGCTTTTGTATCTCGTTGTCCATACTGTCCACTTTTATACAAAGTGTAGTTATGGCTTTGAGTATTTCTTCCATTGTATTTTCGTTCTCAGTCTGAGTAGCTTTGTCTTGATAAGGAATCTGCAATAACATTCTTATCAGTTTTTATTACTTCAATTGTAAATATGAAATTTAATATATTTAATACCAATCTCCTTATTTCTTTTGTTGTTACCGAATCTTGTATTTTTCTTGTTAGCCACCATTTTACTTGTGTATTATCTGTTCTTATAATAAATTTGTTATATACAATATATGGTTCAAATGATAATAAACACTTATATACTGAATATAATTCTTTTCTATTTATTTCCCATTTTATTTCTGTATTATTAAATGTTCCAGAATAATACCTGCAATGATGTTCTATCGTAGTGTCATCATACCTGTATTTTAATATTCCTCCATAACTTTTTTCACTCGCATCTGATTCTATTATATAAGTAATTTTTTTGTTTTCATCTGGAAAGTATAGTTTAGGTAAGTTTTTACATAATAATTTTACCTTTTGTATTTGTATTTGGTCTTTTTTATCGAACTGATATTCTATATCTTTCTTTAATTTTTGTTGTAATGGTTTTAAATTCTCTTATAATTTTGGTATGTATTCTCTTACTTGATTTACTAGTCCTAAGAATGACTGTAATTTCTTTTTTGTGTCTAGTTTGTTCATTTGAGTTAATTATTTTTTGTACTATATGTGTTTGCATTTTTATTCCGTTTTTATCTATTTGTATTCCTAAGAATTCTATTTGATTTTTCATTATATCTGCTTTCTTTTTACTTAGACTTATACCCGAATATTCTATGATATGTATAAATTTTTCTAATAATCTTATATGTTCATCTTGTGTTTTGGAATATAATAATATATCATCTATGTACACTACACAATTTTCTATTTGTTTAAAGTAATTGTCCAAAAAGTGTTGATATCTACTTGGTGCATTTTTATATCCAAATGGTAATACATTCTATTCATAAAATCCTTGTGGTACAGTGAATGTTGTTAGTTTTTTAGATTCTTCTTCTAGTTTTAAGTGATAAAATCCTGATTTACAATCAAATTTGCTAAAATAATTATATCCTTGTATTTGTCTTATCATTAGTATTTTATTTGGTATCGGATAATTATATGTTTTAGTTTTTGCATTTAAATTTCTATAATCAATAATCATTCTGCTTTTTCCTCTTTTTTGTTCACTATGTTTATTTACGATAAATGTCGGGTTTGTGTGCTTACTATTGTTTTCTTGTATATATCATTTTTCTAGTAATTCATCTATATGTATCTTAAATTCGGTTAAATCATTAAAATTATACTTTAATGGTTTTTGGGTTATTATACTTTTATTATCAATTAGCTCAATTTTTACTTTTGTTTTATGTTTTTCCCATCCTTGTAAAGGATCCTCACTATATAATAATTCTAACTTATCTTGAATTATTTTTACTTTATCTATAGAGAATATAATTAATTCTATTTTAGGGTCTTCTTCTTTTATATTTTCTATTTTTTGTGTAATTTTTTCACTTCCTTTTATCCATTCTGTTGTTTTTCGTTTTTTATTATTTACTCTTTTTGCTCCTATTTTTTGTTTACACGGTGTCGTGAACCACCAGTGTGTTTTTGTTATTATATGTGGGTATAATTTTTCTAAAAATGGCATTCTTAATAGCATATCTTTTGTAGTTAATTCAAAGTTATATATTTCTTCTATAGTTAATATCTTATCCCATATTTGTATTTTTATATTTTTTGCATTATATGTGATCATGCTTCCTTCATTATTAAATCTTGTTACTACTATCGGTGTTTTTAATTTTTCCCATTTATCTTCTGGTAAACAATTATATTTACATATATTAGCTTCTGCTCCCGTATCTAACATTGGTGTATAATATCGGTTGTAATATCCTTCTATTATTATCTTTGCAAGTATATATATTTTCATATTTTTATTATACTAAAGTCCTTTTTATTATTACTCTTTTATTTTCATAATTTATTGTTAACTGTTTGTCTTCTAGATTATATGGTTTTACTTGTTCTAGCCATTTTATTCCTAAAATGATATTTTCATTTCCTTGATATATTTTGAATTTTATCACTATTGGTACTCCTCCAATGATTATTTCTTTTTCTGTAGTTTCTTCGGTATACATTAATGCTTTTGGTAGTTCGGGGCATGATTGTTCAATAGTTATTATTTCATCTTCCGTCACTAATTCTCTTGTAATATAGTTTTCTTCTCGTCCTGTATCTATTAATATTAAATATTTTCGTTGTTCCATTATTCCTGTTATGTAGTAATGATATAGTTTTATATCTTCTTCCATTGATTTTTGTGGGGTTTTATCTATTCTCCTTGAGGTACTCATTTTTGATGATATTTGGGGTATCTCATTGTTTATTCTTTTCGATGTGCTTAGTCTTTCTTTTACTATTTCTAAATCTTCTTCTATATCAATTTCATTATAACTATAATCATTTTTATCTATGACTGTAACTATTCTTTCAAAGGGATCTTCTATTTTTATTTATTTTATTTTATTTTTTGCTGTTATTTTATGTTTTGTCGTTAAAACATATAAGTTTTTACATCTAGCTGTAAATATTTTACTTCCCGGGGCTAGTTCTATCCCTGACATTCGCCAGTATAATACTAGTGATTTATCTATTTTTCTGTCATTTATTGCTACTGAGTAGTTAGCACTTATTATAAACTTAAATTTTTGGTATATGAGGTTACCTCTTACTGCATTTATTATACTTTTTTCTATGGGTTGTATAATTTTATCATCCGCTAAGTATATTTTTATGGGTGTATCTATTCTGTAACACCCCGTATTCAAAACAGACAAAAATGCAGATTATGAGAAGTTGCAGGTGCAACTTACGGTCACCATCCACGGACCGTAGATCAGACCATGGTCCGTGCTGGTGGTCCGTGGTTCACCACTGCAACCCCTCCCCAAACCAGCTCAGAAAATTGGCTAAGTCCCGACTCACGGACAAACCCACGGTCCGTGGTCTATGTCCGTGGATCGAGACTTCCCTAACTAGCCTCTGACACAAACTACGGTCGACCAACATGGACCATCAATCGATCCACGGTTCGTAGGTCTGACCGTAAATGAGGATTAGTAGCTAGTTAGCTGAAAATTGTTGATGGGTCAACTTCAGATGGTCATAAATCTTAGCACAAAATGAATTATGTGTCCCATAACCTATGGTTAGATAGATAATTGAATTATCTTTCCAACTCCACCGAGTTTGCTAAATTTAGACATCCGAGTAAAAAGTTATGCCCGTTTTAATGAAGCCCTGTCGGGCAGACTTGACCTACGGACCCAATCGACGGAGCGTCGATTGATTGACGGACCGTCAATCCATTCCGTCAGTCACTCCAACAGCAGTTAATTCAGGGGTCTTTTGGTCTTTTCCTATTTCGTTTAACCCCTAAGATACGTCGTTTAGACCCTAAATCATGAGGTTTTAATCAGTTTAAGCCTAGAAACATAACTAGAACTTACCTTAGTCAAAATCATTAATCAAACTCAGAAAATTAGAAGCAAGAGAGGAGAAAAAGGTCAAGAGCCCTAGTTCAAGAACGCAGCAAGGTTCCATCAATTCCAGCCCCGAAATCGAAAGATTTCTCCGTGGAATTCGTCACCAGGTATGTGGGATTTCACTAGTGGGTTCCTTTCGCCCATTAGGTCCCTAGAATTCAGTCAGATTCTTGATTCCATGATTATGAACAGACCTAGGGTTTCTAGAATTACAGCAGATCATCATGAATTAGTTATTTAAATGTTCCAAATCAGATTATCATGTTATTGCTCAGTTTATCGCATGAATTTCAGAACCCTAGCTATGTATTTCTTTAGTTCTTGAATTACACATGCTAGATCAGATATTTCAGTATTCAGTTTTACATGCCTCAGCTTATGAATGCATCATTATCAGATTAATTGTTACATTCTCAGTTTGCATGTTCAGTTTCGAGCTATCCAGTATTTACAGAAATTCAGTCATAACCAGTTAACTACTTAATTCATTGGGAGTAGCATAATACCGAGTTGGACTAGGGTTTCAGCGTACCCATATAGTCCCAGAACTACGAGCCACGTAGGTGTAAGTCCCCTCTGTGGGCAACATCAGTTTAGTGATCACGCCAGCATGCCTCTATACCTCTGGCAGGGTATATTGGGTCCTCTCGATGGGGCGTATACATTGGACTCCACATTCAGCTCACGTGGTTTTATGTCAGTTATTAGTAGCTCCCACAGTTCAGTCAGATTCAATTGCATTGACCATATTTCAGTACAGTCAGTATTTAGTCTCAGCATGTTATAAATTTGGTCATTGCATTCAGTTAGCTCAGTATTCAGTATTTTCAGTATCTATATCATGTTCAGATTATATCATTGCTTAGTATGCTTTGTTCAGTTATGTGTTATTTCAGCTTTACTCTATCCCGCATGCTCAGTACCTTGCAAGTACTGATGCATACGTGCGCTACATCTTCTCGTAATGTAGGTTCAGGTTCTCAGCATCCAGATCACGCTTAGATCAGTTCCCGATCTCCAGTTCAGCAGAATCAGTGGTGAGTCCTCATTCTCCGAGGACAATAGTCATGAGTTTCTTTTCAGTATTTTTAGTCTTTAGTTTTAGATTTTCTAGACTTAGCTGGGGCATGTCCCAGCACTTCTAGTCAGTTTAGAGGTTTATTTCAGACATAGTTAGATTCAGCTTAGTATCTTGAGTTTGATATTTCTTTTGTATTAAACTCTCAGATTTGACTTATTCAGTTATAGTATATGGGTATTCCCAATCTTTTCAGATTTATTTATGAATTAGCTTCCGCATCAGTTTATTATCTTTAGTATGCTCATGATCATGCCAGCAGGGTTAGCTTGGGATCACTTGTGGTCCTAGGTCCCGTGTCCGCATCTCAGGGGTAGCT
Organism: Solanum verrucosum; assembly: GCF_900185275.1. NCBI lineage: Eukaryota > Viridiplantae > Streptophyta > Magnoliopsida > Solanales > Solanaceae > Solanum > Solanum verrucosum. Next base: position 604,251 of record NW_026020357.1, read on the forward strand.
CGGGGCGTGACATATTCCTTCTCTAAAACATGCTTTTATTAATATTTCTGTTCCTCCTAAATGTACATATTAAATTGGATTTTTAGCCTTAATATCTTGTACTTCTTTATTTATTATTCGTTTATTTATTATTGGTATTTTGGCCTTTCCTTTAGTGTATTTGCAATCTATGATATGTTCTCTTTGACTTACTACATAATATTCTTCTTTTTGTCGTTTAAACCAGTTTTTTATTGTTGGTATTTCGAATATTTTTGCTACGCTTAGGTCTAATTCTTTTCCTTTTATTTGCTCAAATATATTATTATCAAATATTATTTTTTGTTCTGCCGATTCTTCATCTTGATATTTTTCTTTAGTTATTATTTGTCTATCTTTTTCAGTCATTGATATCGTATTCATTATCCGATTCTATTACTGGATTATTTTCCATTTCATTTTCCGATAATTCATATATACTATCATTGCTTTCTAATTCATAATCTACGTACTCTATTTGTGTATATTTTTCATTGTCTATTATTATTTCTGATATTTGTTTTTTCTTTGGATCTTTAGGTAATTTACAATCTCTAGCTATATGTCCTAATTTTCCACAATTATAACAAGTACATTCCGTTAGTTTTCTTTTTGGTCTATATGGTCTTTTGGTTTTGTAGTTTTTTACACAGTACCTTCTTCTTTGTTTTTTATATTTATATTTTGATCTATATTTTTTATTATATTTCTTTCTATTTTTATAATACCTATCCATACAACCAAATTGGGGTGCTGTTTTATTTTTACAACATGCTAAGTTTTTTACTAATATTTTTTCCATTTTTATTTCTTCTTTATGCTTTTCACATAGTTCCATAAACCATCGTTGCAAGAATTTCATTCTAGCTCCTAAGGTGTCCGTTAATTCTGCTTCATTCCAACTTTTTATTACTTTTGAATTAAAAGGTTCTGGTAATTTTGTAAAATATAATTTTCTTATTTCTTTACTTTCTTCTGTGCCATATGTTCCTTTATAATAGTATTCTCTAAATGCACATGTATATTCATCTATGTAACACATATTACATATTGCTAATTTTGTCATTAGATTTCGATTTATGATTTTTTTCTTTATTTTGTTCTTCTACCTCTGTTATCATACTACTAAATTCATTTCTGATAGCTATTTCGTATTTATATAATATTTCCATGGTTGTAGTGGCTATTCCACCATCAAATTTCTTATTATTTCTTAAAGTTATTAAGCTTTCACTTGTTAAATTTTGTAGCCATAATTTTACTGTTCCTATAAGTGTTCTTTCTATGTATCCTGGTGCCTCTGCTATTACTATCTTGTTATCTATTAATTGTTTTGATATGTATCATATCCATAATTGGATTGTTTTATTTATATCTGCTACACAGTCTAAATCTAAAAAATCATGTTGTCCGGTTATTGATTTGGGCGTCCATTTTCTACTTAATCTTTTATCTCATGTAGTTTTTTCTTTATCATATTGTTCATAATTTTCATTATAATATTTTGGATTAAAAATGTTTGGGTTTTTTACTCCTGATGTGCTAGGTTTTTCATCCATGTCTACGTCTTCTGTATTTACTTCTAAATTCTTTGTATTATCTATGTTTGCTAAAAGTTCCGTATATGTTTCGCTTGTTTTCGAATGTTGTTCTAGATCATCGTCGTTTATTTCATCAACTCTTATTTCGGGTAGATTACCATTTTCTTCTTTTTCTTCTATTTCATCTTCTAGTTGCAATTTTTCTTTAAATTTAATTATCTCATTTGTTAATTTCGTTTTTTGTTCTTTTTCTTTTTGTTTTATTTCATACATTTCTTTTAATATTGCTAACTCTTTTTCTAGCTCTATTATTTTGGTATTTTTTACTTCTTCTAATTCTTGTCGTTTTGCTATGATTATTTCATTAAGTTTTTGTCTATAGTCGCTATTCTTGTTATTCATTGTATTTTTAAGTATTGAATATATTTATATTCTATTTTAGATATATTATCTATTAATTGATTTAATTTTTCGTTATCAGTCTTTGTGATATTAAGTTGTTTATATTTCGGATATAATTTGTTTAATTTTCTTCTTATTTTTCTTAATTTTCTACTCGTATGTTTCTTACCGTGTTTCTTATTATCCATAGCAAAAATGACCTGGGGTTCGCTTATACGAACTCTGCCTAAAACGTGGGCGTCGCTTAAGCAAAGCCTCTTTCGCAAAATCGAAGGTCTCTTAAACGACAGGCCCATCGCTTAAGCGAAGGTCACTTAAGCGGCTGGCCTTCGCAAAAGCGAAGCCTGCAGACACCATCAATTTTAGCCAACTCTCAAAACATCGCAAGGACCCTCGGGCTTCATTCGGAACCCCGTAAACACAAATCACATGTGCATATCAATTATGCTTGATGTTCCGGACTCAATGAAACCATCAGAACATGAATATGAAGTCTACTTGACCCGACATCCGTGGGAACCACAAGAAACTAACTCAACGCCTAAAAGGCCAAAACAAGCTCGGGACCTCTTAATAGAACTCTCAGAATCTCGATCCGAGCATCCAAACCTCAAATGTTGACCAAAGGCAACCCAAAGGCTAAATTTCCACAATTTCACAACTTAGGATCTGGAACAAACAACTCTCATAGTTCAAATTTCACATTGCAGGACTGATGGAACCGACAGAATTTTATTCCGAAACTCCGAAAGACCCCAAAAACCACTTTCTTAACATTAGCCTTTAAAACTCACAAATTTACCAAAATCTCATCTTTTAACTCAAATTTCAAAACCAACTTTTTAAACTCAATCATAAAAGACTCGGAGTCGATATCAAGAGTGGGAAAAATGGTCAATTCACGAAACTTTTCAAAAATGATCGACCGAGTCATAACACTAGCCATCAGCCCACACCCCAACCACCAGAGGCAGATTCATATGGTGGATTGTGGATGCACATGCATCCGTTAACTTCGAAAAAAATTCAGTATATATGTTTAAATACCTTGCAAAATTATCATATATTTTAAATGGACTTTTGAATATATCTGTTGGGTTCGATCTGTTGGCCAACGGGCAGCTTAGGCTCATGAGCATCTGCTGTGCTAGCTACCTGAGTTTGAACCTTCGTTGGTACATCATTTTCGCTTTTAGCTAGCTTGTAAAAAATGCATAAAATATATAGTTGACAAAGTTTCGAATACGCAGCCTAACCAATGCAAAGTGGTGCCCAAACCGCCAGTCCGCAGAACAACTGGCCAATTATACAATTTAATTCATATTTATTCATTAGAACATCATTTCTTTGGGTGTTTAATAAAATTTTCAGACAAGACTGTTTGTGACATCGCATCAACTAATTAGCATCTGCCTTTAGTGATGCCTTTGTTATCTTCGAATCATGAATTAGCCTCTGTCAATTATTCCCTACCTCCTTTTTTCATATTATTTGTCTAGATTATATACAAGTACTATTAAAATAACTAAGTCTAGCATACGTGCATTGCACATGTGTATCACATCAATCAATAAAATATTTTACATACTACATAAGAAGAAAGAATTATATAAAATAGCAATGTACGCTATAATATATGTGAACTTTTTTTAAAAAAACACAATAATTGAATTTGAAATAACTGGAGGTTCAGAACTTCTTTTAACTTTTCACTCCACGACATGACTATTTTATTTTGGTAAAAGTTACAGAAGTTCTTGATGCCACATTTTGTAAGAGTCTTGAGAAAATATTGAAAAAAAAACAGTGAAGTTATGAACATTAACATTACAATGTCAGCATTACAATACATCTACATGTGTTACATTTACATACTCTTCCAATAAATTGATGTTATATTTGAAATTTTTTATATCATATTTAAGATTATGCATTGTTTCCATGTATCAATAAGTCAAAAGAAGCTCATTTACTCTTTTATCTGTTGAAATTATGCATTATATTTGTTCATAGGCGTCTACTTAATTTTTCTTCCATCCTCTCTCTATATATTATTACTATATAGAAACGTGAAGAGATAGACGACCAATGGCAAAATGGTAATTAATGTATGAGATAGTGGCAAATTATATATAATCAATTTCTTGTTTTTGACTTTTATTCCCACACATTCAGCATAGTTCTAGAAGCTCTCATATCACCTCTTTTAGATAGTTTCCAGAATAGTCTTCAATTTGGCAAGCCTATTTCCAATTTCTTAAACTCATGCATAATCGCAATTATATTATTATTCAAGGGTAAATGATAAACACTATGTCGGCTTCTAGATCATTCGTTCATATTCATCTCTTGTGTCAGTGTTCCTTCAAGTTTTTTCCCACGGTTCAATTAACTTTCAAAAATTTGAAGGAACTTATTAAAGAGGACATCAAAATTTCAACAAAAAAAATTGAAACCTGGGTTGGCTTATTACGATTTTTTTCTAATTCTGAACCAAAATTCCAATTTCGTTGACATTTCTTCTGTCATCGATTCAGCTATAAACATTAACATGGAGATTTGAATGGTTATCACCAGCTTAATCTGTGTAATAAATTGTTATTATCACCAAGTCAGACCCAAGCTCCAACAATGGTGAGTTTCAAAGCTTTCTACCAAAAAGTTTTTCGATTCCGTAGGTAAATTTCAAATTTCAACTTCAAAAGACGACACCAAACAATTTTCAGCTACCAATTTCTCCTTTAGAGATTCTAACAGAGTGTCGAAATGCCTACCGACATGAAGCTTCTCAGTTTAGTTTCTAATGATTAACTTTCTAAGGTACACTTATTTAGCTATGTTTAAATTAGATGCACTTACTGTTCTTTTAAGAACCTAATAACAGTATAAGTGAAGTAACTCAAAGTTGATTAGTTTTCCTACATTGACAATCGATAATTCATGTATATATTAGAGTGAAGCCAAGAACAATCCAGGGTTAGCTGTAAATATCACAATAGAGCAAAGTTGTTAGCTGTAAGTATGACAATGGTAATTATCTATGACTGATATTTTAGTTAACAACCTATTTCCTTTCCAACTACACTGCTTGAGCTTCCATTTGGTAATTGCCAGCTGCTTTTACTAAGCTTTTGTTTACTGTTTGTGCGAGTTGGGAATCTACAAAAATATCTTTCTTCAATAGCAGATTGTCTTTATGGATAGAAAAGGAGATTGAGAAATTAATGATATTGCAAGTAAAATGAAGTTGAAAAGGATGATTTATTTACAGTCAGACCAATATTTTGAAAAAACAAATCGATGACCAAAGACAAACCAAATGAGACCCGTTAACTGTTGAATTTGGAACTATGTAACAATTGTGATTGATATACATAAATGTTATTATTTGATTTCGGTAGCTTAACTCTCGAGTCTGTCTATCAACAGACGATGTGCAGTTGACCATCTATAAGTAGGGGTAACATTGTGCACACATTACCCTTCGATTGAACAAAAAGACTCTTTCCTTTTTGTTCATTAGCATACAAGCACTTTGGTCAATCCAGCAAAGGATCACTTGATGGGATATCTCTTGCAGCAGCAAGGGAAGTTGTTTGACTATCCACAGAGAGACTAGCATAATGTGTGTGAAATATGTAGGACTAAGCAGTCTTTGCACATATAAAGAAGGAGCCTACTTCGGATATAATGAAATGTGAATGCTAGGATTGTCAACACACTTTCTCAACTGTAAGAGACTACAATTTCCTAAATGTAGATAAAGTTTCATTTCATTTAAAAAACAGTTTCTTTTGTGAAACTAGAAATCCATATCGCAAGTTCATTACAAGTTCGAGGAGAAATGCTTGTATAGCTAGCAACAGTTTTTGACCTTAACCAAAGATACCATTGTATCAGGTTGTTGCCAAGAATAGATAGAATGGTTAATTGATAGTGATGAACTTTTGTATGAATAGCATGAAAGATACTGATATAAATAAAATAAATTAACATGCTAATCGAACTTCCTTGGAATCATTTCCTAACCGATAGCTATATGAATAATAAAAATATTAGTTGACATTCTCTTATACCTCAGTTTATCAACAACTGAAAGAAAAATAATAATTAAAAGCATAGATAAAGATAGTTTATTCAGAAAAAGTTGAACCATTTTCTCTTTGATTCACTAGCAATGACTAAGAATATTGTTTTGATGGTCAGGTCCAGCAAAAACTATATGTTCTGTTTCTGTTCTTCCGCAGTCATATCATCTAGACCTCTTGCGCATTCTCCAAGATCCAGGCTTACTCTGGTTAGTGTTGGTTGAATTTTTGAAGTTCTTGCCTAATAATATCTATTGGTGTAGATACATGTGTTGTATAGATGTAAATCTCTATTCCTATACTGATCATTTGGAAGAAATTTTGGTGTATTTGATGCGAGAGAATAGGAAACAGTTGACAAGAGATATCAGAGGTTTTTCAGCGAGGAGTGTAGGAGTGTGTGACAGGTCCACTTGAGTTTAGATCCAGCGAAAACGGTGAAAATATGTGTTAGATGTTGTATTTGATAGTGTTGGCCTTCTTCAATGAAGGAAAGAGTTCACAACAAAGGACTATAGTAATGTGGCAAAGCCTTGACGCCAACAGGTTCTTGAACCTTCTTCACAGGTCGGTTCTTTGTTGCTTTCTTTATTGCTCCTCTTCGTCGTGAATTTAATTTCTCCAATTTTGGGTCTCACAAGTATGCTTAAAATAGAAGAGTTTAACCTTGCTCCAATTTGTTGTGTAGACTACTTTTAACACTCCAATACTCCACATATTTAGGTAATACACAGAGGAGAGGTGAGTTAACTGTGAAAGAATTTTTGGATATAGTTTGTCTGAAGGATTGTTTACTTGCTTTGTTTGTGTGGATTACATGGTGTAGAATATTTTTCAATGTTTCTTCCTAAAAAAGTATAGGAAGAGGAAGTTATGTTGGATGATCAAATAGCCAACAAATAAAGACTATAGAGAGGATATTAATGAATGAATTTAATTTGTCTTATGTTATCTGTTTTTTATATAAATTGATTTCGTCTTTAAAATATTATCTCAATGGTGAAGGAAAAGAGAGATATTAACATGGATGCACTTTTAAGAATGCAGAAACCCATGAAACAAATAACATGAAAGATGGGTGCGATAATGTACTTAAAGTAGAAAGGTCATAGAAATTATATCAGTTTACCATTGAAAAAAAATGTTTTAATGAGAAATGAAAACATGAAACCTTGCAAATGTTCAGTTGATAAAACTAATCAAATCACAAAGATAAAGAACAGTCAACTTTCACAAAGATAAAGAACAGTCAATTTTGTTCATACATTTCAACTTAGTTGAAATTTGTCATTATTATGTTCAAGGGGCAGCAATTATTGAAACTTTTGATACACTTTAGATACTCCAATATAGATTTTTTCAAATGATATTTGAAAAGATCCATCAAATGAGTAACTGATGCAACAAAGATTTTTGATAATACGTCCAAAATAACTAAATAGTTTTTCTTTGATGCTCTACAACTCGAAGCTAATTATTTTACTTCTCCCAATTTGATTTTATTATTTTAATTAGTTGAGTTGTATTTTGTTAGTTGAGTTGATAATAAGGGTTAATGTATGGATTCATGTGCTCCATACTTGCTATTTGAATTTGATCCACAACCAACATGGCCTCATCTCAATGATATCATTAGCAAGTATAGCAACTAATTGCATTCAACTTAACAGTGACAGATTATCTCGTAAGGGTCATTAGAATAGGATCGAGATATTGCCAGTGTATTTTGTTTTACATGATTTTGAAGTCACCAATAGATATTACCGTCCAGGCCACAAGAGATGCCCTTTGATGTGAAGACTCATACTTCCACAAATATGACACATTTTTTTGTTCCACGAATTGGTGGTAAGGTTAGCTTACATTCTACCCTTCTCATACCTCACTGATCGGATTTCACTGAATATGTTGTTATCCTCCTCATCTTCTGAAGAGTCTGGAGGAGCTGAATGAATTTTCATGTGCGCTGTAGACAGATCTTTTGCCATTGTATTATCCAAGAAGTGAAATTGGCCCAAATGCATGTGTCCAATCAAATACATGTATTGATAGTATATGGGCAAGTGTTTTTGCTTCTTGAGCGTCTCTTGCCTATTTTTATATTCATCGAATTGAATTATTTTGTTATAAGAATAATGGTGTACATATTGGTTCATCTTTTTTTATGGGAGTTGTACATATCTTAGAATTTCTTATCTAAGAAGCATTGCGTTCATAAAAATTTAATTTGATTACTTTAGAGGTAATATACAAGTAAAGAAATCAACAAAACTCTACGCTAGAATATGAATGTTGCTTCTACAAAATAATAATTATTTTTAAAAAAAAAAATCTTTAATTGAACACGTTGGGCCATGCAGAGCACGACTTCCCTCATCTAGTATATAGAGAGAGATGGACCCTTGTATGGTGGACTCTTTAATATATATATATATATATAGATAGATAGATCCTTGTATGTGCCTGAGTTTGCATTATGAGTCATTTTACTCAATATTTTACCAACTGAACCGTTAAATTTAGTAAAACACAATATATCAAACTCTTTTGACTATTGACCAGATTTATGTGGCATTAAGATGGCTGAGTTGGCGAGAGAGTTTCTTGATCATCAGAGGGGTCTCTGTTATTTCACTTTAAATGTATACAAGTACAAGGGTATATATAATGGACCCTTGTATGTGCCTGAGTTTGTATTATGGGTCATTTTACCTGAACCGTTAAATTCAGTAAAACACAATATATCAAACTCTTTTTATCATTGACCAGATTTATGTGGCATTAAGATGGCTAAGTTGGGGAGAGACTGTCTTGATCGTCAGAGGGGTCTCTGTTATTTCACTTTAAATGTATACAAGTACAAGGGTATATATAATGGACCCTTGTATGTGCCTAAGTTTGTATTATGGGTCATTTTACTTAACATTTTACCAACTGAACCGTTAAATTCAGTGAAACACAATATATCAAACTCTTTTGACCATTGACCAGACTTATGTGGCATTAAGATGGCTGAGTTGGCGAGAGAGTGTCTTGAGGGTCTCTGTTATTTCACTTTAAACGTATACAAGTACAAGGGTGTATATATATAATATGGATCCTTGTATGTGCCTGAGTTTGCATTATGGGTCATTTTACTCAACCATTGACCAGACTTATGTGGCATTAAGATGGCTGAGTTGGCGAGAGAGTGTCTTGATAGTTAGAGGGGTCTCTGTAATTTCACTTTAAACGTATACAAGTACAAGGGTCAATTAGATCATTTAGCCTTTTAATTATTACTAACTTATCAAGAAAATAAAATTTCTAGTTTTATAGAAAAAATTTAAATCGTTAAATTTTAAATTAATGCTTTAAAAGTGAAATTACAAAGAAATTATGTTATGTTTGTGGCTCAACGATCCATTGATCTTTGCACGAAATTTTTTAAATAGTCCCTATATTACTTGGAAATTTGTTTGGACCACATCTTAAAAAGTCTAACATTAGGATTTTTTTCGCAGCCTATAATTTTTCATTGAAATATAATAAAGAGAAAAAGGACAAATATACTCCAGAACTATCGTAAATGATATGCAGATATCCTTTAGGATTTTTTTTGCAGCCTATAATTTTTCATTGAAATATAATAAAGGGAAAAGGAACAAATATACTCCAAAACTATCGTAAATGATATGCAGATATTCTCCGTCATACTTTTGGGACATTGGTGCCTTTGCCGTCCAAAAACTAGAGCATATATACCTTTTATACTAATGGATATACGCGTGTCATAATCTTATCCACCGATCCGACATTTATTAAATATCGGATGGATGGATAAGATTGTGTCACGTGTCCTATTTAGTCTTCCGTTAGAGTGAATGACATATATGCTCTAGTTTTTAGAAGGCAGGGGCACCAATGTCCCAAAAGTATGACGGAGGATATCTTAATACCATTTACGATAGTTCAGGGGTATATTTGTCATTTTTTCCTATAATAAAAGTTGTTGATTGGTCGGGGGGTTTTCTTTCTCTTAAAGTTATGTATTGAGGAGCCTAAATATAAATTTTCGGATGATTTATTTTAATTTTTGAGGTATTTTTGGATGAATCCTCGGTATTTTGTATAATAGTGTATAAAATTATATATTATTGTATATGAATTTATAAGTACCACTTACAATTTTATGCAATATTTTAAATTGAGTATATAATATTATATATCAAATTATAAAATTAATTTATTAAAATTTTGTATATTAGTGTATGTTGAATGTTATTATTGTATACTAAATTAAGTTTTGGGCTAAAGATATGTAATATAAGTTTTGGGCTAAAGATTTGCAATACTTCTTCGGTCTCATATTAGATGGGTGTCTTATTAAAAATATTTGTCTTATATTACTTGATCACTTACTAAGAGCTTGTTTGGCATTGTTGCTAAAAACTGCTTATTTTTAGAAGTGTTTTTTTTTAAAATACCTTTTCAGAAAAGCACGTTTAAAAAAAACAATTTGTAATTGACAAATTCATTTGAAAAGTGCTTTTGATAAGCAATTTGTGTTTGACTTATTTTTTTTAGAAAGTGTTTTTGAGAGTCAAATTATAAAAAAGGGCAAGTATCAATGTTAATTAATTAAAATGTGCATATTCAGATTTTCAATCAATATTATACATAGATAAATATTGATGAAAACTATTGAAAAGATGAATCTTTTTGTTATTTGTTACATATTTTTTTGGATTCAATCTTAGCAATTATCCTTTTTTTGTTATAAATAATAATATAAAAATATAAATAAAAAAATTATCATATAAAAATAAAAAATTAAAAAGAAATTTTTTGGATGAAAATTAACCAAACTTATGAGATATGTTAATTAATTAATAAGAGATATATTGATAAATATGTATATATATGTAAAGGATATTTTAGTCTTAAAGAAATAATTTTCTGCTTTTACTTCTGATTTTTTTAAAAAACAGAAATTTTTAGATTCTTCCCAACAACAGAAAAACTGCAATGCTTCTCTTTAAAAGCAGTTTTAAGATTTGTCAAACAATTAATTTTTCAAAAAAAAATGTATTTTTCTTTTTTTTTTAAAAAGCACTTCTGTCTCCCAACACCAATGTCAAACATGTTCTAAATCAAGATAGAATTAATTTATTTATTTTCACTTTACCCCTACAATTAATATGACCTTTGGAAGTTTAAACAAATTTTAAAGATTAAATTTTTTCTTTTTTCAAGAGGTTAATTAATATGAACAAAGGGTAAAATAGTAAATTTGATCAATCTATTAATGATTTCTAATGTGTAAAATAAAAAGGGATAATTATGAAGAATAGCAAACATTTAGCCTATATTAGGTACTATAACTACAGTTTAAAAAAATTGTAATTCGCGGCTACAGTTTCCTCAATTCTTAATATTCGCTTGATTGTATAATTTGCATGATTGTATAAATTCAGAATTTGTATAATTCGGTTACTGATTGTATAAATCCAGAATTTATATGATTCAGTTACTGATGGTATAAATCCAAAATTTCTATAATTAGGTTACTGATGGTATAAATCCAGAATTTGTATAATTCAATTACTGATGGTATAAATCCAAAATTTGTATAATTCGATTACTCATTGTATAAATCCAGAATTTGTATATTCTTATCCTAGCTATTTGTATACGATTTATGAACAATTCATAATAAATTACCTTGTTTGTAAATTGGCAAGCGAAATATACAAAGTTCTGAAAAATTCTTAAACGTACAAACAAAAATTGTATAATTTACAATGTTTGTATCGCAAGCGAAATATATAAATCACACTCCATTTGTATATACTTACACTGTTTGCATATTTGCAAGCAAAATATATAAATCGGCAAGCGAAATATACAAGCCGCTGCCTCCATAATAAACAGAACTATAGCTATGAAGCACAATTATCAAAACTATAGTTATACAGACTACAGCCTTATTATATCTATTATATTTGCTATTTCTGAAATTTTCTCAAATAAAAACTGTCCATCTAATATGGGCGGAGGGAGTACAAGTTTTGGGGTATCTTTTTGCAACGTAAGCTCCTAATTGTCTTTTTCTGGAATTTATATATTTAATGACAAAGCTTAATTCAAATGCCGATAAATTGAAATCTTAAAAAAATTGAAAGGGACGCAATAAAGATGGATGGTTTAAATCAACTTTATAATATAAAGAAATGTTACTGTCAATTGCAAAGGCAAATTTATGTCACCTTTACCATGAAAAGGACGGTTTCAAAAGATGTTCCAATAATTGAAAAGATTGAGCAAAATACAAACTGTAATTTTGTGGTGGGACCAAAAGAGAGAGTTTGATCAATCACTACCTTGTTTTGCTTTGTTTTGTTGTTTTTATAAATATAAGAAAAGAAGGGTCTTTGGAGGTTCATAGGACATGGTCAATCTTTACATTTCTTGTCCTATGATATGAATTTTCACCTCAATCATCAATAACAATCTTCAACTTGTTCAAATTCTACTTCTTTTACCTCCACCTTCAAGAAAGTAAGTACCCTTTATTTCTTTCTTCTTTATCTTTGCAAAATTCTTGGCTTTTTGCTTTTCTCTCTCTTTTTTGGTTATAGGAAACAAAAGTTTGCTTCTTCTTTATGGGGTGTTGATAAAAAGTGAGTCTGATCTGTACTTAGATCTCAATTTTTCAAGAAATATAATATTAGTGTATTTTCTGCTTCTGTTCTTGATTTCTCCTTATTGCTTTGGGTACTTGAGGACTTTATCTTGAATCTGAAGGTTTTGTTTGGATGTTTTACTGCATATATATACATATATAGATTGTTGTTGGTGATCTAAATTTTTCATCTTGAATCTTTATATCCATTTGTAGAAAGCTTAGGGTTATAGTTAGAGAGTTTAGGGGTTAGGTTATATACTTTACTAAATTTATATTTTGGGTTTGAAGTTGTATAATTTTGCATTGGAGATTAGGGTTTAGGATGGAAACCCAAAGAAGGGCTAGAAATAGGAAAGCGGCACCTTAACTTAATAGCTCGATTTCTTGTTCCTGAGCGGAAGGTACGCTCATACATCGCTATTTCTTAATCCTTGCGTCTAGGGATAATGAGTCGGTTGGCTCTTAGAATATAGCCTCTCTCGGGGTTAGCGGGCGAACTAAGGATTTCGTGCTTGCAAGGAAGTGTGCAAGTGGGTGAACGCATCACCAGTTATTTTGTCAAGTTTTATAGCATTTACGGTTAATAGGAGGTTGCTTGGATGGTAAGTATTTTTCACCTCCAATCCTGAGATTGTGAGTTCAAGTTATCGAGAGAGCAAAATAGTGGGAGCTCCTAGGGAGGAGTAAAAAAAAGAGCATTTATCTTCACATGTTTTTTCTGGAACAGCAAAGTGGAGAGAGGATGAGTAGAAATAACAATTTTTGCTTTATTTTTTTGGTAACCTCTTTTTTTTTGGTTGCAAGAAAGTAAATTTGGCTACTTTCTTAGAGAAAGGTTAGTAGTATGGGCTACTTCAGTTCTTGAGAAAGGTTAGTAGTATGGGCTACTTCAGTTCTTGAATACTTAAATCTTGATTGCTAAATGGCACAAAATTGAACTGAAATGACCGAGAATCTTTCGGAAATAGCCTCTCTACCTTATCAAAGGTAGGGGTAAGGTCTGTGAATACTCTATCCTCCTCAGACCTTACTAGTGGAATTACACCTGAACTGATAGGACAGAAGATGGGGATTCTGGTTAATGGGACTTCTTCCATTTGTTTAGATGTGGCTCCAATTTTCATTTCTAAACTAGAAATAAATATGCATTCCTAAGTTTCTCACCTGCTCTGTTGTAATGCTTCAATCATCTCTAGATGTTACATTGATGTGTATACTATAAATTCTTAGCTAAGAGGAATCAATCTAATCTGCTTCTGTTGGAGTTTACATCATGCATCTATTGGTTTGGTCACTGGTGTAAACACCCCGTGTGGGTAAGTGTTTACCATATCATAATTTGTGGACTCACTGTTGTGATCTGCTTCAACGTTTCTTTACAATACCTGATTTCTATTTCTATGCAGATCCAGTGCATTGAGTTCTTCCAAAAGTTTGGCTTGAAGAGAAATTCCTCACCTCTACACTAGGTAAATTTTTGTATCACTACTAGTCTGATTCTCAGTAGATGTTATTTGGTCATTGACCTGATGTTTCTGTTAAGTTCGAGTACTTACGTTATGTCAAACGTTAATGTATAGTGCTATGAAATGCTTCATGCTTCACAGAAATACACATAAAGAATAACACAAATAACAGTAAAAATGGCTGCTTTGATGCTTTGAAAATGGTGACTCTTAACCGTTTCTCTTCAAAATGACCAATGATCAACCTCTATTTGCATTATTTTGCCTTCTGTACTATCAAAGAAGTATGGACAGGGATGGAACTTTGTTGCTAAACTTGAAACGTCTACTGATGCTACTTCCTCTGAGCAATCTGTTTAATCTTTTTTCTACTTGAGGTCCGAAAGGAAACTAAACCAATTGAGGCCCTTCCAGAATGTGTCAAGTTAGGAAAATCGTTGTGAAAAGTAACTTACGGCAAAAATTTTGGAATTATTGTTTTATTATACCTATATGAAGATGGATTGTAATGCTGCTTTTGCTGAAAGAAAATGTGGGACTTGATTTTAGACCATCAGAGTCTCTTTGCTTGGTAACTTATTATATCTTCTTTGAAGTCCTGTATGACGTTCCAAATTGTCGACATTTCTTTCATTATCCAGGTTCCTATTCATAATGGGACTCTCACCATATACGACTCCGGCAGATGCAGGAGTGTTCTGTGTGATTCTGGTTAATACAGCCATATCCATCTCTATTGTCAAGGGAATGGTTCGATCTATCCTTCATGTGATTGGCATCAACTTTGCATCATGGGAAGAATATTCTATTGAAGGCCCCTTGGACCCATTTGAGTGTCGTGGGAGCCCCTCGGGATCATACATGGAGGAGTTCCGAAGCAGAACCCCTGCTGTTCGTTACGATTCATTGTGTATATCTAATCACCCTACACAAGAATGCCCGGTATGTCTGGCAGATTTCAACCATGACGCGGAGATAAACCACCTCTCATGTGGCCATGTTTTTCATAAGCTCTGTCTCGAGAAATGGCTAAAGAATTGGAATGTCACCTGCCCTCTCTGCAGGAATTACATTATGCCTAAAGAAGGTGAGGAAGATACTTGTCCGATGTGAATTTTGTAGTTTGTCAGGCTACTCCTTCTGTTTGAGATGTTCTGATGTACAGCTTAGTTGGGTAAAAGTTTTATAGATGACTGCCTGATCGTTGAGACGGCATAATTCTGTAATCTTTTATGCTGTAATACTCTGCGTCCTATCATAGTGACGGGTCTCTTTGTTGCGACCAAGAATCCATACATTGCTGTACATATGTTATGAAATTGCCACTTCCTGATGTTTTCCATCTTCTGGCTTAGCTAGCAACCTTATAAGGGAACATTTTAATGCTTGATTGATATGGTGAAATGTCACATATTCCTAATAGATCTTTTGCATTGTTTGAAAATTATATGGCCAAGGCACAGGAGGTTTGAGTTTCCTGTGAAATAGATCTCTCTTAAATCCCTGCTCATTCAATGTTTAGTTCAACCCTTGCTATGGAGAAAATTCTGTTGGGAGCGCCACCTACAGTGCGTGATCTGGATTTAGTTGGAGCTCCAATGTGGGCATCCAATGTGTTCATCTTATTTTCTGTGTGTGCTGCTAAAGTCCTTGAATAAGAGGAAAAGGATGGGAAGATAGAGAAAAGAAAAACACTGAGATCCAGTGTTAATAGAGGAAGTTAAAAGTGAAAATATAACAGAGGGGGTATTGTTGCAATTAAACTGAAGAGTGAAATTTTACTTTTTTCAAACTAACAACAATAACATACTTGGTGGAAGTTATTGGTGGAAAGAGGGTAGCAGATCTTACTTCTATATGTGGAGGTAAAGAGATTATTTTCAGAGGACATTCGGGGTGAGTACAACAAATCAAAGTAGATATGAAAAGGAAAAAATGACCGTAAAGAAGGCATAACAACTAATTAAAGGAAACGATAACAACAACAATTCACTATCTACTAATCTTATGCCCTATTTGTGACCACCACTCCTTCTTAAGGTTATGTTTTCGATGATTCAAGTTGTGTCATGTCCTGTCTAATCACATCTCTCACATACCTTTTCAATCTACCTCTACATTTGCTTGTACACACTATATCCAACCTCTTGCACCTTCTCACGATGCGCTTCTCCACTTCATATGTTCTAACCATCTCAATCTGACTTTCCTTATTTTATCCACCACGGAAGTCACTCCCATCTTGTCGAGGATATCCTCATTCTTGATCTTATCGCCCCTAATATGCCCACACATTCATCTAAGATTTGATATTATTATATTTCTACTTCATAAGTATAAATTTCTTGTTTTAATCTTCAATTTCTTACCTACACAATCTAAAGAAATATTAAATAGACAGGATACATATTATCAATTGAAAAGGAAGAGGATTAAAAGAGTTGAGCCAATATGGAAACAGAGACAGTAGCTTTCTTGAAAGCCCTGAGATATTGTAGAATGCATAATGTTTTCCTTCAAACTGTCCAAGGAACATTATGCATCAAGTGTGAAAAATGTCTTGGAAAATAGCTAGGAGGGTTGAGGAAATCAAAGAAGTTCAATCCATAACATAAAACTGTTGATATCTTGTTGTAAACTAAAAAAATAAAATGAAAGTACTGCTAATGCAAGGAGAAGCAAAGCTTCACCAATTACATTTTTATTATTTTAAAATTTTCTAAATTACTATTACAAACTTGAAAAAAAATAGTGGAGTTAAACGAGGCGAGGTGGGGTAGATTGAAAAATAAAAAAAATATTAGACGGAGAATGGAAAGACTATGATAGAGCAAGGGTTCAACCCCTACCCCAACCCCTCCTATTGTCATCCCTACGACGTAGGGAAGTCATTAGATATACAACAAAATTAAAATTACTTCCGTTAGTCCAATATAAATAAATTGTTGGAGGATGTCATACCCCTTAAGGAAGATATTTCAAAAATTACTATGTTAGTTCTTCCTGTTGAGAATATCATTAATTAATAAAAGTGTATTCTCTCTAACAGCTTAAGCTTTTAGATAAGATGCTCACACTTTTAACACTTCCCAAACTCTTCTTAAAAGTAGAGTCACTATTTGAGATTTAAAGTAGTTAAAAACACATTAAAAGAAGGATAATTTTGAAGAAAAAATAATAATAATACACTCTTTTGAGTTTTGAACAATTCATTTATTTTGGACCATAAAAAAATCGCAACAGTTCATTTACATTGAATTTAGAGAAGTACAACCAATTGGGGCATGGTAAATATACATACATATATAGCTTGATTTGTAAGTTTTTTTTGACAAATTTATACCACCAGACAAACCGTAGAGCTTGATTTGTCAAATCCAATATCTGAACAATTTTTTATCCAAGTGAGTATTCCCCATGTTGTAGGGTTAGTTCTTCAATAGAGATCCTATGGGTTCAAGCTTTGCCTTACATTGGAGTCTTGCCAAGGACTAAGGAAGAGGAGTTGTCATCTATTGAGAAACCATCATCTTAGTAAAGACATACTTAAGGATAGTGACAGATTAGCCAGCAATGAAGATACAAGGAGCTAGGATCTCCATGTATCTTCATATTTCCCACCAAAATAGCAATAAGATCAATAATGTTATCATATTTTCAGTATTAATCCTAGAGATCCAACAGAGCATTGAATGCCAAGCTTGTCATGTGCTGTTTAGATGTACAGTATCTTAACTAAAATACAGCAAATTCTTTTATAAAACACATGTTCAGGACCCCTCCCCATATTTACTTCATGGCAATGTACATCTGTATTGAGTACTGTAAAAAACAAACATAGACAAATAAAGAAAAGATATACATCACAGAAAATCTTGGGCACAAGCAAGATTTCATAATTTTCAACAAGCTCTTTAAAAGCTGCATCATATCAATCAATTTACCCCCACATGCAAAACTGAATCAGCATCTGGAAGCACCAATAACAACAGTCCAAGTACACCCCTTTTAAATGTCAAAACTAACTTTACAGATTAAGATGATTGAAAGCAAAAAGAGAAAGAAAAAGTATTAAAATCCCCTAAACCCCTCCTTGCTTTAAACAGTCCTAACCTACCAATAGAAGGATATATATATATGAAAGAAATGTGGAAAAAAAATGACCAAAAAGAAAAGAGTTGACACTGAAAACTATCGAAGGGCTAACAAAATGTAACCGAAAACTGATATGTTTATACCTGCTTCAAACTAAAGAATGTCACTATTCGTTACAGGAGGATTTTACCCTTTGAATCCTCAATCCCAAGCAAGAAAAGAGATACCTCGTCTTTTTTCCTTTTTTTTTCAGGGAGGGGCATTTCTAATAGATTTACAGTCAACCTCCACAGTGATTGTCTTCTAGGCACGTGCTGGATACTTCCTCCGTCTCCAAACTAATTGTAACCCCCAAAATTGTAATCAAGAATTTCATTTTCTTCCGGTTTACAAATGGCAGGACCAGCTCCTTAGTAGCTGCTTGGCCAGTTAATTTGTGAATGTTGAGGCTGCTGATAGACGGTGGCTGTGGGTCCAACCATATCAATTGGACCAGACATCGTCTGCGACTGTTGCATAAGTGGGTGAACAGTCTGTGCTGTCACTGGTTGTGCTGGATGATAAAGACCAGCAATGTTTCCATGGCCAGGTTGTGTGGGAGTAAAAGCCACTTGACCCTGGGGTAGGTTATAAAAAGAACTTGCTTGCAAGCTGGATAAATCTCGACCTGGAGTAATCCACACACCTGAGCCCTCACTCTGCAACAACAAAATTGTTCACCCCTTTAAGCCACATAAATAAAGTACAAACCCAAAAAAGATGATAAACACAGTCCAGAGAGACCTATGGGGTCAGGCCTTACATAAAGAACGAGTCTATTTTCAAAATAATCATCTATAAATTTGGATACCTTTATAAAATTTGGACATAGTATCAAGGTTACACGTAAAATTATTCAGTTGATACAAAACTCAAAGCAAACAGTATAGAAAAGAGTTTACCACACAAAAAGTCAGAAGAACAAATCATAGTAGAAGCTCACTCATTGTTTAGAAATAAAAGTAAATAAGTCAGTTTCAAAAGAGGAGAAGCCTTTCTAGACAGACAAGGAACATGCCATTTCAATTTTTCTGTACGAGCCCAATAACCATCAGGTTGTCCCACTCAAAGGCAAAAGTGTTTGAAAGGAAAATTACTTGACACAAGAACAAGAACATGGGATCCTAGAAATTTTCTTGAAAGGACTGCCATGCAACACAATTTCTAGTTTGCCACAATCTTGAAAAAAGAAAAGAAAAGTTTTAAATGTTGGCGAAGTATACACAACCCTACAAGGGCGTAGTAGCCCATAGAACTTCCACAAAAGAGGACCACCATCCAAATTAAATATATATATATATATACACACACACGCACATGCATATACTATAGAACACACGTGCATGTTAAACTCAGAAAACTGCAAGCAAAAGTATAAATGCAGGGCAGAGTATAATTAGTTCTCCACTTTAAAATACTAAAGTCACACTACTGGACACTCAAAAAAGTTAAAAGATACTCCCTCTGTTTCAAAAAAGAATGACCTCATTTCCTTTTTAGTTTGTTTAAAAAAGAATGACCTCTTTACTTTTTTTGTAACATTTTACTTTCAGCTTTCCACGTGACATGTTTAAGACCACAAGATTAAAGGGAAATTTTGTACATTTGACATAACTATAATTTAGAATCACAAGATTCAAAAGTCTTCTTTATTTTCTTAAACTACATGTCAAGTCAAACTAGACCACTCTTTTTGAAACAGAGGGAGTAATAACAAATGTAAACACAAGTGCAGTTTGCCCTGAGAGATACAGACATTCACAGAAAGCTCCAAGTATCAATATGGCTTCTCCAGTATATCAGCAAAAATTAAAAGAATCAGAGTCTGCAGCAGATCAGTCCAAGTGCAGGGGTAGGAGGCTTTGGAAATATTTTGGAAGTGCTTTAAAAGAGCAGACATAGCCTAGTTTCATCAGTTTTAGGCCCTTATCATTCTGCTAAAAGAATTTCAAGTTCTGATATAATGGATAATTTTCACATGGTTGTCTTTTCACTTTACTGGCAAGGTTAGAATTATATCTTTTCACTAGGGGTAAATCAAGGCATAATACATAAATGTGTCCTTTAACTTGGCTTCAGTTGGCATTCCGCATCTATGCCCTCAAACTTTGGGTGTGCACAAAGAGGCAATTAAACTATCCAAAAGTTGAACAAGTAGACAGACACATCCTATGTGGCAGTGGCATAATACACGTAGGATGACATGTAGGACGTGAATTGTCACATAAGGGCGCCACATAGGACACGTGTGCCTACTTGTTTAACTTTTGGATGGTTTAAGTGTTTGCTTGTGCACACCCAAAATTGGAGGGCATAGATGTCAGTTGATGTCAAACTAAAGGGCACAGTTATGTATTATGTCGTAAATCAATATAGACCCTATTATTCATCTCTCATTCTCCTTTGTTTTTGGGATAGCACCCCTTTATTGCTGATCTTAAGGGGTGATCTTTCATCATTATACAATCTCCTTTGTGCACCATTCAAAAAGATTTAGAGATGATGTGAATGATGTCAATTAAATGTTTCAGTAAGGAAAAAGATAACATCAATATAGATTTAAACTAAACACAAGACCAACCTGTTGTTGGCTATCCTTGAAGGAAGAAGCAGAAAGATCCTCATTAGAAGCAGGGTTTCCACCTCCTGTAGTTGAACCAGGGGTATAGTTGGATGTAGAGGATCCATATGGCCCATACGTCCCAGGCACTCCAATGTGAGTTGAGTTTCCTACATTAGCTCCTGACCTATATTGTGAAAGTGAGTATCTGGGAGCAGCGGCTGGTGGAGATGGATACACACTACCAGCCTGAGGTTGCTGGGGAAATGCACCATTGCTTAAGAATTGATGGATGGCTGTTGGTGGAACATAATATGGAGAGAAGTAGTGAGCATATGGGATATAATTTGGAGGATAATGAGGCAAATGCATCCCTGTAGCTTGTCGAAATACAGGGAGAGATTGCTGAGTTACAGCTGCTGAACTCTGCATAATCCCAGCAGCTTGAGTTGCAAGGGATGTTGGAGCATTTCCTCCCTGCGTATCATTTGAAATGCATATCAACAAGGAGTACCATACTGTGAGCTGAAGTTAGCAAGTTGTAAATCAAACAATTGACCCAAAAATTAAACTATTGTTCTGTGAAAATTATTATCAAATACAGGTGGTATACTTCTGTGGAGAGTATGAAGGTATGAAATCCACCAGAAGAAATAAAATAAAGTTTGTTCAGTCATAATTATAGAAGGGACTGCTAGCACCAGGCACACAACTTACTGCAGATTGTCAAAAGCTTTCTTAAATAGATTTACACTATACTTGGTGGTTCACTGCAACATAAAGGAAGAACTCATGGCATTTAGCATTGATCTTCTGGTGAATAGAAAATTGGTAAAATATCAATATTGAACAGCAAAAGTAAGCATCTAATACACTTGCGAAACTTAGAAAACATTTGCTCAAATGTCACTCAAGGTTCTAAGAATGCAATACTAAAAGATTTGGATAGTGTTCACTAGACTATGCAAATAATGCATAGTTTATTAAAAGGATTTTATAATACTCTATAAATATCTATTATAACAAATTTCTTGAAGAACACTAATCACTAATCATATAACTTCGCGTAAAAAGCTTTGTACACTCTACCCTCCCTAGACCCCACTTGTGGGATTTCACTGGGTATGTTGTTGTTCCCATTACATCAAGCTAAAGAATCAACCAACAAACTGAATCCTGCAGGACCGCAACCATGATAATAATTATGACTTTCACGAATGCATGGGGCAAAGAGAGTTTTAAGGTCTTTAGCAGAAAAACAAACCTTCCGTCTAGGCTAGGGAATACCTATAGTAAAGGAAACTAATCAATGGACAAGTTAGCATTACTGTACAAGAGACGTAATTCTGTTGATGCGATGAGAGCATTGGGAGAAGGTGTCAAGTGCATAATCTCCCCCCCATCCACCCAATACTTTCCTGCATAGAGTCATACAGACAATAAAACATATACTCGATAGAGTACTTTCAAACCTCTTGAGAAGTTTGTGGAGGCACAACTGCAACATTGCCGTTGTAATTGGTAGAAACTCCCGCTGAATGAAAAGGTGAAATGCGGCCATCACCATCGACACTGGAGCGGTAGTACTGGGCATAGTAGCTTGTTGGGTCAATTGGTTGCTGAACCTACAGGAACAAATGATCCGTTTTAACAATTCTTGATTGATAAATTTTCATGAATCAGTTATATCGATTCCACGTGGTCGCAAACTTCTTGGAATATGTCAAATCATCCCGAAACACTATATTTACTATTTACTGTCAGATAGTTCCTACATTCAACATTAACATAGACCCCAGAATAAATCATCGAAGTGTGAGATTCTAGGACCTTGCAGGCAAGTGAGGTGAAACAAACAATGACAACGCATTACAAGTCTACAACATGGTGTTCATCTAACTATGGATATTTACTTACAAACTTGCAACTTTCTATTCCAAAATTGAGAATTTGAAGCTTCAGAACCAATAAAATCACAGAATATGCAAAAAGTACATCAGAGTATGAAGGCTTACGACAAAGTTTGGAAGACGAGAAACATCACGAGACTGTGATTCAGAGATTTCAAAAGGTGCAAGCTGGCTGCCTAATGTTGGTGGCACAAAACCAAAACTGTAGTTCGGGGACGTATGAACAACTGAATACTGATGACCTCCTTTCAGAGTCTCTTGCTTAGATTCACTGTACTCGGGAATAGAGGATGAGACATCTTCTGTCTTTGCAGACAAATTCTCCTGCCCACCTGAAGGCGGAGATTGATCAGAACAATCGGCACCCTCTGCAGCTGTTGATGGATTTTGATCACTGCATTCACTCATAAGAATGAAAACATTAGCATGTGAATGTGCTACAAACGAAGTATATATAGCTTTAGGTGTTATAAAAGATACCATCAAGATATAACTACAAGGCTAAAGGCAACAAGTTCATATGCACAGAAAACATTTGAAATAAGGGAGGCGCTTAAAAGCTAAAAGAAAAAAGACAAATTGAATTAGATATTTTAGGTCTCAATCTTCTAGAAGATTTTTCTAAAATATAGAATTACTGGCTTCTGTCCAAGAAATTTATTCTCAAAATTTGTGGAAAAAAATTAATTCACAATTGTTTAATATTTTGAAGTACTTTTTACAAAAAGAAATCTAGAAACTGTTTTTCTGAAGTTGCAGTTTGAGGGTGTATTTCAAACAAGAATTTTACATATTAATTAAAGAAAAAACTATTCCTCTACTCGCAGAACACTCACTTCCAGAAGTTTATTTCTCATAGAAGCTACACCTACCAACACGTCTAAATTTCAACAAGCTATTTTTCTGAAAAAATAATCTCACAAACTTTTTCCAAATGTAGTCCAAATTACTTTAAAAAAGATACAAGGTCAATGCAGAAGATGGAAAAAGACCATGCATTTGGAATTGGTTTTTGGGTTTGATTTCACAAGAAATTAATCAGGAATGGTTATGGATGAAAGTTGTTTTTTTAAAAGGTAACGGATATTCAATAAAGTAAAGTAATCTCAATTTCAACAAGATATTTTTCTGAAAAAATAATCTCAAAAACTTTTTCCAAATGTAGTCCAAATTGCTTTAAAAAAGATACAAGGTCAATGCAGAAGATGGAAAAAGGCCATGCATTTGGAATTGGTTTTTGGGTTTGATTTCACAAGAAATTAATCAGGAATGGTTATGGATGAAAGTTGTTTTTTTAAAAGGTAACGGATATTCAATAAAGTAAAGTGGCCTTAGATTATGGAAGAAAGTTGTATGTTTGGGTACGGGTTGGTTTGGAAGATTGGTTTCAAAGTCAGATTTTGCTAAGGAAAAAGATTAATCATCGGCTTTTGGTTTTTGAAAACCAGACCAAGTTGGTTTCAAGTTATTTCAAATCAAAAACACTTGGTTTAGTTTTTGGAATGTTTCCTAGACTTTGCCAAAACCATATGCAGCTGTCAACTGTCTGGAAAATTGAAGACTGAGCAATGAGAATCTAGAGAATGAACAAAGCATCACTGACCAATTTCAGTAACTAAAAGTTTTTAATCTTCAAAATATTGAAAAATATTATTTGAATATCCAGTTTAGTATTACTGCAAAACTGGACTTCCAGATAAACCATTCCCGCATTAATATAATGCATAAAGTATTTTTTGTGAGGTCATGAATATATGTTGGCATCATCAATTAATTGTATGCACTTCTCTTCTAAGTTCTATCTGCAGTATCATATAAAACAACAAAAACAGGACATTCCAAATAACCCCCCCCCCCCCCCACACATCTATTAAATTAGAAAGGTGAAATATACTGGTACTATTCATCCTAATCCTCGATTCCTAGGCTAAAAGGAGAGCAAACAAAAAGCTTTCACAAGTCGCAGGTCAATTGAGGGAAGCAAGAAGTGAGATGACAGACCTCGAAAACTGATCATTTATTGTTTCTTCGATACCCTCAGAAGTTCCAGAGAGTGATGGAGTCTTTTCACTCTCAGCAGCACTGTTAGCGCTGATGCCTAAACCCAGGCTAGCTTCAAAACTTCCAAAACAGAAACCAAGTTTTTCCACCTCGGGCACGTGAAGGTGGTTAGGGATAATGACATGCTGAATATCTGAAATGTGTGATTTTTCTAACTTCTGCTGCAGTTCCAAAGTCCCTTCCCTTGTTTCAACATCGACACCTGGAGGCTGCGGCTGAGTATCGACTTCAGTAGAAGCTATAGAAACATCAGATGAACCAGCAGCAGATGTAACAGAAATTTGAGCAATACTATTGTTTGTAGGCTTTGGCTTCCATTCCATACCAGGACCAGCTGTAGTGAAATGCAAAGGACAAGTTTTTAGGTTGAGCACGACATGTTTATTCAAGTAAGAAACCCTAATCTCCAGAGTTCAGCTCTTTATTCTCTTCCCATTTAACAGCGAAAATCAAATTTAACAAAAAGCTAGAGTATCATAACACTCTAAAGCTTCAAATAATGTAACTATTGAGTCATCTTTAACGACGAGAATATACTGGTGCATGTCCCCCAACTAGGACTACGGACACAAGGAGGAGAATACAAACCGAAAGATGCAAGATAACCAAAAGAAGAAAATTGAAACTGCAAATGAGATTAGGAAATGACCTTTTATCTCTCCAGCTAGACCAACAAAAATACTAACCGGAAAAAAACATTCACTCAGCTCAAGAAAAAATCAATACAAAAAGGTTTAAAACAACAACAATTATGTACCCAATGTAATCCCACAATAGGGTCTAGGGAGGGTAGAGCAAATGCAAACCTTACCCCTGACTCGTGGAGGTATAGAGGTGGTTTCTGAAAGACCATTGGCTCAAGTGCAACAAATCAAAATATATATGAAAAAGAACAGATAGTGAAGAAAACATGTCAATTAACAAGGGAAGCAGTATAGAGCATTCTCTCAGAGAAAGAAAACAGTAACAAAATAATGTGGTTGCTGAAACTGAAAAGAAAATACATGTATAAGACAAATACTACAAAAGACACAGTGCTCCCCGGCTCCCACCAAGCCTAAGCCTATCGAAAAGCGAGTCAAAACTCAACTACCTACTACCTTCTACCCTGATCCGTAGCCTCCATACCCTCATATCTAAGCTATGCCTCAGTAAGTTGAAGTTGCAACATATCATGTCTAATGACCTCTCTCTAATACTTCTTAGGCCTACCTCTTCCTCTCCTCATACCCATTATATCCAACCTCTCACACCTCCTTACTAGGGCATCTATGCATCTCCTCTTCACATGTCCAAACTAGTCCAATCTCACTTCCCTCATCTTGCACACCACAGAGGTCACTCCCACCTTATGCCGGATATCCTCATTCTTAATCTTATCTCTCCTAGTAATTAGTATGTCCACACATCCATCTCAGCATCCTCATTTCCGCAACTTGCATTTTCTAAACATGAAAAAAATTTAATTAGCCAATACTGCACCCCATACATAGAAAGGAGAATGTCGTGTTAGAAAAAATCATCCTACTCATATGTTAAGACACTTATTACACAAATTAATCAAACCATCATTCTATAGAACTTACATTCAAGTTTTGGTGGTACCTTTTTACCACACAAGACTCTAGAAGTGAACCCTCCAATTTGTCCACCTCACACCAATACGAGGTGTGACATCTTCATCGATCTCTCCATTTCCTTATATTAAGGACCAAGATACTTTTTAAAATTCTCTCTAGGGATGACCTGAGTATCAAGCCTTACTTCTACGCCTACCTCACATGATGTATCACTAAACTTGCACTCCAAGTATTCTATTTTGGTCTGCTCAACCTAAACCCTTTAAACTTCATGGTCTGTCTCCAAACCTCCAACTTAGCATTAACTCCACCACGAGTCTCATCAATCAGTACTATATCATCTGCAAACAACATACACCATGGCACCTCACCTTAGATGTGACGCATTAATTCATCCATCACCAAGGCAAATAAAAAGGGGCCAAGTGCTAATCTCGAGTGCAACCCCATCTTGACTAAGAAATGTTTCAAGTCTCCTCCCATTGTTCTTATCCGAATTTTGGCTCCATCATACATGTCCTTTACCGCCATAATGTAAGTCACCGGTACACCTCTAGCCCCATGCATCTCGATATGACCTCTCTTTGAACTTTGTCGTAAGCCTTATCTAGATCAATGAACACCATATGTAGGTCTTTCTTCCTCTCTCTATACTTTTCCACCAATCTCCTCACAAGATGAATGGCTTCTATAGTAGAACACTTCGGCATGAAACCGAACAGGTTCCCAGTAATGAACACATCTTTCTCACCCTCATCTCCCTCACCCTCTCCTAAACTTCCATTGTGTGGCTTACAGTGTTGTCAAAGGCGCACTTAGGCCTTTAAGCGAGGCTCAAAACACGTTGCTCACTCCATCTCGGTTAATGTGTAGTTCAGTGTTGTCATCAAGGTTCTAAGGCATATTTTTCCTTTATCATTGAGTCTCTTCTAAAGAGGCGACACTAAGCAATTGATATTTCACTTAATTGTTAAAAAAATTCAATAACTTTGTTCATATATTGTCATTCATGTTATAATTATATGTTTTGGACTAAACATATATATGTGTTTTTTCCTTTGCACCTTTTTTCATTAAAGCTCACGCTTTATTTGTGTTTTGCGCTTAAAGCCCCAACCGACCTCACATTTTTTTTGCGCTTTTTACTTTTGAGAACACTTGTGGCTTAGCAGCTTACTGCAATTTGGACGTCACCCTTGTTCTTGTATAGAGGGATAATTGACCTCCACTCTTCGGGCATTTTTTTGTCTTGAAAACGACATTAAACAAGCAAGTCATCCCCTCAAGTCCTGCTTGAGCTCTTCCAGAACACCATCAAAGTCTCATCTTGCCCTGTCACTCTTCCCTTGCACATTCTCTAAAGGACACCCTTAACCTCCTTAACCTTAATACACCTACAATACCCATAATCATGGTGTCTCTCAAAGTGCTCTAAATCACCTGACACAATGTCCTTGTCCCCCTCTTTATTCAAGAGTTTGTGAAAGTAAACATGCCATCTCCTTCTAGAAAGTGTCTCTTCCACCAATACTTTTCCTTCCCTCGTCCTTGATACACTCACTTTGTTCAGGTCTCGGGCCTTCCTCTCTCTTGCCTTGGCAAGCCTATACAACTTTTTGTCTTCGTCTTTGTCTCCAAGTTCAATATACAAGCGTTCGAAAGTTGTTTTTGTTGCCATAACCGCAAACTTTACTGTCTTCGCAACCTTATACATTTCCTAATTCATCCATTATTCCTCCTGTCCTTGCTCTCCACTCACTTTGCAAAAGCAACCTTCTTAGCTTCCACTTAGCCTTGGACTTCTCCGTTTTGGCACCAATCACCTCGATGACCACCACCATTACCTTTCAAAAACCTCAAGACCTTTTTAGCTACTTCCTTAATGCCACTAGAAGTCTTACCCACATGTCATGAGCATCCCCACTACTCCCCCGAGCCACAGTCAACTTCTCCCCCATCTCCCATGCTTGGGCAAGGTCAAGCCACCCTATTCGATCCTCGACCGATTATACAGTATTTTTCTCCCTCTATCTCTTTATCTTCAAGTCCATAGTCTAGAGGTTATGTTGAGTGATAAGATTCTCGCTAGGAATAACCTTGCAGTATTACAAAGGGATGTAAATAATCTATTTGCATCTTGGCCAACGCATTAGGGAAGGTAACTAAGGAGTCCTTCTTCGGCAAACGCTCGAATTAGCTATCACCAACTCGAAAGTTTTAGCAAAATCCAGAAGCAAAGCACCACTTCTTGTTTCTATCGCCAAAACAAAAGCCTCCATGCACATTGTTAAAACCACTAGAAATTGCCTTGATGTGGCCATTGAAATCTCCACCAATGAAGAGCTTATTGGAGTGTGGTATATTCCTCACCATCTCGTCCAAATCCTCACAAAATCACTTCTTGACTTCCTCATCCAAGCCACTTACGGCAAGTATGCACTAATGACGTTCATTCGTCCAATGACTAGCTTGATCACCATCATCTTGTCATTGATCTGCTTAACTTCACCACTTGCTCCCTTAGGTTTGTATCTACTAAAATTCCTACTCCATTCATATCCTTAGAGCCTCCTAAATACCACAACTTAAATCCGTCCACAGCTCAATCATCAAGCACCATTAGTAACAATTGCAGAAACAATATCAATTAAAGGAATCTTTCAAGGAGGGGGAAAGAAAATAATATACTAATGCATTAGAGTATGGAACATGTCTCAATACTATACCTTTTTGTGGCCCAACCAGTGGTGATCGGTTGTTGTAATTAGATGTAGGTCTACTAAGAGAAGAAACACCCTGAGCCAAAGAAGCGCTTTGTGGGTTCTCCGGAACCTGATTCTTTCCAGGCCCCTGGAATTTGCTTGACATGTTTACTTGCACAGTTGAACTTCTAGAGT
The DNA here is from genome assembly GCF_900185275.1 of Solanum verrucosum. Taxonomy (NCBI): domain Eukaryota; kingdom Viridiplantae; phylum Streptophyta; class Magnoliopsida; order Solanales; family Solanaceae; genus Solanum; species Solanum verrucosum. The sequence goes on from NW_026020357.1 coordinate 633,575, forward strand.
CAGAAACCTCTATCCATACATAGGCAGAAACAAATACATGAGATCCATTAATTGAATGACCCCACCCCCCCAAACAATGACATGATTTGATGATGATACAACAGTATCAATATTTCCAAAAATTAAGGACAAATTTCCAGACAAGTCTTCATAAGCTTACCAGTGGCTGTCTTGCTTCCGTTAGAGTTGGTAGGAAGATTTTCAAATGGAGCACGCTGGCTACCGACTTCTCTTCGAATTGTGCCTACTGTACCAGGGGGTCGTGAATCATGAGATGGCAAAAGAACAGGATCAGACGCTGAAAAATAAGCTCCTGACGAAGGTGGTGAAGATAAGGATGTTGAAGAGTTGCTGAAGTTTGGCATTTTCTGTCCAAGCATATCCCTGGGTCCCACGGACACTCTAGGGTTTCTGTTCGCATCATGACTTGCAGATTGCAGAGGTTCCTCTGACTTAATAGAGCCAGCACCTGCAGTGGCTTCAGATTGCTTAATCCCTCTTCCTGCTGCTGCATGTGCATCAGGTACAACATTGTTACTCCCAAAAGCTACAACACCAGGCCGAATGGCTCTGGCACTTGATGAGCTGAAAAGAGAGAAAAAGAATTAGGCGACAAAAATAGTTGAAATCAAACCATGTATAGAAAACAATAAACCACGTTTTGTAATCTGAAGAGGTATAACACTGGCAATTCAAGGAGCATCCACATGCTGTAATGCACACAGAGAGAAAAATCCAGAAACATCAATAACACCTTGAAGTATTCTTCCCCTCAACAGTAGGCATGGAAGATGGATTAACACTCTTTCCAGAAACATGACTGGCTCCATTTTCCTTATCAGGTCTAGAGTTCCTTCCACCACCAGCATCTGACCAAGCATGTACACATCAATTATGAATGGATAGGAGAGGGGCTCATAAGTGATAAGACTCAAAACTAAAGATATAGTGAAAATACTCGCAAGTTAAAGGAAAAGGTTTCAATAAGTTATATTAATTGTTGAAAGTCTACGTGTGGCCCAAAAGACAGAATATCAATTCTCTTTGTTACTGTTTGGCTAGTGCAAAGACATTTTTAAAAAAAATTGAAGTATGAAGTAGTTATAACTTTGGAGCAACTTGTAATTTGCTTAGATATATGAGGCAAAATTTGTGATAGTTGATTAGAAGCAGCATCAAGATCACAATTACATAAAGAAAATAATTTGGATTCTTAGAGATGCCAGCCTTTTGTCATTTGGCAAAAAGGGAAAATGGAGAAAAAAAAAGGAAACTAGGTCAAGCAATTAAAAAGAACACTAAAATCAAGATATCAGAAAAATGACAAATATGAAATCACCATGTTCGGCAGCATAAGCTATCACAAGTCAGAGAAACTAATAACAAAATGGATGTTTACCAAGCAAGACATGGCGAGGAGTGAAGTTTCCCCGACTCCCCTTGTTCCCCCTCCCCTGCATAGCTGGTTTCCACTTTGGCTCAGTAGACTCCTTGTTCAAATTCTGTAAAAAAGGCAAATTAAGTAATAACAATACAGAAACAGCACGTGAAAGGCCATGAATGCATGTCAGCCAGCACTTCACATTTATTGGGTCATTACGAGAGAACATGTGAAACAATTAAAGCAAAATGCTGATACCAAAGTTGAATTATAGCATGGAATTCTACGGGGAAAGAAACTCATTTGACATTCATGGGGTCCATGACCTAAAAAAGAACCAATTCAGCCAAGGTGCTCATGCCTATCTGCACATTCCCTCTTTTACTGCATTAATCAGGTTGATCAAACCAAATAGACATTCTATGCATCATAGAAGTGTGATGTTCTTCAGCACATCAACCAGATAAGTTGTAACTTAGATGACAGTGGTTAAATAGAGAAGGCATTAACACATGCTGAACAGCCTTATCTTAGCAAGAGGTTTGATTGAAATGGTTCATTACATTCTTTCTAGTGACGGGCAATAAATTGCTCCACCACCCTACGTTCAATGTTGATTTCATGAATCTGCATCAGCTTGTATAATTACTTGTCAGTGTCTGTGTGTGTGCACTACATTAAGCTCTTTGGGCACCTAGAATCAGCTGAGACCTTATTTTGCAAATCCCCCACCCAGAAAACATTAATTCCCTATGGATCTTTATAGAGAGCATTGTGAGCGTGCAAATCAGTAGCTAACCATACCTCTCTTCTTCTGTCCCGTTTCCTTTTTACTTCATGGAATGTATCTGTAAATAACCCCTCAATAAGATGAGTAAGGAAAAATAAATTATCTATTGCAATAGCTAGGAAGCGTAACAATGAGAAGATCCTGGCTGGGGCAATACACATGGGCTGTAGTTTAAAAAAGGAACAAATCTCACAGAATATTAAAAATAGAAAATAAGAGAACACATAAACAACACCAATCTATGCATCTTTTATGTGCACATGTGCAAATTTCCCTTTAGTCTTGTTACCAGAAAATCCATAGGTTACTGGTGCACATATAAAATTATCTAAAATCAGCAAAACAAGAAGATGCAGAAAGCAAAATTTTATGCTCCTATGATTTGAAGGTTCCAAATTCTTTTAAAGAAGGCATCCGAACCAACCATCACAAATGTAACGAAGAAAACAAGAAAGAAGAACCGACAGCCATATTAATTTCTTTGTTACTACTAAATACAAAATACATTGACAACTCTGCCACGCACCAAATAGACGGTGAGAAGTTTGACTAAACCTTCTCAATAACAAACTTCATCAAAACAAAACTTGCTGATAACTACAAAATGTTATCTTGAACAAAAATGGAATATACATCATCAATCACATGGGTCCTCAATCTCAAACTAGTTAGGACCGACTCTCTCTATTTTTTTGTCAAGTTGTTGGCTATGTTGCTTGGACTCTTCAAAAATGTCACTGAATGTGTGTCGGATTCTCTTCTTCAAAAGTAGTGCATTTTTGGAGAATCCGACACAGGTGCGACTGCATTTTTGGAGAGTTCGAGCAACATAGGTTATTGGCACTGATATATGAATCCTTTCTGGCCATTCTGTTGTGGTCTCAATTCATTCCAATACTAAAAAAATGATTTTTAAGGCAAATTCAGGGTTCTCTAAAACTAGAGGTTCTGTCAATGTAACTGCAGCAAAAAAAAAAAAAAAAAGGGGAGAGTGAAGCCATCTCTGTCAAAACAAAAGGGGATTAGGAAAGCTGCATTGAGGACCAAAACAAATTAAATACATTGTTTTTTTACATATAAGATAATTTATCAGCCCTGATAAAGTCCAATATTAAAACCCAATTAAGAAGTGACCAAATTAGTATGAGAATGAATGTAACAAGAACACAAAAGGCAAGAAAATAAAATACGTGGGAAGAAGTGAGTATATAGTAAAATGAAGAGATCCCAAGTGAAAAGAAGATGATCCAAAAGCAATACTGACCCTGATAAAGGAGTTTTTGTGCAGTCTCATTGGGATCCATAGAACATTCCTTGAGCATTGCATATATCTCATCGTCACTGTGATTCCCAGTGATCTCCTTAATGTTGTGGATCGTTTTCTTCACAGTGCTTGGGATTGAAACCCTAGCTCCTCCTCCACCAACTCCACTGTTGTTGCTACTCATCTTCTTCTTCACCACCCCACCAACCCCACAAATTCCTACCTCTATATATATATATATATATATATATATAAATATATGTATTTTACTTTTCACTGTATCTATATGTTTAGAGAGAGAGAAAGGGAGGAGAGAAAGAGGGAAAAGAGAGTAACTGTATTTGGTGAATAGGGAAATACAAAGAGAAGACTTAGGAGAAGGGTTTTGATTTTTGAATATCAAATTTCATTTTTCTATTTTTTTGTATATATACAAAAAAACAGAGAGGGAGAACTCACCTATGTGGAATAGTGGAACCTTTTTTCTTTTTCTTTTTTTTTGGGAAAGGTGGACCCCTTACTATAGAGAAGGAAAAAAAATGTGAATGCACCTGTTGAGATTTGAATCATAATTAATGATATATGTAATTTAGGATGCAATTGCAATTATTAGAACATAACTATATGTTTAAAAGGTTGTTTGGACATTTCATTACTTATTTGTAGCCATAACAGCATACTTAGTATAATCATATAAAGTAAGGTTTGAGTATGATAGAATGTACGCATCCTACCTCAAAGAGATAAAAAAATTGTTTCAGACACTCGACTTAAGTGTTGCGAATCAAAATATTCATGAAAATGGAAATACGTGAATGAAGAAAGATATGTCAGCATCCAGGAAAATGAAATAATAACAACATTAATAATATGGTAACTAAAAGATATTACATGCATAAGGCTAATACTACGACATACATAGTGCTCACATGCTCCCACCAAGCCTAAACATGTCGACAAGCGAGTCAAAACTCAAGTACATACTAACCCTCTACCTTAATTTGTGACTTTCATACCCTCTTATCTAAGGTTATGTCCTTTATAAGCTGAAGTTGCATCATGTCTTGTTAAATTACCTCTTTTCATGCCCGTTATATCAAACCTATCACACCTCCGTATTTGGGAATCTGCGCATCTCATTTTCACATGTTCAAACCATCTCAGTCGCGCTTTCTTCATCTTGTCCAACACATATGTCACTCCTACTCTATCCTGGATATTCTTATTCTTAATCTTATTTTTACTCCATCGATCGCAACAACCTCATTTTTGCAACTTGCGTCTTCTGAACATATGAGTTCTTGATTGGACAACAATTTGCCTCATACGATAAAGCTGGCCTAACCATCACTTTATAGAACTTACCCATAAGTTTTGGTTTGGGGTAGGCATTTGGTATTCGGTTCGAAATTATAAAATTTCAGGTTTGGTAATTGGTAGTCAAAAGTAGATACCAAATACAAAAAAATTAAATTTTGGTTCAGTAATTTGGTAAACGGCAAATTAAATTTCGATTTGATATGGTATTCGGTAATACCGTATTGAAGTTGTAGCCGACTGTATTACAAAGTTAATACTATTTTTCCAATTATTTCTATTTTCTTATGCGGAGGAAAGATATAATCAAAGATCAAATAAGTAAGAAAGCATTGAGAGAAATAAATTGATACAACTAAAAGACATGTATTTGGGTTGTTTACGTTCATTCTTTAACTTTCTTCTTTGGACTTGTATTAATGAGTAATGAACATGTTGATACATAGTTTTCATTAAGTAAATAATTTGGTATTACGAAAATACCAAATATCAAATGGTACTAATGTCTCATACCAAACCCAAAACCGAATACCATAATTCTAAAATTTTACTCTTGAATACCATACACCAAATTACCAAAAATTTTGGTTTGGTTTGGTTCGGTAATTTGTTTTTTGGTATTTTATTCCCAGCCCTAATTTTGGTGCAACCTTTTCATCAGAAGGCGAGTCTTCATTTCATCCATCCCGCACTAATATGATATGTGATATCGTTATGGATCTCTCCATTTTCTTTGATCAAAGACCCAAGATACTTGAAACTTGTGCTCTTAAGAATGACTTGTGAATCAAGTCTCACTTCCACACCTATCTTACCTGATTGCACTCCAAGTATTTTGTTTGGGTCTTGCTCAACTTGAACCCTTTAGACTTCAGGGTTTGTCTCCAAACCTCCAACCTAGCATTAACTCCATCACTAGTCTCATCATTAGTACTTATATCATCTGCAAATAACATAAATCATGACACCTCACCTTGGATACGGTGTGTTGATTCATCTATCACCTAAGACAAATAAAAACGGACTAAGTGTTGTTCCCTGATGCAATCTCATTTTGATTGAGAAGTGCTTCGAGTCTCCTTCTATTATTCTTATCTGGATTTTGCTTCCATCACACATGTCATTCATCTTGTTTTTTCATTGTTAAAAAAAATAATGTTTTGGTTAGTTTTACTAGTTTTTTTTTAAAATTTTTTTACTTTCATCACTTGACTAATATTTAGTGTCACACATTGCTAACCTGTCGTAGGAAAATTCTACTTTTCCTATATCGGATGGTTGAATTATTATTGTATTTATTTTTATAATACAAACTTTATTTCTGAAAACATCAAAAAGACGAATTAAAACCAAAAATCAACATAATAATCATTATTTGTCTAAACGTGAGGAGCGTCATTTGGAATGAATCGGGAAAAACTGAAGAAGAATATATAATCAATAGTCGTCATGTAGTTTATAATTACTATCTCGAATCTAATGAAAATTTAGATAATCTGCATGTATTTCTTAACATTTAATTTTTATTAAACTATTAAATAACAACTTGTTTGGATGATTATTACATATTTTCTCATATTGTATTGTATATATTATTTGATAAATATTATATACAATACGAAGATCCTGGTTGGGTAATTCACATAGACTATAGTTTTAAACATAACTAATCTTAAAGAATATCAAAATAGAAAATAAGAGAACATATGGGTGTGTTTGGTATGAAGGAAAATGTTTTCCATGGAAAATGTTTTCGTAGAAAATGTTTTCCTGGAAATCAAGTTGATTTTTGACTTATTTTCTCATGTTTGGTTGGTGAGTAGAAAATATTTTCCGGAAAAGATTTTTAGTGTTTTATTTATGAATGAAAAATATTTTTGAGAAATATCTTTTATTTTTACTAGAGTAGAAAATAATTTTTGAAATTGAAAATAGTTTTTTAAAAACAAACTTAAATTTTTTTTGGGGGGTGGTAGGGAATGGGTGAAGGGGGGGTCGAGGGTAGGGGTGAAAAATTGAAATTTTGAAGTTGAAAATATTTTTGAAAAACAAACTTAAAATTATTTTTTGGGGGTGGGGGGGGGGGCTGGTAGGGGGTGGGTGGGTGGGGGTCGAGGGTAGGGGTGAAAAAATGAAATTTTGAAATTGAAAATATTTTTTAAAAACAAACTTGAAAATTTTTATTTTTTTTTGGGGAGGGGGGTGGTGGGCTGGTAGGGGGTGCGTGGGTGGGGGTTCTAGGGGTGAAAAAATGAAATTTTGAAACTAAAAATATTTTTTTTAAAAAAACTTAAATTTTTTGTGGGGGGGAGGGGGGCTGGTGGGGGTGGGTGGGTGGGGGGCTGCGTAGGAGGTGGGTGGGGGGGGGGGTCAAGGGTAGGATGAAAAAAATGAAATTTTGAAGTTGAGAATATTTTTTAAAAACAAACTTAATTTTTTTTCTTTTTGAAGAGGGTTGGGGGCTGATAGAGGGGTTGATGTGGGGGGAGGGGGGCGAGGGTAGCGGGTGGGGGGTGGGGGGTAAAAAAATAAAAAATTGAAATTAGAAATATCTTTTAAAAATAATTTTTAATATTTTTTTTGAGGGGATGGGGGTAGGGGTGAGGGTGGGGTAAAAAAATTGAATTTAAAAGCAAGCTTTTTATTTTTTTTTTATTTTTTTTTTGGGGGGGGGGGGGTTGGTTGGGGGGTGGTTTGAGGGTAGGGACAAAATAAATTAATTTTTTCAACAAAAAAATAATTGTAATTTGAAGTTGGAAGAGAGTTTTGAAAAATGTTTTCCTTAAGTTTAGAAGGAAAGTCATTTTCCTTAAATTCGAGAAAAATGAGTTGATTTGGAATACATTTTTCAAAACATTTAGCCCAACCAAACATGAGAAAATTGGAAAACATTTTCCTTCATACCAAACACACCCATAAACAAGATCAATCTATGCATCGTTTTCGTGCACGCGTGTAGATGCCCTTTTTTCGTATAAAAAAAGATATTATCTTTTAAATGGACTAAAAAAAAATAAGATAAATAAATTTAATAGAAGGGAATATCTCCTTTCCTAGACAAAAAAATTGGGTACCTTTTTTTATTTTCGAAATTCATGGACACCTTAATCAACAATAAAAATAAATTGTTGAAGCTCTTAGTGACATTTTGTCAAATATAAATTTGTTGAATGAAAGAATATCACCATTCATCATAATTTGCATAGTAGATTAGCATTGTAAATTTATGTTATTTTTTCGTTTATTTTTGGGATTTCTCATTCGGTGTATAGAGTCCACATTGGAATTCCGACTAAATCTGTATCACATATTTCCATTTGGGGTGACGCTCTCAATAGGATTTTTCCATACTTAGGGCTCGCACCTGAGATCTCTAATGAAGAGTAAAACAATCCTATCACTGCGCCACCACTCATGTTTTAGTGTTGAGAACAATTTAATAGTCTACATGTTGTTGCATGTATAATACTTGGAGTTTTGTAGGGCAAGCACTATTACATGTGTCCACGTGGGTTCCCACTTGGCAAGGTGTATAGGTGGATGGGTTGCTTAGATGGCACGATCAAATCTTGTCTCACTTTTTTTATTATAATTTTTAAAAGTTAATTAAAAGGAAAAATAGAAAAATAAGAAAGAAGAAAAAAACAAAGATGCTGATTTGGAACTTGAGTGATAATCTGTAAATAGAGTAACACATAATGTGCATGGGTATATACACTTTTTGCTCATTCATATAATAATGCAACTTTTGCATATATATTTAATACATGTCATTAAGAATAATATCTTTCAATGGACATGTCCATAACTTATTAAAATGTATGATATTAAATATTTTTCTTACTAAATACATAGCTCACTATTAAAAGATCAAATTGATATTAATAAAAGTTAATTAAGAAGGCACTTCACTTATGATGAATTGCTTAGTATTGCAGTAGTTGATTTAAATAAAAGTTAGTAAGGTACGTCACACTTGCAATTATATGTATTACTAGATATGGGGCCCCGTGTTGTTTCTGTTTCAATTTCAATTATGTGATACATGCATATGAAATTTGAAGTTGATCAATTTTTTAGTATGTTTTTATATATTTTAAGTTGCTAATTATTTTTATTTAGAGTATGTTTTACGTAAATATATTATAAATCACAATAATTAACAAGTTAATATAAAAAAATATTATAAAAAAATCATTGACTTTTGAAATTTCATTTGTATCACACAAATCAGGACAAAGCGAGTAATATATATGAAAATTACATAAAATGTATTATAACTCACAATAATTAGCAACTTAAAATATCTATATATCTATATTTCTCCCAATTTATGTGGTATAGATAAAATTTTGAAAGTTAACAAAAACTTTTTATATGTTTTCAAATATTTTAAGCTATTAATTATTATGATTGATAATACTTTTTACATAAAAAATTTATTTATATAAAGTATAAAAGAAAAAAAGTTATAAAAAGGAAACATAAATGTAAGCACGAGTCCAATCTATGTTAACTTCTATGTTTTAATTATTGTAATACCGATTGAATTTGGAGAGCCAACTAAATTTTTTTAAAGGATTTTTTTTATAAATTTGAAGTTGTTAATTATTATAATTTATAATATTTTTATTTATTTTAAACCAATATATGTTTCTCTCTGTCTCAATTACATGCACATATGGAATTTGGAGAGTCAACTAAAATTTTAAAATATGTTAAGTTGTTAATTATTATACCTTCTAGTACTATTACGTGATTTTCAAATAAAATATGTAATTTTTTTATTTCAATTTATGTGTCATTGATATAATTACATATATTAAGTAATAAAGAATTAATGTCTAAATTATGTGACACCTATGAATTTTGGAGTGTAAATCAAATTAGTTATATGATTTTAAAAAAATAAAGCGGTTAACTATTACAATTTATAATACTTTTTATATATTTTTTAAATGATATATATATATTTATGATATTGATATTAGTATTATAATAAATTAAGTTTTATTATTTTTAAATTTATGATCTCAATTGTCAGCCTATGCCACATTATAAAATGTCCAAAGTAGATATCAAATTTACAAAAATGTCGATGCTAGATAAACTAATAAAATGACATCTAAGGGCATGGGCATCTCTCTATGACCAGTATTTCTATTCATCTTTTTTCTCCTTTTTTTGACATTTAATCTTTGTTTTGTATTTTTTATTTGTATTTTAAAAAAAAAGTATTTATGTCATACCCAATTAATTATACCCTTTATAACATCCATTACACTAATATAGATTTAAGTAAATGGAAATGGAAGATGAAAAGATAAAAACTATTCATTTTTCATAACTGTTTATAATTATTTAGCCTATAAAATAAAAAAAATAGTTGAGCATTTGTAACAAATAAGAACAAATTTCTTCACTTTGGCTCTTCTTCTTCTGACGATGATGATTAATATATGGTATCAACTTCTGTCGCTAAGATGTCCAACAAATTTCTAGGTGATGTGACTTTTTTAACAAAAGCGAAAGAGAGAATATCTCATGATTCTTATGAAGACATTGATGTAAAGAAAGAGATCATGTAACAAAAGTTTCTCTTCAAAATAAAAGACTTTTTGAAAAAATGTTTATTCCTCCTACAAGGAGAGAAAATTCATTATGGTTGAGAAATTTATAAGAAGACTGATTAGTGTTTCAAAAGGTAAGAAAAATTATTTGGAGAAAAAATCATTCTATTTATGAAACTCGTATCAAATTAGGAGGAGAACAAGCAAAAAATTATTTTGTGATTTGAAAAGAGAGAAAATTAGATATTATTTCTTTCAATCTCGTTATTCTTCTAATTTCTTTCTTCTTTTATTTTGTCTTGATTTTTTGTATCTTTAGTTAAAGTTTTTTTTTCTTATTTATCTTTAATTAAAGTTTATATGTATTTTCTTAAAAAAGAATTTAAAAAGATGATCATATTTAGTTCCTTTCCTCATCAATGCTATTAATCTCATAATTAGTGTTATTTATATTATTTTCTTAATTACTTTTTTTTTCTTTCTTTTAATTATTTATTTGAAGAAATTAGTTATTATAACTTTATAAGAATTACACATGTATTTTTACATAATTGATTTGTCATTTTTAATTTTTTTGGATCATTCTTCATCTTAAAGTTTCTATCTATATGTAATAATAAAGCTAAAATAGAAAATGTGGGGTGACACCTTCTTAGCAATAGATACTTATTTATTCTTATCAATGTTTCTGAGATTTTTTGTTATTTTTTCCTTAAAATAATTGTTGCCTCGATTTTTAGTTTTAGTTTTATTTTTTTAGCATTTTCTAATTTTAAAAGACTGAAAAATTTATAAAATATAAAAAATGATTTATTTAACTCCTATCATCATCAATATTATTATTAATTTCTTTTACTTCTTTCCTTAATATTCATTTCATCATTAAGTGTGATTTATATCATTTTCTTAGATATATATATATATATATATGTGTGTGTGTGTGTGTGTGTCATTTCTTAGAAGTTAGGATTACTATTTATTTAATTTCTAAATATTTTGAATTCTTTTTGTCATACTAAATACAACATGTTTTATTATAATTACATTCAATATATTAATCAATATGTTGTACGAATGAAAAGAAAATTATCATTTCACAAAAACAATGGTTAAAATATAATTTATTATGATTAAGGAAAGATAAAAAATATTATTCCAATATCCATAACCATATTTAATACATTAAAAATTAATTGAAAAGTTGTAAATGGAAAAGGAATCACCATTTAAGGAATCATTATTTTTAAATTTTTGGATCATTTCTTCTTCTAAAAGTTTCTATCCATATGTAACAATAAAGTTAAAATAGAAAATGTAGTGACACCATTCTTAGTAATAGATACTTATTTATTCTTATCAATTTTTTCTGACAATTTTGGTTATATTTTTCTTTAAAATAATTATTGCCTCGATTTTTATTTTTATTTTTAATTTTAAAAGATCTGAAAATTTATGTTAGAAATTTAAATAATAGAAAAAATGATTTATTTAACTTTTATCATCATCAATACTACTAATTTATTTGACGTTTTTTCTTAATCTTCATCTCATCATTAATGTTATTTATATAATTTTCTTAAATCACTTATTTTTTCTTTTTTAACTCTGTTATATATATAAAGTTGGATATGTAAATGATGATGTGACATTTCTTAGAAGCTAAGATTACTATTTATCTAATTTCTAAAAAAATTGAGTTCTTTTGTCATACTAAATACAATATGTTTTATTATAATTACATTCAATATAGTAAACAATATGTTCTAGGAATTAAAACAAAATTATCATTTCAGAAAAATTAATGTTAAATTATAATTTTATTATGATTAAGGAAAGATAAAGATATTATTTCAATATCCATAACCACATTCAATACATTAGAAATTAATTGGATATAACTGTAAATGGAAAATGAATCACCATTTAAGGAAAATAAATGTTTGCAATACCATAATAATTAAGAAGAGATTAAGGTATTATTTTAATATCCTAATTTGGAACTTTTAATCTACTACTCAATTTAAAAGAAAATGCATTTAATAACATTAAAAAGTTATTAGTTTAATATTTTTTGTCATTCTACTAATTCAATTCAATCAAACTTAATTTTAAAGATAAAATAACAGCTCTATTTTAATTGTTATCAATATATTTCAAAAAATTATCGTGAAAAGGCTTTTCTTGCATCGTATTTTAATTTTCATATACTATTATTATTTTTTCTGTCATTTTTCAATGATTTTTTATTTCGATTTAAAATTTAATGTTTATTCTTAAAACTCTGATGGTACAAATTAAGGTGGAGTAGAATATAATAAATGATGATTCTTCTACTAAATAAGAAGATATAACGAAATTGAAAGGGTGAATTTTTTTTAAAATGGATAGGAAATTCTATTAAGGTATCATTACGTCATTATTCAATATATTTTTAATATAAATTTCATTTGTTGATGCATTTGTTTAGTACTCCCTCTGTCCCTAATTACTTGTTCACTTTTTCTTTTATAGTTGTCTCTAATTACTTGTCTATTTTGACAAATCAAGAAAGAACAATTTTTTTTACCTATTATACCCTCAATTAAATGACTAATTACTTTGAAAATTGCAGAACTTTTCATCTACTTCATAATTAATAGGGGTAAAATGATAAACTCACTATGTCATTAATTGATTTCTTAATAAATGTGTCAATTTAAAAGTGGACAGGTAATTAGGAACAGAGGGAGTATTACAGTGTTATTTCACATTACGAGATATTTCTTAGACATTTAAGGAGAATGGTACACCGGAATATATATTATATATTAAAGGATCAACTTCATGCAATGGAAGAATTTGTTATTAGCAAATATAGTTTAACTTATTTGATAAAAAATATATTCTTTCTCATTTAATAGATGTAAAATTTGTCAAGCTTTATTTTTTTTCACAATCTTCATATTATTAAAACAAATAATAATATTACGATTAAACAATAGAGTAAATATAAAATTAATCAAAAATATTTAATTTTAATGCTAGCGCGAAGTGCGGCCAAGTTCTCTAATTTAAAACAAAAAGGTAAAATTTAAATGGGTCTACAATAGAATTCCTAGAATCCTACTTGAAAAATTATGTTAAAAATGAAAAAAAAGTGAAATAAATTTAATTGAGAGTTATCCTTCGTCTGTCCCATTTTATGTGACACCTTTTATTTCTCGAGAATCAAATAGTTTAAGTTTGACCATAAATTTGCGTATGGTATCTTCAATTTTTTTAAAATGAAATTTATATATTTGTAAACTACGTAAAAATCAAAAGATTATAATTCATAATAATTAATAATTCAAAATATTTTAAAGATGTATGAAAAATTTAAGATCAAAGATAAACTAAGGAGAGTAAAAGGGGAGAATGGAAAGTAGGAAAAAAGAAAAAAAAACGAATATATAGAGAGAGAAACTGAGGAAAAAAAGTCATAAAAATAATTATTCATGTGGGTTGTTGTATATGTAGAAAGACACATGTACAATTAATGAGCCACAATTAATTTTATAGTACAATTTGAAATGGTTTGTGTACAACTTGGTAGTGTTGTGATCGTCCTCTAAAGTCTCACTTCTAATCAAAATCTTTAAATTGAGACAGTTAAAGTAATATATATTTGGAGCTATTGTGTCTGGTAACTGTATATATATGTATGAGTAATAAAAGGTAGTACACATGTCTTCAATATAGTGAATGATCAGATAGCTGGCGACATATAATACTCCTATTTATTCAAAAGTTAATGTACAATTCTTTTTTCACGCTGTACAACTAATTTAATAAAGTTAAAAGTTAATGTAGAAATTTTTTTGCACGTTGTACAATTAATTTAATGTAGTGTTAGTCTTTTTAATTGTCATTTCTAAATAAGAGCAAAATATTATGATGGTCTTTAGACCTTTGAAATTCTGATGTTGAAATGCAGATATAAAGAAAAATTTTATTTTGTACCAGACACACTTATTGTCAGTTGTATGAGGGCCTCTATGGCTGCCATTTGTATATTCTGGGACCCACTGGCTACTTTTTACCTATCTGAATTTCTTACTTTTTCTCTCCTTAAATTTTAATCTTTTCTCTTACTTTTTCTTTCTCATCACACATTGTCTTCTTTTTTCAGCTTCTTTATAACCTTTAACGTAATTTTAACTTTAGTTTAATTAATTAGTTTTTTCATTTTATTCTCTCTATTAATTTATTATTTTTTGTTCTCGAAATTCAAGCTATAAAATATTTTTTATAATATTAACATGACAAGAATTGCAACTAATAATATTTTAGGTTGAATTGCAACTTAGTGAGAAGGTTATATTTTTGAACAAACACTATAAGTTGCAATTCTTATCATGTTAATATAATAATAATTTTTTTTTAAAGAAATATCAATTAAATTTCACATATCTTGAATTTCAAGAATAAACATATATATCATATAAATTGAGAGAGTATGTATGTATGTAGGAGTTTATGGATGATTTTCGATTTTGGATTACATGAAAATAGAAACAAAACTTATGTAATTATTTGTGAAGATTACGGATGGTCTTTCTATTATATTTTCTTGTTGGAGAATATTAGATACATTTAAGTGTTTACGAAATTAGAAAATTATGAAACTATTGAGAAGAGAAAAAAAATTTGATTTTATACTCTTTTCGTATTAGTTATTTTACTTTTTTTTACACATTCTTTAAGAAATTATTAATAAAAATGATAATTTACTAATTTACTCTTTAAGATATTTTTTTTTTTTATAACTTTACAAATTTTGTTTATACTTTAAAACAAATAATTGCTAGGGTAATGAAAATTAAAAAAATGATAATTTAATTTTGTTAATCGATAAATAATTTTAATAATTATTTTTAGTAATTTATATAACTAATATAGGATAGAAAAATAATAGCAAATGTTAGGAGTATGATGAATTAGGTTAAATTTTATACTTTTAAAATTATTTAAAGATAAGGAAAATAATAAAATTTGAAATAATGGTTAAAACAAAACAAAAAGTGGAAAAGTTAAAATAAAGGGAAAAAGTTAAAAAGTAAGAGAGAGAAGGAACTTTGACCCATTTTTTTTGAAAATGAGACCCAATTATCCACTTGTCAAATTATGAAAGGAGACTGATACAACTTTTGTAGGCCACCTCATACTTGTCCCTCAAACACCATAAAATTTTTCCATATATAAATGCAGATTTCCACGTGTTTAACAGCCAATTGAATTGGGCCAGAAAGGAAAAATTTTCATTGTACACTTTTAATTGCTTTTTGTACAATAATGGGATGCTGTGTTCGTCCCATCAAGTCCCATTTCTATATAGGAGTAATATATATATAGTTGCAAATGATATGTAATTGCATGATCAAATCACTGAGCTTCTAATAATATTCATTCGACTTAGAAAATGATAAATATTTATGCGCTAAAATATCCAAGATAAGAATAAAATCAAGAGTCGCCTATCAAAATTCCATCACAATAAAATGGATAAAACAAAGAGATGATGAAACAGAAAAAGAAAGAAGAAGAAAATAACACACAGTGGGTAAAATAAAGAAAGTATAAGAGTGAAGAGAAACTCAAATCACAGCTACAACAAACCCCCAAATCTAGATACTGAATAAAAGCTAACTGATTGACCAAGAAAAAGCTAAAACAGAGCAATAATCAAATAAAATGGCTCAAATTTGAACTTCAAAAAGAGATTATTGCCTGAATTGTATTTGCTCTTTCTCAATTTTCCGTAATTAAAGAGGCAAATTAAAGAAACACCAAAAAATTTAAAGAAGACAAAAATTATTTTGATGCTTCTTTTTCTACTGTTTCAACAAAAGTAATTAAGGAACAAGCATTGATTGTATGCTTTGTTAAATTAACTAATGGGAAGACAGTTGTACTAAATAACAACACGTGGCTTTATTAAAGCCCATCCTCAACCAATTTATCCTTGAAATAACAAAAATCTTTGTATGCTTTGTTGGGTTGTATAGTACAATTTGTGTAGCTGTGTTCGTCCCTCCCAACTGTCACTTATTAATAAGAGTAAAATTTTAGGGGCTTAAACAAAGTAACAATAACAACAATTACGACTCAATCACAAACAAGTAGAATCAACAGTATAAATTCTCACTTTTTTCTTAATTTAATCCCATTTATATCCTCATCGTACGAAATAACATAACATAAAAAACAGAAAAAAAAGAGACAAAGAACAACATAAATTTGTAAGTTAAGATGATTAAATTGTCATAACCACAAAAATATTGAAATGTAAAATCATACATTATGTTTTTATTTTAAAAATACTTGAATGAATAATAACAAAAAACTAAGTGGAAGTAATATGATTGGTATTATCTATCAAATGTAAAAATTTAATCTATACTGAACATAAATAATAGGGACGAAGAATGAATACTAAAAAATTATCATAAAAAACACACATATATGAAGTTTCATTTTTTTTTTCATTTTAGCTCATTTATATCATTTATCATATGAAATAACATCAAAGAAACAAAATAAGCCGAAAAAGGTGATAAGAATAACATAAACTTGTAAGTTAAGATGATTAAATTGTCATAACCACAAGAATATTGAAATGTAAAATCATATATGTGTTTTTTTGTTTTAAAAAAATATTAATTGAATAATTGAAAAAATAATAACGAAACAACTAAGCTGAACAAATATGATAGGAAAAAACTTACCCGCACCGGGTGTATACACCAAACTAATGCAATTTCCATTATTGCGTGATTTAATGAAATAAAACACATGTTAATTCATTTTGGTTAAGTAAAATAAATTATAAATTTAAACACGTGACATGCATGTATTAATTTGGTGTACCCGGTGCGGGTAAGTTTTACCCAATATGATAATTATTATCAAATGTAAAATTTTGATCTATAGCGAATATTAAATTCAGGACGGAGAATAAATATGTAATAATTATTATAAAACTTATAATTAGACTACGTGATAACTCGAACTCAATGAAAATTTAAATAATCAAAATGTAACTTCTGACATTTGCTATTTATTTTACTACCAAATAAGTAAATGAATATAAAATAAATAGCAGTCGGATTAATATTTTTATTTTTGTCTCTCTCCCCTCCTTATTTCTTCTTCAATCGACTTAAAAATATTCTCATATTATAAAATTAAATTAAATTATAAATGAATATTCATTCATTGTGTTTTTTTTTACTAAAAGTTGACTATTTTGAAATGTGACAAATAATACAATTGTGTGTGATAACTTACATAATATACTATATTAAGAAATTATTTACCATTTGTAGTAATAATATTTTTTTCACTTGATCACTTTTAATACGTTTATAATACAATTTTAAAACATATTACAAAGAATATTATAATACAAGTTTAATTGATAGATAATACATTTATCACACATTTTAACATAATGTATCAATTTCATACCAAACAAGCATAATATATTACAGAGTATATTGTAAAACAGTTATAATACACACATATATATATATATATAATTCACTTTTAATACATATTGCAGATATATCATAGTATTATATAAATGATAATAAATAAAAAAATATCGGTAATTATTTATCAAAAGTAATTTTTCATATAAACAATTACTATTATATGTCGAATATGTATGAGATTGACTCTCCCACAAATGTTAAGTCAATAAATAAAAAGATTGAACATTATGAAAAATCTTATCCATCTGACAACGCGTGAGTCAATGCCTTGAATAATGGAGACAATATATATATATATAGCTCCATATGAAAGTGGTGGTCGAGTGGAAAGCTTCTTTCTAGTTAAACCTGTAAGAATCGTTAAAAATTACAAGTGGTGTAGAAACACCTAACATAACGGTCAAAGAAAGGAAATCACATTCCATGATTTTTCCCTTGTCAAACTGGAAAACATGAACACAATTAAGTCATATCTTCCTCGCGGTGGAAACCCAAAGGATCGCCTTTAATTACCCAATCTGCAATACCGGACACTTCGACGTGAACAACCAGAAGTGTTATGAAGCAAATCTAATAGTCATTAGATATATGGAGAAGAAACAAAGGTAAAAAAAGAGAAGTTCAGTTGGTCTCAAAATCTTACGGTAAGGTCTCGATGACACAGATAAGGTCCCAACTGCTCCATAAGGCCGACCACCACTCTGTCATTCTACCCTCGATCAAAGTCATGCTCGGAGTTTGTAATCAAGACTAACTAATTATTCTGGGAGATGATATGAATAATGCCACCTTGACAGGGAGAATATAAAGAAGTAGGTGGTCTAGGAAAAAGTTCAATCCTTTCCAGTCAGCGAGACGTTGTATACATGCATATGATAAGCCTCCAAACTTGGGGAGAAAGTATAACCAGGCACCTTTGATAAAATAAGAGAGTTTTAGGAGAATATTGATGTCTAACGCCTCCTTTCCGACATATTTCAATGGACCACTAACAAAGGTCTTCGCTTCACTAAGACTTTGTGAAGAAACTTTTGTTACATCTCATTCTTTGTCTAAACAATGCAAAGATGTGACATCCCAGATATTCTGTAATCCCCCATAACTTAAAGTACATGTGTGATGAATAAATATAAGATCAGAAAAATATGTTATGATTCGAGTCTATACCCCAGACGAGATATGGTACTTGAAATCAGGAATGACCCCATGTAATGACCCTTCAAGTTATTTTTGCCTTAATGCCTCCTTTTCATCGTTTAGAGCGTTCCTATAGCAACCCCAAGTCATTTATGACTTGCTGGCACTGACTATTCGATCGCCTAGTCGTTTGTTTGGGTTTTATGCCCGTTTCGCTGTTTTGGAGCTTTTGAAACTTGAATAGTTGACTTTAGTCAAAATGTTAGGTAAACGACCTCAAAATGGAATTCTAACAGTTCCATTAGCTCTGGAATGGCCAAATTAGGCTAGTAGCATGGTTGACACGAGTATCGAGGCCTTCAGTGCGAGTTTGGACCATTAGACGTTTTAGCCATTGAAATTTGGCCTAAGGTTGACTTTGGTCAACATTCTTGCTACGAACGGATCCCGAACACCCCATTGAAGACTTCAAAAATGGAAATAATCTGCTGGTGCACTGTATCTGGTGTGCCCTCGCCTATAAGACAACAATTTTCAGCTGTTCTTCTAAATTTTAAAGTTGAACATCTTGAGCTATAGAGCTCCAAACTGGTAAGAGGCTAGGTTGTGAGATTTTTCGAGGAGAACACGTTGGTGAGCTCGGAAGCTGCTTTGGGACATTCGTTTGAGGTAATTTCTCGTTTTCACCATTTGTCATGGCTACTTTGTGAACTCAATTTGTGGGATATTTTGGGACTTGATTTCTCCCTCATTCTAAGTCTGAATTTAATGATTCCAGTGGCTATTTCGAGTGGTTTTCCGAGAAGAACGTCGTGATATTGTTGAAATTCACTGTAGACCTTTCGTTTCTGGTAAATTTACTGATTTCAGCTGCTGTCCCATTTCTAATTCTTGAGAAAATCCGGTTTTTGGTTGCATGTTGATATTGTGATATTTTCGAGTTGCAAATTGTGTCCCATTTTGGGACATGAGCTCGGGGAACTGATTATGACCTATTTTTGGGGTTAATTTCGGAATTTCTAGTGCGGGTCCCACTTTTCCTGTTTTGACCCCAAATTTGTTCCATCTCAGTTTCTTGTGATTTTAGTGTCAAAACGACCGTAATAATGTTGTGATTCTATTTTTGATAGCGTGGAAGCGTTTTGAGGTTGTTCGTAAAGGGAAAGCTCCAGAGAAGTGATTTTAGAGCACACGCAATCGACCTACAGGTAGGCTACAACTTCCCTCTCTTAGATTGAGCTTGAGAATGTGAATGCATGTTGATTAGTTGGGATTTGGGTTGGGTAGTTATTGAATCATGCATAGGTGTTTAGAAATCATGTTTTCTGCCTATTTTGGGAATTACCGGGTAACTGTGAGCAGGTTATGTGTTATTAATTGAACCTCTTTGCTATATGGAATACTTGTATGCTTGATTACTGTTTATTTGAAGCATATTGGGCCTTAGTTTAGGTTTGACTATGGCTTGCCTAAGAAATGCATGATTCAGAACCGATAGACCTTAGTTTTACCCCGACGTCGCTCAGTTGACTTAGATCCCTGTAGACTGGTGTAACAGACTTGAGTCTGATAGTTTGGGCCTTAGCTAGGGATATGCTTGCTCCAATGATAGTTCTCTTTATTTCTCCGATACTATGACTTCACGAGTTACGTCGGCGACACTAGGTTTCGCTCCGCGATTTGAAGTTGGTTTTCGATTCGGTTCCAAGGACTTACATTGATTGGCTAAGTGTAGATGGTGTTCCATATACATTTATGATTATGGATCGATTGAGACTCTTTCAGCAGCTACATTGGCACTTTTGTCGGGCATCCAGATCCAAGCTCCAACCTTGACCTCATTGATATTTTCAAAGAGCATCTGGTCAAGATCCGGCCCCGATCACCCGGATACTTATATAGAGCATCCGGTTAGAAGTCCGGTCTCAGTTACTTGATACTTGTGATTGGTTACTTGGGTACTTTTGGTGAGCATCCGGTTCGAGGTTCGGCCTTCGTACTATCAGATTCTACTAATCGGGGTTGACGTTCTTGTTTGATGTTCTCCGGTCTTGGGTTCTAATATACAATTCTCTTTAGTTATAGTTATTCTGTGTACTCGCCGAGCTTATGGGGGTCCGTTCGGGTTTTTATTTAAACTTGCACACGAGTGTACCTTTTGGGCTTATGGGGCCCCAGTTAGGTGTAGTTAGCTTATAGATTACTTTCGGTAGTTCTTTCTACACTCGTGTGTATTCCATTGTTTACTTAGATTTCCGTTCTTGACTTATGTTTGTGCTATTCCTTCTTTTTACATTGCCTTTACTTTTCAAGTGCAGTCGGCCTATGATGCCTACTGGGTACTTGTTGTTTTGGTACTCATACTACGCTCTGCATCTATTTTCGTGATGCAGGTTCGAGCACCTGTGGCTAGCGTTGATATCGAGCTTGGAGTAGTCTGATTCGTAGACGGGGGTGAGCACACGACATTTTGTACTATTTCAGTCTCCATCTGTATATATAGATTTGTCTTTTGCCTTTTGAGACAATCTAGTTTTTGTGGTCCACTTTTGGGACTTGTACTCGTTTTGTTAGTAGCTCTGTACTAGTGACTTCAAGGATTTGGGAGGGATCTTTATTTGTATATATATGTTTTGATTTGCTTCCGCTTATTTCTATTGTTATCTTAAATTTTGCCTACTCTTGTTTAGTTTTTGTCCTCAAACCCATTACTTGTTGTTTCAGATTACGGGTTGGCTTACCTACTGGTGGGTTATAGTAGGTGCCATTATGACTCGTGAAATCGAGTCGTGACAAGTTGGTATCAGATCCCCAGGTTCATCGGTCTCACTTGTACAAAGCTAATGTCTAGTAGAGTTCTGCGGATCGATGCGAAAACGTATGTAACTTATCTTCGGGAGGCTAGATGATGTCTTTAGGAAGATTTCCTCTTTTGTTTCACTTTCGTGCAGCGTGTGTCTTATTGGTTCCTTGAAATCTCACTTGTTTCACTCTTTTGCAGAATGGCTCGCACGCGAGGTGGCGCGGCCGGGGGTGATGCACCCGGGCCTGCAAA
This sequence comes from Solanum verrucosum, assembly GCF_900185275.1. NCBI lineage: Eukaryota > Viridiplantae > Streptophyta > Magnoliopsida > Solanales > Solanaceae > Solanum > Solanum verrucosum. The sequence goes on from NW_026020357.1 coordinate 655,603, forward strand.
TAGAGCCCTAGCTTGGGGTAGACGCTGACCCCGAGGTCGAGGCAGGGCCGCAACACCGTCCCGAGATAGGGATGAGGAGTCCAGGCAACATATGTACCTCTACAACCAGTGGGGCCAGCCCAGCCACCACCCGCACTAGCTGCAAGTCTTGATCTTCATGCCATGATGGTTCAGATACTAGCAGCTATTGGTGAGATGCGACAGGCACCAGCCCCAGCACCAACTCCAGCTCCTAGGGGTGTGCATCAGTCATTCGGTTTGGTTTTATGTATTATCGGTTCGATTTATCAATTTTCATTTTAAAATATGTTAAACCAATAAGATATTTTTTATGGGTTTTTGGTTTATCGGTTTTGGTCCTTAACGGTTCTATTTTCGGTTTAACCAATAAGAAAATACTTATAAAATAAATATATGACTTTTCTAATAAATTTGATGCGAAAACACAATAATGTAACTTTACAAATGCTCATAAAATAGAAACAATAATAACAAACATGAAAAGAACTATAAAAGCGTAACACAAAGAAAAATTAAGAGGAATATAGTTCTTAATTTTAGATTTTAACGTTTATTATAATATGAAATTGTGAACTCGAAGTCACTGTGAAGTGTGAATTGAAGGCTAAAAGACAAAGATAGTAACAACTAAGGTATTGAGATTAATATATAATATTTATGTACAGGTAAAAATAGTAAATTACTAGTCTTAATGGGCTATCGGTTTACCCAATAATCCAATATTAAAACCAATACCGAATCGATAACCCAATAATTTTTTTATAAAACCATTAAAAACCGTTAACCCAATAACCCAATAACAATAAACCAATAACAATAAACCAATAACAATTAACCAATAACAATAAACCAATAACACGTTTATCGATTCGGTTTATTTGTCGGTTCAGTTTTTGCACACCCCTACCAGCTCCCGCTCCAGCACCGCAGGGTCAACCTGTCGTAGCGGCACTAGAGGTTCTGCCACCACCAGTTCATGTGGCCGCCCAGCCAGACTTAGCTGACGGGGAGATGCCACTGCGCGAGCAGAAGATGCTCGGGGTATTCCAGAGGGTGGCACCGCAGATATTCTCAGGGGCGATTGGGGAGGATGCCCACGAGTTCCTGCTCACTTGCTAGGAGAAACTACAGTCTTTAGGCATTGTGGAGTGGAGAGGATCCAACTTCACCGCCCATCAGTTTCGTGGGCCAGCCAGGTAATGATGGCGCACGTATCGACAGTCCAGGCCAGCTGGATCGCCTTTTATATCTTGGGGTGAGTTCTAAGAGGATTTCTTGGCCTGATTCATACCACAGAGCGTCAGGGATAGGCTTCGTGATCAGTTCTCCAGATTGGAGCAGGGCCCTATGGCCGTCTTAGAGTACGAGGCGAGGTTCCATGAGTTGTCCCGCCATGATACCATGATCCTGCCCATGGAAGAGGAGGGAGTTCGTTGTTTTGTATGTGGGTAATGCGGTACCATCTGAGGGTCGACACAGAGCATTTGCTTTCAGCCGACCCTTCATTTATTAATGTGGTCGACCATGCTCGATCCATGTAGCATATTCATCGCGAGACCCAATGGGGCAGCGATAAGAGGGCACGCTCAGGGCGTTTATCTTCAAAGTGTTATGATTGCAGTGCTCTTGACCATTGGTCAAAAGAGTGCCCCCGACGAGGGCGATGGGCGATTGTACCAGCTCCCCCTGCACCTAGACAAGTTTCAGCAGTGCCCTCTCTAGCTAGATGTGGTGGTCAGGACCAGGACCGTCGGGACAACCGACAGGGTACCAGAGGCGGAGCTCGGAGAGACATGTTAAGTGGTAGATCGGATGCACCGGGCAAAGGTGCTCAAAGCCATTTCTACGCAGCCCCGGCGAGAGTGGCGACTGAGTCAGGTACACTTTTATTATGCCGTTAGCCTGCTACAATATTATTTGAACCACGATCCACATTCTCGTATGTATCTGTTTATTTTGCTCCCCAATTAGGTATGAGGTCTGAGTCCTTGGCAGAGCTGGTTCATGTTTCGACCCTGGTGGATGAGTCCTTAGTAGTGGATCAGGTATTGTGATCTTGCTTAGTGACTATCCTGGGTTATGATACTAGAGTTAATCTTATTCTGCTAGATATGGTCGATTTCGATGTGATTCTGGGCATGGACTGGTTATCCCCCTACCATGCGGTCTTGGATTGCTACGCCAAGACCGTTACCTTAGTGTCACGACCCAGACCGTCGTGATTGACACCCACACAAACCATCCGGTGGGAGAACCATTACTACAACCCAAACAAAGAAATTTTATGAAAACTAAGGCATTTAAAGATACAAAAGCAGGTTTAAATGACAATAAAAATACGGAGTTCCCATAAATTCCAAAGGTTTTAACAAACAACTAACCAAACTAATGCGGAAGAACAACCCCTAGAACCTGAAAGTCAATATACCAAAACTCTACTAACGACAAGTCTAAAAACAAGGGGTAAAACCCTAAAACTAAACAAACACCTTAAACAAATAGCCCGAGTCCGAAAAGAGTAAACTTAAACAAGAGAGATCCATGGCAGCCTGAAAGAACGGCTCACCCTTGAATCCGGTCACGCTCAATAGTCACCTAGCTGAGGTCTATCAATAGCTGCCTAAAGATGCCCTGCACTCAACAAAGAACAAGCAAGTGTAGTATCAGTACACAACCACAGTGTACTAGTATGATCACGTGGCTATCCCAATAAGTGAAACACATGCAAGTAAGCAAAACATTATAAAACAGGCATATACCAAACATATACAATATTAGTCATCTTTTTAGGATCAATGTAGCATCACACGTTCTCAATAATACACATTGGTTATCAATTTAGAGCAATATACAGTCTTCCAATATCAATCATCATTAGATATGAACGTAATCATAACAAGTATATACACAACACAATTCAATGGTCCTCTCACGGAATCCAATTCAATGGTCCTCTCATGGAACCCACACCCAAACTGTTAGCATACCGGAACGTGGTACCTAATCTAATGTTTATGTCGGAATGTGGCAATCAATACTATGTTTATGCTTGAACGTGGCAATCGATCCCATGTTTATGCCGGAACGTGGCAACCGATCTCATGTTTATGCCGAAACGTGGCAACCGATCCATTCAACAAACCACAATTACAATCACAATGTATATTCTCACAATCATACAACAAAAGGTGATTCATGGCATACAATTATTCAATTATCCTCATTTACAATTTGGGTGATCAATAATGCAACATTCACATACATACATGCATTATAATGAGCAATTACAAACATATATCATACCAACATGAAATCACAACCATCACCTACCTCAAATCCAAGCTTGAATCCCTTAAGACACTTGAATCATCCTTTCAGAATTCTTCCCGCTTGTTCGTGGTCTAAAAATATACAATTAACGCAAGGATCAACAATCAAAGGTCTAATTATCTGGATTATAACAAACCCAATAACCCTAGACCAAACCCAAGATCCTAATACCTAATTTAGGGCTTTTTCCACCATAGATTCTAGATCAAAACCCTTCCCCATCGATATTACCCATTAGATTACGTTCTACGGATCGAAAAACGGATTCGGGGAGTTAAAATCTTACCTTTAGCCTCAAGAATGGTGGAAAACTGTTAGGAATCGCCTTGGTTAGTTCCTTAGCTCCAAAAATAAAAAAGTACACAATAAAGACGTTTTGGGGTTTATTTACGACCTTAAGTCGTGTCAGACCTGCCACAACGGTCTTCACCCCGCTACAGCGTCCCCACCCTGGTGGCAGAAATTCCGCCCCAGCGGCTTGCACTTAACCAGTGAGCTATTTTAATAATTCCAAGACCTCTATTTCACAACACACCTTTAACCAACGATGCTCAGAAAACACCATTCACACTAAGATCGATTTCGGGAGTTCTACTCACCCGAATTTAATTTCGTTAAGTCGTACAGAATCCTTAACGACTTATCTAACCAATCCTGTAATCGAAATCATAAATAAGTCACCTGATTGTTACCATATTTTCCTACACCTTAACAACTCTGATTTCGTCCAAATTTGGACTAGGTTGGGACATCCCAAGTTACTACGAAAAAGTTTTCTGACCTAAATTTTTTCCCCATTGGCTTTTCTATAACGACGGGAACATGTCGTTACAATAGATACCAATTTACCCATCACTCATCCCTAAGTGACAAACTAGGAGAAAAGGGCTAAAGCAAGAATGAAGTAGTATCTGAATCGTCGAATAACTGGTGATACTTGTTCCATATACTCTTTTTGTTGACTCTGGGCTGCTAGAAGCTTAGATTAGATACTTCTCACCTTACCCTGAACATCTTTCACCAAATCAACTCTCAAAGGTTTCACATCTTCAACCTCAAACCAACCAATTGAACACCTACACATCCTCCCATACAATGCCTCAATGAATTCATCTCAATACTCGAGTGATAAATATTGTTGTATGTAAACTAAACTACAACAAAAGTGATTCCCAACAACTACCAAAGTTGATCATACACACATATACAACATGTTATCAAGGACCTTGACACAATTATCCGGACGAATCCTTTAGCACTTAAGCATGATAAAATTCCAAGTCAATACTCGCTACAAATAGAAGTGAACCTGAATCAACCAACACACACTCATAATACCTAAACAATCATAATTCTTAACAATATCTCCATCCCACAACATAAATTCCCACGAGCTTAAGTTATAACAAATTTGATCTTTAGAAATCAGATATTCATCGAGGGATATGTCTAAGCATACAACCCCTCTAGCAACACTATCGAAATGCTAGATTTAGTAATTGTAGATTACCTCTTAAGAACAATAGAATTGGACCCAATGATCCCTACATTCAACCACACATAATCGATACATGACCTCGACGACTAGAAGAATATTAAGATTGCCGGACAACCACAAATACTCATGGTAGCTCTTCTATAAATTCTCATAAGCAAGGTGGTACATGTAGAACCGCTAAAATACTTTAACAACTCCAAGGCAACACCAATTATGTCATTCGTGATAACCAAATCTTCCCAATCTTCCCACTCAACCAAGAGAACATCGCAGGATTTGGTACCCCTGATCCACCACTAGGGATCCATCCACAAAAGTAATAACACACGAGAGCATAACTAGTGAATCATACTCACAATACTAACAACCATCATAAACACTCCGACCATTTACCTTACTATAAACCAACACTTTTAAATGAAAACCTTTCTTAGGTACTTAACAACAACAATAATAAACATTACGACTCAACCCAAGTGTAAGTCCTTTCAAAGGCTCAATACCTAATACAATTGATCATTTCTCACCTTGCAAATTCATACCTTAACAAAATATATCACCACGAGGTAGACTTACCATGAAAAAAAATTGAATTGTAACTCAACCGTATAACACAATCCCCTTATCTATCAACATTAGTTTATACCTTGAAGATTTTTATAAAATCATGGATCTTCGCTTATCATTAGTCACATCTCCATCGATCGTACAATATCTTTCCCTAATAATCCAATCGTACTCATTACTAAACTCAAAAACAAAAACAAGCATTTATCATCACGCTCAAGCTAATGTCTGCACAATCATTTCTCAAGTATTTTTCAATAGTTTTTGACCAATCTGACGGACTTGTGACACTATTACCATAGCCATAACAAAACGAATGAAATCACGCGTTTCTGAACTTAATTATCTACCCCTCTGAAGATACTTCTTTAGCCTTAAGAACCCAATAAAATATTCTTGCTCTCACCTCTCTCTAAAGTCTGTACTATATTCTTCTGTATGTTCCTTCATTATAACTTTAACTCTTTAACATTCTATTTGAGTAGTGTCCTACCATCTTTTATAACTTTTTATACAACCACGTTACTCACTAAATATTAGAAAACCAGAACCTTAGGTACTCGCAAGTCGTAATTACTATACAAAATTCGCTTAACCAACAATCTTATTATATAGTTGCATCTCGTCACAATCCATCACGACTCTTATTACCATTATGCTCCGTCATCCTTGACTATCACTACCAAGTCAACTTTTTCATCAACACGACACCTCAAACTCAGGTATACTCATCAAATTCAGAGGACTAACCCAATTTATACGCACTTTCTTACTAAAATACTTCAATTTCCTTTACCCAAGTGTACTTATTGGGACCTTCCTTATCGATAAGTTTATCATTCTGGTATCAATTCACTCCTTTATGGCTTAAGATAAAATCACCAATCCTCATACTACCCTCATTCTTCTTAATTAACAGGACAAGAGCACCCCATGGGGAAGCACTAGGACAGATGAAACCTTTATCAAAAAGCCCTTGGATTTGAGCTTTAAGCTCTCACAATTCTAACACCACAAGAATAGACTCAATAGAGGGAGACTCAACCTCAACATCCTAAACATGAGCCAAATAAGCCAAACAACCCTGCCCTACTAGTTTCCTAGCCCGAATGAAGGATATGATCCTAGCTAGCTTAGGCTTGTACACCCCTTTCCACTCAAATCTTTCCTTACCGAGGATCTTTAGAGTTACCGACTTAGTATTACAATTAAGCCCGGTATAATAGGGGGACAACCAAGTCATGCCTAAGATTATGTCAAGTCAGTCATATCCATCATAACCAAATCAACCAAAATATGAAAATCCATAACCACAACAAGACTACACGATACACATGGGTGACTATGACTGACTCTTCAATTGGGGTAGAAACATGGATGAGGGCATCAAGTATATCACGAATCACATCAAATCCCAAGACAATTGAACTGACACATATGAATAAGTAGAACCCGGATCAAACAAAACAATAGCCATCCGGGCACAGACAAGAGTAGCACTTGTGACCATTGCATCACACCCTCAAACTTGGTCTTCCCAGAAAAACATAAAACTGAGCCCTGTCATCTTGATGGGCAACCTCGTTGCCTGACTGCACTACTCCTCTACCTATATTACCATTTCCCTGGCCTCGCTGATTTCCTCCTCATATGCCCTGGTTCTCCACAATTTTAGCACACTTCATAACTTATATTCGATTGCTGAACACTAAGTTAGATCGCGGGGGTTAGTTCGGGTACGACTCGGGGTCCATAATTGTGACTATGGAAAATAGATGAGACAAGGCTGAGATTATGTCTCGCCCTGTCCCGCTCTGGGGGAGAAATCCCGCACTAGCGGTCTCGCCGTGGCAGGGAAAATTCCGCCCCAGCGGCCCTGACGGAAACATAACCCCTGCCAACAATTTCTGGGGTTCCTTTCTTTTCTATATTTCCCCTAGATTTCTCGGCTGTAACTGGCATTTACGAAACCCATTTAGCTAGGACAATCGTTGTCTACCCCCCGATCAACCCAACAAGTACGTACTTTAGAATCCTTTTACATCGTTTCAACACTACAACACACATATCCCGAGGATATACCTAGACTCTCACATGATTATCAGTTGGTCGCAACGCACGTCCAAATTTCTCTCTTATGAACCACATCGTAATTTATCTAGACCCTTGCACCTAATCTCGTGATGACTTTCTTTTCACAACAAGTTTCACGACACTCAAACACTTACAACTTGCAGACAAGTCCAAATAATGTAATTAGTTCGTTCCATACACGACCATTACTAATCATCTATGTCTTATACGACCCCTAAGGTCAGATACCAATTGGAACATTCTCAGTTCCAATTAACTTGCTTGTGTCCCTTCAGCCGGGACTACGTTGTCTAGTTCACTTTGTTGAGATACTAATTGGAATCGGGAGATACCAATTGGACTCAACTCATACCACAAACGACAATAGTATCTAGCGAGCCCCATAAAACTGCTAATTCCAATCATAGAACTTGGTCGAACCCAATTCTTAACCGCCTCAATCTTTAATTAATGGTAACCAGACCTTAAATAAATCTTAGAGAAAGTCAATGCACCTTGCAATTGGTCAAAAAAATCATCTATTCAAGGCAATGGATACTTGTTCTGCATGGTGACCCTATGCAACTGTCGGTAGTCCATACACATCATATTTTGTTAGTGATGGTGTTACCACTTTTGTTGCTCTAGTTCAAACCATAGAGTGAAGGAGGAAAGATACCAATTTGTATCACCCAGATATCAATTGGATTCAAGTCATAGCACGAAAGAGTAGAAATAAGTGAGTTTTTCCTAAAGTCCGATAGCCTCTCGAAGAAAAGTACGGATGTCATCGTATCGTTCCGTAAGACTCTACTAGACTTGTTTTGGTACAATGAGATCAACGAACCTAGGGCTCTGATATCAACTTTTTCATGACCCAGACCGTCGTGATTGACACCCACACAAACCCTCCGAGGAGAACCATTACTACAACCCAAAAAAATAAATTTTATGAAAACTAAGACATTTAAAGATACGGAAGCAGGTTTAAATGACAATAAAAATACGGAGTTCCCATAAACTCCAAAGGTTTTAACAAACAACTAACCAAACCAGTGTGGAAGAACAACCCCTGGAACTTGAAAGTCAATGTACCTAAACTCTACTAACGATAAGTCTAAGAACATGGGGTACAACTCCGAAACTAAACAAACACCTTAAACAAATAATCTGAGTCCGAAAAGAGTGGACTTAAACAAGAGAGATCCACGGCAGCCTGAAAGAACTGGCTCACCCTTGAATCTGGTCACGCTCAATAGTCACCTAGCTGAGGTCTATCAATAGCCGCCTGAAGATGCCTTGCACTCAACAAAGAACAAGCAAGTGTAGTATCAGTACACAACCACAGTATACTGGTAGGATCACGCGACTATCCCAATAAGTGAAACACATGCAAGTAAGCAAAACATTATAAAACTAGCATATACCGAACATATACAATATTAGTCATCTTTTCAGGATCAATGTAGCATCAACCGTTCTCAATAATACACATTGGTTATCAATTTAGAGCAACATACAGTCTTCTAATATCAATCATCATTAGCTATGAACGTAATCATCACAAGTAGATACACAACCCAATTCAATGGTCCTCTCACAGAACCCAATTCAATGGTCCACTCATGGAACCCACACCCAAACTGTTAGCATACCAGAACGTGGTACCCGATCCAATGTTTATGCTAAAATGTGGCAACCGATCCCATATTTATGCCAAAACGTGGGAACTGATCCCATGTTTATGCCAGAACGTGGCAACCGATCCATTCAATAAACCACAATCACAATCACAATGTATATTCTCACAATCATACAACAAAAGGTGATTCATGGCATACGATTATTCAATTATCCTCATTTACGATTAGGGTGATAAATAATGCAACATTCACATAAATACATGCATTAGAATGAGCAATTACAAACATATATCACACCAACATGAAATCACAACCATCACCTACCTCAAATCCAAGCTTGAATCCCTTAAGACACTTGAACCATCCTTTCAGAATTCTTCCCGCTTGTTCGTGGTCTAAAAATATACAATTAACGCAAGGATCAACAATCAAAGGTCTAATTATCCGGATTATAACAAACCCAATAACCCTAGACCAAACCCAAGATCCTAATACCCAATTTAGGGATTTTTCCACCATAGATTCTAGATCAAAACCCTCCCCCATTGATAATTACCCATTAGATTACGTTCTACGAATCAAAAAAAGGATTCGGGGAGTTAAAATATTACCTTTAGCCTCAAGAATAGTGGAAAACTGTCAAGAATTGCCTGGTTTCGTTCCTTAGTTCCAAAAATTGAAAAGTACATAATAAAGACATTTTGGGGTTTATTTACGACCTTAAGTCGCGTCGGAGCTGCCACAACTGTCCTCACCCCGCTACAGCGGCCCCAGCTTGGCGACAAAAATCCCACCCCAACGGCTTGCATGAAATGAGTGAGCTATTTTAATAATTCCAAGACCCCCATTTCACAACACACTTTTAACCAATAACGCTCAGAAAATACCTTTCATGCTAAGATCAATTCTAGGAGTTCTACTCACCCTAGTTCAATTCTGTATAGTCGTACAAATTCCTTAACGACTTATCTAACCACTCCGATTGTTACGAGATTTCCCTACACCTTAACACTCTAATTTCGTCCAAATCTGGACTAGGTTGGGAAATCCCAAGTTAGTACGAAACAATTTTCTCACCCAAAACTTTTCCCCATTGGCTTTTCTATAACGACGGGAATAGGTCGTTACACTTAGCCATGCTTGGTATTCTCCCGGTGTTGTGGCAGGGTACTCATTTTGTTAGTAGCTCTGTACTAGTGACTTACATGTTCTGGGAGGGATCTTTATTTGTATATATATGTTTTGGTTTGCTTCCGTCTGTTTATACTGTTATCTTAAATTTTGCCTACTCTTGTTTAGTTTCTGCCCTCAGACCCATTACTTGTTGTTCTGGGTTACGGGTTGGCTTACCTACTGGTGGGTTTTAGTAGGTGCAATCATGACTCGTGAAATCGAGTTGTGACAAATTGGTATCAGATCTCCAGGTTCATCGGTCTCACTTTTATAGAGCTAAGGTCTAGTAGAGTCCTGCGGATCGGTGCGGAGACGTCTGTAACTTATCTTCGGGAAGGTACATGATGTCTTTAGAAAGATTTCTTCTTTTGTTTCACTTTCGTGTAACGTGTCTTATTGGTTCCTTGAAATCTCACTTGTTTCACTATTTCGCAGGATGGCTTGCATGCGAAGTGGCACGGCCGGGGGTGATTCACCCGGGCCTGCAGAATGATCCCCAGCTTGGGGTAGACGCCAACCCCGAGGTCGAGGCAGGGCCGCAGTACCTGCCCGAGATAGAGATGAGGAGTCCTAAACAACATATGTACCTCCACAACCAGTAGGGCCAGTCCAGCCACCACCCGTACTAGCTGCAACTCTTGATCTTCATGCCATGATGGCTCAGATACTAGCAGCTATTGGGGAGATGCGACAAACACCAGCCCCAACACTAGCTCCAACTCCTAGGGGTGTGCATCGGTCATTCAGTTCGATTAATATATTATCTATTCGGTTTATCAATTTTTGGTTTTAAAATATGTTAAACTAATAACCAACCAATAAGATATTTTTTATAGGCTTTGGTCCTTAACGGTTCGATTTTCGATTTAACCAATAAGAAAATACTTATAAAACAATTATATGACTTTTCTAATAAATTTGATGTGAAAACACATTAATCTAACTTTACAAATGCTCATAAAATAGAAACAATAATAAAAAAACTTGAAAAGAACTATACAAGCGTAACATAAAGAGAAATTAAGAGGAATAAAGTTCTTATTTTAGATTTTAACGTTTATTATAATGTGAAATTGTGAAATTGTGAAGTGTGAATTGAAGGCTAAAGGATAAAGATACTAACAACTAAGGTATTGAGATTAATTTATAATATTTATGTACAAGTAAAAATAGTAAATTACTAGTCTTAATGGGTTATCGGTATACCCAATAACCCAATATTAAAAACCAATACCGAACTGATAACCCAATAATTTTATTTATAAAACCATTAAAAACTATTAACCCAATAACAATAAACTAATAACCCTTTTATCGCTTCGGTTTATTGGTCGGTTCGATTTTTGCACACCCCTATCAACTCCTGCTCCAACGCTGTAGGGTTAGCCAGCCGCATCAGCACCAGAAGTTCAGCTGCCACCAGTTCATGTGGCCGCCCAGCCAGACATAGAGGACGGGAAGATGCCACTGCGCGAGTAGAAGATTCTCGGGGTATTCCAGAGGTTGGCACCGTCGATATTCTCAGGGGCGATTAGGGAGGACGCCCACGAGTTCCTGCTCATTTTCTAGGAGTAACTACAGTCATTAGGCCTCGTGGAGTCGACTTTACCGCCCATCAGTTTTGTGGTCCAGCCAGGCAGTCGTGGCGCACGAATCGACAGTGCAGGCTAGCTGGATCGCCTCTTATATCTTAGGGTGAGTTCTAAGAGACTTTCTTGGCCCGGTTCATACCTCAAAGCATCATGGATAGGATTCATGATCAGTTCTCCAGATTGGAGCAGGGCCCTATGACTGTCTTAGAGTACGAGGCGTGGTTCCATGAGTTATCCCGCCATGTTACCATGATCCTGCCCCCGGTAGAAGAGAGAGGTCGTTGTTTTGTATGTGGGTTGCGGTACCATCTGAGGGTCGACACAGAGCATTTGGTTTCAACCGGCCTTTCATTTATTGATGTGGTTGACCATGCTCGATCCATGGAGCATATTCATCGCGAGTCCCAAGAGGGCAGCGATAATAGGGCACGCTACCTGGGCGTTCAGCTTCACAATATTATGATTGCGATGCTCTTGACCATTGGTCCAGAGAGTGCCCTCGACGAGGGCGAGGGGCGATTCTACTAGCTCCCCCTGCACCTACACCAGTTTCAGTAGTGCCCTCTCCAGCTAGAAGCGATGGTCTGGACCAGGACCGTCGGGACCGCCGATAGGGTACCAGAGGCAGATCTCAGGGAGGCAGGTCAGGTGGTGGATCGGATGCACCGGGCAGAGGTGCTCAGGGCCATTTCTATGCAGCGCCTGAGGCATCTGACGATGTCATCACAGGTACGCTTTTATTATTCCATTAGCCTGCTAAAATATGATTTGATCTCGGGTCCACATTCTCGTATGTATTTGTTTATTTTGCTCCCTGATTGGGTATAAAGTTGTAGTCCTTGGGAGAGCCGGTTCATGTTTCAACCCCGATGGGTGAGTCTTAAGTAGTGGATCAGGTATTGCGATCTTGCTTAGTGATTATCTAGGGTTATGATACTAGAATTGATCTTATTATGCTAGATATGGTTAATTTAGATGTGATTCTGGGGATGAACTGGTTATCCCCTTACCATGCGTCTTGGATTGCTACACCAATACCGTTACCTTAGTGTCACGACCCAGTCCGTCGTGATTGGCACCTACACAAACATACCGGTGGGATAACCATTACTACAACCCAAACAAACAAATTTTATGAAAACTAAGGCATTTAAATATAGAGAAGCAGGTTTAAATGATAATAAAAATACGGAGTTCCCATAAAATTCAAAAGTTTTAACAAACAACTAACCAAACTAATGCGGAAGAACAACCCCTAAAACTTGAAAGTCAATGTACCAAAACTCAACTAACGACAAGTCTAAGAACAAGGTGTACAACCTCGAAACTAAACAAACACATTAAACAAATAGTCTTAGTACGAAAAAAGTGGACTTAAACAAGAGAGATCCATGGCATCCTAAAAGAACAGGCTCACTATTGAATTCGGTCACGCTCAATAGTCACCTAACTGAGGTCTATCAATAGCCGCCTTAAGATGCCCTGTACTCAACAAAGAACAAGCAATTGCAGTATCAGTTGTGAGTGTACTGGTAGGATCACGCGGCTATCCCAATAAGTGAAACATATGCAAGTAAACACAACATTATAAAACAATCATCTACCAAACATATATAATATTAGTCATATTTTCAGGATCAATGTAGCATCACATGTTCTCAATAATACAAATTGGTTATCAATTTAGAGCAATATACAATCTTCCAATATAAATCATCATTAGATATGAACGTAATCATCACAAGTAGATACACAACACAATTCAAAGGTCCTCTCATGGCACGTTAGTCAATGGTCCTCTTATGAAACCCACACCCAAACTGTTAGCATACTGGAACGTGGTATTCGATCCAATATTTATGCCAAAACATGGAAACCGATCCCATATTTATGCTGGAACATGGCAACCGATCCCATGTTTATGCCGGAACGTTGCAACCGATCCCATGTTTATGTCGGAACGTGACAACCGATCCATTTAACAAACCACAATCACAATCACAATGTATATTCTCACAATCATACAACAAAAGGTGATTCATTGCATACAATTATTCTATTATCCTCATTTATGATCAGGGTGATCAATAATGCAACATTCGCATACATACATGCATTATAATGAGCAATTACAAACATATATCACACCAACATGAAATCACTACGATCACCTACATCGAACCCAAGCTTGAATCCCCTAAGACACTTGAATCATCCTTTCCAGATTCTTCCCGCTTGTTCGTGGTTTAAAAATATACAATTAATGCAAGGATCAACAATCAAAGGTGTAATTATCCGAATTATAACAAACCCAATAATCCTAAACCAAACCCAAGATCCTAATACCAAATTTAGGGCTTTTTCCACTATAAATTCTAGATCAAAACCTTTCCTCATCGATAATTACCCATTATATTACGTTCTACAGATCGATAAATGGATTCGGGGAGTTAAAATATTACCTTTAGCCTCAAGAATGGTGGAAAACTGTCAAGAATTGCATGGGTATGTTCCTTAGCTCCAAAAATTGAAAAGTGCAGAATAAAGTCGTTTTGGGGTTTATATACGACTTTAAGTCACGTCGGACCCGCCACAATGGTCCTCACCCCGCTACAGCGGCCCCGCCCTAGCGGCAGAAATCCCACCCCAGCGGCTTGCACGGAACCAGTGAGCTATTTTATTAATTCCAAGACCCCTATTTTATAGCACACCTTTAACCAACGACGCTCAGAAAATATCATTCACGTTAAGATCAATTTTGGGAGTTCTACTCACCCGAATTCAATTCCGTAAAGTCGTACATATTTCTTAACGATTTGTCTAACCACTCATGTAATAAAAATTATAAATAAGTCACCTGATTGTTACCAGATTTCCCTACATCATAACGACTCCAATTTCGTCCAAATTTGGACTAGGTTGGCAAAATCCCAAGTTACTATGAAAAAGGTTTTCGACCCAAAATTTTTTCCAATTGGATTTTCTATAACGACGGGAATAGGTTGTTACACTTAGCCATGCCTGGCATTCCCCCGGTGTTGTGGCATGGTGCTTATAGTCACACACCGACGGAGATCATCTCTTTTATGCGGGCTAGGCGGTTGGTTGCTTCTGGGTGTTTAGCTTATTTGGCCTATGTGTGAGATGTGAGTAGGGACAACTTTTCAGTTGACTCAGTTCTTGTGGTTAAAGAGTATGCAGATGTGTTCCCTACTGACCTACCTTGCCTACCCCCACACTGTGACATTGATTTTTCCATAGATTTGGAGCCCGACACCCGTCCTATTTCTATTCCACCTTACCTGATGGCTCCTACAGAGCTCATGGAGCTCAGTGTTCAGTTAGAGGACCTCTTAGGTAAAGGGTTCATCCTTCTGAGTGTGTCGCCGTGGGGTGCTCCTATTCTGTTTGTGAAGAAGAAGGACGGGACTATGAGGATGTACATTGACAGACAGCTGAACAAGGTGACGGTGAGGAACTGTTACCCTATGCCTTGTATTGATGACTTGTTTGATCAGCTTCAAGGTGCCACCATTTTTTTAAAAATTGATTTGAGCTCCGGGTACCATCAACTGAGGATTAGGGCAGTGAACATCCGTATGACCGCATTTAGGACTCGTTAGGGATACTATGAGTTCCTTTTGATGTATTTTGGATTGACTAATTCCCTTGCTGCCTTCATGGACTTGATGACACATCTGTTCAAGCCATACCTTGATTCATTTATTATCATCTTCATTGATGACATACTAGTATACTCCCGGAGTCGAAGTGAGCATGAGCAGCATTTGAGGATAGTGCTCTAGACTTTGAGAGATCAACAACTTTATGCCAAGTTCTCAAATTTTGAGTTTTGGCTTGAGTATGTGGCATTTTTGGGGCACGTGGTGTCCAAGAATGGTATTATGGTTGATCTGACGAAGATTGAGGCTATTCATGATTGGGACATATCCACTTCTGTTACTGAGGTTCATAGCTTCGTTGGGTTAGCGAGTTACTACATACAGGTTGTTGAGGGCTTTAGTACTATTACAGCCCCTTTGACTCAGTTGACTCGCCATGATGTTCCCTTTTTATGGTCAGAGAAGTGTGAGATGATCTCTTTAAAGCTCAAAGAGTTGCTTACTACCGCTCCTATATTGACCTTCTAGTTAAGGGCAAGAGCTTCACGGTATATTGTGATGCATTCGGCGTTGGTTTGGGTTGTGTATTGATGCAGCGAGACTGGGTTATAGCTTACACGTCGAGGCAACTTAAGCAACATGAGCGCAACCACCCCACCTATGACTTGGAGTTGGCGACGATAGTTTTCGCGCTTAAGATTTGGAGGCACTATTTATATGAGGCTCATTGTGAGATCTACACTGATCACCGGAGCCTCCAGTACCTTATGAGCCAAAGGGACCTTAATTTGAGGCAACGTCATTGGATTGAACTCCTGAAGGATTATGACCTCTCTATTCTTTATCATCCGGGCAAGGTGAATGTAGTAGCAGACGCCTTGAGCTGGAAGGCGGGGAGTATGGGTAGTCTGGCCTTTCTTTCTGTTTCGGAGCGACCGTTGGCTTTAGACATCCAGTCCTTAGCTAACCGGATGATCAAACTTGATATTTCATATTCCAGACGGGTGTTAGCTTATGTGAGAGTTCAGTCATCTTTTCTAGATCGGATCCGTGGTCATCAGTTCGAGGATGAGTCATTTGTGGCATTCAGAGATAGGGTGTTGGCAGGTGATGCTAGATAGGCTACCTTAGATTCGGATGGGGTTTTGAGATTTGATGGACGATTATGTGTTCTGAGAGTTGGGGGTTTGATTCAGCTGATCCTGAGCGAGGCTCATGATTCCAGATATTCTATCCATCCGGGCACAACTAAGATGTTTCGTGATTTGAGGCAGCTTTATTGGTGGAACGGTATGATGAGAGATATTGACGACTATGTATCCCGTTGTTTGTGTTGCTTGCACGTTAATGCCGAGCATTTGAGGCCTGGTGGTGAGTTCTAGAGATTACCCATTCCGGAGTGGAAGTGGGAGTGTATCACTATGGACTTCATTATGGGGTTACCTCTGACTTCTAGAGGTGTTGACAACATTTGGGTAATCGTAGATTGATTGACAAGTCAACACACTTCCTTCCTATTCATACTACCTTCAGTGCCGAGATGTTGGCTCGTATCTACATTCGGGAGATGGTTCGTCTTCATGGTGTGCCTGTTTTTATCATTTCAGACTGGGGTTCACAGTTCACTTCCAGCTTTTGTAGGGCTTTTCAGGAGGAGTTTGGCACCCATTTCCACCTTAGCACATCATTTCACCCACAGACGGATGGCCAGTCGGAGCATACTATTCAGGTCCTTGAGAATATGTTGCAGGCCTGTGTTATTGATTTTGGAGGTCGGTGGGACCAGTTTCTACCTTTGGCGGAGTTTGCGTACAACAACAACTACCACTCTAGTATTCAGATGGCCCCGTTCAAGGCCTTATATGGAAGGCGTTGTCTCTCTTTAGTTGGTTGGCTTGAGTTTATAGAGCCTAGATCGCGTGGTACATATTTGCTCCAGGAGGCCTTAGATCAGGTGAGTGTGATTCAGGATAGGCTCATGATAGGCTCAAGTTGGCTTAGAGTAGACATTAGAGTTACACGGATCGTAGGCTTCGGCGTTGAGGTTTGCAGTTGGTGACTAGATATTTCTCCGAGTATTGCCCATGAAGGGCGTGATGAGATTTGGGAGGCGAGGCAAGCTTAATCGTAGGTATATAGGCCCTTTTGAGATTTTAAGGGCAGTTGGCAAGGTTGCCTATGAGTTAGCTTTACCTCCAGCACTATCGGCTATCCACCCAGTTTTTCCATGTTTCGATGCTGCGCCGATATGTTCCAGATGAGTCTCATGTGCTCCAGTATGATTCAGTTGAGTTGGATGATCGTCTGACCTTTATAGAGGAGCTGGTGGCCATTGTAGCCAAATATGTCAGGCAGTTGCGGTCAAGAGCCATTCCTATTGTTAAGGTCCGTTGGAGGCATCGTCCAGTCGAGGAGGTTACCTAGGAGATTGAGCAGGAGATGTGGGAGTAGTTCCCCGACTTATTTGAGCCTTTAGGTACTTCTTGACTCTTACTTTCGCAGACGTAAGTCTTTTTTTAGTAGTGGATATTGTAATGACCCTCCAGGTTATTTTTGCCTTAATGCCTCCTTTTCGTCAATTTGAGCGTTCCTATAGCAACCCCAAGTCATTTATGACTTACTGGCACTGAATGTTCGGTCGCCTGGTCGTTCATTTGGGTTTTTTGCCTGTTTCCCTGTTTTGGAGCTTTTAAAACTTGAATAGTTGACTTTAGTCAAAACATTAGGTAAACGACCTCAGAATAGAATTCTGACGGTTCCATAAGGCTTCAGAATGGCCAAATTAGGCGGGTAGCATGGTTGGCACGAGTATCGAGGCCTTCGATGCGAGTTTGGACCATTAGGCGTTTTAACCTTTGAAATTTAGCCTAAGGTTGACTTTGGTCAACATTCTTGGAAAACACACTCGGATAAGAATTTCGTCAGCGCGGTTAGTTTCGAAATGTCGAGTTTGGTCTAGAATGACCTTTCATTTGCTTCCCGAGGCTTCCGATCTAATCCCGAGGCTAATTGTGGAATTGAGCTAAAAATGACATTTGGGTGTGGGATCCACTTTCAGTAAAAATGACCTCGTATGCATATTCCGACTGCGCTATTGAGTCCGGAACATCGAATTTATTGCGGTAGCATAGTCCATTTGTGCTCTCGGGGCTACGAACAGATCCCGGACACCCTATCGGAGACTTCAAAAATGGAAATAATCTGCTGGTGCATTGTATCAGTATTTGGTCACCCTCGCCTATAAGACAACCATTTTCAGCTTTTCTTCTAAATTTCAAAGTTGAACATCTTGAGCTATAGAGCTCCAAACTGGGTGATTCAAGAGGCTAGGTTGTGAGATTTTTTGAGGAGAACGCATTGGTAAACTCGAAAACTGCTTTGGGACCTTCGTTTGAGGTAAATTCTCGTTTTCACCTGCTGCCATGGCTACTTTGTGAACTCAATTTCTGGGATATTTTGGTACTTGATTTCTCCCTCATTCTAAGTCCGAATTTGATGATTCTATTTGCTATTTTGAGTGGTTTTTCAAGGAGAACATCGTGGTATTATAGGAATTCACTGTAGACCTTCCATTTCTGGTAAATTTACTGATTTCAGCTGCTGCCCCAGTTCTAGTTCTTGAGAAAATCCGGATTTTGGTTGCATGTTGATATTGTGATGTTTCCGAGCCATGAATTGTATCCCATTTTGGGACATGAGCTCAGTGAACTGATTAGGACCTATTTTTGGGGTTAATTCCAAAATTTCCAGCGCGGGTCCCACTTTCCCTATTTTGACCCCAAAATTTGTCCGTCTCTGTTTCCTGCGATTTTAGTGTTAAAACGACCGTATAACGTTGTGATTCTATTTTTGATAGTGTGGAAATGTTCCGAGGCCTTTTCTGAAAGGAAAAGCTCTGGAGAAGTGATTTTGGAGCGCGCTGATCGGCCTTCAGGTAGGTTACAAATTTCCTCTCTTAGATTGAGCTCGAGAATGTGAATGCATGTTAATTAGTTGGGATTTTGGTTGGGTAATTATTGAATCATGCATAGGTGTTTAGAAATCATGTTTTCGGCCTATTTCAAAAATTACCGGGTAACTGTGTGCATGCTATGTGTTATTAATTGACCTTCTTTGCTATATGGAGTACTTGTATGCTTGGTTACTTTTTATTTTAAGCATATTGGGCCTTAGTTTAGGTTTGACTAGGGCTTGCCTTAGAAATGCATGATTCGGAATCGATAGACCCTAGTTTTGCCCGAACGTCGCTCGACCGGCTTAGATCCCTGTAGATTGGTGTTGTAGATTTGAGTATGATAGTTTGGGCCTTAGCTAGGCGATACGCTTGCTCCGATGATAGTTATACTTATTTCTCCGATACTACGGCTTCACGAGTTATGTCGGCGACATTGGGTTTCGCTCCACAATTTGAAGTTGGTTTTCAATTCGGTTCCAAGGACTTACATTTATTGGCTAAGTGTAGACAACGTTCCACATATATTTATTAATATGGATCGATTAGGACTCTTTCAGTAGCTACATTGGCACCTTTGTCGGGCATCCGAATCCAAGCTCTGACCTCGACCTCATTAATATTTTCAAAGAGCATCTGGTTCAAGGTCCGGCCTCGATCACCTGAATACTCTTATAGAGCATCCGGTTAGAGGTCCGGCCTCAGTTTCTTGATACTTGTGATTGGTTACTTGGGTACTTCTTGTGAGTATCCGATTCGAGGTCCGGCCTTCGTACTGTCAGATTCTAGTAATTGGGGTTGAGGTTCTGGTTCGATGCTCTCCGGTCTTGGGTTATCAGATACAATTCTCTTTCGTTATAGTTATTCTGTGTACTCGTCGAGCTTTTGGGGGTCCGTTCGGGTTTTTATTTGAACTTGCGCACGAGTGTACCTTCTGGGCTTATGGGGGTCCAGTTAGGTGTAGTTAGCTTATAGATTACTTTCGTTAGTTCTTTCTACACTCGTGTGCATTCCATTGTTTACTTAGACTTCCGTTCTTGACCTTTGTTCGTGCTATTCCTTCTTTTCATATTGCCTTTACTTTTCAAGCGCAGTCGGCTTATGATGCCTACTGGTACATGTTGTTTTGGTACTCATACTACGCTCTGCATCTGTTTTCGTGATGCATGTTCGAGCACCAGTGGCTAGCGTTGATATTGAGCTTGGAGTAGTCAGATCCGGAGATGGGGGTGAGCACACGAGATTTTGTACTATTTTAGTCTCCATATGTATATATAGACTTGTCTTTTGCCTTTTGAGACATTCTAGTTTCCGTGGTCCACTTTTGGGACTTGTACTCGTTTTGTTAGTAGCTCTGTACTAGTGACTTCCAGGTTCTGGGAGAGATCTTTATTTGTATATATATGTTTTGGTTTGCTTTCGCCTGTTTATATTGTTATCTTAAATTTTGCCAACTCTTATTTAGTTTCTGCCCTCAGACCCATTACTTGTTTTTTCGGGTTACGGGTTGGCTTACCTAATGGTGAGTTATAGTAGGTGCCATCATGACTCGTGAAAAAATCGAGTCGTGGCACCCCAAGTTAACCTTTGGCATAACATATCAAAGTATATTTATTCTTAATAAGAAAATTAATAAATTCATGATGTCTGAACAACTATAATGTCTGAAATAAGTTTCTAATATTTCGACTGAAGAAATAAGTTTAATGTGGTATGCCCCCTAGTTACTTCAAACAAAATAAACAAATAAACTACTAAAATATGACTAACAAATCTAGGTTGTCCTCGAATTAAGAGGACTCACCAACTACTGCAACCTCACTATCCACAAGTCTAAGTATGATGCCAAAATCTACATCATAAAAGGATGCACCACACAACAAAATATGTGTCAGTACGTGCATTGTACTAAGTAAGTAAGGGGCACTAGCATAATCGTAAAAATAGCATAATGAGGGCAGTGAAATAAGGTTCCCAAAATCATATACATAGTGAAAGAATTGAAGAGAAAATAATCAGAATTCATGTCTAAATACCATTCACAATCTTCTTTCTAAAGCATATATAAATATGAGTATATCAGTAGCCTTGCATAATCATAGTTGTAAATAGCATACTTAAAGTGAATCAAATAAATTTAAGAGCATATTGTATAAAAGTACATAAACTTGGGAATTATTTTTATAACCAACATACACCATGTGAACTCATGATGTCCAACCTATAATCCAGTTGGAAGGGCTGCCCTACACCTTGACACATTATGGAACCTATCTATCTATGTGGACCCACTAATCTAAGCCTCTCAGGGCCAAATGGAGTTGTCCAACAAAGTGGTATACTCAAAACCTATGGTGACACGTAGTTATGAGACTTGAGTTTTCTAAACCTGCATCCTCTTGGTACTAAATAGTCCTCCCAAAATAACATGCATACATACTAATGCTCATAAGTCTAAAGAATATGTAACATGTCAAAACTTGATAACTTGAGTTGGAAATGCATTTCTGAAATGGTTGTTGGTTCACTGTTGTAGTAGGCCACCTACGAACCATACAAGTTCCTATGGTCCATGAAAACATAATCGTGGAAGAGCCTTGGAGAAATCGGAAAGGTGGAATATCTAAAGATTTCTCACGGTTGACCAGTACGGTCCGTTGGAGGACTTACAACTCGTTGGAATGGGTCGTAAGGGAGGTTTCAAACTTGGTGAATATTTTTGAGATCTAGGGTTCTATGGTTAAGATCTATGGCCCATACAAGGGTCTATGAACTGTAGGAGGTGGTCGTGGTTCTTGCTCAGAAAATTTGTCTCGAGTAACTTGACCTGACAAATACGGTCCGTAAGAGTTTGTACGGATCGTACATGGGTTCGTAGAGTCGATCAACAATTTTAAGTTCAAGGTTATTTGAGTCTTTTCCCACCCTTTTAACATCTAAAATACATGACTTCTAGAACATTCTTAGTCCCTATAACTGATTTTGATCTTTAAATTTTACTCATTCCCTCCCATTTACTCAAAACCCCTAGAAGCTCTCAAGGTTTTGTCTCCAAGGAACCTCTCAAGTAGATCAGGGTTCTTCAAGCTTTCAAGTCCCTTCTTCCAATTTCAAAGTTAGAATTCATCAAGGTATTTAGAAAATTCATCAATGGATCCCTTTCCATCTGTTGAGTCTCAAGAAATTCTCAGGTTCTCTTTTAAGATCTTACCCAAATTCATGCTTCTTAATAGGTTTTATTGTTTATGGCTAAATTCAATCTATTTTTATCTTTTTATGCATGATTTTATTCAAATTACATGTTCCCAATGATCTTCCTATGAACCTATGCCATATGTCTATTTTATGATCATGAATTCATGAAGCTTTGAAACAGGCATACATGAGGAATTGTAGTGACTACGATCCTAGGGTGTTTTCGAATAAAGTATCTCATGTTTTATGAAATTAGTTTGCTTCTCATTGAGGTATTCTTACTATGAAAGATTTCCACGATTTAGCCATTTCTGGTTGAAGTGCGATTTTACTAAGAAAAAAATTATCATGATTTAGACGAATTCAATTAAGTGTCTTCTATACATGGATTATGTTAGGAAATCCTGGTATTTTAAAGGAGCTATTCTATGATATGAAGTTTGTGATTGGATTGGTATTACTACATTCTTGCCTTTCTAAGTATATATTATGATTATTCTTTATGATTATTCTTTGGGATTTTCAGTGTGGGAACAAGACACTGAATTTCATATTATAGCTCACATGGTCTATGTCGGTTAACGGTAAATATCCCAAAAAGATATAATTTCTTACTTACCTTATGTTTTATACATATGTCATGACTATTCTATTGCATTAACCTCTTATGATTTATCACTTAAGATTATCTGATTGATATGTTATACATGGTCATGTATTATCATATTTTCGAACTTACCATGTTATCATGTTTACGATTTTGCATCTTTTTCCATATTCAGTACATTCAAAGTACTAACACATATATATCTTGTACCTATATTGTCTCATAATATAGGGTCCGACGTTCCTCAATCATATTGTGGTTAGTGGATTGATTCAACTTTGCTTAGCTTATGGTGAGTTCTCATGGTTCGAGATCATGATCACACATTATGAGTTTCTTGTCTATTTCAATCATTTTAGTTTTCAGACTTATTTCATGAGCTAGGGCTTGTCCTAGTCAAATCTATGATATAGAGGCTTGTTGTCGGACTTAGTAGAATTCTACATCAGTCTTTATACTCTGATTTTTGGTATCTCTTATGATGTTGAGACATATATCCCACTTTCATGTTTTATTCTCTTATATTGTTTATCCTAGTGTCATACTTATGTCAAGT
Source organism: Solanum verrucosum (assembly GCF_900185275.1). NCBI lineage: Eukaryota > Viridiplantae > Streptophyta > Magnoliopsida > Solanales > Solanaceae > Solanum > Solanum verrucosum. Next base: position 679,433 of record NW_026020357.1, read on the forward strand.
GACTTGTTTAGTGTCTTTTGAAATTCTATTCGCCATGTCACGTCTATGGATAGTTTGGATCGTGAAAAAATATTCATCTGTCTAAATCATATATAAGACTAAGCTCAAAAGTCATATCTAAATTAACTTATATGGAGGTTGAAGTTCATATCATGTAAATTTTCATACTTGAAAGCCATAAAGAATTTAAATGATTAAAGAAATCATTCTAAATCAGTACAATGTGATTTTAAAGGCTAAAATAATTTAAAGGAAATTTAAGCTTAGGAGGAAAATCGTAGTTCATATGAAAACCCTAACTTTTCTTCATACAGTTTCACAAAAGCCTTGAAACCTTTGAAATTTGAAACACTTTAGGAATGAGAATGAATTGATACTCTCATTGAAGCCTTACATACATAAGAGATTGAGATTTGAAAGAAGAACTTGCTTGGAAGCCTTGAAATCCTAGCTTTGCTTTTCTTGCGGTTTATTTTCCTGAGTTTGGGGGGCTTGACAGCGTAGAAGAGAAAGAAAACTTAGTACTTGATGAACTATATTCCCATCAAAGAAGTTAAAACATTGTGGCTTAGACTTAGGAAGCATGGAAAAAAGATTGAAATAACCCTAATTAAAAGACTATCAGAAACCTTCCACGATGGTGATTTACGCTCCGTAGTTTGATCTACGGGACGTAGATCCCATCCATGGAAGTTAGGCTAAATTTTTGAGTTTTTGAAGTTCACATTACGGGTCTAAATTATGTCTCGTAGTTAGGTTTATGACTCATAATCAAATTAATGAAAACCAGGCCCAAATATTTTTTTGAGAACTTCATTTTACGGGCCCAAATTTTGGCCCGTAGATAGATTTTTATGATCAATAATTGGGTCCGTGAAAATCAGACCAAAGAAATGACTTTCTGAAGTTGAATTTACGTGTTCAAACTATGGGTTGTGCTTCAATTTACGAGCTGTAATTATTGTTCGTAGTAGTCAGTCTCTGAAAACTGTGTCGGGGTAGTCTCTGGTAAAACAATCATAACTTCTTACCCCGAACTATGATTGATGCAATTTTGGTGGAGTTGGAAAGAATACTCATAGACCTTTAATTTGATAGGTTATGGGCCACCAATTTCATATGCTAAAACTTAGCCGATAGAAAGGTTTTGAGCTTAACTTAGTATTATAAGTATTTAATGAACCTAAACCACTTCCAATAAACTTCTTATACATAAAAATGAATATTAAATTATATATAAGCACAAGTAGTACATCACCCGGTTCAAGTTTATATTCTTACGATGAAAGATTCAGATTCTAAGAGTAGAGTTACGAGGTGTTACAAAATAAAATTAAAATGAGTAATTATATCAAGAAACTCTTATAGTTAGTCACTTTAAGTGTTAGACCAAAGTTAAAATCCAAAGGAATTCTTGGAACAATAATACAAGTTAAATGTTTCATGACAATGTAGTATTTTAAATAATCTCATTTATGATCTGACTTGAAATGGGCATATATCCCAATATAGAAGGAGTTAGAGGGCCTACCATATCAAATTAAAAATATTTGAGTCAGTTTTTAAGAAACCAAACCACTAATCAATTCGACTTCAAATCAAAAGATATGAATATTTTACTACAGATTACGTAGAGGATAAAATTGATTGTGATGGCATGTTATAGCCGCATGTTAAGTCGGTCAAAATGTGTTTATTTAGAAAATTATGATTTGAATTCATTAGCAAAATGTCTCGAGTCATTTTTGAAATTGCTCTTGGCAAGTTCTTCAACCCCATTTCTCTTCTAAAGCCACAAGTAAGAAATCAACCAAGATCAAGTGTAACACTTCAACTATACCTAAAATTCACTCAAATACCTCTTTTGATTGAAAAGAAAATATTCCATATTAGTTTACACAATCTTAAGGATCTATATTTTATTCAATGAAGGTATCGCTATGCTTTCTATTCTCATATATATCATGTTTTTAATGTTATAGCTATATTCTACAAGTAGGACGCACATGACGATGATTGGAAATTGCGAGTTCAAGTTTTCCCCTTGTGATTAATGTATGTGGTAAGGGGGAAGTGTGTGGAGAGATATGATAGTTGTTGATTAATGTGTTGACTTCATATAAGGGGAGTATTTTATTGTTAGTGATACAAATGATTGAGTACTAAGAACACCAATTGGTTTGAAGGTCTTGTGATCTTACGCTCATCTTGTGTTTGTTAAATTGATGATATGACTTGGATGTGTTGTGTAATTGTAACACCTCGTATTTGAGAAGAAGAAAATTGCAGGTTTTCTAGAACTCGTGTCTGCACCGACGGACCGTAGGTTTACCTACGGACAATAGGTGGCAAGTTAAACAAATTTAACTTGTCAAGTCCCAGTACCTTTTTCCGGTTCACCAAGACGGTCTGTCTTTCAATGTACGAGTCATAGGTAAATCTCGTAGGTGAGTCCTAGAGTTAGTGAAATTTTGAGGGTCAAAGTTAGGACCTACGGTTGGCGTGTATGGTCTGCAAGTGGACCAATGAACCATACATTGAAACTGTAGATGGGGGTCCAAAAAGTATGTTCCCAGAACCCCACCGATGATTGGACAGGACGGTCCGTGGTTTGACCTACATACCGTAAGTCCAATCGTTGGTGAAGACCCGACAGTTATTTTTAAGGGCTTTTAGGTCTTTTGCCAAATCGTTTTAACCCTATACTATGTCATTTTGCCTTATAAGCCCTATATAATGATTTTTAACCCACAAATCACAAAATTCAATTCACTCTCCTAAATTCCTAAAAGTTGATCAAGTTCATCATCTCAAATATTTCTCTCTCTAATGAAGAAGAAGAAGAAGAGCTAGGGTTCCATTCATGTCTCAATTTCCACCATAGCTTTTGGGATTTGAACTCCAAGGTATGATAGTATTCACCTATGAAGCTCTTTCCTCCATAGGGTTCCTAAAATCCCGATTTTTTTAAAGTTAGATTCCCCAATCAAATTGGGTTTCAATCAATTGACATGGGTTCCTTTCAATGTTGGTCTAATTAATTGTTTTATGTCTTTTTATGAATGAATTGAGGTAATTATATGTTTAAGTTAAATCCCCCATGAATCCATGCATAAACCATGATTTCTAGACTATGATGACATGAATTGGGTTTTGAACTATGAAAGCTGAATGAAGATATGCATGTTTCTTTATGAAATTGATGAAAATGGTTTAAGGTTGCTTTGAGGGTAAACCAATAATGTTGTTGTTGTTTTTGTGAAAATATTTCTTATCTCACATACTACTCAATACATGAATGTGAAAGGGTTTTCTCACATAAATGATTCTTAGAGTTGAAAGATTTTCTCAACTAAACTTTGAATCAAGACTTAAGAGTTATTCTAATGAACTTTAGCTTGGATTGGCTACTTGATGTTCCCTTCCATGGATAACAAAAAGAGTTAAGACTAATGAATATTCGGTGGGATTTATGCTTAGAACAGAAAGGATGTAACATCCGACAATTTGAAATAACTATAGAGAAGCTGGATATCAGAAATAGTCATTTTTGGAAGGAATTCAAAAATCTGGAAAATTTGGTTGTGGGACAATGTGAGTTTTTGGCCAACTTTGAGCAGTCATAAATCCTAGATCAGGATGAGTTAGGTGTAGTTATAGTTCTGTTTGGAAAGCCCTTGGAATGATCTTTCCAATGCCGCCGAGTTTGCTCGATTCCGAGTTTGTATGAGGCAGTTATGCCCTTTGGAAGTTGGGGCAGTTGGCATGGAAATCTGTCCGGAAATTTTAAGGGTATTTTGGTCCTTTCCCTAACCATTTTTTTTGTTATATTGTTGTGTTAGAATGATTTTTAGATCAGTTTGTACCATTTTAAAAGAGTGAGAGTGAGAGTTAGGGTTCTTGAGAGAAGAGGAGAAGAAGAGGAGAAAAGAGAAGAAAAAGCAAGGATTCGTCAAGATCATGGTGGATTTCGTCGGGGGTGATCCCTACAAGGTATGTGAGTTCTTAGTGTTGGGGTTGGTCCGTTCCCCCACACGCCAAACTCGTTTTATTTTCAAGAAAAGATTGATTATGTTTGTTGAAGTTGTTGGTTGTATTTGTTGAAGTTGTTGGTTGTGATTGTGTTGAAGTTCTTGTTGATTTGGGACTTGTTTCCGGTTGTGTTTTTGAGTTGAAATCTATTGTATGTTGAGGGGTTTATGATTCTAAGTGTTTGGGGCTGGAACCAATGAAGTTAAGGAGGTTTAGAGTTGGAAAAATGAAGAAGAAAAGTCGAGTTTTTTGGGGAAAAGGGGTGGCGCGTCGCGCCTGCCAGCACGCCCCAAAGGAGCTTCTGAGCTTTCTCCCTTGGGGCGCCGCACCAAGCAGTGTGCCCCAGCAGTCCTTCTAAGCTTCGAGGGCTGGCGCTCCGCGCCTTGCAGAGCGCCAAGTTTGCCAAGTTTCCCCATTCTTTTCATACTTTCTCATGCATGTTCCTTGGTATTGTACCTATGTTTCCTAGTTGTTTCCAACACTCCAAAGTACGTCTAAACGTCAAGAACTCATCCATAAACATGTGATCATATACCTTGAATCCACAATCCAATTCAAGGTGAGTTAGGATCAAGTCAAAGTGAAGTTAAGGGTCAAGTCTAGAAGTTAAAGAAGTATGTCAAAACAAGTTTTCAAAGTTGTTCAAGAGTCTTTATTGAACATTCTAACTTCGTTTTAAGGTTCGAGTTTCAAGTCAAGTAAAGAGTATCGAGTTTCAAGTTAAGTCAAGAGTTTAAAGTTGAGTTCATTTCTCAAAAGCTATTAGGGAACTAAGTATTCCCGAAGAAGTTTATAAATGTTTTTACATTTGAGTAAGAGGGGAACCATGTTTTCCAAAAGGGCCTTTGGGCTAAGTTTTGAGTAATTACCTCAACTAAAGCAAGATGTGTTTGAAGACACTTATGAGCCAAAGTATTTTTGGGAGTAGTATTAAACACCGAATTGGGGACACGAGTTCATATTAACCAACTCTCCATAAGAAACATGCGCCAACATGGGACTTGACGGGTCATTCTTTTTAGATGACCACGTAAGATTAAGCTAGTGGATCCACTAAGGAAAGTAAGGTCATATATCACAGAAATGTATAGGATGGTCCTTGGGCAACATGAGGTAAAATGTTGTATCATCACTAGGGCTCATAGTGGTGGTTTTCGGTTAAAGAATATCCCACAAAAGATATATTACTTTTATATAAGCAAAGTTGAGTTGTTAGTGTTTTATCATTAATGAGCTAAGTTGTTCAGATTGTTTTACAAGCTATTTATATATTGCATTGTCTTATGCTTTATATATTGAGTTCAGTTATTCATGAATCGAATAGAGCCAAGGTAAGTGTTCTCTTGTACTTCTTTCAAGCTTAAGTTGTGGTTTAGCTTTCCAGCTCGCATACTCGTACATTCCATGTACTGATGCCAGTTGGCCTGCATCTTATTATGATGCAGACACAAGTACCCCGGATCAGCCTTTAGTACGTCGTTGATCCAGCTGAGCACTCCAGAGTTAGTGGTGAGCCTCTTTGCATTCCAGAGGACTCAGTTATTTTGTTCTCTTAATTTGGTTTTATTAGGATGTTGCGGGGTCTGTCCCAACATCCATCTCAGTGTTATAGAGGCTTCATAGACAGTCAGTCTATCAGTTAGTTAGTTTTGAGTCTCTCATCTATGTATATATTTAAATATTCTATTTTGGGACTCGAGTTGCCTTTTTGGCCAGATTTTATCAGTTAAGTTGTTTATGTCCTTGCTTTGCATTGAGTTATTCTGTTGAGTTAGGTTTCTGCTGAGTTAAGAAAGCCAGGCCAAGGGTTTGCTTGGGGCTAACAATGGTCTCCATGTGCCGGCCACGTCCAGGGTGTAGGCTCGGGGTGTGACAAACTTGGTATCAGAGCACAGAGTTCAAGAGTTCTAGGGAGTCTATGAAGCCGTGTCTGTAGAGTCCTAGTTATCGGTGTGAAGCGCGCCACATCTATAATTAGGAGGCTAAACATTGAGGAAAATTTCTCACTTCTTTCATACTCATCATCGTGCGTTAGAGTTCATCTCTAAAAGGTTCCTTTTTAATTCATGCTTGCACGTGTTTCAGATAGTCATGCCTCCACGAAGAGTTGGCAGAGGGCGTCTTCTTAGACGCTATGTTGATGAGCAAGAGTTACCTCATGCACCTGGAGTGCAACATCAAGGGGAAGTTTCTAATGCCGAGTTCAGAGAGGAAATTAGAATTCTAAGTCAATCTGTAACTAATCAGATTGGTCAGCAAATGGGAGCTTGACATGAATGAGCTGACACTTCAAGGATTCGTGAGTTCTTGGGGATGAATCCTTCGAGTTTCATGGGTTCAAGTACTACTGAGGATCCAGAGAACTTTATTGAGGAGTTGAAGATGATTTTTGATGTGATGCATGTGGCATATATTGAGCGGGTTGAACTAGCGGCGTATCAATTGAAGGATGTTGCTAGAACATGGTTCGACCAGTGGAAAGGGGGCAGAGTTGAGAATGCACCACCTGCGAGTTGGGCCGGTTTTGAGGAATCTTTCTTGGGGCATTTATTTCCTCGAGAATTGAGAGAGGCCAAGGTACGTGAGTTCCTCACACTTAAACATGAGTCTTTGAGTGTTCATGAGTACAGTCTGAAGTTCACTCAACTATCCCGTTATGCTCCGGAGATGGTTGCGGACATGAGAAATAAAATGAGTTTGTTTGTTGCTGGGCTGTCTCGGTTGTCAAGTAAGGAAGGTAGGGCTACAATGCTTATCGGGGACATGGACATATTAAGGTTGATGGTCTATGTGCAGCAGGTTGAGGAAGAGAAGCTGAGGGACAAAGAAGAGTTCAGAAATAAGAGAGCTAAGATCGGTATCGAGTCTGGGCAGCAGAAAGGTAATTCAAATGATTCATCCTTTCAGCAAAGGGAAAAGGGACCTGCTCCTTCATCTGCTAGAGCACCTGCACCCAGATACATAGGTGAATTTAATGGCCAGAATTCGAAGGACTTCAAGGCTAGACCAGCATAGTCTTCAGGTAGTGTGGCACAAAGAGGTAGTTTGTTTCCTGCATGTGCTAGGTATGGTAGAACCCACCCGGGTAAATGTCGTGATGGCTATACAGGTTGTTTTAAGTGTGGGCAGGAGGGTCACTTCATGAAGGAGTGCCCTAAGAATAAGCAAAGTAGTGGAAATTTGGGTAGTAGGGCCCAATCTTCTTCAGTTGCTCCCCCAGACAGGACGACACCTAGAGGAGCTACTTCTAGTATCAACGGAGGAGAAAACCGCCTTTATACAATCACCAGTCGCCATGAGCAAGAGATTTCTCCAAATGTTGTCACTGGTATGATCAAAGTCTTTGCTTTTGATGTGTATGCTTTGCTAGACCCAGGAGCAAGTTTATCTTTTGTAACTCCTTATGTTGCAAATAAGTTTGATGTTCTTCCTGAAAGACTTTATGAACCCGTTTGTGTTTCTACACCTGTTGGGGAGTCTATTCTAGCAGAAAGAGTCTATCGTGATTGTCCCGTTTCCATCAATCACAAGAGCACCATGACCGTTTTGGTTGAGTTTGACATGGTAGATTTCGATGTCATTTTAGGTATGGATTGGCTTCATGCCTGTTATGCATCATTAGATTGTAGAACTCGAGTGGTCAAGTTTTAGTTTCCGAATGAGCCAGTCTTAGAGTGGGAGTAGTAGTTCAGCAGTGCCTAAGGGTCGTTTCATTTCGTACCTTAAGGCGAGAAAGTTAGTTTCAAAGGGTTGTATCTATCACTTAGTCCGAGTTAATGACTTTAGTGTTGGGATACCTCTTTTTCAGTCAGTTCCTATAGTAAGAGAGTTTCCAGAAGTTTTTCCTGATGATCTACCCGGAATTCTTCCTGAGAGAGAAATAAATTTCGGCATAGATCTCATTCCAGATACTCGTCCTATCTCTATTCTGCCTTATAGAATGCCACCAGCAGAGTTGAAAGAGTTGAAAGAGCAGTTGAAAGATCTCCTAGATAAGGGTTTCATTCGACCAAGTGTCTCACCTTGGGATGCTCCGGTCTTGTTTGTGAGAAAGAAAAATGGTTCCCTTAGAATGTGTATAGACTACCGCCAGTTGAATAATGTTACCATCAAGAATAAGTACCCTCTTCCGAGGATTGATGATATTTTCGATTAGCTTCAGGGTGCTACCTATTTTTCAAAGATTGACCTCAGATCAGGCTATCATCAGTTAAGAGTAAGGGGATGTGATATTCCAAAGACAGCTTTCAGAACCAGATATGCTCATTACAAGTTTTTGGTCATGTCCTTTTGGTTTGACCAATGCACCGACAACTTTCATGGACCTTATAAATAGAGTCTTCAAACCTTATTTAGATATGTTTGTTATCGTCTTTATTGATGACATACTAATCTATTCAAGGAATGAAGAAGATCATGCTAGTCATCTCAGAATAGTTCTTCAGACTTTGAAAGATAAAGAGTTGTATGCCAAGTTATCTAAGTGTGAGTTTTGGCTTAAGTCTGTGGCGTTCCTAGGCCACATTGTGTCCGGTGATGGAATTAAAGTTGATACTCGGAAAATTGAGGCAGTGCAGAATTGACCTAGACCCACATCTCCAACTGAAATTAGGAGTTTCTTGGGATTAGCTGGCTATTATAGAAGGTTAGTTGAGGGGTTCTTGTCTATTGCATCTCCTTTGACAAAGTTGACTCAGAAGAAGACAGTGGAATTTCAATGGTCTGAAGCTTGTGAGAAAAGCTTTCAGGAATTGAAAAAGAGGTTGATTTCTGCTCCAGTTTTGACCGTACCAGAAGGTACTCAAGGTTTTGTGGTGTATTGTGACACATCTAGAGTTGGTTTGGGTTGTGTCTTAATGCAGAATGACAAGGTTATAGCTTATGCCTCTAGACAGTTGAAGGTTCAGGAGAAGAATTACCCAACCCATGACTTGGAGTTAGTTGCTGTAGTATTTGCTTTGAAGATTTGGCGTCATTACTTGTATGGTGTGCATATCGATGTATTTACTGATCACAAGAGCCTTCAATATGTGCTTACTCAGAAAGAGCTTAATCTCAGACAAATGAGGTGGTTAGAGTTACTCAAGGATTATGACCTGAGTATTCTTTACCACCCAGGTAAGGCTAACGTTGTTGCTGATTCTTTAAGCAGGTTGTCTATGGGTAGCTCCACCCATATTGAAGAAGGAAAGAGAGAGTTAGCAAAATATGTGCACAAATTGGCATACCTGGGAGTCAGATTTATAGATTCCGCAGAAGAATGAATAGCGGTGGCGAATGGGGCCGAGTCATCACTAGTGTCAGAAGTGAAAGAGAAACAAGATCAAGATCCCATTTTGCTTGAGTTGAAGGCAAATGTTCAAAAGCAAAGAGTATTAGATTTTGAACAAGGGGGAGATGGTCTTTTGAGATTTCAAGGTAGATTGTGTGTACCTATGGTAGATGGACTTCAAGAGAGAATTATGGAGGAAGCTCATAGCTCCAGATATTCCATTCATCCGGGTTCCACAAAGATGTATCGTGATTTGAGGGAAGTTTATTGGTGGAATAACATGAAGAAAGACATTGCTGAATTTGTTGCTAAGTGTCCAAATTACCAGCAAGTGAAAGTCGAACACCAAAGGCCCGGTGGTTTAGCTCAGAGGATAGAACTTCCAGAATGGAAATGGGAGATGATCAATATGGATTTCATCATAGAGGTTGCCAAGGTCTCGCAAACGGCATGATTCTATTTGGGTGATTGTCGACAGAATGACAAAATCAGCCCATTTTCTACCGGTAAAGACTACCCATTCATCAGAAGATTATGCCAAGTTGTATCTTCAAGAGATAGTGAGACTTCCTGGAGTCCCAATCTCCATTATTTCAGATAGAGGTGCACAGTTTACTGCACAGTTCTGGAAATCTTTTCAGAAAGTCTTGGGTTCAAAAGTGAACTTAAGTACTGCCTTTCATCCTCAGACTGATGGGCAAGTAGAGCACACTATTCAGACTTTAGAAGATATGTTGAGGGCTTGTGTGATCGATTTCAAAGGTAATTGGGATGATCACCTACCTCTCATTGAGTTTGCCTATAACAACAATTATCACTCTAGCATCCAGATGGCTCCATATGAAGCTCTTTATGGGAGAAGATATAGATCTCCTATTGGATGGTTTGAAGTTGGTGAAACAGAGTTGATAGGACCAGATTTAGTTCACCAAGCTATGGAGAAGGTGAAAGTGATTCAAGAGAGGTTGAAAATGGCATAGAGTCGTCAAAAATCCTACACTGATGTTAGGAGAAGAGCGTTAGAGTTTGAAGTAGATGATTGGGTATATTTGAAAGTTTCACCCATTAAAGGGGTTATGAGGTTTGGTAAGAAGGGTAAACTCAGTCCCTGGTATATTGGACCTTACCGCATAGCCAAGAGAATTGGCAATGTTGCTTATGAGTTGGAGCTACCACAGGAACTAGCAGCGGTTCATCTGGTATTCCACATCTCCATGTTGAAGAAGTGCATAGGCGATCCTTCATTGAATCTACCAACTGAAAGTATTAGGATCAAGGATAACTTATCTTATGAGGAGATTCCTGTTCAGATTTTAGATCGCCAAGTTCGTAGACTGAGAACGAAAGATGTAGCATCAGTCAAGGTCATTTGGAGGAACCAATTTGTTGAGGAAGCTACTTGGGAAGCCAAAGAGGACAAGAAGAAGAGATATCCTCATCTCTTTGAATCTGGAGGAAATGCAGATTAAGGTACTAATTTCCTTCTTAGTGCTCTTTAACTTATAGTGAGCATGTTGTTGTTGTTGCATGATTGCTTGTTGGGTGTTTGAATCGATGTTACACCCTTAGCCTTGTAAAAGTAACCTCATTCGAGGAAGATTGTTCTCAAGGGGGAGATATTGTAACATCCGACAATTTGAAATAACTATAGAGAAGCTGGAAATCGGAAAGTCATTTTTGGAAGGAATTCAAAAATCTGGAAAATTTGGTTAAGTGTGGGAAAAAGTGAGTTTTTGGATAACTTTGAGTAGTCATAACTCCTAGCTCAGGATGAGTTAGGAGTAGTTCCAGTTATGTTTGGAAATCCCTTGGAATGATCTTTCCAACGCCACTGAGTTTGCTCGATTCTGAGTTCGTATGAGGGAGTAATGCCCTTTGGAAGTTGGGCAATTGGCAGGGAAATCCGTCCGGAAATTTTAAGGGTATTTTGGTCTTTTCCCTAACCAATTCTTTTGGTTATATTGTTGTGTTAGACTGATTTTTAGATCAGTTTGTCCTATTTTAAAAGAGTGAGAGTGAGAGTGAGGGTTCTTGAGAAAAGAGGAGAAGAAGAGGAGAAAAGAGAAGAAGAAGCAAGGATTCATCAAGATCGTCGTGGATTTTGTCGGGGGTGATCCCTACTAGATATGTGAGTTCATAGTGTTGGGGTTGGTCCGTTCCCCCACACGCCAAACTCGTTTTATTTTCAAGAAAAGATTGATTATGTTTGTTGAAGTTGTTGGTTGTATTTGTTGAAGTTGTTGGTTGTATTTGTTGAAGTTGTTGGTTGTGATTGTATTGAAGTTCTTGTTGATTTGGGACTTGTTTCCGGTTGTGTTTTTGAGTTGAAATCTATTGTATGTTGAGGGGTTTATGATTCTAAATATTTGGGGCTGGAACCAATGAGGTTAAGGAGGTTTAGAGTTGGAAAAATGAAGAAGAAAAGTCGAGTTTTCTGGGGAAAAGAGGTGGCGCGTCGCGCCTGCCAGCACGCTCCAAAGGAGCTTCTGAGCTTTTGATACGCTCAAATTACACCTCCCTAAAGAAGTATATGCGATCGTTATCAAGTAAAGAACCCAACTAGTAGGTTGGGGTCGATCCCACGAGGAAAATGGTTTAGACTTTACTTTAACCAACAATTATATTCAATTAGCCAAAGTACTTCCAGAGACAAGAAATAAAAGGGGGGAATTTGTGAAACAAATTGTAAGAATTCAGTAAGTAACCAATAAACAAAAGTCAATTTCGGTTGTTATCAAGATGAGAAAAATAACTAGGGTAGACGTGTTCCCCACAAGCTCATAATGCAATAATCCTAGTAATCGCAATCCTTTCCTAGTGTGTTACATGCAAAGTGATAAGTTAGGTATCTCTAAATCCTTGATCCGACATCTAGAGAATTTCACCCTGCACCTTGATCCGGCTACATGTGTATAATTTACTAACCCTTACCTTTACCTCATATTAGACGTCATAATCGATGTTTGGCTTAGTTATTACTTCGCACCAATCGACACTAGCCTATTAGATAGTATCACACTAAATCTATGTTGATAATTCTTTTCTTGTTGATTACCTCCTTGATCCGGCAAGTAGCAACAAGATGAGTTCTAACGTGTGCACTCGTTAAAAAGACTTTTAAACGAAAGAATTATCAATGTATGCAAAACACTATTCAAGAATTACTTATTTACTACTCATACCTTGTTAATCGCTCATGGTTCCCATAACCCTAGTTGTGAAGTTTAGTTACCCATAATAGCAAGAACACAATTCATAATATTAGATGAAGAAATCATGAACTTACGTAACGAGAATAATAAACCAGAATTTCAACTTGAATTGCAAAGCCAAAATCTTCAAAACGAATGTAGAAAATCAATAATTGCTAGGGTTGCAACTTAATCTCCAAAGTCACAAAGTAAAACTAGAATAATAATGTCTAACCCCAAAAACGAGGTTTACATGCCCTATTTATAGAAAACAAATCCTAAATTAAAAGGGAAACAAATTAAGGAAAGTTTTGTTCAGGTACGCGTCTTCAATCCACGAGACCGACTTACAGACCGTCGATGGATCTACGGTCCGTAAGTCCCTTCCATCAATCGGGACTTAGAAAATATTTTAGCTTCTAAAAGTCAGCTTCTCTGAAGCAAACGACAGACCAGCAGTACGGACCGTAGATGGATCTACGGTCCGTCAATCCCATCCGTAGCTCCATACTTAGAATCTTCAAAAATCAGGTACTGGAACCCTCGTAGTATCACTCTACGGATCAACAGTACGGTCCGTAGATCAATCTACGGATCGTCAATGGGCACCGTGGTTCCACACTTGGTCAGATTTCCCTGATTTGTCCTAAATACCATCCCTGCTGATCTACGGTCATCACCAACGGACCGTGAATGGACCTACGGTCCGTAGATCACCTCCGTGAATGCCATGTTTCTGCATTTCTTTCAGCTGTCTCTATACTTCTGCGTATGAACATCTTTCCTGCAAAACATGATAAAAACACATAAAAACCAATATAAAAAGGCCCTAGACACACACAACTTGTAAGTGAAATGCATTAGAAATACCGTAAACTCACGGTATATTAACACCCTTAACTTAAATTCGTTGTTTGTCCTCAAGCGACGCACTACGACTCTAAGTGACACTTGTATAGAAGCAAGCATTTCAGGCACCAAGCAATCACATGGCTCTCTACCTCCATCACTTTTCAGATGCAACTTCGTTCTCTTAGACTCGACAAGCTAATCCATGCAGATCAGATCATGGCACAGATCAACCAACTGACACACAACAGACATCTTCTTACTGTCACCAAGGTACCAACTTTCCGACAATGTAACTAGTGCCCTTACTTCAAACGAAATTCCCTTTTCACAAAAATTGAATGTCCTTCATGGTGTAAGGATTTATTCAACACTCACGCTTAGAAGTAATTTCAAATACAGTTAGTCTTACTGCCATAAGCTTGCCCTTATTTTCGCTGCTTAGACTCTCCAAACTGGACTCTAGGATCACTATAGGACTTTATTGGCTTGTAACGTATGCTCAGGGTTAGGTGTGGTACATTTGGGTACTGCTTAGTGACATTCTGCCCTCCTTGACATTACACTAGGCTTTTAACCTCTTTTTGCCCTATTTTTTGTCATACCATCGCTTTACCTTCTTTCCCTTAATTTTCTTCAACCACGGATGTGACTTTAGACTTTGTAGTTCATTTTACTTTTATTTTACCTTTTGCTTTCAACAAGTCCATTCCTCACCTCTTTTTTTTTCCATCACTCTTTTCATACCCATTTTTCTTTCAGTTTCCTCTTTCATAGCCACCCTCAACTTATGGAATTTCCGTTAGTTGAGGTGCACAATACCCGATGTCAGGTCAGGGCCAAGATTGAAGTTACTTTTTACATTAGCCACCCTCAACTTAGGCTTTTGGCCTAAGTCAAAGTGCACATGTCAAAGGAGGGACCGACGCCAACATAGTAGATTATGGGAAAGTGAGTTCAGGTTTTTTTTGAAAGAAATGGTTTTAATTTTTTAGGCTCAAATTATTTGGATCAAAGGGAGCATTTAATTCATTTGGTTGGATCCTTCTTTTAGGCGATTTGTGGATTTTTCAGAACAATGGTCTATGATCACTTCCTATCCTCTAGATTGAATTGTCTTAGCAGGACTAACCGGGCAAGTTCTAGGTTTGCACAAAACCGTTTGAACAGTCAATGATTCTCACCCACTCTTGGCACATAGTTTCATTATCAGATTATCAGATTACCCAGTTCAAGTTTCAGGTCTAGTCATGCCATCAAGTCGATTGTTACTATGTCATACTCAGAGCCAACACAATCAACTAATCGTACCCTACTTCTAGCATACATCCCAGAATCTGACGGGTATCATTTTTCATAAGCCATCATGCTTCATTCTGTATCATGCTTCTACACATACAATCCTAAGACATGCCGGTTCAACAAAAATTAAACAGTCTCTTGGGGGAAAAGAACACAGGCAAGAAAACCCCAAGAGAGGATTCATGAGTTGGGTAATTCAGACTTCACCCTATCACTCACAATCCATTTACCCCACCCCTAACAAAAATAGATGCAATTGTCCACAATGCATACAGAAATAGTAAAAGAAAATGGATTTGGGTGAAGCAAACCTGTGTTCCCGGAGCCTGCTGGAACAGTGATGGTGGCACCCTCAGTAGTGCCCACATCTGCAATCATAGCACTCTCAGTAGTGCTCTCTATCAATCTCACTGCACTATCAGTGGTGCTCACAACGTCCCTCAAAATAGGCTGAACCTCTGCAACTGAGGTAGAGCTCGATGCCCCTGCAGCTCTCTCACGCACCCTCTACTGGCGCAACTCTTCGTCTGCAATCGAAGCCCTCCTAGCCTCCTTCTCCTGCCGACGCTGTCTTTTCTGAGCTTTCTCTTCCTCCGTGCGATGAGAGCGATGCCGCTTGCCCTTGGCATGTGTCGGTGCAGGCCCCTCCTTGGCGGTCCCACTGAATAGAGCCTCTAGCACTGTATCATCAGCCAGTGCAGTAGGAGCAGCCTGAGTCTCAACTGAAGGTGCAACAAGAAGGGTATCAACGCTAGTCCGGAGGCTGGCTAAGTCAGCCTGCAAAGCAGATAGGTCTATGCCCATAGCTGATCGCTCGAGGACTCGCAACTCAAAGGCATCAAGACGCTTATTAACAGCCTGGACCTTCCGGTCCATCATCCCCTCCATCCTGCGCTCCATCCTAACCTTGGACTCGGCGATCAACTTTTGCATCCACGGTTGGATGTGATGCAGCAGTGTGGCCATCTGCGCCTCTAACTTCTGTACTCTGGCCATCGGGACAACAGTCGCTTCTAACTGTGGCGTGGACCGGGAAGAGCTAGGAGCCATACTAGCTGCCTGAGAAGAGGAGCCTGGGACAGTGTTAGTGTGGTCTGGGATAATGGGGTCACCGCCCTGTGCTTGCCCCATTATGTCTGCAAGATCGGAACCCAAGGGAGGTACCTCAATCTGGGGCTCTCTGCGAGGTGCTGCCACATTTGCCTCATCTCGAATAAGGCCGATCTCCAATGCCCCTGTAGGGTGGACTAACTTGTCACAATGCCAGATCGGCACTCCAGAGTCCCTACACAAATGAAAAATCATACATGGGAATGGGTAAGTAGTGGAGGTCCTGAAAGCTCTCTCGTGCATCTCTGCCAGCAGCATGCGGGCAAAGTCGATCTGTACTCCTGCTACCAATGCTGCAACCATCACCGCTCTGTCCCAAGTGACTTGATTGTCAGCTTTTGTAGGCGACACTCTGTTACGTACCAGCAGCCAGAAGAACTTGGCCACAAAATTTAATGTGGCCTTCCGGATGCCCAACCGTGGAGCGGCGACCCATTCCGCACGATCGCCATCTGCAGCAATGTACCTGACCAACCATAGTAGAACAGCCTCTCGCTGCTCAGCGTTCCTCTGGAAAGCGCCACTCCGTACGATGTCCCAGCGGTAATCAAACTTTGAAGTGTTAAGAGACCAAGAGTGGCCTGTGGTAGGACCATAGAGAAAATGACTAATGGTGGCAGGTGATATGTCCACCAAAAAACCCCGGACCATAGTGGAAGTGAGAGGATCGTGGGCTAAGGGCTTTGACCTTTTGGTAATTGAACCGCGGAGAGTGGCGGCATATGAGGCATAGAACTCTCACACCATCTCCTCACTATACGTCCCTGGGTCTCGAGCCATCCAGTCGCACTTGTGAAAGTTAAACAACCAGTGGATTTCTGGGACAGTGTGCAAGCTCCCTGTGAGGACTCTACGCTCCTCTGTAATAATTCGGGCCATTTTCTATTTGTCATTGATCATCTTGGCATCTTGATATATTTGCCATTGGCCCTCTACGCACCATCTATTTGGCTCGCCGGCTACTGGAGTGGGGTCATCATTCCGTGGTATAGGTATGGACTTCAAGCTAGTTTCCTCATCAGACGAGGCTGCTTGGTCATTCTCACCAGATTCTGTGGCTGATTTAGCACTGGACCCTGCAGCATGGTCAGGCTCAGATCCTGAAGGATGGGCGGACTCGGAGCCTGAAGCATGGTCGGACTCAGGTCCGGACATAGACCCCTCTGAAATCGAAGCAGCCCCAGTTGGTGATCCGATCAGTGTGTGCTCCTCATCAGACTGGGTGACAGTGACTACGTCGGGAAGCACCTTCCGGGGGGTGCCTCCGGTGCCTTGAGGTGCAGTGCGAGAAGTCCTAGGGTTGATAGGAACATATGATGGATCTGTGTTGGTGTCTGTGTCCTCATCGATTAACCGGAAACTAGGGGCAACAAATTTGGACTTGCCCCGTTTTGAGTAGGTGACCATCTTCTTGGGTGCCATCGTACCTGCGGGAACAATATTAGTGCCAAAACTAACCATACGACACAATTTTTTTTTAGACAGATGCTACAGTGGTCATCCACGGAGGAGACCTACGGTCTGTGGACCGCTTCCGTAGATCAGGGGGCCTGTCATATAGGTCGCAGATGGAAACCACAGAAGTGCAGAACGGTCCGTAGATGGACCTACGAACCGTAGTCCACCTCCGTGGTTTCACACTTGGTGAAATTTTTCAGGTGCATCCAATTACGAACCCCATCTACGGTCCGTAGATGGATCTACGTTCCGTAGATGGGGTATCGTGGATGCCATCTGTAGCAGGTATCATACATTTTTGGCCTTAGTTTTCAACATTAACACAATCTCATCATGCATTTACAACATTAAATTATGCTAGTTCTTCATTCTTAAGATTCCGAATGATTATTATACCATACAATTTAGACTTGTTGTGGAACCCAAAGTCGAAACTAGCATATAGTTTTACAATCACATAAAATAATGCTACACAATCACTATCTATCGTTCCAAGGGCATTGTAATTTTCAAGTTTATCAAGCAATTTCATCTAACAATCACCCAAGGTCAAGACCCAACTCCCGACTTTCTATAATCAATCTATGAATTGAAATTCAAAGTGAAGGGAAAGTCTATTACCTTACAAGCAACAAGGAGTGGGGTGATTGTGTGATAATACTAAGCTTAGCAAGACCAAGGAGTCACCTCTTCGTTACTGACCAAACACCGGACCCTTTTGTGTGAGATTATAGGATGGGTTATATTTGAAATGGAAAGGAAGTTGGGGAATTATGGAAGGGATGATGTTATGGGGGAGTTATGGAGTGATTTAGGGAGGTTATGGAATGTTAGAAACGGTTTTGGGAGTAATGGAGGGAAGAGGAATGGTTTAAAACAAATGGGGATTTTTAAATAGGGGGTCCGGGTCGGGTCAGTCAGCATGAGGGTTTGGACTCACGAGACCCTGTCTATGGTCCGTGAGTCCATCTACGGTCCGTGAGTTAAACGACGTACCGTCGATGGGTTCCGTAGACCTCTGCACCAGACCATTTTCTGTAGATTGTTCGCGGTGTACCTGCACCTGTAGCAACCAACAGGTTATTCTTTTTACATTTTCTGGACACTTTTAGACACGGACCCTATTCTAATTCTAGCCAACACTAGTACAAAACTAAAACGACTATCAAATTTGATACAGGAAAGAAATCAAACAACGCAAACTACTAGAGACAAACTACATCCTATCGTTGGCTAGATTGTACATCTTGGGTTGCCTCCCAAGCAGTGCTTGATTTAACGTTGCGGCACGACGCATGCCTCTTGATTACTCAGATTTCATCAAGATTGTAGGCCTCAATCATTTCTTGCACAGTTTCAACATTTCCTAGATAGATTTTGATCCTTTGCCCGTTTACCATGAACCTTGTTCCATCCTTTTTTTGAAGCTCAACCGCCCCATGGGGGAACACTTTTGTGAGCAAAAATGGCCCAGTCCATTTGGACTTGAGTTTGCCTGGAAACGAGCGCAACCTAGAGTTGAATAGAAGCACAAGATCACCAACAACAAATTCTCGCTTTTCGATTCTTTGATCATGATACCTCTTCATCTTCTCTTTGTACAAGGCTGAACTTTCATAAGCTTTTAGGCAAAACTCATCAAGTGTATTCAAGTCATCCATTCTTTGATTTGATGAGGCGCCCCAGTCCAAATTTAACTTCTTTATTGCCCACATCGCCTTATGCTCTAGCTCTACTGGTAAATGACAAGACTTCCCATATACAAGTTGGTAAGGAGACATACCTATGGGGGTCTTGTAGGCAGTGCGATATGCCCATAGAGCATCATCAAGCTTCCTTGACCAATCCGTTCGATTGGCGTTCACAATCTTCGCAAATATCTGTTTGATTTCTCTGTTGGACACTTCAACTTGACCGCTAGTCTGTGGATGGTAAGGAGTGGCTACATTGTGACGGACACCATATTTTTCAAGTAGTGCCTTGAACAACTTATTACAAAAGTGAGAGCCTCCATCGCTAATAATAGCCCTTGGTGTACCAAATCTGGAGAAGATATTCTTTTTCAAGAATGCGGTGACACTTTTACCTTCGTTGTTGGAGAGCACAACTGCTTCCACCCACTTTGATACATAATCAACCGCAACAACATTATACTTCATCCCATATGAACTCACAAATGGACCCATAAAATCAATGCCCCATACATCAAACAATTCTATCACCAGTATAGGATTCATAGGGAGCTCTTGCCTCTTTGAAATCCCTCCATCTCTTTGGCAACGATCACAAGACTTGGCGAAATCATGAGCATCTTGGTGGATGGTAGGCCAATAGTATCCACACTGCAAAATCTTATGTGCAGTTCGAATACCACTATGATGCCCACCAACGGGCGATGAATGGCATGCTTCAAGTACACTCAACATCTCAACCTTAGGCACAAAACGACGAATAATCCCATCAGCACAACTACGATACAAATAAGGTTCATCCCAAAAGAATTTCTTCACATTATGCATAAACTTTTTCCTTTGGTGAAAAGACAAATCAGGGGGCACAATATCGCTTGCCAAATAATTAGCAAAGTCTGCGAACCAAGGAATCAAGTCATTAGAAGCAGCTAATACCTGTTCATCTGGAAAAGCATCATTAATTTCAGTCCTATGTCCAAGCTTTACCATAACCTCTTTCTCTAATCTGGACAAGTGATCAGCAACTTGATTTTCGGTTCCCTTTCTATCTTTTACCACAAAATCAAACTCTTGCAGCAACAATACCCATCTAATCAATCGTGGTTTTGCATCTTTTTTTCGCCATCAAATACCTCAATGAAGAATGGTCAGTATGCACGATGACTTAGTACAAGCAAGTATGATCAAAATTTTTCGAATGCAAAAACCACCGCAAAAAGTTCTTGTTCGGTCACAGTATAATTCTTCTGAGCCACATTTAGAGCTTTGCTAGCATAGTAAATAGGGTGAAGAATTTTCTCTCTCCATTGAACCAATACTACACCAAGCGCCACTCCACTCGCATCGCACATTACCTCAAACGGTTGTCCCCAATCCGGTGAAATAATGATAGGTACTGTAACCAACTTTTCCTTCAGCTCTCCAAATGCTCTGAGACAAGCATCATCAAAATAAAACTTACTCTCCTTCTCGAGCAGTTTGCACAAGGGATGTGCAATTTTTGCGAAATCTTTGATGAATCTCCTATAAAAACCTGCATGCCCAAGAAAACTTCTAACACATTTTATTGAAATGGGTGGCGGAAGCTTTTCTATTACCTAAACTTTAGCTCTATCAACCTCAATTACCTTTCTCTGAAATTCGATGTCCCAACACTATACCTTCTTTAACCATGAAGTGACAGTTCTCCCAATTAAGCACCAGATTGCAGTCTTCACACCTTTTAAGCACCTCGGCCAGATGATCTAGACAACGATCAAAAGACTCACCTACAACTGAAAAATCATCCATGAACACTTCAACAGTATCCTCCACCATATCAGAAAATATCGACATCATACAGCGTTGGAATGTTGCTGGAGCATTTCATAACCCAAATGACATCCGTTTGAAAGCAAAAGTCCCATATGGGCAAGTGAAGGTGGTCTTCTCTTGGTCTTCTGGAGCAATAGAGATTTGATTGTAGCCCGAATACCCATCAGAAAACAATACCAACCCTTTCCTGCAAGTCTATCCAACATCTGGTTCATGAATGGCATAGGAAAGTGGTCTTTTTCTGTCCACGCATTCAAACTTCCAGTAATCCATGCAAACTCTCCATCCAGTAACAGGCCTCATTGGAACAAAACTCATTTCTTTCATTTGGAACCACAGTCATACCACCTTTTTTAGGCACACACTGCACATGACATACCCAATTACTATCTCAAATGGGATAAATAACTCCCGCATCCAGCCACTTGATGATCTCCTTTTTTACTACTTCTTGCATAGGTGGATTTTAGTCTTCTCTGGGTGCTCGAACTGGGTTTATGATCTGGCATGAGTTGATTTGTGAGAGAATACCGGGAGAATCCCTATGATATCCACAATAGTCCACCTAATAGTTCGCTTGAACTTTTTTACACAGTCACCAAGCATTCTACTTGTCCCG